>NC_067401.1:135719861-136319861 GCF_016432865.1 Antechinus flavipes | reverse complement strand
GGGTATCCATCAGGAAGGAAGTTAGGATGGAAGATCAAAATTATTGTTCTAGATTTTTCAACAGAGAAAAAAAGCCTTCAGAGATCCAAGAGATCCTTCTGAAAGAATTTTTCAAAAGCACTACAGCGCTGTGATTATTCAGAACAAAGAGCCACTCCACTCCAGTTCGCCCATCTCTTGCTCTGTCCTGCCTTTGTCTCTGACATAGGTCACTTGTCACCCTTGGTTCTTTGGCTCTGTTAGGGAAGACAGCAACATCCACAGAACAGAAGGGAATAGGTGAGGGTGGAGGGAGAAATCAATATTTTCTTTCTGAGTATCCAAGAGAGATATTGCTCTCAAAGATCAGAATAGAACTAGTTCTCCCATAATATAGTTATTGGTCATCTGCAGGGACTGACTTTTCTAAGGTCTCTTTTCCTTTAACAGGAATAGAGCTTGGTTTGAAGTGGATGTTAGAATTTTAATCCTGTTTCCATTCCTCATTCTCCATATGGGCTATAACCTTAAGGGAGACACAATCTTTCTGAGTTTCCACTGCTTTATCTAATAAACAGAGGTAACTGTTTCTCTTCCTATTCTTACCTATAAATACTATGATAATGGACCCCTATTATATAAGATAATTCTTGGGACACTCTGTGCAAACAGAGTCCTTTGAAGTAGGATTTCATTTTAGGGATGATACAGAGCCCTCTCACCTGGGCAGTGGAGGCAGCGGGCTGCAGGTATTCACTGGGACTGACAGCAGCAGTGGCAGCCATACTGGTCTGTTGATCTTCTGCTAGGAACAGAAAGAAGAGTGAAAAAGTGGGCCTCGAGAGATTCCTCGCCTTTTTGTTTCACTAATCAGCCACATCAAAATCATGAGTGTTTCCCCTTTCACAAGACAGCCTTGCTTTCAGGTGCTGAGGGGATCAAACACCTCTCTTAGCCATCCTGACGCTCTTACGCTCCTGTCTCAATGGACAGTTGCAGCTCTGGGGGGCTTCCAGGACAATGTGAAGACACCGCAGTATTCTTTCTGTAAGATTGGCCCCACTAGCCAGAGACACAGCCTCCCTCTGCTGGATAGCAGCATCTGCACAGCTCCGATCTGGGCTAGAAACACTAATTCTGAGCAAACCCCATTTCTCTGCTAAGTCTGACTGAAGCAGAAGGCCAAGGGCTGGAGGACCTGCCGTTGAGGGCCTTCGGCTGTCTCTGGCCGCCAAGGTCTGTAGCACAGGACATAGAAAACAGTTCATAAACCAAGTAAACAAAATAATGGTGACATTTTGTCACCAAGTTTCCTAAATGTCACTCAGAGGCTTGAGATCGGACTATGGTAATGGAAGAGTTCAGAAAGAAACATCTAACAGTAAGGGTGAGAGAACAGCATAAAACCACCTGAGGAGGAGTGGCAGAAAACCACCATGCTGTGCTGCAGGAGCCCCCCAAAAGGCAGGAATGCACAGTGGCATCCCACAAAGCTGGATTGTGGGATCCGCCCCCAGGCCATCTCCCCAGGCCTCACATACAGCAGAGTAAGTTCTAAGCTCTGGTCCTGTTTTTAAGTTCAGCCTCCTTTCCAATCTCTCATGAGGCCTCTCTAGCACAGACAGACTGAGCAGTGATAGGGGACTTCACACAACCACTATTTATCTGTCACATTCAGTGGCAAAGGGCTGGATGCTAAAGGTTCAGAAAAACATGACCCTTCACTTCAGAGTCAACTTAACGCCCCAGCTAGATGTCCTGGTCACCCCCACTTCCTTGTTCAAGTTACTGGGCCCAAGATGGCATTCACTCCTTGACCTCTCAGAGGGGACAGCTCTTAGTCCTTTCCTGAACTTGCCAACTGCTCCGTTTCAACTTCAACATTCTCCTATACTCATCATCATTGTAATCCCCCTCTTGCTAACTTCTCTGTTTCTGTTGAGGGTGCCGCTATTCTTCCAGCTCCCGGGTTCAGATCCTATGAGATCCTTTGCTCTCACTTAACTAATCAATCAAATGCCAAGTCTGGCTAATTTTACCTCCACAACCTATCTTTTTCTCCACTCATATTGCAAACAAAATGATTTCAAGTTCATAGCACCTCTCACCTGGACTATTATTGCTGCAACTAGCCTATCCTCCACTAGCTTAGCTGTCAAAGTGATATTCCTTATTATGAAATATTATTGTTTTGTAAGAAACGACCAGCAGGATGATTTCAGAAAGGCCTGGAGAGACTTACATGAACTGATGCTGAGTGAAATGAGCAGGACCAGGAGATCGTTATATACATCAACAACAATACTATATGATGATAAATTCTGATGGACGTGGTCCTCTTCAGCAATGAGATCTTCAGCAAATCAGTTCCAATAGAGCAGTAATGAACTGAACCAGCTACACCCAGGGAAAGAACTCTGGGAGATGACTATGAACCACTACATACAATTCCCAATCCCTCTATTTTTGTCCACCTGTATTTTTTATTTCCTTCATAGGCTAATTGTACATTATTTCAAAGTCCAATTCTTTTTGTACAGCAAAATAACTGTTTGGACATGTATACATATATTGTATTTAACTTATACTTTAACATATTTAACATGTATTGGTCAACCTGCCAAATAGGGGAAGGGGGGGGAAAATTGGAACAAAAGGTCTTGCAATTGTCAATGCTGAAAAAATTGCCCATGCATATATCTTGTAAATAAAAAGCTATTAAAAAAAAAAAAGTGATATTCCTGAAACATGCTCCTGATCACATCACTTCCCTGCTCAAGAACTTTCAAGGACTCCCTATTGCCTCAAAGATAAAATAAAAACTCCTCTATCAAGCTCTTAAAACTCTTCATAGTTCAGATTGATTTGCCATTACTCTCCCTCCTTCAGTCTGTGTCCTGGCCAAACTTGTGACCTTATCTCCTATCCAGGACAGTCTGTATAATCTGCTTATTTCCAGCTCTTGGAAATCCTACATCAATCCAGGTAGTATCTCCTACAAGAACTTTTCTCGATTCCTACAGTCTTAGTGCTCTCTCACCTGTAATTTCTTGGCCCTTCTTTTTGAATGATTTACTTACATACATTTCCCTCCCACCCCCCCCCCATGTCACCCTCAAGAAAAGTAAGCTCCTAGAAAGTTGTTTTTATTTATTTATTGTCTTTTTGTTTCTAGCACCCAGAACAGTATAGGGGCATAGTAAGAACTTAAGTAAATTGAGAGCTTAGCCCTAAAGGGCATAGTGCAGACTGAAAGTACTGACTATGGGAAGAAGAGAGATTTAAGATACTATTCTGATATGGGGAGATGAAAGGGTTAGGACATACAAAAAATATATTAACAGGCAACTTTTTGGACTGTGCAGGACTGGGAAGTTAAAGAAAGAATGTCATGGAGCTGCTGGGAGAAGAAAAATGAAGGGACAAAAAGTGGACAGAGATGCCTTGAGGACAGCAAACACTGCTATTGGTGGAGAAATAAAAGCTGGTATATTTTATAGCCAATTTTAAAAGTTTTTTTTGTAGCAGGTCAGGGATGAGGACATTAGAAGGTTCCCTTCTCAGTCCAACTATATTTGTTGGGCCACATCAGGTTTGTTTTAAGTATCATGGGATGTGAGACTCTTTATTATTAAGTGGGAGCAAGCAAAAACCAAGACAAAACAAAAAAACAAACCCAAACAACCTGGCAAATATTAATTGATCATATGACCCCCTTTCCTCCCCACTGATCTTCACTGAGAATACTGCTGTCCCACTGGCTGTTCCTAACAAGACCATGAGGAAAAAGTACCTGTTCCCCAGGCAGCCTTGGCAGTGGCCAAATAAATTGCCCTAAATGATTAAGACAACAGCAGGCAACAACATATTCCCCCTAAGAGTAAAGTTTCTCATCAAGTGGTGAACACAGAAAATCTAGAATTTCCCTCAGCAAACTACTGCATTTGAGTTAATTCCTACAAAGAAGAACTTACTGATGAAACTGAATAGAAGAAACCTTTGAAGACATTAACCATATCAATTTATAAGTGTTGGAGATAGAAATGTTGAGCAGAGTTAGAATAATTTCAAAGAGAACAAGAAAAAAACAGAAAGCTATATCCTGTGACCAAAGACCCTGAAAAGAAAAAGTTTAAGAGGGAACAGGTTCTTAAAAAATTTTTGATGGTACAAATTATCTTGGTAGGAGAGAAAGGGATGGCTACAAAAGTCCTTCCCATATAGCTTTCTGACAAGCTAAGATGTTTCTATGGCATACAAAAAAAAAAAAAGAAAGAAAGAAAGAAAGAAAAATTGAAAATGGGCACCAGCCTAAAGTCAAATCCAAGAGAGCTATACAAACTGATGAAGAGTGTCAGACTTATGAAAAGTGTTTCATATAATAAAAATGAATTGTGGAAGAAACATGAAGAACAAGTAAGGATTACACATTTGGGAGAAAGAAAGTATGTTAACAATGACAGAGAAAACACAGAATTAGATGTGTTGGGTTTTTTTTTTTTTTTTTTTTTTTTTTTGCTTTCATCTTCTCCACTAGGGAGAATGATCAACAAATATAATTATCAGGGAATTAAAGCCCAAGGTGGGAAAGAAGATGGTAAAAGAGAAATCAACTGGATTGCTTTAGGATTCCAAGCCTAAATGAATCACATCCCAGAGGACCGAAAAAATTTCTGGATGTGACCATGGAAACACTGTTAGTAATCTTTAAAGAATTATGGTGAAAAGGAGATGCCAGAAAGCAGAAGAACAGATGTTTTCAAAAAGGACACAAAGGTAGATTTCCCCAGAGTACAAAGTGGTGACCATTTTGTCAATTCCCAAGAAAATGTTAGACTAAATTATCTGAGAGATGATTTGTAAGCCCTTTAAAGCATGGATTTATTTCATTAATAATGAATCAGACCAAACTGGTTTTAATTTTTCTCAAAAGAAGCTTGCTTGTCTGGAATTTCTGGAAAATACTATGGATGTAGTACATTTTAATTTTTGCAAGGCATTTGACAAAAGTTTCTCATGAATTTATTATGAACAAGATAAAGGTTGAAGAGGACAGGTACAGGAGGTGGATTCACTGTTGAACAGTTGTATTCAAGTATTGTGTGAATATAAGTGATTACACTGCTTCAGGGTTCAAGATGTAGTCCTGTCCTGTTCAAAATCCTTACTGACAACATGATGATAAAGATTTACAGATGACACAATGTGGGAAGGAATAACTGGCACATGGGAGGACATAATTAAATCTTAAATACAGCTCTACAGTCTGGAATAACAAGTAACAACAACAAAAAAAGGATCCTCAACAGGAATCTACATAAAGTTCTATTCTTAGAGGCAGGTATATGAGCCAATAATTCAACAAGACTGAAAAAATAGTGAATGCTGCCCTAGTCTATATAAATATTGAGAATAATGCCCATAATGAGGAGCAGCACTTGTGCTCCATATATGAGTCAGACCACATCTCGAGACAATATGCTACATTACAGACAAACTACAACACAACCTGGTGACAAGGTTGGTAAAAGGGCCTAAAACAATGTCACAGTGGGAAGTTGGAAGAATTGAACATGCTTAAGCAAAAGGATATGCTATGTCTTCAAATATATAACAGACTGCTATGTAAAAGAAGAATTCAACTGGCTGGCTGTAGCTCCAGAAGGCAGAACTAGGGCTTGGGGTAGAATTTAGAGAGGGGCAGATTTTAATTTAGAAGGGTAACTTTTAAACATTAAGAGCTATCCAAAAATAGAATGAGCAACATTGTGAAGTAGTGAGCATCCCCCTATAACTTCATGCAGAAGATGGATGACTATCTCTCAAGGATGATCTAGAAGGGATCCCTGCAAGGAGGAGGAAGTTGGAGTAAATGGCTCCCTTGGAGATCTCCTTCAATTCTAAACTTCTACATCATTAAAACACACAAATAAATTTGTTTGTCTTTGGCTTAAGCTTGCTTTATCAATAAAGAGGAATTAATCTACCTGGCCTTTTCTTATTCAGTGAAAGGAAACCTTTAAGAGGAGTCACAGATATTAGGGTGGCCCAGTGACAAGTGAGCACTTGCTATGGATTCCAAAATTCTCTCTGGCACACACTGTCTGTATGAGCAAGGGAGGGGGCATTTCAACTCCTTCAGTTTCAGTTTGCCCATCTGTAAAGTGAGGGGTTAGATGAGATGGTCTCTTGGATTCTCTCTAGTTCCTTGTGAGTACAAAAGAAAATGAGAAGTGACCTGACCCACCCTATTTACACTTCTACCATTTTGCTCTGGCTTAGCTATCATCAGTTAATGTTTAAAAATGTGTGGAGAAGACGGGGTTGAAATCAAGGGAAAAGCTGAATTTCCTCTGGATGCCCCAAACTGATTGCTCACACTCACAAGAGCCTGTACTGTTTCACTATTGTTTCATTTTCTCCCCAGTTTATTCTGGAAAGAGTTGATGCAGGTATTGGTGAATGGATCTCCTTGGGTCACCCAGGACTTTGGGGTTCCCAAGGTTACAAGCTGGGCCCAGGGAAACAGAACAATCTTTCTGCTCTTCTTTGAAATTCCACAGTTAGAACATGAGGCATTCCCAGCCGATATGTGAAAAGGAACAAAGGTCTAAGAGAGACACAAGAAGTTAAAATTGCAATACCCAAGGCATTTGAATAGGTAATAACATCTCAAATCAGAATTTAGGATAATTTGGACATGGGAGGGCATCGGCTTATTTTAAGCAAGCTTTGTTTTTCAAGAAGTGCTAATATTCATTGAAACAATCTTTGGCTTTAAAATTTTTTTTCAATAAGTCTTTTAAAAGTTTATTTGCAGTGAGCAGGGGAACAGGTCACATATATATATACTTGTGATTTCATCATCAGAGATAACTTAGGGTGAAGAAACTCTTCCTATCAATAATCTGCAACTTAAAGAGTCTTGAGACTAAGTGGCTTCCCCAAGGTTACACAGATCAGTTATATGAAATGCCATGGCAGAATATAAACTCAGGTCTTCCTATTTTCAGGCAAATAATTAGTATGCTATCACCAATGTCCAAGTCCTGCAAGAAGTATATTTTAGCAAGCTGAGTTCTTGTGCTAATACTAGTATGCTGAAATAACAAAAGACCCTTTCTTTTTTAGTGTTACAGCTGAGACTGTTGACTGATTCACTTTTGCCTTTTCTCCATTATTGTGTACCTATACTATGTCTCCTACATTTTCTTCCATGATTTAAAGATGGAATCCTTGCATACAGCACTTTACATGTGGTCCCTGATAATAAGACCTATCCCGAAAATAAGCCCTCTCCTTACTGTGTAAGATTCCTCGAAAATAAGCCCTATTGAGATTGCTACTGTAGTGAAGGTGATCCCCTGCGCTACACGCTACATTACGGTACCCTCTGTATGCACCGTTCCCCCCCTCCTCCCAGTGAAACGCACGCCGTGCTCCGAGCTGCATCCAATCAGAGCTGCAGCAGTGAGCGCATCATCCTGTTCTTCCCCAGTGATTTGCTTGCTGGCGCTATTGAGAGCAGTGCCACAGAGGAGAGCTGAGGCAGGACAACACAAGAACCCGGTATGTAAGCGGGAGTAGGGGGCATGATGGAGAATAAAAGAAGAACTCTATTTTTTATTAAAATTGCTGTCAATGTTGATTAAAATAAGTCCTCTGGTGTTTTTCTGTCCAAAAAAATAATAAGACAGTGTCTTATTATCGGGAAAACACGGTAGCTGCTCAATCTAGGTTTGTTGAACTGAACTGAGCAAGGAGAGAATCAATTAATAAGAACTTCTTATGTGCCAGGGTCTATGTCAAGCTCTAAATGTTGCTTCCAACTAAATGTTGCAGCCAAACTCGTAGCTATGAATACTTCCTGGGATTTCCCCTTGAAATCTCCTTTCTTATATTAGGCAACAATTTAACTCTTGATCCATCAAAAGCTCCCTCTATGATTCCTGAAGATTCTAATACTTAACTACCTGATTCCAATCTGGGATGATTTAGCCACAGGTAATAGGGGGAGAGGCAGAAGGGAGAGCAGACTCCAAGGGAGGGACCTTGCATTCTGAGATTTGGTTTCATTTTCATCAAACCTCTCTTGAGACCCTCTCTGACACCATATCTAAAACTGTTTAAGAAGAAGAAAGAGACATGGGAAAGAAACCAAATAAATACACTTCATGAGAATGGGCTTTTTTGTGCCTAGAAAGGTGAGAAAGTTTAACTCTTGTGTTAACTTGGGGAAAAAATTTGCAGAGATTTCTCTGATAATGGTCTCCTCTATAAGACAGATAAGAAATTGATACAAATATATAAGAAAAACCCCAGTAATCCCTCCAGTAGATAAAGAGCTAAAGAATATGAACAGATAGTTTTCACAAGAAGAAACATAATGAAAACTATATTAAAAAATCCAATAAGAGAAATGCTCATTAAAATAACTTAGTACTCCATACCCTTCAACTCAGCAAATATGAGAAAAAGAAAATGGTCATTGTTGGAGGGACTGTGAAGGATCCAACTATTCTAGAAAGCAATTTGGAACAATATTCCCAAATTTAATAAACTATAATGGCCAGTGATACATCAATACTAAAGTTATACATGTAAAAGGTCAAAATGGAGGAGGTCTCCTACATAAAGAAAATTAACAAAAATACTTTTTTGAGGATAGCAAAGAATAGGAAGCAAAGTGGGTGACCATCAGTGAATATAGTTATTGTTTACAATATTACAAATTCAGAGAATCCGGAGAAGGTTTGTGCAAACTGATGTAGTAAAGTGAGCAGATGGGGAGAATGATTTACACAGTGACCACCACAGTGTTGTGAAGGAAAGCAACTTTAAACAACTTCAGAACTTTGATCAATACAATGGTTGGTCAGTCATGGCCTCAAGAGGCTAATGACACATACTTTCCACTTCTTCGAAGAGAGAATGAAAACATGTTCAAAAGTCAATGTTTTATTTGTTATACTTGACCACAATTATCTGTTAAGGGGGAAGGGGCTTTTATGGGAGGGTATTAGGCAGGAGGAACTAAGAAACAGGGATGGTGATGTTAAAAATAAAAAAAAAAGGAGAAAAGAACATTAAGGAATTATTAAAAGTACATGGGAGAGAGAAGAGGGAAGTCCAGAAGGAGACACAGACAAACAGGGCAGTTTTGTTACTAACATGTTAAATTTAATATATATTTTTAAAAATGTATGTAACAGAAGTTCATTTTCATATACATTTTTCTTGAATATTTATACCTTACATGTTTGTAAAGTTCATAATTAAAATTTTTTTTTCAAAAATTCAAGTTGTGAATCTCAGCTTTGCCTTTAAGAATTAAATTCATGCCCAGATCCCTAAGTAGATTTTCTCCCCTCATGTATTCTGATCATCCTGGTGATGATTTGGGGGCCAAGGGAGAAGGCCTACATATGACATTTCCTCTGGAGGAATTTCAACTACTTGCAACATTCATCTGCAGGATATTTTGGTCAGCTTGGTCAGCCCTGCTGCCAGCAAAGCAGCTTCTCACTCCAGGCTTTCTTTGTGACTCCTACTGACGGGATTCATGGCTGATGGGGGAGAACCAAGCTCTGGCTGGTTCTTTAAAATAAAGCTGGACTATCAAAGGCTGTTGAGAAATGGATCAATAGGGCTGGCTTAGATGGAAACAACACTCAGAACAGTTGTTATGTTCCAATGCAAACTTACATAGCTCAAGAGGCAACTTTATAATCAATCTAATATTCAGTTGAGAAACTCTTCAACAAACAAAAGCTAAAATGGGAGTGATTCTACAGAACCAAACATAAAAAAGCAGAGGCTGTGATCCAAATAAATAACAAAGATTTTGTCTTTGCAAAGATAAGGAATACTACCCTCCACATACCCATTTGTAAATGACACACATTTCACCCCAAAGTCAAACTTTTCCACATAAAGTGATACCATACTTCTGGAGAGAAGTTTCTTTTTTAAAAAGAAAGGAAAAAATAGACTGAAATAGGTTTATCTTGCCATAGTTAACTAAGCTGGTTGGCTCAGCTAGCTAGAGTACTTGGTGCTAATCTGGGATTGTGTCCCCACACAGTTCAGTTAAACTGTGCTCTGTCCTGTCTCAATGAATAATCCCCTTATCCCAACCAATCCATTTCAGAAATGACATTGTTTTCAAACTCAAGCGAATGATTCAATGCAATCCAACCCCATTACTAGAGAAACAACATATGCCTCATTTTCACACAGCAGAAAAAAACTATTTCACTCTTCCCCTGCCCTGACTTTTCCATTTAATATATATTTTAGGAAAGCTTTTTTCCAGGTAAGTTAAGAACAAGGAGTCCTAAATAAGTGGTGTACACAATACAAATAACTCACTTGTCTGTTCCCCTCCTACTCCTTTCTCTCTAGCTAACGGGACTCTCTCATTTGTGGGTTTAAATAATGTCTGGATTTTGTTCATATGGGAGAGGAGTCTGGGTCAGAGATGAGGGTTAGTACTCAAGTTCTAGAGATCTGACAGAAACATTCTCTTTTCAGGGGTTGGGAAACTGCAAAAGGTGAGCTTCTACAGGATTTCTGCCTTGAGGCACAGGAGTGAAGAATGAGAAAGAGGGCTATTTCCAAAGGACTAGTATGATACAAGGACTTTTCAAGTCTCTCTACCACACCGCCCAGATTTTTGATAATCACTCACCCATTTATTGATGGCAATGACCAATTTATGCCATGTGAGGAGTGATTCCATCTACTCCTTAGAAAAAAGTGCTGGTTTATCATTTACATTTTGATGAACTAGTAAAAAGATCTGGTATTCACTAGGAATGATACTCCATCTCACACAGAAGCCTAGAGAAAGGGTGACACCCAGAGAACCTGATAAGAAGGAAGAAAGGGGACAACTGGAAAAGAATTAGGTGAATGCACACTCCTTGGCCACATAAATAATTCTGTGGCTAGGATGCAATGAATGCAGTCCCAGTGGCTGAAGCCAATGTACAGTGAAACACTGTAATCTAGGAATCCAGTGGCTCCTAAATCACTATCATAAAGACAAGTAACCTGGATTAGGTTTCTGTGGCACAATGTGTGAATTAAGCAGTGAAGTTTCTGCTCAGATAAAACAAACGATTCTAACCAAAGTGAGAACAGGATATGAGATCAACTGAAAAGAGGATTTTAATAGCTATGTCTGCGTGATCTCCTCATTATTCAAACAATTCTGGCACCTCAACACTACTTCCCGTTACTTTTTAGTGTGAATTGAGAGGCAAATAAACTGGACACTCAGTAACTTCAAAATCCCTTACCCTGAGCACAGCCCATCATCAATGGCAAGCCTATCCAGTGGCCTATGCTAAAGGAATACAGTAAGTAAAAAAGAGCTCTTGTTTGAAAAGGAAACTGATATGCAGGTATTATGGGAAGATCCAAATCTTTTTAGGATATACCATAATTTTTTTTGTTTCTCAGCAATGCTTATGTCTAGAGGTTGGGCTTTGCTAATTCTTAGATTGGATGGAACAAATCCATTAACCAGTCAAAAAGAGAGGCACTAGATTATGTCTAACAAACTCAGCAGCAATTATCAGAATTATTGTGCACAGATTTAACTTCAAGGCTATAGCTCAGAGGGCTTCAGAGTGTCCTGCTCACCACCTATTCATACAAACACAGACTGCTGACTACTCTATCATTGTAGTCTCAAATTATTAACCATACTCTACATACTTTAAAGCAATGCTTCCCAACTTTTTTCATTCTGGTCTCCTCTATTCATAAATAAAAGAGGGAAAGAGGAGGAGAAAAAAAGCTCTTAATTTTAACTTTCCATGACATCTTGTGGTTGGAAGAATCTCAATCATGGAAATCTGGTAGGGGTGTGTACATTCCTGGAATAAGCAGAGGACTGTAGGCCTTTTGAAGAGCATATGCTTGATTGGTGATTGTGACAGAACTAAAGAGAAAGGGTGGGGGGGGGGGGGGAACACAGCTGTGCCCAAACTAAGGATGTTCGAGTTCACAGGTTTGCTGTAATGTATTAGGACACTCTAAAGTGTTGTGACATGCTGGTTGGGAAACACTGCTTTAAAGCAAGTTTGCCAATAGTCACTTATCCACAGGGAGGAACCTTTAGTACAGCTAGGTAGAAGAAAGTAGCTCTTTCACTACCAATGACCCTGTAAGTTAAGGCAGAATGGCAAACTTTATCAGGAAGGCTACAGGTAAGGAAGAATGGACCTGAACATTTTACACAGGCCAAATGATAAAAGTGACTAGTTATTCCACCTATTACATTCTTGCTGTCATTAGGCATCCTTGTATCTTTACATGATTGCCTCCCCTCACCATTCCATTCCTTCAATCTCTACTGACAGGCCTCCATAGGACCAAAGCCTCCATAAAAGAGTAAAAGAGTGAGCCAGTCTATGGGCCACCAGGAGAAAGGCCAAATTTTTCCTCTTGGAGCCAATTTTTAAAAATATAATTTGGCATCTCTCCCTAGGCAAATAGTCAGATGAGGTAACTAATGAACTAGCCAAACTGTCTCCTTGGCAAGAAGTATGCCTTTAACAGTCAAGTGGCCTGCTCTCAGAATCCATAGTTGGGTCAGACCAACCCAGTGGATAACAAAAATGAAAACAAAACAAAACAAAAACAAAAAACAAAAAAAAATACAAAAACAAAATAAAACAACAACAACGAAAAAAAAAAAAAAAACCCAAAGAGGATAAGCATCTGCACAACCAAGTGGAAGAACAAGAATTAGAAAACTTACCAATCGCCCCAGCCAATGAGAATCCATTTCCAACAGGTATTAACGCCTGTTAGAAGCGACTGGAACATTCACATCAGCCCAATTGGTAGGTTGTCTGACAGATTCGCCCCCTTCATTGCGCACAAGAATTTAAAAACAAAACAAGATACTGCAGTTATCTTCATTATTCCAGAAAAGGATCGTTTCTTTCTTTGCTTTTTCTAGGCACGATTGTTCCCTGGGTCCGGGCTCTACTACCATTTCCTTCAAAGCCTCTCTTTGACAACCTAAACTTTCTTGTCCTGGAAAAAAAAAAGCCTTGCAATCAGCCAAAATACCAACTCCACGTTTGGCCCTCCACGGCCGTGCAGCCCCTTAAGGGGGACCAACACGGCTGCCGTCTTAAACAGGGAACACTAGCACTCCCTAAGACAATCGATCGCCTCCCTTCGTCCTGCAATAAAGCCCATCAAAAGGAAGAGCTGGGGGCCTGTCTGCAGCAGAACTACCTGCCTCTTTCACCGGGAAACAACCCTGCAGGAGCACCGAGTGACCTCAGAAGAAAAGAGAGCTTCAGGAAGCACGTCCTAAGGAAAGCCCGACTCTGCCCCCCTGGATAAAGTTAATTAAGAAACGATTCAACATGACAGCACACTGAAATCGAATCCAAGGAATGCAATGAGGGCAGCTTCTCGACGGCCTGGAGAAGACAGCGGTTTGGGGTTTTTAGTGGTTATTTGTTTGGGAAACTAAAATGCGAAGGGAGCCGGGGAGGGAAGCCGAGGACAGGAGGGGAAGGCACCATCCGCCTTATCTTTATTTTTTCGGCCCCCCCTCGGGAGGGCCCCTACAGGGGGCTTCCTTCCAGACTCCTCCCCTCTCTTCCCAGCTAACGCCCGGGGCGCTGGGCCGCCTGGGGCCCCGACGCTCCCACAGCCGCGCTAAGAGCCCGAGGGGCCTTCGGGGAGCCTCCGAGCCCAGGGGTGGCTCAGACGCCCGGCCCCGCTTCTCCAAGAGAGATGCATCCGTTGGTACTCGGTGGGCTTAGACCGAGGTCTGCCCTCAAGCCCCGAGGGAAGGCTCCGGCCCCGCCCCGGGGACCCGGGGGTGCCCGCTCCGGAAGCGCCGCCCTCCCGCCCAGCGGGCTCCGAGGGGGCGGGGAGTCGAACGCCCCCTTCCGGGTGCCTCCGCCCGGCCGGCCAGCCCCGCTCCTCCTCCGGGCGGGAATCCTCCCTCCCCCGTCCCCCCCCTGCGGCCGGGCCCCGGCGTCGGGCCCAGCCCCTGGGGGGAGTCCCCAGGCCCGTCCCGCCCTCCCCAAGGCCCTCGGCTGCTTCCTCAGGCCACTGGGGCCAGGAAGACCCCTCCGGCAGCGGCCGGGACCCACCGCTCATTACGACATCTTCCTCCCTGGCCTCCGCCGCCTCCGCCGCCGCCGAGAGCCTGACACCGCCCGTCCCGGACCCGCCAATCCCAGTGCCCGCCACCGCCCGAGCGACGGCGGCTCCTACCAATGAGAACTTGGCCCACAGGGGACCGACAGCCCTCACAGCCAGTCGCTGAAACTCTTCGAGAGCGACGCTGAAATGCACCAATCGACGCATGAAACTTCACTGATCGACAGACGTTCCAACCTATCCGAAGTCAGGTCAAGAATGAGTGACAGAGAAGCTAACCAACGATCTACTAGGCAAAGTCCCACCCCTAAGGAGGTTGACGGACGGCGACAGGAAGCCTGGGGAGGCGGAGCTTATCTCCTAATTGCTTTTCTATTGGTTATATTTGACCCTTCTCCTCACTTCTAACCCCGGATTTAAGAGGATTGACCTGTCCCAAAGCCAATCAGAAGTCCTAAGAATAAACCACACAAATAAGCCTAGTAGTCGGGCCACACTTTGCACATACAACACATCTGTGTGTTGATCTCGTCACTTTGCGGGACGCGGTCGGACCTTGAGGTACTATAGTTTGGACGCACACCCTTAGGTCCTTAAGGCCTGCCATGGCCCGTGAATCCACGTAATGCACCGCGCTCACCAACCTGCCAAGAATGGGATCTCCGCGGGGCGGCAGGACTGAGTGGGGCTGCTTGTGGCCTCGGAGTGGAGGAGTGAATAGGACCCTTGGTCTGGACTCGGGAAGACCCGAGTTCAAATGCAGACTCAGACACTTAGCTGTGTGACCCTGGGAAAGTCACTTAACCCTGCCTTCCTCAGTTTCCCCATATGTCAAATAGGGATAAGCATAGCATCCCCCTCCCAGGGTTGTTTGTGAGACCCCAACAAGGGCATATCCTTAAAAGCACTATATAAATGATGGATCATCCCAACTCCTGGATTGTGATAGCCCCCACTACAAGCTGACATTTTAAATTTGTCTTCTCTTCCATCCTTCTCCCTCCCTTTTATGTCATATGTGCAGGACACACATAGGAAGATGAGGAAAATGGGCTAGAAAGGAGACTTTGCTTTTTTTTTTCCCAAACCCACAGACTTCAACTATATACACATGCAGTTTTTCCTTCTTGCAAAACTCATCTAATAATTTCTCTTCCAAGAAGTTTCCTCTTGTTAACAAAGGAGAAGGAAGAACCTACTTTTTCAAAAGAATTTTTTTTCTCCTCCCCCAGCTTTCTCCAACCTTGCCCTCCAGCTGAAGGGCCCCAGACAAGGCTTTGCCAAATGAGCAAACCTGAATTCCCCCTCCCCTCAGTACCTACCCCCTTTCTGCTTTCTCACTTGTCCTTCCCCCTACCTGCTGCCATCTTCCTGGAACCAAGGCTGGGAGGCTGTTGAGTCAATGCTCTTGTCTTTTCGACACTCTTCCACGCTTGTGTCTCTTGTATTTGCTCGTAAAGGGCAGCCCCTTCTTATTTCTAACCTCCTTCTAGTTCCCTTGGCTTTCTGTTTCCCCCCAGTCTCATCCTTCGGAATCTCCACTGTTTTCTCTGCTGGCTCCCTAACTTCTCTCGAAGGCTCCCTTTCATGGCCTTGTCTAGCTCCACCACAATTTTTCTCTGCTACTTGGCCTCTCAACCTACTTTGCTTTCCCCTTCTTACCTGGAGGATCCCCCCTACTGCCCCTTCTGCATATACTCACTCTTTGCTCTGACTGTGCCTTTGGCATCTGTGTAGGAAACCCCCATTTATTTCTGAGAGGTTCGAAGTGGGGGTCAGAAGTGCATTCAGAGGAAAGGAGGAGAGAATCTTTCTCTGGGAGAATCTTCTCTAAGGGAGATCAGTCATTGCCCACTGTGGAGAAGATTACAATCTTTCAACTGCCTTTTTCCTTTGATAAAGAGGGTGTGCTTTCTATTTTAAACAAAAGGTTTCTTGCCAGCCTATGTTGCACAAGAATCTCAGTCTCTTTGAATCCCTAGCATTCATTCATCTACCTGTCTTTCTGAATTATCGACACCCAAACTGGTTTCCCTAGAATCATAGCCTATTCTCCCCTCCCCAGGAGCTAGTGATCTAGCATGGGAATTAAGCTTCAGGACACAAGAGCTGGACAGGATCTCAGAAGATTATTTAGAGACCAGCCCCCTAATTTTATAGAGGAGGAAATTGAGGCCCCAGAGGAAGTAGCTTGCCCAAAGTCACACCGATGGTAAGTAGTAGAGCTGAGATTCAAACCCATGACTCTCAGTCTAACTCTCTATACTCTTACCCAATCCCCTTTGCCTTTCAGAGACTCACAGAATTTGTGTGCTGGAAGCAACTTTATCAATCTATATATGAAAGGAATGCCCACTATAACATACCCAAGAAGTCCAGCTTCTGCTTGAAGACCCCCAAGGAAGGAGGACTCACCATCTCTTGAGGTAACTTGTTCTACTTTTACACAACTCTAACTGTGAGGAAGTTTTTTCTCGACATAGAACCTCACTTTGCCCCCTGGGAGCAAAAAGAACAAGTATAATCTCTTTTCCACATGACAGTTCTTTAAAGAATTGAAAATAGCTAGACTATCTTCCCTGAATCTTTCATTTTCCAGGTGAAACATGGCCTTTTCATTCTTGAGATTCTCCTCATAAGACATTCTTTCCTACTGTCCCCTACCTCGGAGCATTTTCTCTATACACCCTGTGGGAAATCAAAGGAGCCAACATTTCCTACCATCCCTGGGACTCTTCTGGAGTAAATGCTGAAAAGGATCAGCACATGTAACTAGTTCATGAATGGTTGGTGGGTTTGGGATGTTTTTTTACCCCACCCTCAGCAATCATCCAGGATTTCATTCTTGTCTTCTACCAGCATGGAAGATGGAGAAATGAGGTATTCCTCTCTCTCCTCTAAACATCCAGCTGTTCTTCCCACCTTCTGCCACCTCTCCTTATCCTTTCTTTTGACCCACTGATACTCGTCCTCCCATTCATCTATAGCTTCTGTGACCCTCAGCCCTGTTCCTCCAGCTCTGGCTAATGGCCCTCCACAAACTGCCACAGAACCTTCAGACAGGGACATTCCAGCCACCCCCTCCCCCTCCCTGCTCCATAGTGTAGTGGGAAGAGAATTGGATGTGGATCCAAAGGGCCTGGGTTCAAATCCTGCTTTTTCTACTTATTATTACCTGTGGGATTTCAGCTATGTAGATACATCTCAGCTTCAGCTTTCTGGATGAACCTCAGTTTCTTTATTTGTAAATAAAATAATGGGAGGAGGAAAGATTTGATGATATTTAAGACCTCTTCCCCTCTCAATCCCAAAATGCTATAAATTTCCTATTGGCATCATAGATTCAATTTAATTATATGAGCATTAGGCACTTATCAAAAGCCAAGCACAATGCTAGATGAATATAAGATAATTCTTTCTTTCTTTCTTTTTTTAAAATTGGATCTGTAATTTTTTTGTGTGTGAGAAGCTTCCACTTAGGAACTTCCTCTTGCCAATGAAGATCAATAACATCTTTGTGACTTATAGCTGAGAAGTTAAACTTCTTATCCAGTATCACACAGACAATATGTGTCAGAGGTAGGATTTGAATCTAGATCTTTCTGCCTTAAAAACCATCTCTTTATCCACCAGGACACATTAACTCTTTTCCATTGTCCTTGAGGAAAAACAATCTTAAGAATTAACAAAAATCTATAAAATTAAGAGCCATTTATATCCCTCTAGAGTCTAGAGAGTCCTCAAACTTTTGTTCTCAATATCTTTGTCCTATTAAAAATGACTGAGGATCTGTCCAAAGAGTTTTTGTTTATGTGGTTTATAGTTATAGAGATTGATCACATTAAAAATAAAAACTAATTATGAATTTGTAGACTCTCTGAAAGGATTTCAGAGATTCCCAGGATGCTCTGGACCAGACTTTGAGAACCACAGCTTTAGACAAATGGTGGAAAAAATACAAACAAATAATTTTCAAAAGAAAAAAAGGCGAATTTGAAACAATCATCTGAAAAGAATCATTAATAAACAGAAGAATGCTAATGAAAATAATTTCAAAGTCTTATTTCATCAAGTTGGAAAAGGTGGGAAAAGAGTGTTGGTGTGATAGTGGGAAGAGAGGCAAAAAAACATTACTGACTGAGTTCTGAGGACAGATCCTTATATTAATAAAAATATTTATATTCAAGAAAGTAAATCTCAAAGAGAAATGATTTTCCCAGAAGCAGTTGATACTTGATGAATTGATGCCTATTATGTACATCCAATGAGGTTGAACTTCATCATTTGGAATCAAAAGACCTGGGTTCAAATCCTACAGCTAGCTTCTTACCAGCTCTGTAAATCTCTGCCAAGTCTGATCTCAGTTGCTTTCTCTGTCAGAAGAGAGCTTTGAAATAGATGATCACCTAGTTCCCTCTGAGCTCTAAATCTTGTGTATTGTGGAGGATTACAATGAAGTTGACAGGTAGCCAATAATTGTTCTCCGCATAGTGGATACAATTACAATGCTATAGTGGAGTGAGGAAGATCTGGGCTCATAATCCTACCTCCAACTCTTACTAGTTCTTTTGGCTGTAGGCAAGTCAACTAACTTCCAGAGCCTCAGTTTTCTCAGCTGTAAAATTGTTTCTTTTTATTAAATTGTTTCTAACTCTTCTTGTCCCTATTTGGGGTTTTCTTGGCAGAGATGCATTTCCTTTTTCAGGCCATTTTATAAATGAGGAAACTGTAGCAACAGAGCAAAATGATTTACAAGCAGTAAGTATTTTGGGTACTTAAGTATCCATTGCACCAGCTAGCTGCCCTATAGGGATTAAAAATACCTGTAGTATCCACCTTCTGGGGTTATTGTGACCCTCAAGTGAAACATATAGATAAAATTCTTCACAAACCTTCAACTACATAAATGCCAGTTATTACTACTATTCCATCTACTACTACCAGTAAATAATCTGATGCCTATGAATGTAATTCTGGGATCTTGAAGGGTTATGTTAGGGTAGTACAAGTTCTGGTAGGCCCTAAAAAGGCTTTGAATAGACCAAAGATGAGCAGTTATGTCTGTTGGTCAAGGACTTGCCTAGCAGTGGTCAAAGAGACTCTTTACTAGATTGATCACAGGATAATTAAAAAAAAAATAAAGATTTTGCCCACTGCTCTCAAAAATAATTGTAGCAGAGGGATTGCAATCTGTCTTAATAGGGGGAACACTCCCATCTAGAAAACCATCATCAAAATGCCATCAGTGTCAATCACTGGAGCATTTCAGTGTGAGAGGGCGAGTAGGATGTAGGGGACCAGAAACCCCACCCAGTGAGGGTGGCTTGGAGGACCTGGGAATGTTTAGGCTGGAGAAGAAAAGACCTGAGGGTGACCCGAAATCATTGTGTTTAGCTATTTAAAACACTTTCTAATGTGATAGGAGTCTTGCTCTGCTTAGAAGTGCTCAGCACTAAAAACCATTCAGTGGAAATCAGAGAGAAGCAGCTTTCAGAAGAATAGAAAGAAAAACTTACTAACAATTATCATTCTCCAAAGGTGGAAGTGATGGTAGAAAGCCCCAGTTACTGGAGGTTTTCAAATAGAAGCTAGATGATCATTTCCTTAGAGGCAACTGAGTGGCACAGTAGATAGAATGTTGGGCCTGAAGCCCGGAACACCTGAGTCCAGATTCAGCCCCCAGACACTAAACTAACTGCCTGTGACCCTCAATAAGTTACTTTGCATGTCTGCCTCAATTTCCCATCTGTGAAATGAGGAGGTAGTAATCACCCTTCCTGCCAGGGTTGTTGGGAAGATCCAAATGAGATAAATGGACTGGAGGAGCTGAATCTTTTCCACTTTCTTTTACCAATCTCACAATCAGGAATTCTTTCTTAATCCCTTTTATTGAATTTTAAACTACTCTAAAGGAGCATTCTTCCTTACTTTCTTTTTCTTTAATACTGGGGAATTGGGATTATGGAAACTTTAGAGCAACCAGTTCTTAGAGAATTGCCTGGAGTACTGAGAGATAAGTATTTGCCCAAGGTAACACAGTCAGGGTATGTCAGAGACAGACCCTGGACCCAAATCCTTCGGACTCCAAAGCTCTAGCTACTGCTATACCCCAGTGCTTCTCATGCCTGCCAATTTTTATCCTTGTCTTGCTGTTTCAGAAGTGTCCCCATTTGGGGATTTCTTGGCAGACACTGGAGTAGTTTGCCATTTTCTTCTCCAGCTCATTTTACAGATGAGGAAACTGAGACAAGCAGTGACTTGGCCAGGATTACGCAGTGAGGAAATGGCTGGAGTCCAGAGTTAGACTCAGGAAGGTGAGTCTTCCCCCCTCAAGGCCCAGTGCTCCGTGCACTGTGGCGCCATCTAGCGGCCTCATTCTTCATATCCAGCCTAAATTCCTCAGCTCTGCTATCCTCCTGGGGAATGCTAGGAGGACACATATTTCTGGCTATGGAACTCTGAGTATCTGGGGCTGTCATTCCACTTTAGTCACTCTCTCCCCGGGGCACCGAATTGGGAACCTGGAGGGCCTCCAAGTTTTCCATAGCGTCTGTCAGTAGGAAGTGAGCTTTCCAGACCATTCTAGGTAAAATGAGACATCTTAGCTTGGAAAGACCTAATGCAGAGGTTCTTAATCTTCATTGTGGACTCCGTTGGCAGTCTGATGAAAACTCTTCTCAGAGTAATATGTGTTGCATATTGTCATACTAGAAGAAATATAAAATGTTAGAGGTTAGAGAAAATAAATATGTACTTTTTCCCCCCCAAGTCCCTGGACCCCACAAAATCCTTGAATTTCAAGTTAAAAAACACTATGTTAGAGAAATCCTTATACTGGGGCTTCCCTAACTCACATCTAGAATCTTGTGTCCTATAGGGGAGCAATGATACAACAGAAGTGACTAGAAGGGTGAGGACACCTGAAATCATAGCATAGCAGGAATAAGAGAAGAAACTGGAAATGTCTGCTGTGGCAAGAGAAGGCTTGAAAGATACCATTGCTAGCTTCAGATATTTGAACTTCGTCCTTTGGAAACAGGAGGAGACTTGTTTGGTTTGACCCTGGAAAGCAAAACTAGGAGAAATGGGTGAAAGTTAGAGAGAAGCAGATATCGGCTCCAACAGAGGAATATATTCCTAATAGAAGGGAAGAAAGCAAATCCAAAAGAATAATACATACTGTAAGCAGAGTGCTGGACTTGAATGACATGGACTCTTAAATCCCATCTCTTTCACTTAGGAATTGTGTGACCCTAGCCAACTCTGAATGTTTCTGGGCCTCAGTTTCTGTAGTTTCTGTTTTTAAAAAGGGGAGGAGGTATTGGGCTTCCTAAAGACTCCTCCCACTTTAAATCTATAACTATTACTGAAGCTCTGTAAAAGCAACATTAAACAGCAATTAGATATAGGTCAAATATAAGGTAATATGTGAGTATGATCTGGCTATATTTGCAGCACATAGCCTTCATTTCCTGTCCTTGACAAAAAAATAAGTTCCTTGAAGACAGAGTGTTTTATTTTGTTCTCTGTATTCCTACCTCATATCAAAGTGCCTAGCATATGTTGTTGTTCAGTCATTTTTCAGTCCTGTTTGATTCTCTATGACTCCATTTGGGGTTTATCTTTTTTTCTTCTCCAAAAACACTGGAAAGGTTTGCATTTCCTTCTCCAGCTTGTTTTACAGATAAAGAAACTAAGGCAAATAGTATGAGATGATTTGCCCAGGATTACATAGCTACATTCAAATTTAGGAAGATGAGTCTCCATGATTCCAAGCTCAGTGCTCTGCCCATTGTGCCTCCTAGCTGGCCACATTACATATAATAGCTGTTGAATAAATGTTGAATTGGATTTTAAAAAACCCATAAATCTAAATTGTGATTTAAAGTCTAAAGTTACACAAAAGGTCAGTTACACACATTTTTTGGTGTCTTTTTGTTTAATAATTTTCAGAGAATATACTTTGTGGATTTGTATCTTTTTTCTGGATTTGTTCCTATTAGTCTGCTTTGGTTAAAACAATTCTACAGTAGAATGGGCTGCCTCAGAAGGGCTCTTTCCTCTTCAATAAAGCCCTTCATACAGAAGCCCTGGAAATATTTGCCGGGCATGTTAGAAAGGAAATTATCATTTAGTATGGGTTGCATTAAAATGATCTCTGAAATCCTTTGGCTTGCAAGATTCTGTGATTCTTTAGGTTAGAGGGAGCTAATGACATCACAGCCCTTCCCATCTTTTGTCACCAGGGGGTGCTCGTGCTATTTACAAATGACCAACTGGCCCAGTCCAGTCTGGGGAAACCTGGGCTGGAAATTTCTGCTGATGGTTAGAATCCCAGGGAGAGGGGATGGAATCACAAGACTCTCTCTGCAAAGCCCTGCCCCTCTGCTTATTCTCTTCAGTTACCCAGCCAGCTGCTTTTTCCATAAACATGTCTAAAGAGACTTTTCTTTTGCAAGGTATTGTGCAGGGTGATCAGGAGACTCAAAATGAACTAAAACAGCTTTTTTGTCCTTATGGAACCAACAATTACTCCAGTAGACCCCCCAAATCCTCCAGTGTATACCTAAAAACACTGTCCTCTTTTTGCTTTTCACAGTACTACCTACAGTTAGGTGGGGTGTTATATCCATTCTCTCCTCAAGTCCATTAGACTGAAAGTTTTCATAAAGAGAAAATTCCATCTTCTTTCCTCTCTAGATCCATCTCACTTTCCTCAGCATTTTTAAATATCTTTCCCCTAGTGCTGTATGATCCCAGAACTAAGGGATTGTAAGGGATCCTTCCTTTCTCCAATTTCAAATGATGGTTTAGATTACTCTTATACACTTGGCAAATTCCATCTTGAGTTATGGTTCTTTTGGTAATAAATTTTATTCCCATGGTAGATGATAAAAGCTCCTTGAGAGCTGGGTCTGGAAGCTATTTCTTTTTAGTGCATCGTCTGTAGTGAGAGTTTAATAAATGTTGGTTGAATTGAATTATCTTACCTCAGTCCCTGCCCTTTTCTTGCTCATCCTAAGTTCCTGTCCCCTTTCCCATGAGAAGTCCTATGACCTAGAGAGCAGAGGCAAAAACAGTGGAAACTTTGTCATGTTACTCTATTGTAATGATGAATACTGTAGCTCATAGCTCTTTCTCTTACTACTTTCTGCAAACCATTGTGGCTTAGTTTCCTTATTTGTAAAATGAGGATATTGGACTAGACACCCTATACATTTCCTTGGAGGTCACAGGTGGCAATTATCTACTTTATCTGGAAAGCCAAGAGATCCAAGACAACCAATTCCACACCTCAGACACAGTTTGTACTCGGGAAATAGGAGATGGTATTGGTAACAACAACAATAAATATTAATGACCACATTGAGGCCAGCAAAAGGGTGTGAGATAGATTGTAATGATCCCTTTCCTTTATAGATTCCCTTGTCTCTCTAGACACTTCAGAAGCATTACCCAATTAGCCCTTCTAATCTCCCTAAAGGGAGTAATTAACCCTATTTTACAGATGGGGAAACTGAGGCTCAAATAAGAGGAAAAAGCTGGAGCCAGGATTTGAATTAATGTCTCCTAAAGCACTTTTTCTCTTCTCCCATTCCTCCCCCTCCCCCCATATCCATATACCTGAAACCTGGAGTGCCATGGACTTTAATATCTAGGAGAAATTCCTGTTCTTTCACAGAATAGCTTATTGAACAACTAGCACCTTCTCCTAAATAAGGTACATAATGATCACTAGTGAATGTATTGTCTTAGAATCTAGCATAGGACCAATTGTGAATGTATTTAGTTTTAGCTCTTATTTTACCAAAAGTACCCAGGCTTGAGGAAGTAAGCCATTCATACTTAGCATTTTCAGGTTTCAAGATACGTCCAGGGTTCAGGAAAAAAAAAAATTCCAGATCCTAAATAGGAGTATTCAACAGTAGCTAAAAGTTGTAAAGAATAGTAGAAGTGATTAATGAGTTGACAGTAGTGGACCTGAATTAGATAATACTGGAGACTGAGAAATTTTACCCATTCTCACTGCTCTCACCAGAGTTTGTCTTAGTCTCTCGAGTTACCCATTACCAATTGCCTATTAGACACTCCAAAATGACATCTCAAGCAGAATTCAATTTCTCCAAACCTACCCTTCTGAATATCTCCATTTCTGTCAAAGTTATTATATCTTTTCAGTCACCCAGTGACTCTCACTCTTCAGCCAACATATGCATTCACTTGAGAGACCTTGTTAATTTTATCTTCACAATTTTGTTCATGTCCTTCCCTTTCTCTCTACTCCAGGTGCCATTTTTTCCACCTGGTCTATTGCTATAGGTTCTTAATTGGTCTCCTTGTCTCAAGGTCCTCCACATCCTACCAAAGTGATTTTTCCAAAGCATAAATCTGACCACATCACTTCCCTCTTCAAGAAGTAACTACCTCTAGAATAAAATACCAGCTTTTTTTTTTTGGCATTTAAAGCCTTTCACAGCCCAGTTCCCATCTAATTTCACCTTCATGAACTCTTCAGTCCAGCCAGACAGATCTATGTGGCATTTCTTGTTCAGAATACAACCTTTTCCATTTCTGTGCCCATATCTGCAATGCATTCCCCTCTTATATGAAATCCTTAATTTCTTTTAAAGTTCTTTTCAAGTTTTACCTTCTAACTGAAGCCATTCTGGATTCCTTCCCAAATATGGTACCTTGTTTGCCACCCTCCCAAAATACTTTAATTGATTTTGTATGGTGTTTGTCGGGATTGTGCCTCAGATCCAGGAACTCTAGGTCTGTCTCTTATACAGATTGGCCATGTAAGCCTGGATCTCACTGCTCTAGGCAACTCTACTAAGACAGAGGAGGCACCAGTCTTCATTGGGAAAGGGAATTTCTTCATTCAGGAAATCTCTACATTGAAACTTTTAAGTCATTTCATTGCTTTCTATTCCTGAAACTATAGCTCCAATCCCTATCCTCTTTGTACTTATTGTGTCCCTCAATAGGATATAAATTTTTTGAGAGCATTGTAAAAGACTGTTTAATTTTGCCTTTGCATTGCCTTCCATACTCTCTGGAACATAAGTATTGATTGATTGACTGATAAAAATCTTAGGAATAAGGGATTTTGCTGTGTCATCACTGTGACCTCCCCATTTGAAACTGAGGACCCCCTTAAAGTGACAGGCACAAATCTTTTTCCCATTAATAAAATGCAACGATAGAATTAATAATGGATAGAAATAGACAGAAAGAAGAACTCCCTTCTATGCCACACCTTAACTAAAGAAGCATTTTAAAGCATCTGCTATGGGTAAGACCCTGTGAGAGGAATTGGAAATGCAGAGACAAAACCAAAACAGATCTTGTCTTCAAGGAATTTATCGCCTGCTGAGAGATATAACCTGTATCCACATAAATAAATACAAGATCCTTTGAGGAAATAGAGAGATATCTGCAGGGGGTAGGGAGCAGTGGGGTTAGGAAGAGCTTCCAGGAGGAGATGATATCCGACCTGTGCTTTGAATGAAGCTAAAGATTATAAGGGACAAAATGAAAAGGGAGGGAGTTCCAAACATAAAGACATCAATATAGGAGAAAGAACATTGAGTTCAAGAAACAGCAAATCGTCCATTTTGGCCTGACTATAGAATGTGAAGAGAAGTTATGTGAAATAAGTCTATAAAGTCAATTTGGGGCCAGATTGTAGGAAGCTTTAAAATGCCCAGCTAACTTATATTTTCTCATAAAAGCAGGGAGCCATATTTGGGCATGAGAGACTGACATAATCATACCTGTGTCTTAAAAAGATTATTTTGACAACTCTGTGAAAGGAGAGAAATGTGGAGCTGATCTCCCTAGTAAAGGGTTTAATGTATGTATATACACATACATATATACATATGGATATATATATATATATATATATACACACACACCCATATATGTTTATATATATTATCATTTTTCCTAATTGCACATAAAAAGTTTTTAACATTTAAAAAAATTTAAGTTTGGGGAAGGGGTTCTTAACATATTTTTGTGTCATGGACTCTTGACATTCTGGAAATCAATCAACAAATATTTGTTAAGTATTTATTGCATCCTATATATTATGCTGAGCATTAGGGATACAATGAAAGATTAAAAACGTAGTCTCTACTTTTAAAGAGTTTTCATTCTAATGGAGAAGTCAATATATAAGCAACTTTGTATAAGTAAGATATAGACATTGTAAATAGCAGAATCATAGAAGAAAACCACTATCAATCCTAGTGGTGGAGAAAAGAAACAGGGAGAGGGGAGACACACCAAGAGAAGCCTCTTTCAGATAGTAAGATTTGACCTGAATCTTGAAGGAAGCCAGAGAAACTTAAGAAAACGAAATAAAGAAGATGCATATTATTGGACATTCCCTTTCTACCAGATTGTGAATGGCTTCAAAAAACTAATAGAAGATTTTATATTTGATCTGGGAGTAATTGGGAACTACTAGAATTTATTGAGCAAAGGAGATGCCCCTTTGGCAACTGGAGTGGGGAAAACTTTGAGGTGAGGAGGCTAACCAAAAGGCTTTCACAAAAGTCCAGGTAAGAGGTGATGAGGGCCTGATTGGAAAGAAGGGAACATTATAAGAGGTGGTATTGAAGACTTGGCAACAGATTGAATATGTGGAGTGAGTTAGAGAAGAGATAAGGATAATCACATTGAACTTGTGAGTCTGGGTGACTGAGAGGATATTGTTGCCCTCAACCACAATATGGAAGTTGAAAAGAGATGATTTTGACATATTTGTGAAAGAAGAGAATGGATATCTTCGTAGAAAGGAGGAAAGTTAATGAATTCCATTTTGAGTATGTTGAGGTTGAGATGCCTAGGATACAAACAGTACAAGATGTTGAAAAGGTGAAATACTGTTTTTAAGTACCTGAAACAAAATATATAGGGTTACAAAGGAAATTAAATATATTGAAATAAAAAATGTCATTTCCCCTATCATGTTAGCAGTTTTATTAAAATTAAAATTTAACCTTTTCCCAATCCAAGTACATGAATCCACATGATCAAGAAAAACTGCTCTAAGGGGAAGAGAGATGACAGGCTTGGAAAAGAAAGAAGCAGTTGAAGAAAGAGGTGGGTTTTTATCTCTGGCTCTGTTCCCTTCTTAGGAGATGTCAAAAACCAGGAGAAATGTTTCCCTGGAAAAGCAACTGTAATTATTTAGCCTGAACAAGACAGGGGTTAGGGGAGAGGAAAGGGATGGGGTAGGAATAAGAAAACAGGTAGAAAGACTGGTAGCATTGTCCATGCTAGGCAGGAAGCATGATTAAATTCTATTTTTAAGTCTCTACAGGAAAACTATTTTAAAAAATAAACAAATACAACCAGACAGAAGACAGTTTTTCCCACATGTCCCCTGAGGACAGGGGCAAAAGGGGAATGGGCTTCTCTGAAGACGAAGCAGTCAGATTTGACAACCTGAGAACACTCTGATGGTACTTAGCTCATTCATGACAACAGGTGACCAAGAAGAGCTGTGGGGAGCCTTTAAGAAAAGTTAAGAAAAAGGCAAGATGGCTCCCTTTGTTTGATCTCAGGCCTTCTGAAAATGATTTCTCCATTTCCTTCCCAACCTGAGGATTCTGGGTTTAAGGAGTTGTATGTATAGGGAGGGGGATGGTAAGGGAGGGCCTCGCTACAAGAGGAGAGCTATGGGGGAAACCGAGGTGACACCCAAGCTGGCCCAGATTCCCCACACATTCCCCACTCCCACTCCTGCTCCCCTCCCTCTTCCCCAGACAAGGCCTGATACAGCCCCTCCCCAGCTCCAGGTCTTGCCTCCGAAACTCCAGGTCTCTACATTGCTAAGATTTTACTAGGGCTCCCAGCTGGGTCCCACCTTTGATCTGGCTTCAAAAAATAAAAAGCAGTAACAGGCAAGTAATTTTCCCCCAACCTGCTGGGGAAGAGGGCGGGCCAGAGGCAGGTCCAGACAGGCCCAGCCCTACTCTTTCTGGGCTTGCACTCTGGGGTTGGTGGCTGGTGGCTGGTGGCATGAGAAGGTGGGGATAAGGGAAGGCCATCCACATCAGCCTTGCCCATCCTCTCTTCCTAGGCTGCCCATTCTGTGCCTGTCTCCCCTACCTTCATCCTCTGGTCATCTGCACTCAGGATAGAAGGAGCTGGGTGGCACTGTGCCAGTTATCCCCTTCTTAATCCCAGGGGCTTTTGTCCTTATTCTGGCTCCTTGCCCACTGAGTTTGAAATATGGCTGATAGTGAACAACTTACCAGAACCTATCTTCCCCAACCCTCCCTTTACCCTACCTACCCAGGCTCTGGCTGTGGGGAGCAGCCAAGGTAGGGCCTTGTAGATTGAAGACTTGGGTCCACTTGCTGGTCACCAAGAGATAGCAC
Organism: Antechinus flavipes; assembly: GCF_016432865.1. Taxonomy (NCBI): domain Eukaryota; kingdom Metazoa; phylum Chordata; class Mammalia; order Dasyuromorphia; family Dasyuridae; genus Antechinus; species Antechinus flavipes. Next base: position 136,291,338 of record NC_067401.1, on the reverse strand, counting down.
TGCTCAGCAAAGGGAGTGGGAGTGGGGGGTAGAGAAAGAGAACAGGAGCAGAGAGAGAGTGTCACTCTTCCATGTTTCCTTTGCCTTTCCTCTCTCTCAGGACTGAAAATCTAACCTCAGGATTTCTATCTTCCCGGTACCACCCCCACCTTCTTCCTAGTTCAAAGACTCTGAGTTCCTCATCTGTTTGGGGGATGCTTTACATGGCCTTTAAAGTGGTTAGAATGGAACCCCTGAACATCCCCGCCCCTTCTCTTTGGACTGGGGCTCCTCCAGGCAGGTGCAGGGGAGGCTGAGACAGAGGTCATTTTGTGCAGAAAGGAGAGGGATCCTTCTCAGGATGAGAACTAGGAGGCAAGGCCAGGATACCCCCAGTGACATGAAAACATGTAAAAATTCCCTAAGAATCCAAGTTTTCACTGTTCTCTTCCCATAGAAAAGAGCTGGTAGAATTTTTTTTGAGGTATATTGATGCCATCAAAAATAAGAACAACAACAAAAACACACATACCAAAAAAACAACCCATGAACAACAAAAACCCAACTTCAATAATCAAATAACAAAATTAAAGTGGTTTCTCAAATTGTGGCATATGGATTTAACAAGAATTAGACCAAAAGGCAGGACTAATGTAAGGAATTCAGAAAAAAAAAATCTGTGGGAATATTTGCAGGGGCAGCTACAAAGTGAAGGGAGCGGTACCAGAACATAATAGACACTGTGACTATAGTCATGTAAGTGAAAAGAGCAGGAAAATGAAGTTTGAATTGAGTAATTGCAATGACCAACTTTGGCCCTGGGAAGAGATGAGGCAATGTGCCTCTACTTTTTAAAAAAATTTTTATTATAGTTTTTTATTTATAAGATATATGCATGGATAATTTTTCAGCATTGACCCTTGCAAAACCTTCTGTTCCAGCTTTTCCCCTCCTTCCCCCCACCCCCTCCCCTAGATGGCAAGTAGACCAATACATGTTAAATATATTAAAATATATGTTAAATACAATATATATATATGTGTGTGTATATGTGTGTGTGTGTGTGTATAACCATATAGTTGTTTTGCTGCACAAGAAAAATTGGACCTAGAAATAAGGTAAAATGACCTGAGAAGGAAAACAAAAATTCAAGTGGACAAAAACAGAAGGAGTAGAAATGCCATGTTGTGGTTTGAACTCATTTCCCATAGTTCTTTCGCTGGGTATAGCTGGTTCTCTTCATTTTTGAACAAATGGAACTGATTTGGTTCATCTCATTGTTGAAGAGAGCCACATCCATCAGAATTAATCATCATCTAGTATTGTTATTGAAGTGTATAATGATCTCCTGGTTCTGCTCATCTCACTCGGCACCTCTTTATTTTTAATAGAGTGATAGAGAACTATAGGTTGGAAGTGTCAAATGAATACACTGTTAGACAAAGTATTAGACATTGTTAGATAATGATTTTCTTGACCTTTTTTCTTACTAAAAGGGATGGCAGGTTCACTGAACAAGTGATTTGGTGGGTTTATCTTAAAATGACTGCAATATAAAAACAAACAAAAAAAAGCATCTATAAAGAAAAGAACTAATAAGTCAGGTTCCCAATGCCTCTGAAGAATCACTGTGAATGGAGGTGAAGAGGGTGGAAGCAGAGAGCCAACCCAAGAAAAATTGGCAGTAAATTGTCTACAGTGTAAGAGCCAAAGAGCTTAACCCTTAGGGGATCCTTAGCTTCCTTTAGCCACTCTATGCTGCTTGGGTAAAAGGAGCCATCCCATTTCAACCTTTTGACTCCTTTGTTGGGGACTTAATGGAAATAAGGGGGAAGTTTCCACATCTCTATCTTCCTATCTTCCTACTTCAGAATGCTCCCAAGACCCTTCTATCACAACCTGCCTCCCACATATACTCTTTGAGGGCATTCTCTGACCCAGGTTTCAGAATGGTTCATAGGGATGGCAGGGTACCCCTATTCCTTGATGCCAAATCAAAGGGCAGAGTGTCTAGAGTCTCAGACTGAGGATGGTCCTTTTCCCTCCCCCCACAATCTTCAAAAATGAATCCCCCTGCTAACATTGTCACTGGGTCTCCGCTCCCGGTCCTGGGGCAAAAAGGTGAGTTCAAGGAAGGGGAGGAAGTTAGGAGCCGCCTAGTCTCCAGGTCTTCAATGGGGTGGGGTCCCTGCCTTGATAACCATCTTCCTGGCAGCTTCAACCTGTTCTATTGGTGAGTAATTTTTTTTTCCTGGAGGAGAAAGGTAAAAGCCTTGGTGGGGAGTTACTCCAACTCTAGTGTCTCAGCTCCTTGCTTCTCCCCTCAACCCCCCAAACAGACCTTGTGTAAGAACTATAAATCTCTCACCACCCACAGGCCTAGAGAGGCGTGGAAGGGGGATAGGGGGTGCTGCTGCTGTGACTTTCATGTCAGGTAGTTTAATATGTTTGCACTGTTGGGCTCAGGAGCTCAAGCCCACCTGGGGCTTCTCCCTGCCTATGAAAACACAACCTTATAAATCTGCCCTTCCCCCTTGCTCCAGGAGCCAGCATTGAGTCTAGGCCATGATAAATAGTGATGTACGCTATTCCCTGACTTCTAGAGAGGACAAAGCAGGGGACTGAGGTAGATGTGGGGGACAATCCTCCAGGGATGGGAAAACTGATGCTCTGTGCCCTGCCTCTCCCTTTCTCCCACCAGATACTCTCATCATCAGCCCAAGCTGGATTTGGGCCCTGGAAATGAGCCAGTCTCCCTGTTTAAAGGATAGTTCCAAAGCTGAAAGGGTCTTCCTAATGTCATCTGATCCAGTCTCCTGCTTTTATGCCAGGATGCACCTGAATCATCTGAGATAACTGGCTGGCTCTCTGCCAAGCCCCTAGGGTGGGGTTGGGAGGGAGGAGGCAGTCTATCTAATATATATGCCACTGTCAATTAAAATGAAGAACCGGAGGGATGGAAAAAGGGCTTGGGGCTTTGGGCATAACCATCTTGAGGTTACCCCATCCTTCCTTGGTTTGAACCCTGCTATGATAGATAGACACTGAAGTGTGATCCAGAGAAAGGACACATGATCCCTGACCTTGAGGAAATTATCATTCTAATGGGGGAGACAGTGGACTTAAAGTCATGGGTTCATAAGAACATGGATTGTAAGAACTAGGGAAGTCATCTTGTCCAACTTCCTCATTTGGTAGCTCAAAATGGGGGCTCCTGTCTACTTGTTAATTGTGCAATCTGGCATAAGCTATTTAAGCAGTCAATCAACAAGTGTTGATCAAATGCCTGGCAGTGATCTAGGAATCGCTGGGAACTGGGGATACCACTCCGAAGTCTGAGCCTCTGATTCCTTATCTGTAATGCAGGAATAATGCCTCCACTACCTTATTTATTCATTCTTTTAACAGACATCATTACCTATTATTGTTCTGTAAAAATGACCAGCAGGATGAATACAGAGAGGACTGGTGAGACTTACATGAACTGATGCTAAGTGAAATGAGCAGAACCAGGAGATCATTATATACCTCAACAACAATACTGTTTGAGGATGTATTCTGATGGAAGTGGATCTCTTCGATAAAGAGAGCTAATTCAGTTTCAGTTGATCAAGGATGGACAGAAACAGCTATACCCAAAGAAAGAACACTGGGAAATGAATATAAACTGCTTGCATTTTTGTTTTTCTTTCCAGGTTATTTATACCTTCTGAATCCAATTCTCCCTGTGCAACAATATGTGCACACATATATTGTATCTAGGATATACTGTGACCTATTTAACATGTAAAGGACTGCTTGCCATCTGGGGGAAGAGGGGGAGGGAGGGAGGGGAAAAATCGAAACAGAAGTGAGTGCAAGGGATAATATTGTAAAAAAATTACCCTGGCATGGGTTCTGTCAATAAAAAGTTATTTAAAAAAAACAAACAAACAAACAAACATCATTACCAAAGTGGTAAGAGGGTAGAGGAGAAAGCTTAGTTCAGATTTGGTCTCTGATCCTTATGGGCTGTGTAACTATGGTTAAGTCACTTCACTTTCCTCAGTTAACTGTTTCTTCATCTGTAAAATGGGTTTGATAATATTCCCTATTTCAGAGGGTTGCTATGAGATTCAAATGAAATAAAGGAAATAAATACTTTTTATCAACTCTCTTGCTTGAGAAATGTTAGTTATCTTACTCTTGACTGTTACTGGGAGGAGAGTATTTTGTAAATATGTGCTATAGACATGGAAGTCATTCTTATTTTTCTTTACTGTGCTATTGAGACCAATTGTAGTTGATCCTTCATTCTCAAAAAGGACCAGTGACATCACAAGGGAATAATGTGTCAGTCATACATAGACTTTACTAATAATGTGTCATACATACACAAACTGGCCTGATTTGGGCCAGACTGTTCCATCTTTATCTGAGGTGGGAAAGGCTCTAAGATTTAGAAAGGTCATCATGAAGCTCATCTCCTTTATTTTCTATAAAGGAAAATTGAGATCCTAAGTGAATGATTGCAGAGGAGGCCAAATAATCCAAGAAAGAAACCCCATAGATGCAAGAAGGGCTAAGGAAGAAGGGAGATTAAAAACAACATAGTATTATGGATAGAGTACTGGACTCTAACAGGGAAAACTTGGAAGCTCTAGTGGGATGAATCAGGTCTCTGACCATGAAGAGTCTCCAGTCTGAACTGGAGGATGGGTGAAATATAGTTCTCCCTTTTAGGGCACGCCTATTATTTTGGGCAGAGACAAGATATAGTGACAAGATAGAGACAGTGACAATGTGACAACATAGTATTTTTACCTTTTTTGTTGTTTGATTTTTCCCCCGAGGCCATTGGGGTTAAGTGACTTGCCCAGGGTCACACAACTAGGAAGAGTTAAGTGTCTAAAGTCAAATTTGAACTCGGATCTTTCTGAATTTAGGGCTGATGCTCTATCCACTGTGCCACCTAGCTGCCCTGTTTGCTTGATTTTTTTTCTCATTTTTTCTTTTTTGACCTGATTTTTCTTGTGCAGCATGTTAATTATGGAAATATATATAGAAGAACTGCACATGTTTAACACATTAGGTTACTTGCTGTCTTGGAGGAAAGGGAGAGAGAAAAAAGTTGGAACAAGATTTTGCAAGGGTGAATGTTGAAAACCATTTTCGCATATATTTTGAAAATAAAAAGCTATTAGATATAAAAAAGAAAGAGACTGTGAAGATGGGTGGGGGATAAGCATAATACAAGCTGTTATCTCTAGCATCAGGTTTATAGAAAATGCCAAGCAGGGTACAGAGTCCAGAGCTTCCGGTCATTGGTACCATCTGTATTTCTTACCCTCCAACTAGAAAGATTCATAAAATGATGACAGTTTACAGCTATATATTGAATTACAGTTTATGAAGCACTTTCTTCACACTAGCACTAAGAAGTAGGTGGTACAAGTATTTATTATCTCCTTTTTACAAAAAAAGAGACTTAGGTTTAGACAGATGAAGGAATTTTCCCATAGAGAACTATAGAGACAATACAGATCAAAGCATACTATTTTCACCTTTTTTTAAATTTACTTTTTCTTTCTCATGTTTTTTCCCTCTTTTGTTCTGATTCTTATACAATATGACTAATAAAGAAATGTATTTAAAATGATTATATATTTATAACTTATACAGATTGCTGTCTTGGAAAGTGAGGAGAAAAGAAAGGGAAGGGGGGAAAATTGGGGACTCAAAATTTTACAAAAATGAATGTTGAAAACGATCTTTACATTCAGTTGGAGAAATAAAATACTATTGAGGAGAAAAAAAAGTGTGCCCATAATACCAGAGTAAAGAAGATTGACTTGAAACTCAAGACACTTCTTCCAAGCCAGACTCTTCCTACTGTACCACTGAAGAACCAAAGAACCTAGAATAGAAATCACAGCAAGAAGGATGGAGGGCTTATGCCCAGATCTTCAAACATCAAGTAAAGTTCTCTTTCCACTGTACACATGGCCCACTGCTCTCTGGAGGATCCTATTGTGTCTAGAAGGGAGACCCAAAGAGGTTGAATTAAAGCAGGTTGTCAGTGATGGGAGAGATCAGAAGAGACAATGGGGTAGGGAGGAGGGCTTGGAAACCTGCCCCAATTTTGCCACCTTGGCACTGGGGTGAAGTTGGCAAAGGTTGCTGGTTTTCACGTTTGACAGCCTGTCAGGCAGGGATCAGGAGGTTGGGAGCATGCCATAGGTCTTCTGGCTCTCCATTCTGTGATCTTACCGGATCTCACTGAGCCTTTGGGGATCCCCTCTTCCAAGGAAAAAGGAAACAAGATAGATTCCAGGTCCTTTAAGCTGAAGCTCCTTTTATCCATCCCTTCAGGCAACATCACCTCTCTCTCTCTCTGTGTCTCTCTCTCTCTCTGTTTCTCTCTCTCTGTCTTTCTCTCATTCTGTCTGTCTCTTTCCCTCTCCTCCTCCCTCCCTTTTTTCTTTCTTTCTTTATATTTTTCCTTCCTTCCTTCTCTTTCTTCCCCTCTCCTCCCTACTTTCCTTTCTTCCTCTCCCCTCTTTCCTCCTATCCCTCCCTTCCCCCTTTTCTACTCTCTTCCTCAGATTAAGCTCAAGTCACCATATGTATCATGGACAGTAGGGATAATCAATTCTATTTAAGGTTCTCTCCAAATCTAAGGGTTATCTGAGTGGGAAGCAGGGAGAGGGAGCTATCCTTGGGCATTTATTCCAGTCATCCTTGCCCAAGATTGGACTCCTGCCGGTGATGTGACATCGGGAAGTTGTAGCTTGTTGACTTTAGGGGAGGATGGCCTGCCTGCCCAGGCGCTCCCACCACATGCTCATTAGGTGGCAGGGTTTAGATGCTTTGATGGCTTCCATTCCTCCACTGGGCACCAAGCTTCTGCTAAATCCCAGCAACCAGCCCGGGAAACTGAGTAATAGCAAAAGTGAAACTGACTTGGCCGGTTTCACCAGCCCTGAAGGAGGGAAACAGGGAGAAGCAACAGCTGGACAACAACCAATTAGGCACTTTTTATTGCCCACGCTATCATAATTTGCAGAGCTCGGCTGGGACAAGGAAGAGGAAATGGGATGGGAAGCCAACCTTATTGGGCTGAGAAGAACCTGTAGACTGGCTCAGCCATTCTCTGCTTCTGGGAAGGACTCTTTCATATCTCACCCAGCTTCTAGAAAAGAACCTACCCCAATGGCCATTAAGTCCTTATATTGCCATAAGCAACAAACATTTATTTTTTATTTTTTATTAAAGCTTTTTATTTACAAAACATATGCATGGATAATTTTTCAACACTGACTACTGTAAAACCTCCTGTTCCAAATTATCCCTTCCTTCCTCCATCCCCACCCCTAAATGGCAGGTAGTCTAATACATGTTAAATATGTTAAAGTATATGTTAAATCAAACATATATATACTTATTTTTACAGTTATCTTGCTGCACAAGAGAAATCGGATCAAGAAAAAGATAAAAAAAAAAAACCAAAAAAAAAAAAAAAACCTGAGAAGGAAAACAAAAATACAAGCAAACAATAACAGAAAGAGTGGAAATGCTATGTTGTGGTCCATACTCATTTCTCATAGTTCTCTCTCTGGGTGTAGCTGGTTCTCTTCATTACTGAACAATTGGAACTGGTTTGAATTGTTGAATTGTTGAAGAGAGCCACGTCCATCAGATTTGATCATCATATAGTCCTGTTGTTGAAGTATAATGATCTCCTGGTTCTGCTTATTTCCCTTAGCATCAGTTCATCAGTTCACATCATCATCAGTCTCTCCAGGTCTCTCTGAAATTATCCTGCTGGTCATTTCTTACAGAACAATAATATTGCATGGGTAATTTTTCAACACTGACTCCTGCAAAACCATCTGTTCAAATGATTCCTCCTTCCCCCCACCCCTTCCTCTAGATGGCAGGTAGACCAATACATGTTAAATGTATTAAAATATATGTTAAATCCAATATATATATATATGTACTTATTTATACAGTTACCTTGCTGCACAAGAAAAATCAGATCTAGACAGAAAAAAAACCTGAGAAGGAAAACAAAATGCAAGCAAACATCAACAGAAAGCATGAAAATGCTGTTTTGGTCCACACTCATTTCCCATAGTTCTCTCTCTGGATGTAGCTGGTTCTCTTCACTGAACAATTGGAACTGGTTTGAATCATCTCATTGTTGGAGAGAGCCACGTCCATCAAATTGACATTTTTATTAAGGTACATATGTAGCAGGTACATTATTAAGGTACATATGCTGAGTGCTGGAAATATGTGCAAACAAAAAGACAATCCCTATCCTTGAGGAGCTTATATTCTAATGCAAAAAAAAAAAATACCACATAAAAGGGAATTGAAAAGGGAGGAAAGTAAAAGATGTCTGAGTAGAGGTAGAAATCCAGTCAGGAGAAGTGAAGGAATGAACCTGTCTTGTTTGAGCACTTCTTCAATATGAAGGAACTGGAAAGTTTAAAAATGATTTAGTCCAACTTATTGGGTTTCCTTTATGCTATTTTATTTTTTTAACAGTTACAAATGGAGATTTACTTCAAAGATGGAGCAAGAACAAGAAGTCCAAACATCATCTTCCCTCATCCTAGAAAGCTTACTTTCCTTTATACTGTTTCAGTCTTTGGGGTGAGACAACACAATTTCTGTAGAGCATTGGTCCTACCAAGTTCATGTCCAAATTTAGCTTTCCTGATTTTACAGAGGAGGAAAATAAGCCTAGCAAGGAGAAAAACTTACTCTGTATTACACAAGTCACAAACAAGAGAATTAGGATCTTAATTCCAAAGCCAGTGTTCTTTCCATTATATTACATGGCTCTTCTAACCTAAATCATTCTCCCTGCAATTTAGAATCCAACCTTTCTTGCCCATTTCTCCAGGGTCATAGTAAATAGCTATGGAGGCAGTGTGGTATACTAAAAAGCATATTGGATCAAAGTTGGGAAAATCATAACTTCAAATCCTATTTCTGACACCAGCTGTGGGATCAAGGGGAAGACACTAATTCCTTCTATAGGTGAGTAATTTCTGTAAGTCCTCCCTCTCAAAGTCCCATATCCCACTCGAGCTGTGACCTCATCAATGTAGGTATTCCTTCAGTGATACAGACAGTAATTCATCTGTTCTACTCATCCTATGAGATTCGTGCCCATGCCCTCTCCAAAGTTTATTACATGGAATTGTAGGAATGATCGGCGGTCCCCAATATTCTGGGTATCTTCCTGAAGTTCCTTTGACATCAACAGCATACAAGTAGAACTCTCAGACAGAGGACTATTATGAAACTCCAATAAGATAGTGTCTGTAAAGTACTTTCTTTAAAGTCTTAAAATACTCTATGCCAATTATTATTATTATGGTCAATGTTGGCATGTGAGAGAGTAGGGAGTGAGAAGTGGGACATATATTTAGAAAATAGATAGACACACCCAGAATGGCTCCTCATTACCTCTAGCTTCCTAGCCAGTGGCATCCTATTACCTCTAGGATCAAATATAGACTCCTCTTTTAGAAATTTAAAAACCTTTCAGTCTAGCTCCAATCTTTGTGGCCAATCTTATCATAATTACTTCTCCTCATATACTGTCTTATCCAGGCCAGATCTAGTTTGGGCAAGCCATTTCACCTGTCTGAGCCTCAGTTTCCATATCTGTAAATTGTAAATGATAATGGCCTTGCTGTTCTTCCTATAAAGCATTTAGTGTCCCAACTCTGCCTTTGTCTCCAATAAACTTCTTCCTCCCCTTTGCCTCTTTGGATGCCTCCTTTCCTTAAAAATTCAGCTCAGATAGCATCAATCAATCAAGCAAGCATTTTAGTTTTTACCAAGATACTAACGTGTTATGCACAGAGCTAGGAAATAAGAATATAAAAGCAAAAAAGAAATAAGGAGCTTATAATTTTAAAATGGTTGGGGGTAGAGGGAAGTGAGGTGGACGAAAACAGAGGACAGAAGTGGGAAGACAATATATATCTATATTCCTTATCTTAGCCCAATAAGGGAAGTCTGACATGAAGCATGAAACTATGTGGATTGCTAATCTGGAGATCATAACCACTTGAAACTCAATGTTCTACCATATTCTACTCTGTACCACCAAACAATTTCTCATCTAGCATTTATCTTTTCTTCCCTTTCTCTCTTTCATATATGCTTTACCTTGGGTGGGATATACTAGTATTTATTCATAAGGGAAGAATACAATTTATTTCTGTACTGAGAGCTCAAGTACTCTTGGCATCCATGCATGGTCAGGAAGTCAAGAGGAAGGCCCTCACTACTCTATATAAATTCCCTATGTGAGATTTACAGGTCACTTACATATAGGATGGGTAGACTTAGGTGACTTGTGACTTCTATCATGGGAAGAAACACCCACATGGAAGAGATTTAAATTTACTGGAGAAGTGACAGGGAACAAGTATATTTGGAATGCTAATGAAAACAACTGGGGCCTTGTGCAATATCTGAGAGGCTCAACAGCTTGCTAAAAGTGTCTCATTCGAACATTGTACATAGCAACAACAAGAATATGTGAAGATCAATTCTGATGGATGTGGTTCTTTTCAACAATGAGGTATTTCAGGCCAATTTCAATAGATTTGTGATGGAGAGATTCATCTAGAATGTTGCAACTGAATATGGATCAAAACATAATAGTTTCACTTTTTGGATGTTGTTTGCTTGCTTTTTGTTTTCATTCTCATTTTTCCCCTCTTTGATCTGATTTTTCTTTTGCAGCACAATAAATGTGGAAATATGTATAGAAGAATTGTACATGTATAACATATTAACTACCACCTGGGAAGGGATGGGAAGGGAGGAAGAAAAATTTGGAACACAAGGTTTTACAAGAGTGAATGCTGAAATTATCTTTGCATATATTTTGACAATAAAAAGCTATTTTTTTAAATAAAAAGTGTCTCATTCTAAATTATCCAAGTTTCCAGAAGCTTGAATAGATTCAGGTCAGACCCCTTTCCAATATAGCCACCATTTTCTAATTAGAACCACAAGCCAACATTCCTTTGGCTTGGTCTCATCTCCCACCCACCATCACCTCATTTCTCCTATCACCCTTCAAGGTGGGCTGGTTCTCTCTAGCTTCAGATAATTTAAGCTTTAGCCTAATGGTGTGCTTAAAAAAATAGAGCACTAGGGGTAGAGTGCTGGGGCTGTAATCAGGAAGATCTGAGTTCAGATTTCAGATATTTACCAGACTGAACAAGTCTGTTTGCCTCAGTTTCCTCATCTGTACAAAAAGCTGGAGAAGGAAATAGTAAATCACTTCAGTGTCTTTGTTAAGAAAATTCTAAATGGGATCAAGAAAAGTCGACATGAATGAACAACAACAAATCTTTTTAAAAAGCCACACCCCTCATTCTTAGCCAATTGAGAATGACTACTTCATGCTTGGACCTTCATATTATATAAGATCACTGACTTTCACTTAGGTTATTCCATTTTTAATTTCAACAAACATTTATTATGTATTATGTATTCTGTATGCAAGACACTGAGTTACACTTGGGAATACACAGATCAAAAAATGCCTTGTCTTCAAAAAGCTCATTTTACTACATTACTTATATATAGATAAATATTATAGTTACAAGACATAGAGTGTTAGAAAATTTAAGGAGAAAACACTATCAATTGAGGGAGAACAATCTGTAAAGGTCCTTGTATATCTATAAACTGAGGTTCATAGAGGTTATTATTCGTCCATGGTCACTCTATTAGTATTAGAGACTGGATTTGAACTCAGAGCTTCTTCACTCCAAGTTTTATAATCTATATGCTGATCAGGATTCTGAAAGGCAGAGATGAGGAGAAATGACCTTCTAGGCATTTTGAAAGGAGGGACCTAACAACATATCATGTGATATCAAGATCAACAGGCACAATTCCTCACAGATATATATGCGCAGTCCACATAGTGACAGACACAAAAGTGGGGACAAATATTTTTTTGTTGCATGGAAAATATTTTTCCTTCCTGGAACAATAAACACTAATACTAATAGGTCAGTAGATAATTGAAACCTTTTCTATATTGAATCCCTGTTTCTCCCATCATATTTCACATTCCTCTGCAAGCTGCTCTCTTTTACTCTCCAAACTAGCTCTACCATACCATAGAAATCTCTTCACCCTAGAAATACACACAACTTCTGGATTTCTCAAAACACCACCTTGCTGCCTCTCCCTCAGACTGAGTAGTTCCTCCCAGGACTTCTATTTTAAGGACACACAGGCCAGCAAAGTCTTCACTCCTCCGTGGGCTGCTTTTCTGACTATGGATTTTCTCTCTCATTTCTTCCTTCTCTCCTTTTCCATCTAGTTTTTATGTTGTATTTTCCCCTTAGAATGTAAGCTCCTTGTGGTCAGGTGATATCTTTCTTTCTGCTTGTATTGTATTTCTAGCTCTTGGCAGAATGCTGGGCACATAGGGAATGCTTTTGTTTATTTGATTTGAAATAAGAGGTCTCCATGGGTGGGAACTGGGATTTCTAGATTGTCCTTGGTCCTCACATTTCCCTTAGAGATAGTAGCATAGCATAGAGCTCAGGACCAGGAAATCCTGGGTTCTAATTCTCTCATAAACTATAGTGCTCCTGGAAAAGTAACTTAATTTCCATTTCCTTACCTAAAATTGTGAAAGTTGATAGTCCCTTCCAGCCAAATGTGTGCTGGTGAATGTTAAAAAAAAAAAAAAAAATGGGTTCTATTGGAAAAAAATAAATAAACACCACAAACTATTTATTTGGCATTATCAACATTTTCTCCATAGCTTTCTTAAATTTAGACCATCAACAAACAATGAATCAAACCCTGATCGGTATTATTTGTAGATTTCTGGGGAGTAAATTGCTCACCTTAAAAATTTTACAATCAGCTCTCACTAGCCAGTATCAACTGACTCCAGCCATTCTAAATCTATGATCAGAGCTTACTTAGGTCATCATAAGGTCTCAGTCATTGTTGTTTACTGAATGATGACAGAAGTTCCAGCCCAGAAATGGCTACATTCTGGGTGGGGAAGAGAAATGTAGACAGAGTAATCAGCTTGAGGCAGCTAGCAATCAAAAAAGGGGGTGGGAGAATGTCCCAGGTGTCAGCACCCAACATCTTTCAAAATGGCAAAGAGAGAAAGCAACCAACTTCCCTCCTTGGGGTGGAGTCCTGGATAAAACACTGGACTGTTCTTGCAAGTGGGTGGCAAGTAGAACTGCCACCAGACATGAGGACCAAGGAGCTTGAGAAAGGTTGGAGACTTGAGGTGTGCTGTATTAAAGGCTCTCATGGCAGAGTAAGAGAATCTCCCTTAAAGCAGAGCCCTCATGTTCAAAGAGGAATGTTAAATGCTTAAAAGGATTGGGCTGTGTTTCTTAGGTGACAGTGATAATGTGGAGTAGCTGACTATGAAGCCAGAAAAACCTGGATTCAAGTCCTCCACTTACACCAACTGATTGTGACTCTGAGCAAATCACTCTTGGTCCCAGGCTACTCTCTAAGATTAAATTGAAGACCAAGTGATGACTTGAAGGAATATAGGAGATTTTCTTCTTCTTAAAACTTTTTCATTTTCAAAATTATGCCTGGATAATTTTTCAACATTAACTCTTGCAAAACTTTGTGTTCCAATTTTTCCCTCTTTCCCCCACATTCCTTCCCCTAGATGGCAAATAATTCAATATATGTTAAACATAGTAAAAGCATATGTTAAATTCAATATATGCATATATATTTAGACAATTATCTTGCTGCACAAGAAAAATCAAATCAAAAAAGAAAAAAATGATGAAAAAAACAAAATGCAAGCAAAAAACAACAAAAAGAGTGAAAATGCTATATTGTGATGCACACTCAGTTCCCACAGTCCTCCCTCTGGGTGTAGTTGGCTTTCTTCATCACAAGATCATTGGAACTGGCCTCAATCATCTCATTGTTGAAAAGAGCCACATCCATCAGAATTAATTATTGTATAATCTTCTTGTTGCCATTCACAGTGATCTATAGGAGATTTTCTTAATGAGAATTCCCTATCCAGATGAAAACACAGATCCAATTTTAAAAAGAGAGAGAAAGAAGAGGAAAAGAAAAAACATAAAAATGTGGCTTCTCTTTTTCTAGGATTTTCTCTCTCTCTCTTCCTCTCTCTCTCTCTCTCTCTCTCTCTCTCTCTCTCTCTCTCTCTCTCTCTCTCTCTCTCTCTCTCTCCCTTCTTCTCTCTCTCTCTCTCTCTCTCTCTCTCTCTCTCTCCCCCCCCTCTCTCTCCCTTCCTCCCTCCCTCCCTCTCTCTCTCTCTCTCTCTCTCTCTCTCTCTCTCTCTCTCTCTCTCTCTCTCTCTCCCTTCCTCTCTCTCTCCCTTCCTCTCTCTCTCTCTCTCTTTCTCCCTCTCTCTCTCTCTCCCTTCCTCTCTCTCTCTTCCTTCCTCCCTCTGTCTTTGTCTCCCTCCCTCCCTCCCTCTCTCTCTCTTTTTCCCTCCCTCCTTCCCTCTCTTTCTCTCCCTCCCTCCCTCCTTCTCTCTTTCTCTCTCTCCCTCCCTCCCTCCTTCTCTCTCTCTCTCTCTTCCTCCTTCTCCTCTTTCTTCTTCTTCTTCTTCTTCTTCTTCTTCTTCTTCTTCTTCTTCTTCTTCTTCTTCTTCTTCTTCTTCTTCTTCTTCTTCTTCTTCTTCTTCTTCTTCTTCTTCTTCTTTCAATACCTCTCTTTCCTTCCTTCCTCTCTCCATCTTTCCTTCCCTTCCTCTATCCCTTTTCTGTCCTCATTTCTCTCTCAGGATTAAGTGATTAGTCCAGGGTCCCATAGCTTGTAAATTTCTGAGGTCAAATTTGAAAATTACTTCCCTTGAGCCCTTTCCTTTCCCATCCCTGGATTTTTTGAACATCTCAAACAAGGGAAGATCCCAGTCTGATGGACACAGGTGGAGGTGGAACATGAACATGGTGTCTCTGTAACCATAAACATCCAGTGACCAGAGTATTGCTCAAAGTATGAGTACAAATCAACCTTTATTTCCAGACTGGATTTGGGGAACCTAGGAATGGCAGGTGAGGCAGAGAGGGGAACATTTACTTCCATAGTCAGTATTTTCTTTCATCCCCAAATCCCATTTCTCTCTTGATTGAGACAATGCTGGGCTGAATGACCTGGAAGCACCTATGCCCCTATATTCAGGCCTAGGCATGGGGTGGATCAGAGAGGGGAAGGAGAAGACATTTTTCTGTGGTTTTTAAAATTTTTGTTTAACCCAGAGAGAGACAAGCAGAAGGTGGCCAAGGGTGATGATAGCTAGGGATGAGGGTGGGGGAGTTTTTGAAGTACCAGAGACAGGAGTAAAATGAAGTCCAGTAAGACAAATTCTACCCAAGAGAGAAATTAATGTTTTTATCCCATTCTATCCTCTCACCCAGCCCACTCTGACTAAACATTCCTTGTGAATATGGCCTTTATACTAAATCAGGAGTCCTCAAACTTTTTAAATAGGGGGCCAGTTCACTGTCCCTCAGACTGTTGGAGGGTCAGACTATAGTAAAAACAAAAAATTTGTTTTGTGGGCCTTTAAATAAAGAAACTTCAAAACTCTGGGTGAGAGGGATAAATGTCCTCAGCTGCCACATCTGGCCTGCCGGTCAGCCGTAGTTTGAGGACTCCTGTATCTAGTAACTAGATACGGAGGGGTGGATGCAGAATCTAGAACTAGTAAGAAAGCCAGCTCCATCACTTTATAAATAAAGAAAGTGAGACCCAAGGAAGGAAATATAACTGGCCAACTTCTCACAAATAATAATTATTAGAGATGGGATCTGAACCTAAGCCCTTTGAGTTTAGAACCAATGCTTTTTTCCAAATGAAAGTTCTTAATGATGAGAGTCACTATATTAATGGGAATACTTGGAGAGCTCCAGACTGATGAGACTGGAGGGGAGAGGAATTGTCTCTCCCCAAAAAATTTATTTAGAGTATGATGGGGGGAGATGGAAGGAGAAGAGACAGGGTTGCTGCTCTTGGGGAGCACTCAGCCTGATGGGGAGATTGTTCCTGTCCTCTGATGGAGTTAGGGGAGAGACACTCAGTCCTGTCTTTAATAAGATATGGTCTTTTGGGGATGGGGCAGGGGAAGAGGCAGAGTTCCAATTGTTACAGATGTTCTCTCAGATTGTTCCAGTTCTCATAGAACTCTACCCTCTGAAGGGGGAAACATATTCTCCCTCCTCTGGTAGCCCCCTGGGTAACCCTTCATGGAGAGAAACTGTGTCATGTTGTTCTTTGCATCCCCAACTCTTAGACCCTACACATAAGAGGTCTGTGCAAGGAATGGCCCCTCCATGGCCCTTTGCTGACCCAGAGTCACTTAGATTAAGAAAAAAAAAAAAAAAAAAAAAAAAAAGGCAAGTTGAGCAGGTCCATGTCTGGCTGGCTATGAGTCAGGGAGCCAGAGCTGTCTGATCCGAGCAGCCAAATCCCAGAATCTTTAAGGCTTTAAAGGCTCGAATTGTCCAGCCTCAAAGCCACCGACAAGTATGGATCTGTCTCCTCCTCTCTGGACTTCTTGCCCTACCCTGCCCTACTGATACCTTCTGACCTCTGACCCCATGGCCTAAGGGAGCCCCTTTCGTTAGCCAACATCCCAACCCCTAGCCCCAGCTCTTTCAGGATACTTAAAAGATTTCCCCAAAATTGTGGTAAGAGGGGGGCTGAGCAGGAGGAATCAGGAAAGGGCAGTGAGGAGGAGGCTGGTAAGAGGAAACTATCCCTTCCTTACCTAGTCATTGCTGAGGACATCTATCAACAGAAAGAATGGGAAAATTAACCCTTTAGAGCTGGGTGCTTAAACTGAGCTCATGGAAGGGAATGTATGTGGAGTGTGTGTGCCCTGGAGGGTAAAGTGGGAAAGATGGGGGGGGGAGGGGTAGAAGGAGGAGGAGGAATGGGTCTGGGCTGTCTGGTCCCTCTTTATTAGGAACACTAATTACAACAAGGGAGAGTTTCATTAGATGTAAGGAAGAACTTCAGGGCATTCAGGATGATTCAAGTCCAGGGTTATGATGGAGTCTCCTTCAACTGCTGATGTGGGTCAGCCCAGAGGCAGAGGATTGACCTAGATGACCTCCTGAAGCTACCAAATGGTGGTTCAGCTTCTTCAGCTTGACAGGAACTTTCCCAATCATTCTCTTGGCTCTGGACAGAATATTCCTTCCTCTGGTGCAGATCATTAGGCTGAGATAGGGATAAGGATGACAACTCTTGCAGACCCAAGCCTTAGATTGATCAAGTAGAAACAGGCAATAATCTCTCTTCCTCCCCAATGGAGTGAATAGGACAATTACTATTACATCCCATTTTTCCCGGGTGGAGAAGGAAGCAGCAGTGGCTTGTATCCCTGGGTACTCTAGAATCATGGACATATACCTGACCGATGTGGTGGGGGTGAAAGTGCATCTAATCTGTATTCAGACTATGGCCCCTGAGGCAGATAAGGTTGAGGGTGGGGGGATAGGTGGAAAGAAACTGGGCTGCCTCTTCTGTCTGAATAGATTAGTGACTGTGGGACAGGAGAGGGCCTGTCGCTGGGACCATAAATAAAGCAGCTGACTGCCTCCTTCCATCTGTGTTTATCTGTCTGGTCTGGAGCTTCCGGGAGTGGAGCCTGTCTCTCCAACCCCCAGCATCAAACGCTGAAGCAGGGGAGGGAGGAGGGGATTGTAGGAGAAGAAAGGGAGGAAGGAGAAACAGGGTGAGTTAGGAAAGGAGCCCACCTTGTCTCTCCACTACAATGTCCTCCTTCCTTCCCAGCTTGTTCAACATCCATCTTCATTCTATCTAGAACCTGCTTCTGCGAAACTCTCCCAAATCTGTAGGTACAAAGGCAGTGGTTTGGGACCTCTTCTAAACAGTTCTGCCTATCTGGATGCCCAGCTAAGGTGGCAGAAAAAGGTGCCCCAGATACCAGAGGGTGGCTAAAACTGGGGAATAGTGAAATTCAGATGGTTGTATGTTCAGTTTGTGGGGAGGAAGGAGATCACCCCCTGAGGAGACACAGAATGCTGGTTCCCAACAAAACTGGAAAGCTGGTGAAGTCTTTGACAGCCTTATAGACAAGTTTCTTTCTTCCTTCCATATGCTTTCTTCCTTCCCTAAGATTTATATTTTCCCATAGTCTAACTAACCAGGACCATCCCAAGGGTACATATGCCCTTGGTATTCTCTCTGTAACCCCTACCAGCTGCCCTCCAAAAAAAGTTGATATTGTGTTGTATTTCTTTAGGTTTTCATTCTTAAAACGTAAATGAACTAATAGGGCAATGCCAATCCCAAGTAACAAGTGCATTTAGATAAACATGCCTTCTAAAAAATGCCCTTACCCAAAAGAATGACTCTGATGGTGGGAATGGTGGATGACATTTTGGAAAGATGGTAGGAAAGGATTTTGGAGATTTAGAGGAGGAGTTCTTCATCTGAAGCTATGGATAGATTTCAGGGAATTTGTGAACTTGTCTGGGACCCCAAAATACATCTTTAATTTTCACTGACCTTTAGAAGATTTCTTTTGTAATCCTATATATTTTTAATACAATTAAAAACTTTAAGATAAATGGTTCACAGGTTTTATCACCCAGTTAAAAGGGTCCATGACCTATAGAAAGATAAGAACTCCTGACAAAGTATCCCTTAAATCTTACCTTAAGAAGGATCATTCACTAACTCTGGAGTAGAACTGAACTCTCCATTGTCCTTAATTCTTGAAGGACAAAGGCTGAAAGAGAAATATTCCAGTTTGTGTTGTCTTTGAGAATGGAATAATAATAGCTTTCATTTATATAATGCTTTACAATATATTCTCTTCATGATATGAGAGGTGGGTAGGGCAAATATTGTGATCCTCATATTATGGATGGGGAAACTGAGGTTTGGAGAGATAGAAGTGACTTGTCCCTAATCACAGAGTTTTTAACAGTTAAGGATGAGATTCAAACCCAGAACTTTCCTGATTGTAAGTTCACTATATCACTAGACAGAATGAGAAATCCTCACATGCAGGGGTCCTCAAACTTTTTAAATAGGGGGACAGTTCACTGTCTCTCAGACTGTTGGAGGGCCGGACTATAGTAAAAACAAAAACTTTGTTTTGTGGGCCTTTAAATAAAGAAACTTCATAGCCCTGGGTAAGGGGGATAATCATCCTCAGCTGCCACATCTGGCCCATGGGCTGTAGTTTGAGGACCCCTGCAAGAGTCCCAAATTCAGGTAAATCTAAGTGCAAGCAAAAAAAAAAAAAAAAAAAAATACAGTGTGATACAATTTAATCCGGAGTCCCCTGGGATTTTCCCAAGGGCCATCTCCCAGGGCTGGAATTCACTTATGATTTGCATGTAATTTACATTAATTTGCTTGGGTTGGCCATGCAAATCATTGATGCAAACGAAGAGAAAGGAGCAGAGAATGAAGAGAGAGTGCAGTTCAAGGAAAAGAGGGGGAAGATATGAAGGTGGGATGGTATGAGGAGTTGTCAGAATTAGGACTCCACCCAAACAAGGACTTTAAGATTAGGCAGGTCCTCCAGCCCCTGGGGCTCAGAGAAGAATCAGGGGACTCAGGCACCCAGGGGTGGGGCAGAGAGTGATGGAGATGTGGTAAGGCAGAGACACTAGGTTCCCAGGCCCCCTGGGGCAGCATGGGGAGCCTGGGAGCTGGGCAGAGGGAATGCACTGACTAGGCAGATGGCAAATACTTGTCCTGGGGCCCTGTGGGGAGGGATCAGTGAGGAAGGAGACTTGGGGGAGGGGAAGAAAGAGGAGGAGAAGGAAGCAGGTGCCAGGCCAACATTTCCTGAGGAAGGAAGAAGAGAAATCATGTCTAAGCACGAGATAGATGGCAAAGCCTGCCACCCAGGTTTGGGCTGGGGCCCAGCAGGGGACCAAGGCAGTTGTGGGGTGGGGAGGAAGAGGGAGGGTTAAGTGAGGATAGGGAAAGAAGGATCTTTAGGCCCCTGGATACTGAATATGGACACGATGCTAGGTCTAGGTGAGATGCTGGGAAGCAAATATAGACTAGGAGAGTAAGATAGTAATGGATGGGAAAAAAAAGAGAAACCAAGCCATGCAGCTGACATAGATAAGAAGTTTTGTTAATTACCATTTTTAAAATGGCAACTGAGATTCACAATTTCATATCTAATTCTTTTTACCCCTATTCTTTGTGTATTGAAATATTCATGTGTGTTAAGTTCACTTTTAAAATAATAAAATTCTAAATTTAAAAGAGGAAAAGGAGACATTCCTTGTCCTGGAAAGTTTAGTGTCAGAAGAAGCAGGCTGTAGAGTGGAAAGAAAAAACACTGATCTAGAACTAGAAGATCAGGATTCTAATCCTGTCCCCAGCTGCCAAATTATTATATGTTTCGACAGTTAGTCTCTGGGCTTCAATTTTCTCCTCTGCAAAATGGGCAGTTTGTGTTTAATGATTTATAAGTATCTCTTTCATTTCTGACATTTTGAGATTCTCTAATTGATCCATTGATAAACATTAATAAACACCAATTGTGTACCAGACACCACTCTAGGTGCTGAATGATGGTTGGGAAAAGAGAGATGGGAGAATCTGGATTACAGATGATCAAAATGAATAGATGATTTTTGTGGTTGTTGTTTGTTTGCTTTTTTTCCTTTCTCATGTTTCTTGTGTAGCATAAGGAATACGGAAATATATTTAGAAGAATTGCACATGTTTAACCTATATTAGATTGCTTGCTATCTTGGGGAGAGGGGAGGAAGAGAGAGAAGTAGAAAAATTTGGAACACAAGGGTTTGCAAAGGTAAATGTTGAAAATTGAATGTATTTGGAAAAATAAAATACTATTTAAAATAAAGACAAAATGAATAAGTGAACAAAGGCAAATATATGCAGCTGAGAGGCAGCATGGGGCAATAGATGATACATACTGGATTTTTTATCAGTCAGAACGGGGTCAAACACTTATGTGACCATAGACAATTTATTTAATTTTTCTGAGCCTTAGTTTCCCTACCTATAAAAATTGAGAATAACACCTGGGGTGTTTTTCTGAAGAATTAAGGTATAGAGTAGTCTTGAAAGTGTTATGTAAATGCCAGTTATTGTTATTATTTTAATTAAATGAAATGCTGAGGGAACCCAGAATAAAGGAGCAATCAGAGATATGTTGTACTAATCAGGGAAGGTTCCCAGAGATTTTCTTGTGGTGAATCTTAAGAAAGGAAGTTTCAAGAAATATCAATCACAGGAGATAAATGGGAAATGCCATTCAATACCCTTTAGGGAGGTGTCGGGATCTGTTGATGTCCAATGGACTAAGTAACAATTTGTGCCTAGTAATTGACTATGTGATTCTAAGTTTATCACCAAACCTTACCAGCAAAATGGATGTCCATTTTGACTTAATTCAGTCAACATTTATTAATCATGATGCCATGGTAGAAAGAGGAAAAGATTTGGAGTCAGGATTTGGAATTGAATCCTGCCTTAGGGTGTGTGACCCTGGGAAAGTCATTTAATCTAAGCCTCAGTTTCTTCATCTGTAAAAACAGAGTTTCTACCTCCACAGTTGTCTTAGGATCAAAGGAAATGTATGTAAGCTGAAATACAAACTTTAAAGAATTGTATACAGTCAGTTATTATTTGGACAGTGCTGGGCACTGAGGTTATCAGAACAGAAATAGAAGAATCCCTTTCTTCAAGGAGCTAACAATCTATTGGAATGTGAATTTCTTCCTCTATAAAGTTTAAAATGTGGGCATTAGATGCCCAATAATCTTGGGATTAGATGATGTAACACAGTGATTGTATGAAATGGATTGAAGGAAAGGGAGAGAAAAAAATGCCTAAGAGTATCAATCCAGACCAAGATCTTACTTCTAGGAAGCTTCAATACTTTTGACAGCAACATAGATTTCATTAGAGTGGGCATTCCATACATTAGTGAAGATTGCAGCCCTCTATGCCTCAGTGGCCAAACTCCATGCGCTACTATGGTCAAAATACTTTATCAGCTGAACAACCTTCTGATGATGAAGCATTATTGGTCCTTAACAGTAGAAAGAGTTCCTTGCCAAGCCCTTTAAACTTTGTAGGCACTGCCAGAGGTTGTTTTCTGCTGAAATAATCTTAGAGAACTCAAAGTTGCTCCTCCTTTGTGCCACAATGAGACATCCAAAAAAGATTTTTACTGTAAGCGCAAAATATGGACTTAATAAGTTTTACTTTAAATAAATGACCAAGTTGTGGACACTGGTTAACCACACTTCAATAGAAAGTTCTGAGGGAGTTATCAATAAGTCCTCTGTGTGGGAGCTCCTTCTACTAAGACAGATTGCAACATCTCTATAACTTTGAGCCTTAGAGAACTGCCCAAAGTTCTGAGAAATTAAATGATTTGTTCAAGGTCAAAAAAGTAGCTAAGGCTTATAGAGGTAGGATTTGAATCCAGGTCTTTCTGACTTTAAGGAGAGAAGTGGGGAGAGGAGAGAAAGACAGAAAGGCAGACAGATAGATACAGAAACAGAGAAAGATATCACTAACGTGAAAGGGAAGGAGAGTTTTGCTAATTAACTGAGTGCCTTCAAAAGATTAGTGGATCAATAATGACTTAGTTGAGGTGGGCTTCCTTTCCCTCTGGAATGAAGGTTAAAGTATAAAAGGATCCTTCTCCCCCAGGACAATAGTAGTAATTATTAGTTAATAATTACACTTTTGATTTAAGATTTGACAATTGCTTTGGGTACATTATATCATTGGAGTCTCTCAAGGACTGTATGAGTTAATATAAGAATTATTTTTTATAATAGCTTTTTATTTTTCAAAATATATGCAAAACTAGTTTTTAACATTTACTCTCAAAAAACCTTGTGTTACATATTTTTCTTCCTCTCTCCTCCCTCCACCCTCTCCTCAACAGCAAGTAATCCAATATAATAATATAAGCATTATTAACATAAATTTACAGATAAGAAAATTGAGTCTCAGGGTTGTTTAGTGATATACCATGATCATCCTGCTAGCATCAGAAGCAGATTTTGGATCAAGTTCTTTGATTCTTGGGGAGGGGGATCCAGAAAGTATCCATGTCAGAACCAGCTAGAAGAGTCACAGTTTTCTCTAAAAGAATGAGTTGTTGACTCAAAAAAAAAAAAAAAAAAAAAAGGAGAAAAAAAAGACACATATTTGCAAGTCATTTGCATATCACTTGCATGAATTCCATGGCATGGCCAAATGCCCTGGAATCTCCCCGGCCCCTTCTTGTGCGGTTTCACCACCTGCCTGAAAGTAGCCTAGTTGCCAGCTGTGTGGCCACAGCTGGAGAGAAGCAACTCAGATGATGGTCACTGATTCCTCTAAGGCTAACAAAGCAACCTTATCTTCACTGAGTGGGGGCATCATATACCAAGCCTCAGATGGTCTTTGGGAGTCAATGGTCAGTGGAGAGAAAATGAGCAGAAAGATCACTTAAGTCCTCAAACTGTCTCCCGCCATTTTCCTAGGGCACCTCCCCACTGTCTCTAAAGTCTGCAGCTCGATGAGTACTCTGCCCCTCCCCTCAGCTGTCTAAGAAGGAAAGCCAGAGGGTATGCCCGAGGCTGAGTGGGCGCAGAACCCCGAGGCTTCCCGGGTGGGTGGGGAGAGTGGTCCCTAGCCACCACCATCCCATCCTCCAAGGAGCCCACAGTGTTCAGCTGCAGTGGGCTGGTGAGGGGCTGTCCCCTCCCACTGGAGCCAAATAATTGCCTACTCCTTTGTTGTGTGGTGTCTGGGGCCCCGGGCCTCTCATTTGTGGGGACGTGCTGTGGCGAGAGCCTCCCTGAGTAATTACCCTCCTCCCCATCTCCTCCGCCGCCGCCGCTGAGCCTCCCGCGTCCGCTCAGGCGCTTACTCACCCCCCTGGCTGCGGCTCCCACCTCTCCCCTCACACTCCCCCCCTCCCCTGCCCCGTGGCCCCAGACATAGGGAACTCCCCACTCTTGCTCTCCCAACTGCCCTTCCCCCTCAAATACTCATTCCATACCCAGACCCCAAGAATAGGGTGGGGATGAGGGAGTGGGGACGGACTTCTGGCTCCCTCTCAACCAGAGATTTTTAACCTTTAAAGATCCTTAAATCTTTATTTGCACTAATGTTAACTGAAATTCAGCATAGGTTTCAAATTTTCATAGTTGCAAATTTTTAAAAATCCCCAAAAACTTTACAATGAGAAGAGATCTAGAGGCTTCATCAGACTGCCAAAGATACCATGACACCAAAAAGCTTAAGAACCCTCGACATAGATAAAATGAATTCCATTTGGTGCATATGTACACACATATCCCTCTCTTGGGTTAAGGGGCCAGATCTGGACCGGGCTAGCCCACATTAACTCTGGGCATGTTCACTGACAACAGCTGAATGCACCTGTCCATCCTCTCCATTCCATATTTAGCTATTGAATCATCTGTGTCTCTGATGTCTGGGCAAGAAGGGAGGGGTTAGGGAATGGAGTATTTCGTTCAGCTTCTAGCCCTTCTTTCTCAATATATCCTTTCTTCTCCCCACTGTATAAAACATACTCTTATATAAGGGGAAATAGAGAAAAAAGGAGAGGAAAAGAGGGCAAAGAAGAAAGAGAAAAAGGAGGTTGAGAAAGAGAATGAAGAGGAAGATAAGAGAAAGAACAATGGTTCATATGTATAAGGCTCTGTCTTCACTAGCACCTAGTATAGTAAAAATATTATTTCTGCTAAAAGATGGGGGGGGGGGGGGAGAAACTGAAGCTTAATTAAATGACTTGTCCAAGATCATGTAACTACTAAGCAACAGAGGTTGGGTTTAAACATTTGTCTCCAGGATTCTTTTCACTGTGCCACAAAGAAAAAGGTGTAGAAAGGGCACATAAAAACCAAAAGACAAATACACAGAAGCAAGCTAAGTCATAGAGCTTGAGACAGAGACCAAAATAATAAAAGTCAGAAAACTATTCATCCCTTGCTAGGTTTTGGCTAAAGTCAAGCCAAAGCATTTAATATTAGTGTCTGCTAGGAACTAATGGGCACACAAAGAAAGGCAGACAATACCTGTTCTCGAGGAAGTCTAATGGGGGAGACAATATGAACACTAAGTATAAACAAGCAATAGATGGCATCGGTTGGAGACAATCTACAGAAGGAAGGCACTTAGGCCCAATTTTTTGCAAGAAACTGAAGCAGTGACATGAGAAATGAGAGGAAGAAACTGAACGTTGGAGATTAAAAGGGAGGTTGGGACTAAAGAAAATTTCCAAACTCTAAAAGGATGACATAACAATACCTACCCTTGAGAAATGTGAATAGTGAATAGTTGCTGATTGATAGATTGATTTGTGAGTACTGGTAATGAAGAGCTCACCATCTATTCTGATCCCAGAACAAAAGGAGATTGACATGAAAGTAGGGAGGAGAGGGGGCAATTCAGGTTGGCTAAACAGAAGGATTTGCCAACTATGAGGAAGATCTATGAGAATTCAGGATGAGTTTTGGACTTCCCTTGATTGGGGAGGGGGTGGCTCAGAAAAGCAAGTATACTTATTTTCTAATGATGTTGGTACTTTCTGTCACTTCCTGTATGATCCTGGGCAAATCAACTAACTTTTCTGATGTTAAGATCCTTCATTTCAAAATGAAAGGAGTTGGACCGTATATCTTCTCAAGTCTTTTCTGTCATCCTAAGGCTCAAAACAGTAATAGGGAGGGATGTGACAAAAAGATGAGCTCCAGACTGAGAATTGGCCGAGAGACTGAGAGCCAACAATAGGGTCTTGCATTTCAAGTGGGAGAAAGTACTATATCAATTTCTAACTCTCTCTCTCTCTTTTTTGTTTCCTGAGGAAATTGGGGTTAAGTGACATGCCCAGGATCACACAGCTAGGAAGTGGTAAGTATCTGAGATCACATTCGAACTCAGGTCCTCCTGAATTCAGGGCTAGTGTGCTATCCACTGTTCCACCTAGCTGCCCCTACACCAACATTTCTCAATCTGGGCTTCAAGAAAACCTGAAACACTTACAACAATGTTATTTGTTAGGTTTTTTTTATGAACTTTATGGTTTTTAAAAACACATTGAAAATAATGACTTCAAAGAATTTTATTACAAGAGATCTGACACCATTTTATTTAAATTGAAGTTTTCTAACAATAGGGTAAAAACTGAGAACCACTGCACAAGATTAATGTTTTCTCATAGCTCTATGGGGACTCTGGTATGACTCTCTCTGACTGTTGAAACAGAAAGTAGTAACCATAAAGCCCTAGTCCTCTTCCCATCTAGGAAGGCAGTCTGAATGAAGGAATAATTCCATATTACCATATATACTTCTTGCTTTCCCTGGAGAGGGAGGTGGGTGAGAATTTCTTTCCATTCAGAATATTAGAATTGGTCTCATTCCATTTATTCCTCTCTCTAAGCAGAATTGCCCACAAAATTTCTAACCCAGAATCTGTGATTTCCTAAATGACCCCAGAGATCTAGTTCTCTTTTTCTCAGTTATCCTTCAAGAACCCAGGAAGTTCTACCTGAGTTCTAGCTGTAATATTTTCCCTTTAATTCAAGAACCTTCCCCCCCCCCCCCCCTCAGCTCTATCAAAAGGAAGTCATCTTTGGGAAGAAGGGTAGACAGGTGGAGAAGACTGGGGTATCATTTGGTAGGGTGGGGTCAGACTGCTCCTTCATCAACACCGCCCCTTTTATGCCCCAAAGCAAAAAGAAGGGAGATGAAAGAGAGCTGACCATAGGGAAAGAAGAGGGAGGGAGGCCTGAAGGGGAAAGGATCACTTTAGCAGATAGGGTGGGCGGGGTGGGGGCGGGGCAGGGCCAGAACTGGCTCCTGGCAATCCCATTGGATGACTTGGCATCAAAGGGCTTATTGGCTCTATAGTTTGCTTTGAAACTCCTAAGTGGAGAATCACTCCACTTGGCAAATCTGGGAGAGGAGTGAGGAGGAGGGGAGGGAGGAGAGGAGAGGGTGAGAAGTAGGTGGGAGCATCCCTGGAAGAAGGTTCTGTCTTGATACTATATGCCCCCACCTTTTCCTCATTCTCTGTCAATACACACTGTACACATTCTCAAATTCCTCATCTGTAAAATGAGGAAGTTGGACTATATGATTTCTAAGGACTCTTCCAGTTCTAAATCCCATGATCTGTTCAGGTACTTATCAGAAAAGATTTTGAAGTACTTTATCTAGGATCTTTAAGCCCTCAAACTGAAGTTAAATACTCTGGTGGCCCAGAGACTGAAGAGTGAGACTGTCATAGAAAAACTGGGTCATGCTTACACCACAATAAATTCCAAATGATTACACGACCTAAATATAAAAGGTCATATAAAAAAAAATTAGAGGACATAAAAAGGAAATACCTTTCACTGCTATAGATAGGGGGAGAGTTCTTACGTAAGCAAAGGATAGAGATGATCATAAAAGACAAAATAAACAAATTACATAAAATCAAAAAGCTTCCACAGAAGCTAAATAAATGCAGTTAGAATGAGGAAGTTTCAAAAAAAAAATCTTTCTAACAAATATCTATGATAAAGGTCTGATATCCAAGTTATAGATTATAAGAACCAAAGCTATTCCCTGATAGCTAAATGATCAAATGAACAAATGCAAATTATCAACAAACAGCTTGGAGGTCCTGTCTCAATCCTGTTAGATTAGCAAAGATGATAAGAGGAAAAATAGAGATTGTTGATGGGACTGAGGGAAAACAAGTAAATTTACATATTGTTGGTGGAGCTGCACAATGATTCAACTACTCTAAAAAACGATTTGGAAATACTGAATTTAAAAAGTCACTAAATTGTATATATCCTTTGACTCAGTGATACCATCAATCATATACCCCAAAAGAGGTCAAACAGAGAAAAGGATCTATCTATGCAAAAATATTTATAGTAGTACTTTTTTGTGGTAAAACAAAACCAAACAATTTGCCTGAGCAAATTGTGATATTAGAATAGAATGGAATTTTATTTAGACATAAGAAATGAGGAATATGAAAGATTCAGAGAAATAGAGAGACCTGCTAGTGAAATGAGAAGAATCAGCACAATTTAGTTGAGGACCATACAAAATAATGTTCTAGAAAAGAAACTTTGAAAGATCTCAGAACTCTCAAGACTTCAAAATATTGATGATGGAATGTGGCCTCCATTACTTAGCAGAAAATGGTTAGAAATTTCAGAGCCAGATACACATTCTCAGATGTGGCTAATGTTTTGCTAGATTGCAAGCTCTTTCAGGGCAAGGATTGTCTCAATTCTTTTTGTATCCCCCGCTTTTAGCATAGTGTGTGGTATATAGTAGGTGCTCAATCAATATATATTGATTGATAGACTATATGTATCCTGGGAAAGGGAAGCTTTCTCCTGTGTGGTAGAGGGAAGAGGTAGTTTGGTAGGTTGTGATAAACATGAGCAACAGAACAGTGACAAAGTATATTAAAAAGTACACTAAGAGAAGGATGCAGAAGGAGACACAAATAGGTCAATGTATTACTTCCTTGTTAAACATGTTAAACATAGAAAGTGTCCCCAAAGTCACAATGCAGATTTAAGCTATTAAAGCCTAAAACAGTAATGAAACTTTTGGGACATCTTGTTCATGTTTGTGGATGTATGTGTGTTTGCTGTACCTATGTGTGTATACATATACAGATATAACTAGACAATTAAAACTGCACTAAAACTTTAGGCTACCATACATACATATTTGTATATTTTAAGCTCTAAGATAGAGATGATCAGTATAGAGATACTATATAGTGTATACATTTATAAGTGTAGAAGATACTACATAGTGTATGTGTATGTTTTGATACTTTTAAAACTTTAATGCATTTTGCTTTGGGGTTTTTTGTTTTGTTTTGTTTGTGTTTTTTTGCTGAGGCAATTGGGGCTAAGTGACTTGCTCAGGGTCACACAGCTAGGATGTGTTAAGTTTCTGAGACCATATTTGAACTCAGGTACTCCTGACTTCAGGGCTGGTGCTCTATCCACTGCACCACCTAGCTGCCCCAACTTTAATGCATTTTAATAAGAATTTAAAACTGTACTAAGGCTTCTAGGATACCCTGTATGTATATGTGTATATATAGATATGTATATGTATTTTAAAACTTTAATAGGCTAAAACTGCACTAAAACTTTTAGGATACCTTCTGTATGTGTGGATAAGTCATCTGACTTCCTCATGCCTCAGTTTTCTCCTGTGTAAAATGAGGAAGTTGGGCTAAATCCCCTCAAAGGAGCCTTGCAGATCTAACTCTAGGGTTCTGTGTTCCAATGGGGCTATCTATGAGATCCAATGGATAAAGTGTTAGGCCTAGAGATAAGAAGACTCATCTTTGTGAGTTCAAATTCAGCCTCAGACTCTTACTAGTTGTATGACCATCGGCAAGTCACTTTACCTTGTCTGCCTCAGTTTACTCATCTGCAAAATAAGGTGGAGAAAGAAATGACAAATTACTCTAATGTCTTTGCTGAGAAAACCTAGAAGAATCATCCACCACAGAACAAATATTCCTTTGATCAGAATATTAGGTATTTGAAGAATATTGAGCATTTATACCAATGCCCAATACAATGCCTGACATATAGCAGATGCTTAATAAATGTTTAAACAATTGATTATCCCTTTTAATCTGGTTTAGTCCTTTTTCCCGCCTCCCTCTCTCTTCCCTACCCCCTAAATGAACCCATTTCCCACAGTTTCAACTCTAATCTCATGGCATCCTCTCATAAGAGCTGGGGGCAGAGGAGAGGACACCCTAGCTTCCTGTAGCTCACAATCCAAACTGGGATCTGGGAACTCCTGGATCCCAGACCGCACCCCTCAACTGGCCTCTTGAGGAAGTCTTGGCCAGGGTGGGGTAAATTAGATAGAGCTTTGAGATCACCGGATGAAAGGACAGCCTAGGGCCATTGTCCTTGGCCTCCTGTGAAGGTGGGGAGGGAGGAGAGGAAGGAGTTGTCTTGTCCCCTTAGTCCCCTGGGGGACAGGCACCAACATGCTGGGGTTGGCAGTGACAGGGTGGGCAGTGCCAGCATCGTAATATTTTCCCTGACTTGGAGATCCTGGTACCCCAGAGAGATGGGAAGCCTGGGGCTGGGGATGGGGGGGCACTAAGGCCTGATGCCCCCTGGGGTCTGCCCCTCCCTCTGCCTGGGCAGCACCCAGACAGCCCGTCTCTGGAAGCCGTGTGTGGTTTCAGGATAAGCTCCGATGCCACCCAGAGAGACCTGCTGACAGACAAGGATCTCACCGACTTTCAAAGACGCCCTTTCATCTGCCAGGGCTAATTACACCTGCGGATAGCAGGAGAGGGCACTGGAGCCAGCCCCCTCCTTGCCTCCTCTAGTCCTTGCTCCCAAGCCCCCAGCCCCAGAAGACACCCCACCCTTACCTCAAGCCCAGTCCTGGAGTCCCCGAGACCAGTCTTACTGCTGCCAACTATGATTTCTCCTGACAGCTGCCAGAGCTAGGAGTGAGATGTGACTCTTGTGGGGGGAGGGGAGGCAGAGAAACAATCTGTGAAGAACAGCTAGGACTCTGAGGATCTAGCTGTGTGGGTGTCAGAGGCTGTGGGGGTGTGAAAGGGGCTGTGTGAGCAGAACATGGGGCCCAGAAGTACAGAAAAGTATACAAGGGCACCAGCATCCTGTTGAATGTGAGAAGCTCTTTGTGAGAGCATTATGAGCACATAGATCTTTATGAATGCAAGGTTTCCCAAGAGTGTGAGTGAGTTCAAATCTATTTAATATAAATTTTTATTAAATAGAATTGAATTTTATTAAATGTCTAGTATTTGCCATGTGAGCAGCTAGGTAGCACAGTAGATAGAATGCCAAGCTTGGTGTCAAGGCAGGTCTGACTTACTTACTTAGTTGTGACTTGGAGCAAGTTAATTAATCTGGTTTGCCTCAGTTTCTTCATCTGTAAAGTGAGCTAGAGAAGGACATGACAAGAATTTCCAGTATCTCTGCCAAGAAAACACCAAATAGAGTCATAAAGAGTTAGTTAGATACAATGAAAGCAAACAATCAACATCAACAAGAAGTTGCCATGTTGTATACTCATTTCTGGAGACAAAAATGGAAAAGATCACTGCCTCAAAAGGCTTAACTTCTGTTGGGGGTGGGATACAATATGTATACAAAGAAATACATATAAAAATATAGCTAAATACATGCAAAATTATTTCAGGAGCAGTAAGGGAGACATCATCAAACTGGAGGATAAGAAAAGGTCTTAGGAGGAAGCAGCTTTTCTTCTGAGTCTTGAAGAGAACAAAGGATTCTTAGAGGTAGATATGAGGGAGACATTCTAGGGGTGAAGAGGGCTAGTAGAGGACAGCCAAAGGCATTGAGGCAAGAGATAAACAGTCACAGATGTGGAGCAGTTTGTCTGGAAAACGAAGTTTGTGAAATGAAGTATGATGAAAACAATCTTGAAAGATAGGTTGGAATCAGATCGTGAAGGACTTGAAATGCCAAACAGAGGAGCTTTTGGTTTATCCTAGAGGCAATAGAGAGCCACTGCAGTTCATTGAGGAGGGATATGACTGATGTGGCTGCACCTGTATTTTAGTAATTGTAATTTGACACTTGGAAATGTAATAGATTAGAAGGGTGTGGGGAAGTATACAGAGATTGAAAGTAATAACTGAGAAACAGTATGATATAGCAGGAACCCCAGTGGAGCAGTAATCAAATAGATGTGAATTTGAATTCTACCTCTGACATTTGTATTGACCAAGGGCAAGTCACTTATACTCTTTGATCCTGTTTCCCCTCTCTGCAAAATGGGGTTATCATGAAGCTCAAATGAGAAAATATATTCAAAACTATTGCAGACAAATAAAGGGCTTTATAAATGACAGTTATTACTATTATCTGTAAGCATGTGCAAAGCTTCATATAAGGCTATCATTCTTGATGTCAGTTGTTTTTGACTGTTCCTGGCCCCCTTTAGGGTTTTCTTGGCAGAAATACTGGAATGCGTTGCCATTTCCTTCTCATTTTACAGATGAGGATACTGAGGCAAATAGGGTCAAGAGACTTGCTCAGGGTCACACAGTTAGTAAATGTCTGAGATCAGATTTGAACTAAGAAAGATGAATATTTCCAACTTCAGGTCCAGTGTTCTAAAACTATGACACTTAGATTCCCTGTGTAAGGCTGAGCATGGGGCAAATAGTAGAGGATCTCTGGGGAGAAATAAGTATTTGAAAGTCTGTGTTTCTAGTAATAAAAACTGATGGTACTGTAGTGTTTCCCATTTTCCATAACACTTATATTATCTTATTTGATCCCTACAACTGTGTGAATATAGAGAGAAAGTCCACATGAGTGTGTGAATTCACATAACTTCTGTGAATGTACAAGACTGTATTCTAGGCTTGAGAGTGAACAATGTGTGTGAGCATTTGAGGGAGACTCTAAGTATGCTGTGACCATTTAATGTGAATCATACAACTGATTCCCCCTAAGGATTTGTTGAAATGAATCTAAAAAAGTGAAGAAATGTTTGTGAGAGAATAGAATCATAGTATTTTAGAACTGGAAGGAAAATTATCATTTGCCCTTTAAGGTTTTGATAGTAAAAGAGTGCCTTGGTCTCTGTGTATATGTGTATGTATGTGTGTGCGCATGCATCCCTTCTACATGTACAGCAAAGGGCTCAGTTTTTTTTTTCCAACTTGGAATATCAATGTGAGGGAGAGGAAGAACTAGGGATAGAGTATCTACCTCTTCCCTCCAAAAAATGGGGGAGGGGAAAAAAGAGGTTTATTAAAGCATTAAAAAAAAAGGGCACACTAAAAAGGAAGTCCAGAAAGGAGAACAGACAAGCAGAACAGCTTTAAAAGCAACATAATCGATTTATGATATATTTATATGTCCACAATATTAAAAATATTAGTATTTGGTATAATTGATATAAAATATTTTGAGCTATTAAAACTTTAAACTGTACTATTGGAACAACATATATACATATATATGATATGCATAGTAAATTATGTATTATAACATTTTTTAAAAACAATCTATACTTGATAGAAATTCTCAGTTTCATGTACCATCCATCCTTTTTTTCCCATTCCAGTATGTAGAAATGCCTATTTTATTTGGTATTTGTTAAATTTAAATTAAACAAAAACCAAATAAATGAAAATAATAAAGAGGAAAAGCAGTATGCGTATGAGAGTTTGTGTGGTTCTAGGACTGTGTGAATATAGAAGGCTGTGTGTCTCTGGAAAATCACAGTGAATTTGTAATGGAGTATTACGGTACATTTGTAATATAATGTAACATCTTCAGGTTTCCTGATCTTCCTATCTCTATTCCAAAGTTCTTTTCTTTTCTTTTCTTTTTTTTTTTTTTATTACATCATGCTTCAGGATGAGAGTCTTTAGCTGAAACTATAGCAAGAAGGATTTAAGTCAGACACCAAGAAGAACTTGACTGTTCAGATTGTAGCATTCTAAACCTATGACCAAGGTGATTAGCTTGTTGGGAATCAATGAGAAGAGTTATATGAGTGCTTCCAAATTGTGGAAGCATTGGTTTATATAGGTCAAAATCCTTTTCCTGAGTGCCCATGCTAAAACTGAGATACTACAAGGTATAGCAAGAAAGGCAAAGAATTTGGAATCAGAAGACTCAGATTTTTGTGCAAGGTATTTAGGCTTAAGTGACTTGCCCAGGGTCTGAAGCTAGTATCAGGCTTTCCTGACTCCAGGGATAGCTGTCTAAGTCTAGGGTTAAATCCAGACTATGTTATTCTCTGTCTTTGAGATTTTGGATAAATCATTTCTGCAGTTTTCTCAATGACATTGCAATTTTCATGAATCAACTATGCTCCCAAGTCTGGAGGCAGGATGGGACATATTAAAAAGAGCACTGGATTTGAAGTCAGAAAACCTGGTTTTGATTTTTCAGTATGACCTTAGTAAGTTACTTAACCTTGCTAAGCCTCAGTTTACTTACCTGAAAAACAAAGAGGTTGTTCTATATGGCTTTCAAAGTCCTTTTTAGATCCCAAACTATGAATCTTGAAGCTCTTCCTTTTAGAATCCTTTGAGATTCATTTGTGTGCCTCCCTTGTGAGACCTGCTCTGATATCCCTAGTGATTAAGGCCTCATGTTACCTTGTAACATATTGCATTTACTAATTTACATTTACATAATATTGCATTTACTTATCTGTGTATATTTTGTTTCCTCTCAGTAGAATACATGCTCTTTGTGGTCAAGGATTGTTTCTTTTTGTCTTCATATCTCCAACATGAAGTACAGAGGGGGGCATATCTTGGATATTTAATAAGTAGATGCTTGTTGAATGAAAGAATAAAATGGGTTAAGTCCTTTCTGCTTCTAAATTCTATGATATTCTAAGGTGAAGGTAATCAACCTGCTTCCCATCCCCTAAACTCTTCCCACTGAACACTTCAAAGCTGGTTTTGTGAGCCCCGACCCTTTCTTCCCCTCCTCCTCTCTGCCCCTTCAAGGAACCATGGACTCCTAGGAACCAGAGCCTTCCAGAGAAACCTGTCCAACCTGCTTTGGCCCCCTCCCAACAGCTCTCTAGCCTGGCCACTTTGCTCATAGTCACAACTGTTGACCACCTCTTCCCAGGAGGAGAATGGAAATTTCAACTGGGCCCCACTGGCCCCACCCAATTTAGAATCTGGAAGATTCAAGAGGAAGAATTAAGGTGAATCAAAGGAAGCCAATAAAAAGGAAAAACTCCAATGTTCCAATGTCTTTTTCCCTTGAGATTTAACATTTTTCATGCATTTTTTCTTTTCTTTTTTTAAATGATAATAACTTTTTATTTTTCAAAATACATGCAAAGATAGTTTTCAACATTCACCCTTGCAAAATTTGTTTCAATTTTTTTCTCCCTACCTTGACTCTTCCCCCATCCCTTAGACAGCAAGTAATCCAATACAGGTTAAACATAATTCTTCCAAACATATTTCCACGTTTATCATGCTGCCCAAGAAAAATCAGATCAAAAAGGAAAAAGATGAGAAAGAAAAAATAGCAAGCAAACAGCAACAACAACAACAACAAAAGTGCAAATACTATTTTGTGATCCACATTTAGTCTCCACAGTCCTTTCTCTGGACTCGGATGGCTCTTTCCATCACAAGTCTATTGGAATTGCTCTGAATTACCTCATTATTGAAAAGAGCCAAATCCATCAGAGTTGATCATCATAACAATGTTCTTTTGGTTCTACTCACCTCACTTAATATCAGTTCATGTAACTTTCTCCAGTCCTCTCTGAAATCAGCCTGTTCATCATTTCTTATAGAACAATAACATTCCGATACATTCATATGCCATAACTTATTTACTCATTCCCTAACTGATAGGCCTCCACTCAGTTTCCATTTCCTTGCCACCACAAAAAGGGTTGCTCCAAATATTTTTGCACATTTCATGGTTTTTTTTTTTTTTCCCAACGAATAATATTTTTTCTCCCTCCCACTTCACTCCCCTTGGGAAAAAAAAAAAAGAAAAGCATATTGTAATAAATATTCACAGTAAAGCAAAACAAATTCCCACAAAGTCACGGAATATTTGTCTTCTTTTTCCTCCTGAGTCTATTACTTTTTTTTTTTTTTGGCTGAGGCAATTGGGGTTAAGTGACTTGTCCAGGATCACACAGCTAGGAAGTATTAAATGTCTGAGGGCAAATTTGAACTCGGGTCTCCCTGACTTCAGGGCTGGTGCTCTATTCACTGCACCAACTAGCTGCCCCCGAGTCTCTTACTTTTCATCAGGACCTTGTGAACTTTTTTGCCATATGTCCAGCTAGATCCAATCCTTCAATTTCCAACTCACAAGAACCCTGACCCACTCCTGAGATTTGAGTCACTTGATCCTTGCCTGCTCCTCCCAGTTCCTCTTTAGCAAAATGAGCAGCATGAACTGAGAGATTTCTAAGATTCTTACCAGCTCTGACCTTCTAAAGTTTTGTGAGTCCTTTGCCACACAGTGATCCCTCCCTCTGCCTGAGGATTTGAGATAGTGTCATTGATTATCACTGACACAAAGTAACCCTGACAAAAAGTTTGCTTAGGACATCTTATCCTTCCTTCTTCTTCTGGGTTTCCCCAGCTTTCTCCTGATTCTTCCCTCTTTCTCCTCTCTCATTACCCTGATGGCTTCTATTATGTGATTTCGGGTCTCTGACAGGAAAGTCCTTGAAAGGTGATAGATGGTGGTGTTTTACTAGATGTGTGACCTTGGACAAGTGATTTCCTTTATTCAGCTCCAGTTTTCTCATCTTTTCAATAAGGGGAGGGAGGAGAGGTTGGACTATATGCTTGCTAAGGTCCTGTCTATCTTTGACCTATAATTCTGAGTCTAGCTTTTTATCTTTTGTGAGCTGGTTTCTGGATCTGTTTGTGGAACAAGTCAAGGAGGGAGCCTGAGACAGCCCTGCTGAAGTCACTGGGCCTCCAGACATCAGAGTTGGGGTGTGTGAATCCTGGCTACACTCCCTCACTTTCATCCTTTGTTTCAAGAAGCCTGTTCCCTCGACCATCATCTGGATTCTCATCGTGGCATGTCCAATGAGGCAAAGGCTTTGCCTGGACATGAACCCAGACAATTTTTCAACATCTCCTCCCCTTCTCTGAGCTTTCTGAGGGTTGTTTTCAGTCTTTTCCTTGTTTCCTTTCTCTAATAAAAGCAGGAGAAATTAAAGCTAGACACAAGTAGGGACTTCCTTTTGAGGTTTGAGGTTAAAAAGGGAGTTGGCAAGTAGACTCACAGTGGGAGGAGCAGATGTGTCTCAAGGCAGAGGAATGGACAAGAAGACTTTTTAGGGTCATCTGATGTTGCACTCCTAGCCATTGTTATTACATATGATAGTGCTAGTCAAGTGGCTGGCTCCCAATAAATTTTCCCTTTTAGCCTAGGCTGAAATGGCTTGTTTCCGCACAATCGAAGCTAGCTCTTTGCATTTCTCCCTCCCATGCCTTTTGTCTCAATCATAGCTATGAATTGGATTCAGTCCAGATACCCAAACTCCCTTTCCCTCTTCCCCTCATCCTCTTTTTCTCCCTCTTCTCCTTCTTTCCTCTGCCCCTCTCCCTTTCCTTCTTTCTTTTCCTCTCTTTTTCTTAAGCGCTCCAGGGCCTGAGTCTCCCAGTCCCACCTTTTCACATTTGTTCAGGAATCCACTGATCAGCTTGTCAACCCAGCCTTCAAGGCTTCTGCAATGTAATTACTCTCATTTCTCAAGTCTGGTTTCTCAAAACTCTAGCAGAGCATTTTTCTCCTCCTCTTGCAAAAGACGGTACTCTTGGTTTAGACATTTCCAATCTTAAATTCCCTACTCCAGTCAGTTAGTCAATCAACATTTATTAAGCATTTACCATTTCTAGCACTGTGTTAAGCAATGGGTCTATATTTTAATGTTATATCTTTTGGGGCCCCCACTTTGCTTCCTCCTTCCATTTCTCTAAAGCACTTGTTTGTCCTTTCTCACCACATACCCTTTCTTACTTCAATCCCAACCCTTTTCTCTGTGCTTCAGTTTCCTCAACTGTAGTTTTATAGATTATAAAGGGGGAATATCCCAAGAGTTTGAAAATGGAAAAAAGGGGGATAAACTAAATGGTCTAGGAATCCCCCTATTCTCCAGTTTGAGGTTTAAGACACTGATACTTTCAAGCTTTTCATCCTCTCCACCCAGTTTTGTCCCTCCCTTGTTTCCCAACCTTACTCCATACTACCCTCCTTCAGGAAGCTCATTCTGACTCAATTTATTCAGCTCCCTTCCCTTCCTTTCCTTTCCCTTCCCCCTTCCCTTCCTTCCCTTTTCTTTCCTTCCTAATTCTCTTCCCTTCCCTATTCCCTTTCCTTCCTCTCCCTTTTCCTCCCTTTCCTTCCTTTGCCATCTCCTTCCATCCCCTTCTATCTCCTGCCTTCCTTTCCCTTCCTTTCCCCTCCCTTTCATTTCCATCTCTTTCCTTCCCTAGACTAATATCTATAGCTCTGTTTAGCTAGAGAGACTACTTCCCATGTCTGTCTGCTTTTGTTCTTGTTAAGTCTTTCCCATCAGACTGGAAGCTCCTTGAAGATGGCACATTTCCTCAACAGAACAAAAGCTGTTGGTGTAAAGGACAGCATCTTTTTTCCTTTTTATCTTCCTCAATATCCAGGGGGAGAGAAATGTAGTGGAGAAGAGAAATAGGAGAGAAGGTAAAAGGTAAGAGACTGAAGTTTATAAGACTAAGATCCAGCTGTTTCCTGAATTCCAGCCATTTGGGAAATGAATATGAAGTTAGCTTTCAAAGAAATTCAAGCTATCACCACCCAAATGAAAAAAATTCTCCAAATCACTAATAATGAAAGAAATGCAAATTAAAGCAACTTTTTAAAAACTCCATACCCATCAGATTGGCAAAGTTGACAAAAAAAGGAAAATAACAAATGGTAGAAAGGGCAGAAAAATGAGTACCATAATGTTCTATTGATAGTTATGAATTAGTCCTACCCTTGTGAAAAGCATTTTGGAACTAGGCCCCCAAATTTACTAACCTGTGTATACCCCTCACCCAGCAACACTCCTAGATCTTTACCTCATAGAGCTCAAAGAAAGAGAAAAAAGACATATATGGACAGAAATTTTTATAGCAGCTGTGTTTGTGTGTGTTAGCCAATAACTGGAAACTAAGTGGATGCCCATCAATTGGGGATTGGCTAAACAAATTATGGTATATAAATGTAATAGAATACTATAGTACTTTAAAAAATGTTTGAAGGGATGTTCTTAAAGAAATCCAGAACACTTGTGGAATAGAATGAAGTGAATATAATTAGAATGATTTATATAGTAAAAACAACATAGTAAAAATAAACAAATTTTAAAGATTTAAGAAGATTAGTCAATGTGTTGACCAAACACAATTTCAGATAACTTATAATGAAGCATGCCGAACATCTCCTGACAGAGAGGTGATGGACTCAGGGTGCACAATGAAATATACATTTTTGGATATGGACAAAGTGGAAACTTGTTTTTTCTTATTCGTGCAGACTTTTCTTAAGAGGGAAAGGGGAAGGGACAGAGAATGTATTATTTGAAATTATTATTTGAAAAAAAATGGAAAGAAAAATGTTTCCTTTGTGTATACTAGGCCAAAGTTCAAGGTGTTAAGCTGGCTGGAGAGGGAACAAAGAATCATGGGAGTTTAGGTAGGGTGAGATGAGCTAAGAACAACTCACTATTACTGTTCTGATTAATCTGGGAGGCTTCTTGGAAAAGGGAAGATCCCAGAAGTGTGTAATGTGTATGTGTGCAACAGAGACAGAGAAACAGAGAGAAACAGAGAAAGACCTGAGGGGGAAGGGAAGGGAGGGGGGAAAAGAGGAGGGGGGATAGATAGGGAAGTAGACACATCGTGGAAAGAACTGGAGAAGCGTATGACTTAGGATAGGTACAGATCTCTGCATATTTTCTTTACTCACTCTTAACCAACTTAGCAACTGCTTTAAAAGTATCTGGGTTGATCTAAAGGAACACAGAAGCCAGGTAATGAAAGTCAGGACATCCCCAACAAAACCCTTAACAAGTAAACAAAGACAGAGAAAAAAAATGGTACCTCAATTCTAACCTAGTTCTTCCAGTGTTCTGTTATATGGACCTCTAAGCCTCCTGCTCTCTCCCTCTCTTCTCCTTTATTTTGTGCCTATGTGATACCACTGCCCTTTCCTATTCTGAAAGAGGAGCTGGAGGGGAAAAGTAGCTACTCCTTTTGGAGGCTGGATCTGAACCAGAAGGCTAAAATGAGATAAATCCTAGGCAGCCCTTTCCATTATAATAGGAATAGAATGTCTTAGACACGATTCTTATTATTTACCAAGGAACATGTATAATAGGAAGAGAACAGGAGAAGTTCTAAGTTTCATTTCCTCCCTAGTAGGACTTTCAACTATCTACCTTCTTTTCCTTCCCAGTTTTTTTTTACTTTACAATTTCTGGTCATTGACCAAACCATGATGATAGATTTAGCACCTAGTAGAACATAAGTTCTTTGAGGGCAAACGCTTTCACATTTTGTCACTGTATTCTTGGCACTTAAGCTGGGACTTCATTTGCAGTAAGTAGTCAATTAATATTTGAGTTAAATTGAATTGATTTTCTTTTCTTTCATTTCATCACTCTGACACTGTAAGCCTGGCATCTTGGTATTCCTTTTCACTTCCAACCCTCATTCCCCTTCACCCAATCGGGCCAAGGGGAACCTGTGAAGGAAGAGTGAGAGGAGGAGAGAGGGAGACATACTCACACATATAGAGACAAAGATAGAGACAGAAATGGAGACAGAGACAGAGAGCCAAAGAGCAAGAAAGCAAGAGACACATGTGGAGAGAGACACGGAGAGACAAAGAGAGACCAATGAAGAGAGAGACAGAGAGATGAAGAGACAGAGAAAGAGCCACAGCTAGAGATAGACAGAGACAGAGACAAAAAGAAGCAGAGCTTGAGAGACAGAAAAGGAAAGAAAGTCAGAGAGAGAGAGAGAGAGAGAGAGAGAGAGAGAGAGAGAGAGAGAGAGAGAGAGAGAGAGAACACGAGAACAGAACAGCCTGGTGCTCTTGATGAGTGATAATTTGTTTTATGACAGAAAAGGAAATTGTCTTCAGTTTCACAAGAGCGAAACGAA
Organism: Antechinus flavipes; assembly: GCF_016432865.1. Classification (NCBI taxonomy): domain Eukaryota; kingdom Metazoa; phylum Chordata; class Mammalia; order Dasyuromorphia; family Dasyuridae; genus Antechinus; species Antechinus flavipes. Next base: position 136,250,604 of record NC_067401.1, on the reverse strand, counting down.
TTCGTTTGAAGTAGTTCGCCCTGAGGCGGGAAGAGAAGGTTTCTCTCTGGCCCTTGTCTTCTCTCTCCCTCTCTCCTCTCCTTCTAATTACAGTAGCTTCCAAGCCATTGGCAGAGGCTATGCCAGTCTGTCAGATGCCAACTGCCTGAGGAGCTCACCTCTTGGGTGTGGATGGAAAGGCGGAGCTGCAGGAGGGAGATGGAGTGTCTTCTTGCATCCTCTGATCTGCTCACCACTTCTCCTGGCACTGCCAGTCAGAAAGAAGGGCAGTTGAGAGGGGATATATTGTGGAGATGGTGATTAACCCCTGACCCTGCAAAGCAGCTAGTATTCCCTGGTGCTTAACCAAGGTGAGGGTGTGATATATGGACTTTTTAGGCAAATTTTCCTAATTTTCTGAGTCTCCATTTGCTGGCTTCTAAATTTCCTTTCAGCTCCAAATCCACGAATATATAGACAGTCCTGCTTTCAGAGATCATCCTATCTTTTTATTCCTTTCGAACTCAATTCTAATACTCCGGTCCTGGATCAGGACGTCAATGTACCAAGACTGAGAGACCAGAATGCTAGGACACTGGTGCCTGCTACCTAGCAATGATATAAGGAGTTAAATAGGTTACCCCCAGGAGCTGATTGGGGGATGCCATTGGGGTATGCCATTGGGGTTCTGTGTTTTCTGTGGATGAGGAGGGAGACCCTTCCACATTCTCTCTTGAGATACAGAGAAAACACCTGCCATATCCCTCTGTCTTCCTCGAAACCTCCCCATGCTTGCCATGCCGGAAGGCCAGGGGAAAGAGGGAGGGAAGGGGTGCAGCTGTCTGTGCAATGCCTGCTCTAGGGAGGGCAGGCGGGCGCCATGCTCTAGGGCTGCCAGCCTGGCACCGCTGCTTGGCGATGGGCATCCTCTAAAACAACAACTCTCATGCCTCTAATTCTGCACTTCCTGTTTGTCTTGATGTTATCGCATTTCCCTCTAAGCAATCAGAGCCCAGGCAGGGAGGGGGCAAAGGGGCAGAGCAAGACAAGAGGTGGGGGTGGATGGGGGAAAAAGAAGGTCACAGGGTGCCTTCCCTTGGGAATAATGCCATCTTTAGAATTCAGAGGAGCCATTGTGGATCTGAGAAATCAGAGCTGTAAAACTATAGACAGAGTTAGAAGGGACGTGGGATTCGTTTAGTTCAATTCCTTCACTTTACAAATTGGGAAACCAAGGCCCAAAGAAATGGATGCTTGTGTTGTCATTGGCTTTCATAGCTATTCCTTTGAAAGGACCCAATCAAAAAGTCTTATGACTCTTCCCTTTCTAAAACATCAAGGACTACACGTCATCAGAAAAAGCTGAGTTATATTAAGTTACTTTTAGGCTTGGTCACAGTCACTCCCTTCCCTCTGGTACTCTCCAACAACAACAACAACAAACAGGGAGGATCCAAGGGTGGAAGCTTTCACTCTGTATTACTTGGTCAGGAAGTCCTCTTGGAGGTCCAACTTCAGTTCCTTCTACCAATACAGTACCTTGCATTTTGGAAGGCTTTTAGGTGGTCAGCTATTAGCTGTTCTCCTTTACACTAATTCTGTCCTCCTCAAGAACTTGAAGTTTGGTGTCAAGGCTACTGTAAACCTTTCACATCTGCTGCAGATTCATTCCTGACCATCCTTTCATGATCTCCAAGTCCCTCTGGGATCCGTTTCAACAAGCAGCTCCATCTCCTGTAAACCCAGCTCTGCTTTTTACCTAGCATCAAGGTGGCATCTACCTGTGGGTGGTACAAGCTGGGCAGGTCCCAGATAACCCCCCCCCACCTCAACTTCCTCCCAACCTTGGTGCTTCTCACTCTGCCACAGTTCAATCTAAGGGACAGCCTCTGCCACCCCCAAAGGCCCAGGTAATAACCCAGGGGGCTCTGCCAGACTTACCATCACCTGAGCCCCCGGCAGCAGATAATGATGGGGGAGCTGGGCAGGCAGAGTCAACCCCTCAATCAGGAAGCAAATTAAAAAGAGAGGAAGCTTCCAGACACACCACAACCATGAGCCTTACTCCTTTTCCTAACTCACTCCATTCCCCCCAGTCCCCAATCTCTTCTCCCAGACCTCTCCAGGTGCCCCTAAAATGAGTGCCCAGCTTGGTGTGGGGGAAGGGGAGGAACAAGATTCCCTCTCTCTTTTACTGTTGGGTGACCTGGGATCGTTTGCCCTCCTGGTCTGTAGACCTCTGATAGAATCTAGCTGATAGGATTTCAGGATGCCAATATGATTGATATAGCCAACCCCTACTTCCTTTACTCTCTGGACTCTGGGGATACTAAGATGAAGAGGGTATGAACACAGTGGGTGAGACAACAGGGGATAATAAATGAACCTAATCCTTCTGCAGAAGGCACTAGAAGAAGAGGGCATCCTTAAGAGTCTTTATTCAAATCTACTCCAGATATTGTAATAGAGTAGACAAACCACCACATTTAGAATCAGAGAATTGGGATTTTAAATATCCAATTTGCTGTTTACTAGTTATACAATCTTGGACAAGTCACTTAAAATCATCTGATCTGAATCCTGAGAAAGATCTTAGCTTAAAAAGTCAAGATCTCCTACTGCACCCAATGCCATCAGCAGTCATCTTGGCTTATGTCTTGCACTCTGATGACTGGAGGGGAGTGAGGTTGGTGACTTTGCACAGGCCTGCCTCACTTGAATCCAATTCCCTTGCAAGTCAAGGCATCAACCTCCTGATGTCATTGTTCTCTTTGAGAATGAAGGATGAACAACAATTCTCACCTGATATTTTATATTGTTCTGATTCTGCTTTCTTTGTTTTGTATTTCTATACATCTTCATTTATTTGCATATATCTTCATTTTGCATTTGTCTTTATATACATATATACGTATATTTACTCTGTCATATGCTTTACAATATATATGTAGATATATTCGTGCATATATGCACACACATGTATTTTATATGTACAAAATATATAGTATATCATATGTATATCTATCTCCTTCTTCCTCTTGGGTAATCTCCATACAGGACAGCATTAGTTATCCATACCCTATGCTTTAAGAACCTAGATGAAAGGGGAGCCTAGGATGGGAATGCAGAAAGGGTGACTCCTCTCCTCCACCAACCCTTCTCATTTAACCAATCTTTCAACAAATATTTATTGAACATCTTCTTTGTGCCAGGCATTGTGCTTATCTCTGGAGCTTCATGTTCATATTTGGTCTCTTTCAATCAAGTCCAACTTTGTGATCTCTTTTGGGATTTTTTTAGCAAAAATCTAGAATGGTTTGCCATTTCCTTCTCCAGCTATTTGCTTTAACCCACTGGAGATGTCTAAGTCTGAAGTTGAACTTGGGGTTTCTTTATTTCAAACTCAGCAATCTTTCACCTGAGCCCACTAGCTATTGCACAGGATAAATGTATGTTAAGCAAATGTGGATAGTTTCTTGTTTGGGGGGTGGGAGGTGGGAGAGGATCCAGGCAGTTGGGCTCAAGAAAAGCTTCATGGAGAAAAAAATGCTCAAGGATAAGGGGGACTTGATGAGAGTGAAGTAAAAAGGGATTGCATTCTAGGTGTGTGGTATGCCCACTGCAAAAGCAAGAAATTAGAAAATGCAGCATCAAAGGTGAAGAATAGAAAGACCAGTTTGGCTAGATCAAAGGATGATGGAATGAAGAGTATTGAATGGGTTGGGGTCCAATGACTGCTGCCCTCTCCACTTTCCTCACTATATGATTTCTTTCTTCTTGTGGCTCCTCCAAGCCAGCTAAAAGAATGTGAGAAGTTTCCTTCTTTCCATCTCTCTCCAAAACCATTTTATTATTATTCTGCTAGCCTTTTTTTTTTAAACGAGACAATCAGGGTTAAATGACTTATTCAGGGTCTCAACAGCTAGTAAGTGTATAGGACTGGATTTGAACCCAGTTTCTTCTAACTCTAGGTCTAACTCTATCCAATTCAATACCTAAAAGTCTGGAATCCAACTGAAATGAAAGACTATTGTCAAAATCTTTAAGAAAAAATAAAAAAATATAAATTTATGGATTCTTTGGAAGATGTGAGTTTGAATTGTATCTGTGATTCCTTGTATAACTTCTATATGCTTCAAGATTCAAGATTTGCCCACACAAGTTCTCACAGGATTGTTACAGTTAGCTATGCTTAGCTGGGGGCAGCTAAGAGGTAACAATGTATATATAATATTGGGCCTAGAGTCAGGAAAACCTGAGTTCAAATCCAGCCTCAGATATTAGCTGTGTGATCCTATGCAAGTCACTTAATCTAGGGTTTGCCTCAGCTTCCTCAAATGAAAGATGGGAACAATAATGGCACTTACCTCCCAGGTTGGGAGGACCAAAAGAGATAATAATAGTGAAGTGCCTGTCCAATAGTAAGTACTATATAAATGATAGCCATTATTAATTAGCAAATAAGACAGTATAAGATGTTTTATTAAAAATAATATAAAATATATGTATCACCTATTATTATAATTTCCCACTGGGACACCCTCCTTTCCTTATCTCCCATTGCTCTGCAACATGAACCTATCCAAATTATGATTTTCTCCCCTCCTTTGCTTTACACACACACACACACACACACACACACACACACACACACACACACACACACATACACACCAAGTCCCTTCATTTCCACTTTTCTATTGCCCATCCAATTTTACTTTAAAAAATCTTACCCCAGTAGAATCAAGAGAACATTGTACACCCAGCAACAAGATTATGTGATGATCAACTGTGATGGACTTGGTTCTTTTCAACAGTGAGGTTATTTAAGGGGATTCCAATAGGCTTGTAATGGAAAGTGCTATCCACATCCAGAGAGACTACAATTGAGACTGAATGTGGATCAAAGCATAGTGTTTTTATCTTTTGTTGTTCTTCTTGTTGTTTGTGTGCTTGTTTTCTTTCTCAGTTTTTTCCTTTTTGATCTGATTTTTCTTATACAACATGACAGATGGAAAAATTATATATGGTTAACCTGTATTAGATTGCTTGCTAGGGAAGGAAGAGAGGTAGAAAGATTTGGAACACAAGGTTTGCAGGGATGAATGTTGAAAACTATGTTTTCATGTCTTTTTAAAATTAAAAAAGCATTATTTTAAAAAAGTGAAAAAAGAAAATGCAGTGACTCCTTAAAAAAAAGAAAAAAAAACTCCTTACTCCATCCTTCAAGGTTCAGCTTAAATACCACCTCCTCATGCCATTCACCTCCAGAGAGAGAACTATAGAAACTGAATGTAGATTGAAGCATGGTGTTTTCACCTTTTCCTTTGTTTATTTGCTTGCTTTTTCTTTCTCATTTCTCCCCTCCCCTTTTGGTCTGATTTTTTTCTTGTGAAACATAACATGGAAATATCTTTAAAAGGAATACACATATTTAACATATATTGGATCGTTTGCTGTTTTGGGGAGGGGGAAAGTAAGGGAGGGAGGGAGAAAAAAATTGGAACAGTCTTACAAAAATGAATGTTGAAAACTAATTTATGTGTATTTGGAAAAATAAAATATTATTCAAATGTCACTTCCTCTCTGAAGCTTTCCCCAACCCAGAAGTGACAATAGTTACATATATATATATGTATGTATGTATATTTTGCTGAGGCAATTGGGGTTAAATGACTTGCCCAGGGTCACACAGCTAGGAAGTATTAAGTGTCTGAGACTGGATTTGAACTCAGGTCCTCCTGACTTCAGGACTGGTGCTCTATCCACTGCACTACCTAGCTGCTCCTCATAGTAATATTTTTTGCCTATACCATCCCATATATTATATGCTGCCTTATATTTTAGCTATTTACTTCTTATCTCCCTCCCTTTCATCCCTTACCCACAAGACTGAAAGCTTTCCTGAGAGCAGGAAGCATGAGTCTTCCTGAGTTCAAATTCAGCCTCTGACATTAACTGAACAACTCAATCTTGTTTGCCACAATTTTCTCAGCTGTAAAATAAGTTAGAGAAAGAAATGGCAAATTAGTCTAATAGCTCCAACAAAAAAAACCCTAAATAGGGTCATGAATAGTTGGGTACAACATAACAACAGCAATTTCTAAGCCTATCATTCCAAGTGGATACTTAGACACCTATCTGCCTTGAAGTCAAAGAGGGACACAAAACAGGACAATTTTGATATACTATATTTAATATATTATACAGGATTTTATTTTTTTCCTAATGGAAAGAAAGATGATAGAAGTTTACAAATTCTCATTTTGCATTTGGCAGCAAGTTGATGGTTACTAAGTTTATAATAGGTGTCTTAAAAAAGTATTGTCTTAATAAGTTTTTAAAAATTAAAATTAATTACTCTGTGAGGCCAGATTGTAGAAGCCATAAAGGCCTGCTTAGGAGTTTGGACTTTAATCAGTAGATGGAAAGCTACTAAAGGTTTTGGGGAAGGAGGCTGATCTAACTTGGGCTGTGCATTAGGAAGATTAATCTGGCTTTAAGCTTGAACACAGATGAAAATGAGAGCAGGCAATAAGCTAGAAATATAATGCAGTTTTCCAGTAAGAGTTAATTTCTGCCACCAAGCCATAGTCTCACAAATCCAATGGAACAGATACTTATTCCTATTTCATTCATTTTTTCTTCAAACACCCAGACCTCCCATTCTTTCCATGCCCTGCTTTGAAGGGATTCAACCAACCAGATCAGGAACCTCTCCCAGCTGAGCTGCTGTTCGATGGTTCATACACCTACATCAGTCTCTCTCCCCTTCTACCATTCCTGGCCCAAGCCCTCCCTCCTTGACCTCGAGTCCCTCCTGATCCCAGAGTTAATGAAAGGTTTGGGAGAATGGAATCACTTGTTTGTATCTCGAATTTAAAGCCGTCCTCCTCTCATCCAGCTGTTTTCAGGCTCACTGGCCTCCCAGATTGAATGACCCAATGGGTTCATGACCCCTTGTCTCTCAGATGTCTCTCTTATCTGTTTCCCTCTCTGCCTTTTTCTCTCTACATCTGCCCCCTCAAACACACACACGTATCTGTGTGCATCATTTGTGCATCGTTAGGCATAGAGGGAAATTCAGAGGGAGCAATAATAAGACATGATGTCTAGCTCTGTGACCTTCAGGCTTATGCTCAGTCACTACTTATAGCAAGAACAAATTGAAATGAGGGGAGAGTTGAATAGGGCTGAGGTTAGGGATGGCTGTTTTGGCATGAGGTCAGTCTATTAGGAAAGGGAGAGGTTACCGAAAGCTAAAAAGAGCAGGAGTAAAGCTCAGGTGAGAGGGGAGTTTGGAAAGAAAGGGCAGAATTGAATAAAAGTGAGGACCAACAAATACAGTCCCTAGGCCGGCAGTGGATGGTGAAAAGGAGAGCTATATGCCTCTAAAATCAGGCAGCATGGGGGTAGGGGGCTGAGGGTGGGGAGAGAAACAAATTAGAGAGCTGGAGGAGGAAATGGAGTCTTAGCAGTCAGAGAGAAGGGAGGAGGGAAAAGGGGGATTGGAGAGGAAGGGAAAGGGAAAGCAGCCCAAGCAATGGAGACAAAAGTCTGGGCGTCTGAGCCTCTGAGGAGACACCTGGAAGGAGCAGGCAGGCAGCAGCGGCAACATCAAACTGGGGAGGGCAGGGCCAGCTCTGAGAGAGGGGGCTGGGGAAGGAAGTGGATGGGGACTATACCAGGGTACAAGGGGAACCAAGAGGATAAGGCAAGGTGGGATTGACCCATCACCCCACCAACTCTCTTGCCCCACCTAGTCTCTCTTATTACCTACTTTGAGCTTTGAGAAGGGGTGAGGGGGAGCCAGAGATCCTGGCTTCCCAGACACTCCCCAGCTACTGGCACACAGTAAGCATTTATTTAGTAAATGCTTGTTGACTGTTTGACTGACCCTAACTTGCCACCTCCCAGCCTCAAACCCCTTCTTTGCCTTGTTCCTTTTTTTAAATTGTGAAGGAACCCAAGATAGAAATAGGGGGAAGAAGGATTAGCACCCCATTAAGGGATGGTGCCAAATTGGTACCCAGTAGAAATGAGACAAAAAGTCCATTTCAAGTCTGAGGAAGAGTCTTCTTTGCTAGTGGAGGGGTGAAGTAAAGTCACGGGGAGGAAGGCTATATGTGGACAGGTCAAGACTGGAGAGTATTTTCCATCTCCTCCCTTCTCTAAAAGGAATACAGAGTACTGCCCCACTAAGCACCATTCCCCTCAACTCTGGGACCGGACCTGCTACCTAAACATATGGAACACATTGAAAGAATTTGTACGCTCACCTTATAATTTATGCAAATCAACTCTGTAATTAACTGTAATTTGAAGGCATCCTTTGGTATTTGAGACATTTATCCATGAGGAAATGCCCTGGTGATAATGCTTCTGTATTAACATTATTTACTCCACCTGTGTGGTCTCCCCCCGGAATTTTCCCCCCTTTCTCTTGGGCTTTCTGGCTTTTAGATGGGGGAGGGATGGGGAAGCCCCCTTGCCAGAGCCTGCCTTTACTCTGGATGCCCGGGTTCCCCAGGGAAGAGGTCCTGGCAGCTCTACTCCTCTCCTCCCACCTTGGCAAGGAGTGGGTGGGGGGGGTGTTGTGGAGAATAAAAAGGGAGCTTAAAACTCAGCTTCTACTGCTGGACCCCTAGTCCTCTGCTTCCCCCTCCCACCACTGTCTGCTCACTGGGTGGTTTTCAGTAGAATAGAGCCGTTTGCCCTCTCAGAGGCCTTAATGTTCCCATCTCTGAAATGGGGAAAGGAGGGACTTGTTAGGGCCTTTTTGGGCTAATTAGTGAAACATTAATGAAGGGAAGGGGAATCCCCAGGATAGAGGAGGGGTGTGGGGGAAGGGAGAATGAATGAAGTCTCCCTGACTCATTCAGCTAAATATCACTTAAGGAAGGAAGCTGTGAGTCTATGTTGTTGAGGTCCATTGAGGAATAGATCCTGGGAAGGGGAAAGTCTTGCAAAGGAAAATGTTTCCTAGTGGGGATCAGGAAGGATGCCAAGGTTGAGGATCATATCAACATAGGGAGGAGGGAAGGCTCTCCATCTTAGCTCTAAATTTATTAGAAACCAGATTCTGCGTCCAAATTATTAACATCAAGGAACATCTGAAAGGGAAGGTAAAAGAGGATGCTTTGGGTTCTTAAATCAATCCATTTCTTTCTCTTTTCTTCTATCACCTTCTCCTCTTCTCTTGGCCCAAAATGTTTTCTCTTCTTTCTCTGTCTATACCAAAGTGCCAAAGCTGATGATTCACTGGAATATCTTGTGGATATTTTTTGGAGTGAAAAATCTACTTTCCACTTATTCATATCTCCAGCCTTCTTCTAGTCACACTGTTATTTATGATTACAAGGTGGGCCCTGATCCTAGAAATGGTCAGTTGGGTTTCCTACTTAGCAGCCTATTAATTTCATTGTTTCCCCAAGTATGAGAGGGCTTATACCTGGATTCAACCGAGATAGTATTAGGGATAATCAACAGTGAGATTCCCTTGTTTTCACTGTTAATAAGTTCATAGCTCCCCTCCAGAGTGATTGAAAGTACCCAGAGCCCTCTGCAATAGCTTGACCCAGGGATAGAGTGCACATCAGGGATGGAGTGCACATCAAGGATGAAGGTCTATGGGACCCAAATAATGATGACTATTAAAGAGGGTGGCAAAGGCTAAAAAGCTGTGTCCTGGCTGATCCTGCTTTAGATCTCTGAGATAATTTTGTTTTGTCCATAGCCTGCTGTTGTAGTTATGGAGATATAATTTCTGCTATTATTAGTATTAGTATTAGTGTCCTTTGATTGAGAATTCAGCACACATTATTGAGCATCAATGTATAATACGGGCATGGATTTAGAGCAGTTATGGATCATAGAGATCATAGAATCCAATCTCTTTCATTATACAGATGAAGGAACTTGAATTCAGAGAGGAGGTTGATTTGCTCAAGATCATTCAGCTAAGTGTCTGAGGTAGAATTTGAAGCTAGGGGTTCATGATTCAAAGAACAACGCCCTGTCTGCTCCATTTTAAGACCAACACATCATTCTGTTTATACTCAGGTGTCTCTACTTCCTAAGCTAAGTATTGCAGTTACAGAAATAAAGATAAAAGCCTTCAGGAGGCTTTTATTCTACTGGGAGGATTCATCATGTATCAAGTCAGTGAATAAAAAGTATAGGGAAAAACAGGGAATAACCATTTATTAAGAGTCTTCTATTTGCTAAGGAAAGCATTTCAGTATCTTTGTCAATAAATCCCCAAATGGGGTCAGAAAAAGTTGGATGTGATTGATAGGGTTCAAAAACAATAAGAAATTTGTGAGGCACTATACTAAGGACTTTATAAATATTATTGCACTAATCGTCACAATAATCTTGAGAAATAGGTGTTATTATAATTCCTATTTTAGGTTTGGGAAAACTGAGATAAAAAAAGGTTAATTGATTTGCCCAAAGTCATACAGCTAGTGTCAGAAGCTAGGTTTGAACTCAGATTTTTCTGCCTCCAGGCCAATTTTCCCACACCCCCTCCAATATTTGTCATTTTTCTTTTCTATCTTATTAGCCAACCTAATAGGTGTGAGGTAGTACCTCAGAATTGCTTTAATTTGCATTTCTAGAAACAGTAGTGATTTAGAACATTTTTTCATATGGCTATAGCTTTGTGACTACTCATATTTTTTGATCATTTGTCAATTGAGGAGTGACTCTATAAATTGACTCATTTCCATATATATTTGGGAGACAAAGTCCTTTTCAGTGAAACTTGTTTCAATTTTTTTTCATAGTCATGATTGCTCACTGTATTTCCATCCATCCAATTTCTCCTCTATTCTATTCTCTCTCTTTCTCTCTCTCTCTCTCTCTCTCTCTCTCTCTCTCTCTCTCTCTCTCTCTCTCTCTCTCTCTCTCTCTCTCTTTCACCTTGTTCCTCCTCAAAAGTGTTTTGCTTGTGACTACTTCCTCCCCCATCTGCCCTCCCTTCTATGAGCATCCCCCTCCTTTTGCTTATTTCCTTTCCCTCCTACTTCCTAGTAGAATAAGAGATAGATTTCTATACCCAGTTGAGTGTGTATGTTATTCTTCTTTGTGTTAATTATGAGAGTAAGATTCAAGTGTTCCTCATGTTTTCCCCTCCACTGAAAAAGCTCTTTCTACCTCTCCTTTTCCCTTTCTTCCAGTACATTCCTCTTTGTCACTCCATAATTTTATTTTTAGATGTCATCCCATCATATTTAATTCACACCTGTACCTTCTGTCTATATATACACTCCTTCTAACTGCCCTAATAATGAGAAAATTCTTATGAGTTACAAGTGTCATCTTCCCATGTAGAAATGTAAACAGATAAACCTTATTAAGTGCCTTATGATTTCCTTTTCCTATTTACATGTGTATGTTTTTCTTGAGTATTATAATTGGAAGTCAAATTTTCTTTTCAGTTCTAGTGTTTTCATCAGGAATGTTTGAAAGGCTTCTGTTTCCCTAAATGTCTATTCCCGCTCTGATGGATTATATTAAGTTTTGCTGGGTAGGTGATTTTTGTTATCCTAGCTTCTGTGCCCTCTGGAATATCATTATTGATGATCATATGCCCTCTGATCCTTTAACATAAAAGTTGCTAAATCATATATTACCCTGATTGTGGCTCCATGATACTTGAATTGTTTCTTTCTGGCTGTTTGTAATGTTTTCTCTTTGTTCTGGAGAGCTCCGGAGTTTGGCTAAAATATTCTTGGAAGTTTTCATTTTGGGATCTTTTTCATGAAGTAATCAGTAGATTCCTTCTATTTTACCCTCTGGTTCTAAAGTTTTGGGGGCAGTTCTCAATATTTTCTTGAAAGGTGATATCTAGGTTTTTTGTTTGTTTTGTTTTTTGATCATGGCTTTCAGGAAATCCAATATTTTAAAAATTATCTCACCTGGATCTAGCGTCCAGGTCAGATATTTTCTAATGAGATATTTCACATTGTCTTCTATTTTTTCTTTTAATTTTGCATTTTGTTTCTTGATGTCTCACAGAGCAGTAGCTTCCACTTGCTCAATTCTAATTTTTAAGGAATTATTATCTTCACTGAATTTTTGTGCCTATTTTTCCACTTGGCCAATTCTGCTTTTTCAAAGCATTCTTCTCCTTATTGAATTTTTGGACCTTTGTTTCCATTTGAACAGTGTTATTTTCTTTGTCATGTTTTGTGCCTCCTTTACCAAGTTGTTGACTCTTTTTTCATGTTTTCCTTGTATCATTCCCATTTCTCTTCTTTTTTCATTTACAGCTCTTATTTGATTTTCAAAATCCTTTTTGAGCTCTTTAATAGCCTAAAACTAATTCATATTTTTCTTTGAAGCTTTAGATGTAGTAGTTTTGACTTTTCTGTCTTCTTCTGAATGTGTTTTGATCTTCCTTGCCACCATAGTAATTTTATACAGTTAGATTTTTTTTTCCTTTTTTTCTCCCAACCTACTTCTTGACTTTTAATTCTTTGTTAAAGTGGAGATCTCTTTCCAGGGTACAAGTATACTGTCCTAAGCTTCAGAGGTTTTATGTAACTATTTCAGAGATACTTCTAAGGATCTGTAAGTTTTTAGTTCTTCTAAGGTGGTATGATTCAAGGAGAGATGTTTACTATTCTCCTGGCCTGTGTTCTGGTCTGTAAGTGATCACAGCACTCTTTTCTGCCCTGAAACTTTAAGGAGAGTCCCTGCTCCATTATGGCCACCCAGGACTTCAACTCAGATCAAATTTGGGCAGAGCAACACCATCCTGCCCTCAGTGCCAGCAAAGAGACCTCGTAATCTCCTGACTAGTCGTTTGGCAGCCTTACTATCTGTGGGATGAGAACTTCAGAACCAGCAGCAGATGCTGTTGCAACTTATTCAGTTGCCCCCAAAGTCTGCTCCTGATTTGCAAAGGCTGGGGCTATATTGGCACAGTACCCATTCTGGTGCAACAGACTTTTCTTGCCAACCTTCTAAGTTGTCTTGAGATGGAAAATTATTTTATCCTGTCCTTTTGTGGGTTCTGCTACTCTAGAATTTGTTAAAGGTCTTTGGAGGGGTTTGAGGCTCAAACTCAGCTCAGACAAGTCTCTGCTTTTTCTCTGCCATCTTGGCCAGTTACAAATTCTTAAAGCTTAAAAGTAAACTAAGACTTCTGAGACATTCTGTACAAATAATAACAGGAGATGTGAGTGGATGGGTAAAGGATCAAAAAAGCCCTTAAGTGACACTTCATCTGTGTGTTGAAGAAATTCTACAAGACAGAGAACAGAAAGGAGTGTGTTATGGATATGGGGAATTAACTGTCCAAAGATATAGAGGTTAGAGACAGAGAAGGTACTTAACAATAAAATGGTGATGTTTGTCTTCAAATTTGGATTCAAGTATTTCTTGTAATAACTCTGTAACTCTCTCAAGATCTGGGGCCCAAAGACTGGGAACTACTTGACTATAGCAAAGAAATTCTGGGAAAAGAGGAAAAAAAAGGAAGGTCAGAATGGAATTTGGGAGAATCTCTCTCCCTAAAAGAAATTCAATTTTCCATCACAAACTGGCCAGAAGTTCTAAGGTGAAGGAGGAGAATGTGACTGGATAGTGAATATACTGGACTTGAATAATTCCAGATCCTTAAATGATTTTTTTTTTGTTTTGATCTGGGAAACCAATGATTTCTAGCCAACTCAAACTCTTTTTTTCTAACAGGGAATTAATGCAGAGTAGCATCTCCTTTCCATTTCCCTTAACCCCACAAAGCCATTTATTATTTCTTTCCTCATAGCCTGCCACCCAGCCTCAGTCCCCCTCCCAAATCCATCTCCTTTAGAGGAAGTGCCCCCCTCACCAGCTGTTTCTTCCAGCTGAAATCCTTCTTTCCTGCCAGACTTTAGAGACTCTGATCTCACCCCCACTACTTCTCTAGAGGAGCCAGGGGGCCACTGTTTCCTGGATTATCCTAAAAGCTTCCGAGGCCGTGGGGACTTGGCAGAGCACCTGCAGCTCCTACCTCCCCCTTCAATCTGTCTGTCACCTCCCCATATAAAGCCAGGTTCCCCCCCGGCACTGTTCATCCCCCTACTGCCATTGCCACTGCCACTGAACTGCCAAATTCCAGCTTGGAAGCCCATGGATGGGTAAGGAGAAGGCTATGCTGTATCTAAGGTGAATGAGGGTGTAGAGGAGAAGGTGGGGGGAGGGGAAGAGGCTCCTTGCTTTAAATATGAAGAGGGGTCTGGAAGGGCTGGACTCCCCTCTAATTAGAAGGGGCTGTTTCCAAAAGAGGATTTTCTTGGTTAAGCAGGGTGTATGGGAAGATTTCAGGAGTCCCTGGAGTCGACCTAAGTAATAGAAGTGTTTTTTATTTGTGTGGGGTCGGGGGTGGGGGGGGAAGAAGGAGGGGTGCTGACTGCAGGGGACAAGAAGTTAATTCAATTGACTAGACAATTATTAAGCTCCTGCTGTGTGCAGAGAATGGTATTAGGCACTGGGGGATATGCAAGATTTAGCTAAAACAAGGGTTTCAGCTCTTGGGGAGCTTACAGTCTAACATTTTGATAAGGAAAAAACCTCACAGTACAATAATACTTAATAACTACATCAGAGAGGTAAGAAACAAAGCCTCTGGGAGGTCCAAGGGAAAATGATCATTTTTGACAAGAGGCATGAAAGAAGGCTTTTTGGAGGGAAGAACTGCCATCTTAATGTGACTTTAAAGGATGAATAGACAAGACCCCCCCCAATATGGAAACATATGCTTTCTGTCCTCTTTTGCAGAAACTATGGACATGGAATGTGGTCTTTGCCATATATAGTTGATTGGTTTTAATGCACTGCCTTTTTTCCTGTGTTTTTTTTTTCTTTCTTACTATTATTAACCTTTGAGATTAGGGATGGATGATTCTATGAGTAGGGAAGATAGGGAGGTCTCTGAACATTCAAGTATCTATAAAAACAAAAGATATCAAAGAAAATGAGATAAAAATGAAATAAGCAAGAGAATAAGAAGAGAAGAAAAGTACAGGACTCATTCAAAAGATAGAGATTTCCAGATTGCTTGTAAAACATCCTTTTAGGTGTTTTATATGTTTAAAGGTAAATGATAAAGCTGGAAAAGTAGATTGTAGTTAATGAGTAGCTCTGAAGAGTTTATTTCTAGGGAGGCTTCAGTCTATATGATCATTTGCTGATATTAATAAAAATAGATCTGTTTTTATGGGACACAGAAACATATAGATACACATATACAACAAGGACACACGCATACACCCATACAATAAGAAATCAGGCAACAACATGTTGAGTAAATTCAATTTTGGTGTGAAACTTTGGACTTGGTGCCAAGGATGGTAGGCAGAAATGGGAGAGTGAAGGAAACATTGAGATTAAAAACAACAACTACAACAACACTTACAGGCATAAATTGAGAATGGGGATTTGGAAATGGAGAAATCGGTTCAACTTTCTGGTCTGTTTCCTCATCTCTAAAATAAGGGGGTTGTCCAACCCCCTTAAAGACACAAAAGTGTCTTTTGGCAGCCTATGGATGTGTTTTCAGAATACTACTTTGTTGTCTACATTCATAATTGAAGAAAGTGCTAAATTTCAGATAGAGTTTGGTGAAAATAAAAAAATAATTTTTCTCCTCTGAAAGCTATCCATGAACCCAGATTGAGAAACCTTTGACTAGATGTTCCCTTCATTTTTAAATATATGATATTGTGATGTTAATATAGTTCTCAGTATTTAGGAAGGTCCCAGTCTGAAAGAGAAGAGAAAATTAATATACATCTTACATATATATGAAGCATTTTGTATATACATATTCAGATACCTTCACACATTCATATAAACATGCAGACCTTTTATACTCAACTATTTCAGAGAGGCAGAGAATATAGTGAAAAGAGCCTTGAGTTGAGATAGTCTTAAAAAGTTAACTGGATGGGCCAACAACCACAGGGTAAGCTAGAAGGGACAGAAAGAAAGTGGACATTAGTGATCAATCTTCCTTAATTCTGGAACTCTGATCATGTCTCCCCCAAGAATCAGAATGTGAGCTCATTTAGAGTAGCCCTTGTTTCATGATTTTTTTTTACTTGTAATCCCAGTACCCAAACCTAGTGCCTAGAACATAGTAGGTACTTAATAAATACTTTATGATTGATTATTGGAGGAAATTGGGGGGGGGACTTCACAAAGTGTTTCCATAATGCTGACCAATTTAGGGTTTTATTAGTTTTTGTTTTGTTTTGTTTGGTGGTGATAGTGGTGATGGGAACTGGCATATTTGAGATGATGCATAGACAGACTTTATTTCCCAAGAAAGAGCAATCCAGGGTACTGAAATATGGAGGATAGGTAAATGTGGTTGTGACCTCCTCTTTCCTTTATCTTTGAGGAGTAGAAAATCATTTTTAAGTTGGTCCTTGGTAATGAATGCTACAATTGTCAATTGTCTGGGGGGTGGGGGAAGAAAAGAAGAGGGAATATATAGACAGCTCCTTTTTACTGTACTAGGGAAGTATCCTGAACTATGTTGGGAAATCTGCTAGGGAATTGCCCTTTTCTGAAGTGTGCATGTGTGTGTGTGTGTGTGTGTGTGTATGAGGGAGAGACAGACAGACAGACAGAGACAGAGACAGAGAGAGAAAAAAAGAAAGAGACAGAGAGAGAGAGAGAAAGAGAGAGAGAGAAAGAGAGAGAGAGAGAGAGAGAGAGAGAGAGAGAGAGAGAGAGAGAGAGAGAGAGAAAGAGAGAGAGAGAACAAACTCCTGGACGTTTTTGCCTAATATCTTAGCATGGTGAGAACAGGTGATGTGAGCCACTATTGTGACAGGTAGAGAATAATGTTATTTCACCAGAACGAAAATCCTTAGTTTTGCCTTAAAGGGACTACAGGAGGGGATAGTTTCAGGGTGACTCTAGTGAACAAATCATAAAGTGACAGAGACCCAGAAACATTTCCCGTAGCATTTTGCCCTCCTCACAGTGTCGTGGCATTTCGATCAGCATATAGCTTTTTGTATCAGTCTCTCATCTCCAGTGAATAAATTGGAAGCTCCGGGAGGGGAGAGGACTGTTTCCTCTTTATCTTTGCATCTTCTTGACCTGGGCCCCCTCCTCCAATACAAACGCCTAGAAATTCAATCTATTAGTGTTGAGCTAAATTTGGGGGCATAAATCCCTGTGGTAACACATTCGAGAAAGAATTGAGAGTTTTATAGATTAAAGCAGCTATCGATTTGTAGCTAGGTAGATAGTTACAGGAGTCCCTGAGTCTGTGAGTCAGAAAGACCCAACTCCCCCTAAATGCGATTCTGCTTGTGTTATCCCGGGGAACTAATTTAACCTCTTGCTACCTTCATTCCCAAGCCCCTCACAAATCACTAAGACTATAAATTACAGAATGGTTGCAGGTCTACATCAATGGAAGGAATTTCTTCACAGGAAGTTACCTGTCATTTATAAAAACTCTCGGACATCTTACAACATATAGAGATAAAAACCACTATCAAGTTCGGAGATATTTATGGTGTTGGGACCTGAGGAGAATATTAAGAGCCACAAGCTCCCTAGGGTGAGGTCACAGGACCTGAGGGAATGATGGTCCTTCTTAGGACCATATGATAGGGGCTCATGGGTAGAGATCAGATTTGTGATTTCACTAATGTAGGGAAACTTCTTCTGCCAAGCTCCTTCTCTCCATTAGAGTCGCTTAGAGAAAGTTTAGGTAACTTGCTCAAGATCACACAGCCTGAACTTGTCAGAGACTCGAACTTCGAAAATATTAAAAACGGGGCCAGAGGATGAAGGACTGGGGGGAATCTGCTTCAGGAGGAGGCTGATGAGACTCGGCATCCAGGAGCACAGGTCTCTCAGTGGAGGAACCAGGCGCAGAATAGCTGTACGGAGGCCTCGGGCTTCCGCATCCGCTTCCCTCAGACATTCACTCTTGCTGGGTCCCAGAACTTTTTGTGGAGTTCGGGGCGAGAGAAAGTTGAGATGACGGAAATGGGAAGGACTCTGACTGTGAGTCTGATACCAAGTCTCCCCGGGAGCTGGCAGCGGCCGCGAGTTGCGAGAGAGCGCTAGAATATCAATTTGAGCAATTCTGATGCTGCCTCCCTGGCTCCGGGTGTCTCTGCCAGAGAATTCCCGAGCGGAGTTGGGGGCAGGAGACGAAGCAGAGAGGCAACACTCCGCTGCTACCGCTCGTACAGAGCGGGCTGCCAGCGGGACAGAGAAGTGAAATCCGGGGGAATTGGGCCACGCACCTGCTACTGAGGAGATGCTTTGTGGCATTGAATTGGACATAGAAATAAGCAGGATATGAGCACAGGTGTAGATGGCAAAGAACATGTAGCTGTGGGTGGAAATAGAATAGCCTTCACTTCGAAAAGCCTCACAAGGGTAAGAATTCAAAGGATCCAAAATTGATAGAGGCAGGGATGCAATGTCACTACGAATGTGACAATAATGATACCTAAAAAAAAAAAAAAAAAAAATGAAAGTGCTCTGAAATCCACAAAGCGGTAAACAGCTGTAGCAATTAACGGCTCAAAGTGCGTTCACCCAACAATGATCAAATCGCTATTGTAGGCACTGGGGATACAGAGAAAAAAATCAAGATAGCCTTTGCCATCAAGAACAATTTCAACCGGTAAAATAACTACAATTCTAATCAAAGTTTTGCATTTCCGAGACGTTTTCCCATGCAGGGGTTACTATTGCTTTTTCGGGAATGACGAAATTGAAGTTCAGAAAATTTCACTGACTTGCTCAAAGTATTGAGCAAAAGGGTCAAAGACGAGAAATCTCAACCTCATCTCCCGACTCTAGCCAGTGCTCGGTCTTGAATGATGAATATAAGTCTCCTGGAAAACTAGAGGACTGATTTTCTTGGGGAGTTGGTGGAGATCAGGCTCGTTAGTTTCTGGGGCACCACTCACTCATTATGCACGTAAACATGAGTGCCTAACACAATAACTTCTTTTCACCAAATTTCACCTTATGAATATTTCTTGAATTCTAATGCAAAATGATAGATAAATGATAAATAAATGATAGATAAAATGACTGCTGCGGTCACCAACAAACTAATCACGGGATTTCAAATATCACGGAAATTCTACTTTAAGGTCAATATCTAGCGGAAGCCCGCGTTGTTGTGAAGAAACTGTATTTTTGAAATTCAGGACTCTAGAGCCGGACCAGGACTCCGCTCTTGATCAGTTTCTCCCGTAAATCTGTTAGAACTTAAGCATGGACATAGCCGTAGATAGTGAGAAAGATAACACTTGTATTCAGGAGAGGCGTGTAGCGTATAATACGTACGGTTGGCAATTTGCCCTTGGCAGCCTCCTAGGAAACTCAGGCCCCCGAGAATTGAGTTTAGCGGATACTGGGAGTGGATCCCATAGTCGGAGTTCCTGAATTGTTAGGAGCAAAGACTGTCGAATGTTTGAATATTAAAGGAAAGAAAATCAGGTTTATGATGGCAGGTTAGAGCTGGCTGCCTTGAAATGACTGAACAAGTATGCATTATTCTGCATTCGGGTTCAGCCTTCATTGAATGGGGCCGGGAGAGAAACCAATACCCGTAAAAAAGCACACGCTCTCCCGGCCCCCGATTGGAATGTCACTCCAAATTCCAGTCAGTCCAGACCAGGTCACTTATCGACCACCTCTTGTCAGACTGGATATACTGGGGAGATGGAAGCATCACTGTGCTTCCAGGCATCGGAAGCCAAGGGCTGAGTTCTAGCTGGAGAAACGATCAAGAAATAGAAGGGAAAGGATGGGGGCGGGGGGAAGGCGAAAGAGAGGGGGAGTAGAGACAGTCAAGTGCGGAGAGAGAAGAGGGAGGTTAATCACACTTAGGGAGGAGTGCACACCTTTAGGGAGGAAAGGGAAAGTAAAAGAGATGTAATGAAAAATAAAGGAAAGAAAGGAATAGGAGAAAGAACAATGCAAATAAAAAGATGAAAAAGGAAGAAAAAGAATGAAAGAAAATGAGAAAGAAAAAAAGTGTAGTGCAAAAAAAAAAAAAGAATAATGGAGTGAGAAAGAAAAGGAAAGAAACGAAAAGGAGTGGGAAAGTGAGAAGGAAATCAGCCTGAAGAAAAAACAACCGTGGGAGAGAAAGGAAAAGAAGGGGAAAATAGACGAGAGAAAACCAGGGACTATAAGGGAGGAAAAAGTCCGGAACCTGCAGCGGGACTAGGCCTCCTGGCCCAGAACCTAAGACATACTTAACACTTAACTGTTTCCTTCTCTCCTCCAAGTCCTAGGGGGAAAGGGGGCGCTGCTCCCCTAACCCATCCCAACCCTAGTCCCACGAATACTCCGGGTCTGCGAATTTAGGCATCCTGTGGCCTTGGGGGTTCCGGAGATGTGACCCCCTTGGGAGGTGTGGTTCAAGCCTCGACCCCACCCTTCTTCCCTCGGGGACCACAGCTTGGAGATCCGCAGCGTACTCTCTACGGCTCAGGGAAAGTTTCCACCAGCTCAGCCCGGAGGGGGCGTGACGCAGAAACCTGACAAACCCACTGCCTAGTCCAAAAAACTGGGGCGGGGGGGAGGGGATTTGGGTAGGAGGGAGGAAGAAAGGAGGAAGGGAGGTGGGGCCTTATTAGCCATTCTCATCCCCGCCCCCTCCTCAGAGGCTGTGGTTTCCTTGGGGCCGATCCTGGAAGGGTTAAAGGC
Organism: Antechinus flavipes; assembly: GCF_016432865.1. Classification (NCBI taxonomy): domain Eukaryota; kingdom Metazoa; phylum Chordata; class Mammalia; order Dasyuromorphia; family Dasyuridae; genus Antechinus; species Antechinus flavipes. Next base: position 136,229,922 of record NC_067401.1, on the reverse strand, counting down.
GGCCGCAGGTAAAGCTGGGCGTGGCCCGAAGCCGGGGGAAAAAGGAGTGAAGGGGAAGAGGATGAAGGCAGAGAGCGTGAGTCACAGGCGAAGCTGGCCCCGCTCGCTTCCCCTCGCCTTCTCTCGTTCTATCTGCCTCCTTCTTCTCTTTCGCCTGCGCCGGGTCCCGTCGGGTTTCTAGTTTTGTTCTAATTTGTCTTCTCGCGGCTGGAAAGACCATTGGACCTGGGAGTCACTGAGCGCCCATCTATTAGGTGTATGCTTGCCGCTGCTCGCCGAGTCCAGTCCCGAGGTAGGGGAGGAAAGGGTGGGAGGAGATCGACTGTTGAAGGGCAAAGGAGAACGTCCCCTCGGAGGGAGAGGGAATGCAGGAATCTGAGCACTGGGGAGCTATGGAGATGGGGACAGGATGGGCAGGGTCAGGCACTGTAGAGAATGGGATGGGAGTGGACTGGAGAAACTGGGGAAACTGGCGAGACTGGAGAAACTGAGAAGATTGAAAAGTCGGGAAACTGGAGGGACTGGGGCGACTGGAGGACGGGGAACCTAGGAAATGGAAAGGTACACAAGCCGAAAGGCTATGATACGCAAACATTTTAAAAACCAGCGATTTTTGGATTTCAGTCTCGGAAGTCCCGGAGGGCCCCAGGAAAAAAGCACTCTGGGATGTCTTGGGGATTAGATGGGCTTGCTCCGGAGCAAAGATCGTGGATTACTCGGGAGATAAAATCACTCTCCAACTTCAGCGGCGCAGGTTTGGAGGCGTCGGTCTAGGAAGCTTAGGGTGTTCTTCTTCTGGGGTGACTTGAGTGAGCAAATAGGCTATTGCGTATCGGAAATGAGCGATGGCGCCTTATTTCTGCTTCTAAATAGGGGGGCTGGGGACTTGGTCCGCAGGATATCTTTTTCCCCCGCACTTAGTGAGGTCCAAGACCCGAAACTAAGCTTCGGTTCCCCTGGATCCCCCGGGCGTTCCCAGGCTCCTGGATGTGGTTGGGGTCTTTGACCTGCCCCTCCTCTTAAGCTTTCTCTGCCCACCACCAATTCCAGAATGCCCCGCCCTAGCCCCAATTCGGTTCCTGCTTCTTAGTCTTTCTCCTTTATTGTGGTCAAGGCGTAAGAGACAGCGGATTGACCCACCCCATCCCGGACCCTCCCCATTCGCCTTCGCCGCCGCCGCCTCCACTGTCTTGGATCCTTCTTTTTCCAAAGTCTGCAAAAACGGATTAGGAGACAAGAAGGCCAAACTTATGGGAGGAAGGTTCCCTCACCCCCTGCCCCATTTCCCTTTCAAGTCACATACATGTTATCTAGGGCACCAAACTTGTCGGCATTTAGTGAGGGGTAGAGGGCTAAAATAGGAGAAGGTGGGAGAGAAGGGAAAAAAGGCATCTTAGGTCATAGTCCGGCCACTGAGCGATGTTCCCAAGCTGCCTACTCTGACGCAGGGTCTCAATACCACCTTCACCTCAATTGCATTTTTTCAGATGTATACAGGCTTTTCTCTATCGATTACTTTTCCTGGGGGAGTAAAGTGTTTCATTCATCCCTCACTCTAACCTGAGTTTTCATAATATTGGGGCAGGGGGCCAGCTGGGGCAACTCTAGGTGCCAGGGTAAGAAATGTGCCTGGGATTCCAAAGCTCCGGGACTCTCCTGGTGTTTGTATGGGGAGGGGGGGGAGAGAGAAACTCTGCCTCTCCCTATTTTACACTGTATCTGCACCCCAGGAAGGGTGAAGTCCCTGCCCCAGGGAAAAAGGTGGGGGCCAAGGTGTGGGAGGGGAGTGTGGTGGGGCAAGCTAGAAGATGGAAAGCTGGTTGATTAAGCAGCCGGAATACCCTCTACTCACTGAAGGGAGGCAGTGTTTGTTTACTTTGCCTTTTTAAATCTCAGAACCTGCTCTGCTTTGGAAGAGAGTGGATTACCTTGATCTCTGGGGTGCTTTTTGCAGGCTTTCTAGTTAGGTTGGCGAGGTAGAGCAATCCAGAGATGGCGTCAGGCACGGCCCCCCTCTCTAATTTGGGCAGAAACAGCAACTTGGGCCGGTCGAGGGAGATTGGGGGAGCCCGGGGCTGTGAATTTTGCCACCGGCCTTTTCTCCCGCCTTTGAGGCTGTACAGCCTGGTCCCGGAGCCTGTAATTACCCACTCCTAGTGTTGTGCTGGGTCTCGTGGGAGAAATTTTTTGTAGAGGGAAATATTCTGGGCTTGGACGCCTTGGTACCATTACCCTAGATCTTCAGGTGCCCCCAGCCCATTTAGCTTCCATTTCTTGTCTGCGGTTGGAGAAAAGAAAGACTTACAACGAGAAACACCCTGAATCTTCTTAACCTTTCTTCAGTCTTTCTCAATGAGGCCATTTATCCCAGAGGGGTAAAATAAACAAGGATCAGGGAGCAAGGGGACCTTTATGCCGCGAACTAACTTTCTCCATCTCTCATTTCTTTTCTTCTCCAGGTCCTACCTGAGCCGACCCTGACAGGCCTTGTCCCTCACCCCGGAACCCGGCAATGCTAACCGCTGTGTGCGGCTCTCTGGGCAGCCAGCACACGGAAGCGCCTCGTGCCTCCCCGCCGCGCCTCGATCTGCAGCCACTCCAGACATACCAGGGCCATACGAGCCCGGAGGCAGGGGACTATCCCTCCCCACTCCAGGCCGGAGAGCTACAGAATCTCCCGCTGGGGCCTGAGGTGGACTTCTCACAGGGCTATGAGCTGCCGGGGGGCTCCTCACGGGTGACCTGTGAGGACCTGGAAAGCGACAGTCCTTTGGCCCCGGGCCCTTTTTCTAAGCTCCTGCAGCCAGATATGTCTCACCACTATGAATCGTGGTTCCGGCCGTCCCACCCAGGTACGGAGGATGGTTCGTGGTGGGACATCCACCCGGGTACCAGCTGGATGGACCTCCCTCATGCCCAGGGCACTCTAGCCTCTTCGGGTCACCCAGGAGCGCTTCAAGCTGGCCTAGGGGGTTATGTCGGCGATCACCAGCTTTGCGCACCACAACCTCACACTCACCCACACCATCTCCTCCCCGCCACCGGCGGACAGCACCTGTTAGGGCCGCCAGACGGCGCTAAACCCTTGGAAGCTGCAGCTCCCGAGACCCACGGGCTGGATGCCAGTCTGGACGGGGCGTCACGACCCAAGGGCTCCCGGCGCTCGGTGCCCCGCAGTTCAGGCCAGGCTGTGTGCCGCTGCCCCAATTGTCTTGAGGCAGAAAGGTTGGGGTCTCCTTGTGGGCCGGACGGGGCCAAGAAGAAACATCTTCACAACTGCCACATCCCGGGCTGCGGGAAAGCATACGCCAAGACGTCGCATCTCAAAGCGCACCTGCGCTGGCACAGCGGAGATCGCCCCTTCGTGTGCAACTGGCTCTTTTGCGGGAAACGTTTCACTCGCTCCGACGAGCTCCAGCGCCATCTCCAGACCCACACCGGCACCAAGAAATTCCCTTGCGCCGTCTGCAGCCGCGTCTTCATGCGCAGCGACCACCTGGCTAAGCACATGAAAACCCACGAAGGCTCCAAAGAGGAGGCGGCCGGGACCGGAGCACAGTGTGAAGGGAAATCCGGAGCTGCTGCCGAACCCCCCGGGGGTAAAGGCAAGCGGGAAGCGGAGGGCGGCGGGGGCGGCGCCGCACAGTCCAACTGAGCCATCCTCGTTGGACGCCCCCACCAGCTCCAGTGTGCACCCTCGACTCCCACTTTGGGGTCTCAGACGTGTGACTCCTTTACCTCCGGAATTGGCAGGCTTTTTGGAGGGAGGGGGATGGGTGTTTATTTATTTGGAAGCGAAGTCATAGTGAAGTGGTGGGGGCGAGGAGGGGCTGGGAGACGGGGCGCTTGGGTTGTTAGCCGCAGGGAGTGGGAACTGGCAAGCCTGGAGAGCCGGGCGGAGCTCCGGGGCCTAGTAGGACACCGCAGTAGCAAGTGAGCACCTGTGAGCATAACCCCAACCCTAACACAAATTCAGGCCTTGGGCGTCTCGGCACTCCCCCACCCCCCAAACTCCATCCCACAGCCTGGGTACCTACTGGAGAGAGAGGGAGGGAGAGACGTCGCGTCCGGGAGCGGAGAGGAGCGGGGCAGAACCCCAGGGCGCGGGGGAAGCTGCCTGAACACGTCCCTAGTGCCTGGGAACCGGGACATGAAAGCGCCTCCGGAGCCTCCCCACGGCCCGGGCCCCTTTCATCCCCCTTACAGGGCTCCTCCTGTCCTTGGGGTTTCCGGAGGGGGAGGCTGGAGGTCCCAATGGGGCGGGGTCTGCATTTGGCTGGGCGTTGGAGGAAGGGAAAGCAGGATTGTTGCGGGAGAAATAACTCTCCTTTGATCTCCTTAGCCATTCCAGAACCACCCTGCTAGAGACTGTGAGATGGGGGTTGGGAGGAGTGGGCTAAGCCGTAAGATGCTCTTATATTTCTCCAATTAGGGGAAAGGGTCCTTGGGAGGAGAAAAACTTTCCTAGTAAAAGTTGTCAGAGCAGATTCGGGTTATGAGAAAGGGCGACGGGGACCCTAAACTCCAAATGAATACTAAACAGTAGGATTTTTGAGAAAAAATATAGTATTCCAAATGTTCTAAATCTAGGGCCTGATTTCAAGGTTTTGTGTTGACCTTAAATTATCTGTCCCATTCCTCTCATTTTTCTCTCCCGCCTCTTTCTTACACAACCCCTTCCCGTTTTGTAGGGATGTAGGAGGTATAGCTACATATTAGGTGGGACAGGGAGATGATGGCCTCTCATACTTGCTTCTATTTTAGGGATTAAGTAGTCTGGAGAGAAGAGAGGCTGGGTCAACCCCTTCATCAAACCAGATCTCCATCCCTTTCCTTTTATTTGTAGGAAGCTTATTTCCCTCCTCTTTCTTTTCAGCCTGAATCCCTCCCCTCTCCCCCTGCGAAGGGTTCTCCCTTAAAGAGGAAATGGAGACTCCAAGATGATGCCTGGGCCTCTTTTCTCTTTTTAAAGGAGAAAGAAACTCTAGTTGGTAGTTTTTTCTTTCCCTCCCAATGAAGTAGTTGTGCTCTAATGTATAAGATGTCTCCTTTAAGGGAGACATCCAAAAAGCTGTCCCTTTTCCCTTCCCCTTTAGATGTTTAAAAATAAATATGAATTGTGATGTTGGGAAGGGACAAGAGTTGAGACAGACACTGGGAATTGGGAAAGAATATGTGATGCCAGAAGAGAGGGCCCGGATATGCCTAGGAACCTGAATTCCCATCTGAATAGAGTCTCTTGGGAAAGGGACAAAGGAAAGTCTGAAAAAGGCTTCTTCCTCAAAGATTCCCCCTCCCCTCTTGCCTCCCTCTGTGAGACTTAGCTGTATTTTGATTTTTAAGTTATAAGTAAAGGGTATTTTATTTAATATTAGGGGTGTATGTGTTTGTGTGTGTGCATGGGTGTGTGGATATATGTGCATAAGAGAGTGTATGTGTTTATGTATGTGTGTATGTAGTCCTCTGCTGAGCCTGGAGTCTCCAAACAGGGAGAATTCCATCTCCCTCATGTTCTTCAAGGGCCTAGGGTCTCCAGTAGCATCTCCCTCTGTCCCCTCCTCCCAAGAGTTTAATCCAGTTCTTGAACTGATAACTCCTGGGCAAGAGAAACTGGGATGTAGATGAGGGTTGTATGTGTATATGGTTTTGGGTAGAAAGGGGGGAGTCCTCCCCCTTGAGAAGGACAAGATATCCCCTTCTTAGGGGGATTGTTTCTGGGGATGGGGTAGTTTTGAGATTTAATGCTTTCTTCCTTCTCTTCCCTAATCCTATCCCCATTCTGAGAGTCCTCTATCTTGTTGAGAGAGGGCATGGTCAAGAGAGCTAATCTGGCCAGCCAAGTGGAGTATGGGGGAGAAAGAGAAGATACCAGCTTGTGAAGACTCCCCCTCCTCTACCTGTTGAAACCAGCCACCTCATCTCTCTGCCACCAGAATGGCTGCTTTGTGTAGGATAGGTAGGGTGAAGCCTGAAGGGTACTCCAAGTTGGAAGACATAGTCCTCCTTCCTCCAAAGGGTGTCCATGGTGGATAGGGTGAGAGATCCTTTGGGAAGGGTTCCTCAGGTTCCTCTCCTCCATAGACCTAAGTTGCTTGGCTGCCTGACTTTTCTTCCCCAAGCAGCACCCCCACCCCTAGAGGAAATATGTAGGATTTTTTTCTTTAACTGCTGTGAACCCACATTTTCCCCAAATGAAGAGGAGAGGAAGAAAGAGAGGAAATGGCCTCTGTGTGTGTTTATGCTATAATAAAGTCATTGACCCCTTGGTCCTCTCTTGTTCTCCAGCTCGTTGTTGTTGTTTTTGTTTTTTGGTTGTGTGTCTGTTTTTATGTTTTGACTCAGCATGCCTAATGAGGTCTCTGGGCCTGTTTGTTGGAGGAAGCCCTCATTAGAGGGAGACCCTTCTAATGGGGATCTTTCTTGATCCTAGGTTCCCTGGGCAGATTAATTCTATCCACCTTTGAACAGACCTGGTATAGGAATTCTCAGCTCCCTTGAATTCTGATTCTGCCTCTGGTTTGGGGGTATGGGGTGGGACTGGGATAGAGCTGGGGCTTTTCTCTTAAGCCTTAGATTTTGGGGTACTGATTGTAGGGAAACAAATAGTCCCCAGTCCCCATGCTCTAGAGAAGACTGACTCCCTCAATGCTGTTTGGCCCCACCCCTCCCTTCTGGCCAGGAGTGTGTGTGCCTATCTGTGTGTGAGGTGGGAGTGACTGACAGTGATTTCCTCACCCTAGCTGCACCCTGGCTGATCCCTATCATGGACAAGCCTGATGAAAGGCAGGCAGAAGTATCTGATGGGCCCCCACCCAGCTGGAAACCAAGAGAGACACAGTTACACAATAAATGCATAGGCACATTCACAGAAACAAGTAACACAGATCCATGTGTATGGAACATACTTGTTCCTTCCTTAGTATTCCAATCCCTAGGATTCCCCTGAAGATCCTTTTCTTCCCTTCATACCCTGCCAAAGCATCCAGCTGTTTTGAGGCTTCTTGAATTGGGATGAGGCTCATCCCCTGTAGTCCCTGTGGGGAAATATTCCCTCTTAACTTGCTTCTCTTTTTCCATAATGAAGAGGTGTTTCCTATGGGACCCCAGGTTTCTCCCCATTTACCACCTTTCCTCTAAATCTAGATCCTGGTCCCCAGACCTACTGTTTCTCCTCAGGCATCTGTATGTGATCTGAGTTTGCCAGGTTTTATCACTATCTTGGGAATGGGGAGGTTATATGGGGCCTAAGGGAAGGGCCTTCAGAGAGAGTTGGGAAATTGACTCTAACTCCCTTTACTCAGCCCAAGTATGCAGCTTTCTAAGAGGAATATTAATGGAAGCAGAGGGCAGGAACGCAAACAAAGTTGTCCATTCCCCCCAATTTCTAGGTGACCACCCTCATTTGAGAACAGGGGGAGAGGGGAAGAGGGACTAGGAAACTGGCCCCTCCCTGTTGTTCCCCTTCCCCACAGGCAGGAGGGCAGCTGTGAGGCCGGCTGGGCCTGTTGGGGCAGGGCTGAGGCCGGCCTTTTCTGGCTCCTCCCTCTGACCTTCATTCTTAGTGGGGGCCTTTGGCAGGGCTGGTGACACTGGGACCGCAGCAATGTGGCTCAGCTGGCTCAGCACCCCCTACCAAAGCCTTGGGCCACCTCTGACCTCACAGACCCTGCTCCACATTCCTGGATTGGGGTGGGGGAAGGGGAAGGATAATGACACCTAGGTCCCTATCACATTTTTGTGTTAGCCTGCAGACACTAAAGGCTTTCATTGCCCCACTAGGATACAGAGGAGGAATCCCTTCCAGAGAGGAAGGTTAAGGAAACCTTAAACATGAGAAAGTGAATGAAAACTCAGAACATTGATCTGTCATTTGGAGATTCTGCCTCTTCCTCTGAAAAAAATTTTTTTTGCTTTTTACTGCCTCCAAGAGGGCAGGCAGGGAAGTACAACAAGAGAACCAGTAGCTTTTAGGCATATTCCAAACAGTGCTTATAAAGTGTGGTGCTGAAGACCTCGGTGGAGAGGTAAAGTGGCTTGTGGGGGGGTGTCTCTCCTAGTATTAGCACGTATAATATTTATGATAAAGGCTGGCCACTTATTTGTGGCAGCTTATAAAAATCAGACAAAGCTTCACTGATGATGTTTCATCTAAAACAGTTTTCTCATTAATTCCGATTTAAAAAATAAATACTTGTTCTTTCATCAGAGAACCTAGGTTTAAACAGTGCCTCTGAAACAACTCATATTAACTCATTTATAATTTTATGTTTTCCATGGATATCATTTTCCTCACTTGTGAGAAGTTTGGACAAGGTGATCTCTAAAGATCCACTTTGATCTCCAGATTTATGACACTTATAATTAAAAAATTAATCAAGATTGCTTAGAATATCTGTTTCATTAGAATCATTAATTGCTAGAGCTGAGAAAGACCTTAGAAATCACCTCTTCTAACCTTTGATTTTATAGATTTTAAAAGACAGAGACAGTCAAAGACAGAGACAGAGACTAATAGAGATTGTGTGAATTGCCTAAGGTGGCATAATAAGTTTTTATTAGACTTAGGATTAGAAACCAGATTTCTCTTGACTTCCAAACCAAGGATTCTGCTGCATGTTTGTAAGAGAGCAATTTTTCGAAAATTATAAATGTATTAACTTTCTACAAAAATGAGTGCTCAAAAAGGTGAAATCATTAGAACATGTAAAGTGCTTTATACATTTTAAAGCATTATATAAATCTAACCATTACATCTTCAAACTAATAGCAATTTTTAACATTATTGTAAAAATTTTTTTTCACTTCAAAATTCTCTCCTTCCTTTTGAGCCCCCTGCACTCACTGAGAAGGGGAAAAATGATTATACATATATAGTCATGGCAAATTAGTCTTTAAAATGTGTATTATCTTCAGCCACAAAAAATCTTGTTTTTTGTTAATCTCTTTTTATTCATTCAGGGCTCTTTAATCCCACATCACCTAATGTAGACTCCCAGCACTCTTTATCTGGAAATTCTTTCTCATAACTAATTCATAGCCTCCTTGGATACAGTGAAACACACCTTTAAAGTCCCTTAATTAGGAAGACAGAGACCAGTTGCTTCAATCAGCCAACAAACATTATTAAGCATCTACTATGTGCTAGGCAGAGTGTTATGGATACACATTTAAAGAATGAAATAATTCCTCTTTAAAATTAGATTCTCATGTAGGAGGAGAGAAAAGCACATATAAAAATATCTACAGTATAAATAAAATGCAGCATACCAAATAGATAAATCCAAGTTAGTTAGGGAAGGAGACCATTAGCAGGTGGTCGTGATAGTGGTGTTTGAGCTGTTTTTACAGGAAGAGAAGAATTCCACAAAGTGGAGATAAAGAGGGAGAACATTCCAAGACTGGGAAAAGCCAATAAAAAGTCATGAAGATCAGAAGAGATGGAGTGTTCTGTGAGAAGAATACACTTATATTCCTCTAAGAATCTTTTCTCCAGATGCATGAATGAACGTTCCTCCACCAGTCAGTGCTGAATCAAAGAAAGAGTAGACATAAGAACACTCAGTTGGCACAGCTGCAGGTGTAGTTGAGATGACTTTTATCTCCATCCTGAAGAGGCAATATATTGGAACAAAAACAGCCTCAGAAAAAGGGGGGGGCAGAAACTTAATTTGGGCTTTTCTATTAACTGTTTGTATGACTTGGGACAAATTACTTCCTCTCCCTGAAGTTCTACTGTAAAAAATGGGGTTGGATTGGGTCAGTGCCAGGGTTCCTTAGAGGTCTCAGAGTATATGAATTTATGCCAGGGGAGGAGATTAATTTATCCTGGGCAAGTTAATTTATCCTTCTGAGACTTGAAAAAAGGGGATGATAAAAAAAATTCTCACAGCTTAGTGAGGAAAGTATTTTGTAAACCTTAAGACTTCTACAAATGTGAACTATTGTCATTTTCATTATTATTAAAATGAATGACCCCAATTGGTTTGAGGATGTAATTCAACAAACACTTAAAAATATTTTGGACATCTTTTAAATCCACTTCACCATTTCTATATATTCTTTCTTCCTTTCCTTACCTGTATGGCCATCCATTATAATAAAAACAAAGCAATTCAGCAAAATTAATCATATTTCCTTAATTATTCAATTCATTCAATTAAATCATATCAGTGTCCCATATATCATAGTCCCCCATCAATGTAAAGAAGAGAGGGAGGAGCAATTTATCATCTCTTTGTCAGAACTAATCTTAATCATTATAATTATACATTTTCCTTATTTCTTTTTCTCCTTCCTTCCTTCTTTTCTTTCCTACCTATTTAGCTTTCTTCTATTTATTAAATATCTACTGCTATTGTGCTAGACACTGTATATATACACCAACATAAACAAAAAGGAGGAATTGCAGGCAGATATGTGTCATAGTGGCTAGAGTATGGGGTCCGGAGTTAGACAAGTTTAAATCCTGTCTTGGACACTAGTTGAATGATCCTGGCCAAATAATTTAATCTCTGCTTGATAAGCTCCTTATATATTGTGAAATAGGATGATAATAGCATCCATTTCTCAGAGTTGGTGTGAGAATCAAATGAAATATTTTGTAAATGCTTGGCTCACAAGCATTGCACCTCCAATACTGGTTTCCTTCAATAAGTTTTTAATAGCTAAAAACTGAACTAAGACTCTTGGAGCACCCTGCATAGCGGGAATCTTGAATTCCCTGCTTTCCAGAATCCAGCTCTTTCTTCCAGCCTCAGGATCCTCTAGGAGAAGGTATGGAAATGCGCTGGATAAGGAAGCATCCTTCCTCTTTTGGCATTAAATAGGGCGGGGCCGGGTGTCAAGTCAGGTTGGAGATGGGATGGGACGGGGCGGGACAGGGCGGAGTAGAAGGCTCCTTCAGCCAAGGTGATGCTGGTGCACATCCTGGTGGGCAAGGCCGGAACTGCAGTTTGAGAGTCCGATCGGCGGCTCCTCCCCCTTGTCCAGGCCTTCCTGGGGCCACAGGCCGAAAGTATTGGTGACCAAGACCTGTCCGAGGTTGGGAGTCTTGAAGGTACTGGGGGGAAGATTCGGCTGAAAGGGCGCCCTTGAGCGTGCACTGGAGAGGCAAAAGGGAAACTTCAGTGCATTCTGTGGGGGGGTTTCTTTTAGGAATGGGAGAGTGGTGAGTCGTACCTCCAGGGTATACAGTTGAAGTGGGGGGAAGGGAGCCGCGCAGAGGTTTCCAAGAGGGTTGCAGAGATGTGGCCGTGCGTGACCAGGAGTTTCCGTGCGCTCGGTCGGAGGAGAATCGGGCTCCGCCGTGCAACCTGTTTGCATCCAGAAAGAGACGTAGGCACGTGGCGGAGACAGAGAGCGTTCTGCCCCCGAGCGGGGGTGCAGCCAGTGCAAGCTGTGCAGGTGGACGGAACGGCTATTCGGGGAACCCGAGCCTGGGGGAAGGAGCACCTAGGTCAGCAGCGGAGGACGGGTCAAGGGAAGTCGTCAGTGTTAGTGGCGGATCCCCACCGGGGCTCATGGCTCACCTTTCCTGCCCCACAGATGATGGCATCTTCATCCCAGTCCAATGCCCCCTGCTCCTGCGACTGCTTTGTCTCCCTCCCCCCGGCCTCCGCCCTTCCTGCTGTCATCTTTGCTAAGAACTCAGACCGGCCCCGGGATGAGGTACAGGAGGTAGTGTTGGTCCCTTCCCGGACTCATGCGCCAGGGAGCCGGCTCCAGGTGAGTATGGGGTTAGGAGGGAGACCATGCCAGTAGTATAATAGGAAGTCAGGACATGAGTGCAGAACACATCTCTGATACAACCTGTGGTACCTGTGGAACTTTGGGCAAGTAATAATACATCTCCAGCCTCAATTTCCATATCTGTAAAATAAGGACTAATCCGTCTCCTAAGATGCTTTTCAGTTCAGAGCCTAAGTGAGAAAAGGGGAGGAAACCTGAATATATCTAAACCCGCTGACTAGACCTGCTCACTTCCCAGTGCACATACATAGAGGTGGATCAAGTGGAGAGAACTTACTCAGTGATCCTGAGCCGACCAGCCTGGCTGTGGGGAGCTGAGATGGGTGCCAATGAACATGGCGTCTGCATTGGCAATGAAGCTGTATGGACACAAGAGCCAGTGGGTCAAGAAGAGGCCCTTCTTGGCATGGACCTGCTCAGGTGAGGGATCCAGGACACTGTTCAAATACACTGTTCAAATTCTACCTTTGATACTAGGTGGGTGATCAGTCATGGACAAGTTATTGGTCCTCACTTTCCAAATCTGAATAAAAGCAAAAGCTAGCATTTACCCAATGTATTAAAGAGTTTGCAAACTCCTTTTATGAATATTATCTCATTTGATTCTTACAACCATATTGGAGAATTATCCCTATTTTTTATAGGGAACACTGAGGCAAATAGGTTAAGTGATTTGCTCACAGTCACATAGCTAATGTCTGAGACAAGATTTGAATTCATATCTAAACAAAATAAAATTATACCATTAGCTACCTCATAGGATTGTTATAAGAAAATATATCTAGAACGTTTTGAAATTGAAAAGTACAAAATTGATGTCAGCTGCTCTCAAGAATGAATAGAGATATGAACAAAGCAGTTCCCTTATTTCTACCAACATTTTGGTTCTTGCCATGTAATGGGTTTTGACATAAATATAAGAAGTATACTTTGACTTTCTACATGTTTCTTCCCCATCCAGCTGACATCTCTAGTTACCTAGTTTCCATCCCAGCCGACTTAGGGACACTTGGAGGAGTAGGGCTTGTATATTTCCCACTGGACTAGCTGGTCTCTGAGGGCAGGAACTGTTTTTTTCCTGAAGGTTAGTCTGGTTAAATACATTGTAGCCATTTCCTTTACAGTGATTTATTCCAGTTGTTGGGCTGTGTAAACTCTGGTCTTTTGGTCCTGACAGTTTCCATTCTGCCTGTGGGGTACCCCTAATAACCTCCTCTTGGGCTGCTTTCTTTATTAGGCTAGGATTAGAACGGGGCAGCTCTTCCCAGGAGGCTTTGAAGGTCATCACTAGCTTGCTGGAGCAATATGGGCAGGGGGGCAGCTGTCGGGAAGACCCCACCCCCTTCTGCTACCACAACACCTTTCTGCTGGCTGACCGAAAAGAAGCCTGGGTGCTGGAAACAGCTGGGAAGCTTTGGGCTGCACAGAGGATCCAAGGTGAGTGATCCCTCCCAGCTTTCCTAGCTTCAGGTTCCCCCCGATGAATCAAACAGAAAATGTGAACAGCTAGGGTGGGGTTAAGGAGCTAGAAGGAGAAATCATTGAGTGAGCCCAGGGAAGAGATGATCCAGAGTGTGGAATGACCAGGACTTTCCCCAGAGGGGGACCCTAACTCTGGCCTTCTCTCCCTTTCTCCAACCCAACAGAAGGTGCCCGGAATCTCTCCAATCAACTGAGCATCGGCACAGACATCACCATGGAACACCCGGAGCTTCGGGCCCATGCCCAGAAGCAGGGCTGGTGGGATGGGCAAACTCCCTTTGACTTTGCCCAGGTTTTCTCACTGGTCCATCAACCTGTGCGCATGGAGGCTGCCAAAGCCCGATTCCGGGCTGGCCAGGAACTTCTGAAACAGAATCAAGGTGAACTGATGGAGTCAGAGGGGGTGGAAGGGCAGCTCAGGGTTATGAGGAAAGCACAGGGTCACACCTTGCGATCCAAGTTTCTTTGCTCTACACTCTGGGTGGGAGGGGGGGAGTCCCCAGCGGAGACACGTTTCCTGGGTTCTCTCCATGGCACTGGGGGTTTGACTGTTCTTACTCTTGGCCTTGGCAGGTGGCATCACGGCTATGACAATGATGGGCATCCTACGGAATAAGGAGAGTGGCATCTGTATGGATTCTGGAGGCTTCCGAACCACAGCCAGCATGGTGTCTGTCCTGCCCCAGGACCCCACCCAGCCTTGTGTCCATTTCCTCACTGCCACACCAGACCCCTCCAGGTGCCAGGAAGAGGGAGGCAGGCAGACCCAGGAAATTTGAAAGAGAGAATACACAGGAATGGGAGTGCTTGTAGAATTTGGGAGAAGGGGCCAGAATGAAGCCCATCAGCTTACTCATGTCTTCCTCATCCTCCTAGATCAGTGTTCAAACCCTTTGTGTTTGAGGCTGGCGTGGCTCAGGTCCCCCAGGTGTTATCTCCTATTTTTGGGGACAAAGATCCTGTCCGGGCTTATCCACGTTTTCAGACTCAGGTGGATCGCCGACACCCACTCTATCAGGGGCATCAGGCAGCCCTGGGGCGGATGGAGATTGACCAGGTGAGCAAAGGGAATTAATCTGACAAGTTAGTAAGAATTCTTGAAAGGGAAGGCTGCCCTTTTCCTCATTGCTGTGGTTAGGTGGGCCCCTGAAAGGGTGACTAGGCATCCAAAACTGGCTGGGTTTGCTCTTGTGATGATTGATGCTCTATAGCAAAGCTTCTTAAACTGTGGGTCAGTTGTGTAACAATGTGGGGAATCCTGAAAAATTTTGCAACAGTAAAAAGTATCAAATATTCCATCAATATTTTTAATGTAAAAATAAGCACATCCATTTCACTCGTATGCAAATTTGTTTTTGTCTTTAATAAATGGTAAAATTATATGTATACCAAAGGATTGTTTAAAATTTATGATTTATTGTCAACAAATGTTTGAGTACCTATTTTATACCTATATATCTGCAATTGCATAACAATTTATTGGGTGAAAAAAAGAGTGACAAATGGAAAAGTTTAAAAAGCCCTGCTCTATTGTATCTCAGCATTTCTTGTTTCTTTTCCCTCTCTCCCTCTTCATTCTACTCCTACCATATCCCGCACCACCCTGAAGGGCAAGTGCAGGTCTCTTCTTGCCTTCTATGTATGCTCCATCTTGGGGCTTAATCTCTTGTTTCTTTCTGTTAGGAACTTGGATTGCAGCTCCAGAAGAAACAGCAGGATCTGGAGCAGGAAGGACAGGAAGTTCTGAAGAAGATATTGGCTGGGGAAAGGACTCTGTCTTCCCAGCAACTGGCCAGCCTTTTCCAGGCCTTTGTAGAAAAGGAGAGTCAAGCTTATGACCAACTGTAGCCACTCCAATGGAGCCTCTTCCTGGACCCAGACTTCCTTGTTCAGGGAGGTTGTGTTTTCTGCAATCACTCTGGACCTTGATCTGACCTAACAGTTCTGACTCAATAAACTTGTTTTTCTTTTCCCTGTGCATCGAATTTTAACCCTTGGTCTGATATGGGAGGAGTGGCCAGGCAGGTCACTGAGGTTCCCAATTTTAATTTCTCCACTCAGTTATGTGAAAGGAACATTGGGAACCAAATATTCTTTATTAGAATGAACTTCAGTCAAAGAATGAGAATTTAAACTCTATCGCTCTTATTCCCCATCTTTTATTCTTCCCATAGGGTATAAAGAGGCTGTGACCTTTCACTTCTTGGCTTTAATAGTTGCTGTTCTGGTAGTGCCTTGAGCTTTAGCTTGGGGGCTGGTGGTCAGTTTTCCCTTTTTGTCCATCTGGACAGTATGGCTTGGCCGCTGGCTGTCTAGTCCATGGGGTTTCTTAATGGCAGGTTTCCCAGGGGAAGTGGTAGTGGGCTTGGTCCTTGCTGTGTCTTGCTTGGACATTGACGATGGATTGTGGCTCTTAGGTGGAGGGGGGGCCCCTGGCAGCAGTGAGAGATCAGTGATCACAGGCTTCAATGCCATCCTCATTTCATGCTCCATCAGGGCCTTTCTTATTCTTCTGTCCCTGTTTCTGGACAATTCCTGTTCTAGTTCTTGGAAAAAGCCTGTGGCAGAAGGAAGCACAGATCCAGATTCCTGAATTCAGAAAGACAAGGCTGGATCCAGAGCTGTAACTTACTGTTGTATCTGGGACAACTCAATCTCCAGGTAAATAGCCTTAGATGCATCCAGAGGACTTAGCGTAAAGGCAAGGCTGAGTAGGAACTCACCTGGACTATTTGCATTCTAGCCTATTTTATTTTTTTACTTTTTCCACACACAAAAAAGATGAGTCCTACTTGGTCCTCAGAAGCACACACTGATTTAACAAGAAGAAACTACCATGAGACTTTCCTCCAATAGATGGAAACTTAAAGAACAGGAAGCCATTTGTTGGATTTACATCCTTTTAAAATTAATTAGACTTGAAGCCTGGTTGCTAAAATTCTATTGTTTTACTGTGGACACTGGGGAGATAGTGTGCTGGAAGAAGCACATTTAAGCTTCCTATATAAACTTTTCTTCATGAGACTGATAGGGATACAAGACAGATAACATGGAGGTTTGGTGGCAGAGTGAGTCATTCAGTCTGTTTACAACTAAAGCCCAATTATAGTTATAGATTCTATTCTTGAGGCAGCTCAGATTTGCTCTGCCCCTTCTCTCTCTTGCTTGTGGTTATGCTGTTGAGGTGACATCATCTTGACATCTATTCTGTCATACCCCTATGCCTGTTGTCTGTATAGATTAGGAGAAATATGGGTTTGGGGAAGAACAGTCACCTCGTTCTGCACAGAAGGGGCCACTTAACTCTGGGAACTCATCCTGGGTGTCTGTCACTTTGTTCTCCTCCTCCTCCTGGTCCTCCCAACCGGGCACCATCTCACCATCTAGATCCAGAAGCTGAGGTAAGAACTCTATCACCATTTCCCTACAGGGAAGAAAAGATAACATTGTGTTGGAAAGGTGCATCCTCTGTGTGCAAGGACCTTTATCCAAGGTATCAAGGAGGTACAGGAAAATAGAGAAGAAACAGTCCTTTGCTCTGTACCTCAAGGCAAACAATCTAGTTGGAAGTGAGGAGGTGGCTCATAGGATGCTGCATTTGTCCATTCATCATCACATAGGACCAGGACTAGGCTGGGGGCTATAGAATCAAAGCAGTTGTTCTGAAGTAGTCTATGCAAGAAAGGACAGAGTTTGGGGATCATTGGGAAATGGTGGAAGAAAAGAGAATGTTCCCTCTACTCTCTAAACAGCTTGTTTTTTTCTTCTTTAAGTCTGGCTCTCTCCCATTTACTTACCTGTAGCCATCCTGCTTGGTACAATCATTCCCAGCAAGATTAAGGACGAGGAGGTTCTGGGGAAGCTCAGCTATATGGACAGAAGGGAAAAATGCAATCAATTAAGACACTTCCCTTCTCACTCTTACCTTTGCCAAGTACCAAGTTTTTTGCAATTATCTATGCTATGCCCCTCAACTTTACCCTGCTTTCTTGAAAGCTCTTCAGGGTTTGGAGGAACAATGAACAGGGATGGGGGCTTGGTCCCCTGAGCCAGGACAAGAGGCCTCTTACCTAGTTGGAATGTTGCAATTTTGTTGTGGGACAAGTCCAGGAGCTGCAGCTGCTGGAGACCATGAAGGTTTTCTACCTGTTGGATCTTGTTTCCTGCCAGAGTTAGGAAGCTGGGGGGAAAGGGAAATAGAGACACAAGGAGCTAATCAGATAGTTTATGAAAGGCACAAGACATGGTTTGGGAAACAGTGGAATGCAGAGAAGTAGATGTTGGAAAAGAAGGGGAAGCCAGGCTACCTGTTCTGAAAACAGGTTCATTAATTTCTTGTAGGTATTCTAAGGCCCGTGCAACCCAGAGGGTTGGACTGTATCACTTACCGCAAGCAAGGCAGGCAGTCTAAGTTCTCAATTCGTTGGATCTCGTTCTATAATAAGAAACATGAAGGTGAGAAATAAAAAAACAAAACAAAACCTAGAATAATTTTCTCCTCTCCTCTAATTCAAATATCTGGAGGAAATCTTGCAACTCTGGAGAAATGGAGAAAAACAATAACTCACATTTATATAACATTATGAGGTTAGAAAAACTGTTTTTTTTAAACAATATATCTCTGAAGTAAAGATTACCTGCTTGGAAAGACCTTTCAGCACTTAGTTCTGGGACCTTTCTATTGAGATCTCCCACAGTTATCCTATTTACTACAGCTGTCATATTCAGGGCTGGTTGGATCTGGTACGTAGGGCAAACCCCACGAACATCTGTTTTGGTACCACAATCAGAATGTAGGAGACAGGCCAGACCAAGGAGAGATAGGGAAATTGGAATAACACTGTTATTGTATAGTGAGCACTCAATTATTTTTTGATCCGATTTGGTAAGACCAATAAAGAAAAGTTCAAGGAACGAGGTCAACATATAAGAGAGAAGATGGGGGGCCACGGGGAAGCAGTCTCTGTCTCTAAGAAAAGAGGCTAAGCTATTGTTTTCCATAAGAGGCTTAGACTATGACATAAGAAATTTGGGCTAGATATCCGAAAGAACTGCCTGATAAGGAGAGCATGTCACTGATATGGCCTAGTATGGAGTGCAGTTCTCCTTTTTGGGTTTTAGCTGAGATTATTTGAATAAAGTCCTTTCTCAAGGCAGAAGATTTGACAGAATGGATTTACAAAATTATAGACTCTCAGAGCTAAGTAGGGATTTTAATTACTTAGTGAAATTTATACTTGAATCATAAAACAACAATTTGGACAAATGGCCTCTACTTAAAGACTTTCAGTTATAGGGAAATCATTATATCATGAGTCAGCTCATTTTTTGGCTGCTTCTCTATCAAGATAGAGTACTAAGTATCAGAAAATTTTCCCTCCTAATGATACTCTGCAGGTCATTTAAGTCCTTTTACAGATGGAGGAATTCAGGCTCGGAGAGGAAAGTGATTTGTATAGGTTAATATAGGTAGTAATGGCAGAGGCAGATTTTGAACTCAAGTTCTTAATCTAGCACACTTTCTGCTGTGGCACCTTTCTTTGTTCTCACTGAGGATGAATCCTATGGGTACTCCTACATCTTCTCTTCCCAATACTGGAAGTGGAATACACACCCAGTTCTTCTTCTTCTTCTTTTTTTTTTTAATAACTTTTTATTGACAGAACCCATGCCAGGGTAATTTTTTACAACATTATCCCTTGCACTCACTTCTGTTCTGATTTTTCCTGTCCCTCCCTCTACCCCTTCCCCTAGATGGCAAGCAGTCCTATAAATGTTAAATATGTTGCAGTATATCCTAGATACAGTATATGTGTGCAGAACCGAACAGTTCTCTTATTGCACAGGAAGAGTTGGATTCAGAAGGTATAAATAACCCGGGAAGAAAAACAAAAATGCAAACAGTTTACATTCATTTCCCAGTGTTCTTTCTTTGGGTGTAGCTGCTTCTGTCCATCCTTCATCAGTTGAAACTGAATTAGATCTCTTTATCGAAGAGATCCACTTCCATCAGAATACATCCTCAAACAGTATTGTTGTTGAAGTGTATAATGATCTTCTGGTTCTGCTCATTTCACTTAGCATCAGTTCATGTAAGTCTCGCCAGTCCTCTCTGTATTCATCCTGCTGGTCATTCCTTGCAGAACAATAATATTCCATAACGTTCATATACCACAATTTACCCAGCCATTCTCCAATTGATGGGCATCCATTCAGTTTCCAGTTTCTAGCCACTACAAACAGGGCTGCCACAAACATTTTGGCACATACAGGTCCCTTTCTCTTCTTTAGTATCTCTTTGGGATATAAGCCCAGTAGAAACACTACTGGATCATACCCTTTGAGGGTATGCATAGTTTAATAACTTTTTGAACATAGTTCCAAATTGCTCTCCAGAATGGCTGGATCACACCCAGTTCTTTAAATAATTATTGGATATCAAGTTTTCTTGTCTTCTCACTCCCTTGGTCATCTCCCTCTGGGTATATCTCTATTTGTCCGTAATTTCTTCAAATGTAACCCCAATAACTAAATACAAAATTTTAAATATGGTCTGACCAGGCTCCTGTAGAAGTTGGAGTTTTTGGGGGGCCCTTCTTAACTGAAGTTCCACAATCCCATAGGGTGGTTGAGAAAACTCACCTCTTGAAGGTAGAGGCTGTGAAGGGCTTGGAGGGACTCCAGGTTTCCAATATAGCCAATGCCCTCTCGATCTAGCCGAACAGTCTGCAGCATAGCAAGAGCCTGAGGCCTGGTAAGAGAGGCAGCCATGGAGGAGTAATAGACCCATACCTTCAGTTTCTCAGGGTATTTTCAAAGAAAGAAGCAGGGCTGAAAGATTTCAAATTAGCTCTCAGCAAGAATGTCCTTATGTTTGTATTAAGGGTTGTCAGACCCTGGCCCAAACTGGACTCAAGAGTTTCCAGAGTAATAGAAATTGCAGTGTGAGGAGGATTCCAGTGAATCCTCAAGAAGGATTGTGAAATTGACAAGAAGGGCAATAAATGGGGCAGCTCCGGTGGTACAGTGGTTAGAGCACCAGCCTTGAAGCCAGGAGGACCTGAGTTCAAATCTGGCCTCAGACACTTAACACTTCCTAACTGTGTGACTCTGGGCAAGTCACTTGACCCCAATTGCCTCAGCAAGAAAAAGAAAGCAACAGAAGTTTTCTTTTCTTTCTTTCTTTTTTTCAAAGAAATAAACAAGACCTTAAGTCTTGTTGACATGATTCTGCAGGGAAATTCCCATACCCTATTTTTTTTTACAACTCTTTTTCAAATGCCCAATCTCAGCAGGTTTTTTTTGTGGAGAGGAATAGAGAAGGGAATGGTGAAGAAAGGGACTGGTAAAGAATAAAATTTGGAAGTTCTGGCTGGGACGGGACAAGGAGCCTTTGGATTCTCCTTCTAACCTATTAAATACTCACGTCACCTCCGAAGGATCCTCCTCTTTTGTGAAAGCCAAGTTCCTCTTGGCAATGAGGGCATCAGAGATGCAGATACCCACAGGGGTCTGAGCAGGAACAGCTAAAAAGAAAAGAGAGCTCAGAGTCACACCTTTCCTAGAAGTGAATTAGGTGATGATGCTCAGTGGTCGAGTTGTGGAGGGAAAACCAACAACACACCTGTCTTGTTACCTCCATGCATGGCTTCCTTTAGCGGGGTGGAGACTGAAGACCGGGGTAGGAGTAGGGAAGGAAGAAAAGGCACCTTTGGAGCCCTTGAGGATACTGGAACCGAGAGTGGGGTGAAGGAGGGGCGGGGAGGGAAGTTCTGATATTTGGAGGAGGGATAACAGAGGAGGGAGGTGGAGTCACCCTTTTTGCAATGGGGAGGAAGCAGGGATCCAGGAGTTGAGAAGCAATGAGCAAAGAGGGTTAAAGGGGATGTAAAGGGGAGATCAGGAAGCCCCGATACAGCAGACTGCCACCGGGAGGCGCTGCAGTGAGGGTTGGGGCTGTTCTCCGCACTGGATCCCGTTGCTAGGAAACGAGATGCTTTGATCTGCGCCTGCGCCTGCGCCAGCGTGAGCTCTAGCAAGCGGGGCGGGACGAAAGAAAGGAGACGAAAGGAGTTAGGAAGGTTGCCGTAGACTCCGCCCCTGTGCGGCGCTACAGCTTCCGGTTTTGAGCTCGGAGTCCCATAATCCTCTGTTCTTTCTGTCTCCTACCGGGACCCGTACAGCGGCCGGTGAAGATGGCGATGGCCGTGGTTGGAATCCTGGGCCGCCGGCTCCAGCCCCGAGCTGGTAAGAAGTGGGAAGCATCCCCATGGAGGGGAGACGCCCTCTAACCAAAGACCTCGGGGGCCGGGCTTCCTGGCCTACGTCTGACCCTTCTCAGTGACTTCTGGACCCAGATTTCCCCTCGCTGGCTTCAGTGACCCCTGACCCCGGCAGATGTTCTCCCGTTGTGTCCCCCAGCTTTCCCAGGACAGCCTCCTATTCGAAGAATTACTTCTCTGCACTCCCAACGAGGCTGACCTCCTCATCCCTACGGGACGAGGGGAGCCGCCAAATGCCAACATCCTTGTATGAGGTTTAAAGCCCTTCACAGTGTGGCCCATCCTTAGCTTTCCAGAATTCAGCGCTACCGGCCGTCATTCCACCTCCCGCCCCCACGCCTTTAGACAGGCTGTTCCCCCTGCCTGTAATGCGTTCCCACTCCCATCGGTCGCTTGGTATCTCCAGCTTCTTTCAAGACTTTCAGGTCCCCTTCTTAAGCAGGACTTTTCCTGATCCCCATTTATTTAGAGTCTTCCTGCTACCATATATAATACTTTGTGTGTAGTTTGTCTTGCCTGGTCTGTGTTGTTACTTTTTAGCAAATTGTAAGCTTTTAGCGGCCAGGGTTTATTATTATTATTTTTTTTGATCTTTTATATTCTTATTGCCCAGCACTTTTCTTGATACATATTAAATATTGAATGGATAGATTATGGAGGTTTTACCGTGTCCTTAAAAGGACGTATGTTTAGTGCCTATCCTCTGAGTCTTTTGGGGAGGTCACCGGCAGTTGTTAATAGATTTGAAGAGAATGAGGTTAATTCTGACTTTCCTATAGTATTTTAGAGTGCTGAGGGCACTTAGAAACTTATGTGGCAGAAAAAGCATATAATTTGACATTAGTGGACCTGTATTCAAATATGATCCTTTTACTTGATATGGCCTTGGGCTCCAGTTTCCTTGTAGATGGTTTTCCTTAATCCCCTTCTGAACTTGAAATATGTTGGTCCTGTGATCCAAATGAGTTTTCTCATTTTGTAAATAAAGAAACAATAGGTGTTATTTGCATAACTTCCAAGACCTTAAGGTTATGATCCCTCCTAAGTATATTTTGTTTGAGCCTCACAACAAGACTTTAAGGTACTTGATCCATTTATAGATGAAGTAGACTCAGAAAGGCTAAGTCAATTGTCCAGGATCTACACAGTGGATTTAAACTCTAGTTTTCAGTCTTCAGTTTTTATTAAAATTTATTCCTTTTCAATCAAGCATTTAAAAAATTGATCCCATTATTTTCTCCCTTCTAATTGAGTAAATAAAACAAATGGATAAATAAATCTCAATACATATGTGTATAATCTAGCCCCCCCCAAAAGTTCCTTGTATACAACTATGTATGTTTCTTTGCTTTACATTCATCGCCTTTCTGTCATTGTTTTGAATTCATTGTTTTTCATCACAGTGATTAATGTTTAAAGTCTTTCACAGTTGTTTTTCTCCTTAATGTATTATATAAATTATTTTCCTAATTCTTGCACAGTTTGTCTTCCCAGGTTTCCCTGACATTATCCATTCCTGATTTCCCTTCTAGTTCTCCTTGTACTATGTTTCTTCTTACTATTTGCCTCAAGCGCTGTGGAATAGTAATAATGACTGTGACATTTTCCCAAAAAAGTTCAAAATACTTTATCCCCTGTTCTTTTTCAAAACCAAAGCTCCAGACAATAAGTTCTTTAAGGTCACAGAAGAATAATAAGAGATAGGCTTTGGCCATCTTCAGAACTTTGTAACTGAGTTGTGATTGTCTCTTTGGGAAGAAGGGATGGAAGACATATTTTAACTCTATGCCTTTTACTCATGGTAAACTATTTCTTACCTGTTTTATCCTCTATCTTGTCAGGTCAGCTGCCCACCATCCAGACTGTTCGCCATGCTTCCAAGGCTGTCACCCGACATGTTCGAGTTATGCACTTTGAGAGACAGAAGCTGATGGCATTGACCCAGTATATCCCCCCAAAACCTGCTATTCCCACTTGTTGTCTGCCCCCCCCTCCCAAGCCAGTCTCAGAGGTAAGAAGCAGTATGAGACTGTTAGAAGAATGTGTGAGATCAAGTTGGCTTTATGTCCTTGACCAAAGCAGAGGATTAACAGGACTCCATTCACTTAGATCATTGCTTTTTAAACTAGGTGGCAACTCCATATGGGGTCACATAACTGCAATATGGGGTTGTGAAATTAAGACTTATTGTCAACAAATGTTTGATTTGTATACCTGTTTCATATACCTGTATACCTGGAGTAGCATAAAAATTTCTCAGACAAAAAGGGGTCACAAATGGAAAAAAGTTTTAAAGGTGTTACCTTAAATTATTGCTTCAGTTTTTTCTACTATGGGAGAGTCTCCAGCACTTTGAAATGAAAACATGTACTCAGGGTTTCATTGATTCTGAAACACAGACTTTTCAGAAGTCATTTTGTTTCATGAGTCAGCCATGTTATGCCTCTGTGTGTGTGTGTGTGTGTGTGTGTGTGTGTGTGCGCGTGTGTGCGTGTGTTTGTGTGTGTGTGTGTGTGTGTGTTTTTCTTAGGGGGTATGAGCTAGCAAATACCCAATGCCTGTTCATATTGTCTTTCTTCCAAATTTTTAGGAGTCAGGCTTGACTCAACTGCTCAAGAGGGAGGTGGCAGAAGTTTTCAGAAAAAACCGAATGATTGCTGTCTGTCAGAATGTTGCCCTGAG
Source organism: Antechinus flavipes (assembly GCF_016432865.1). Classification (NCBI taxonomy): domain Eukaryota; kingdom Metazoa; phylum Chordata; class Mammalia; order Dasyuromorphia; family Dasyuridae; genus Antechinus; species Antechinus flavipes. Next base: position 136,205,728 of record NC_067401.1, on the reverse strand, counting down.
TGCTGAGGATAAGCTTCTTGTCAGGCACCAGCTTCGGAAACACAACATCTTTGTGAAAGTCTTTCCCAATTCAGTAAGGAAAAGGCGGGGATCACATGTTGCCCTAATTTCTCCTTCTTGGACTAGAGCAGCAGCATCTTTTCCCTTTCCTCATGTCCTGGGGAAGCGAGAAAAAGACTTAGGCTGACCGTGGTGGCTCCATGTTCCCTTTTCATTTCCCATCCACACGCTGACAGGTATTGAATGCTGGGAGTGGGTGATGGGGTATTTCATTCTCTCAATTATACTCTCCCTACCTCAGATCCTGAGGCCATTCCTGGCAGAATCCAAGTACCAAAACCTGCTTCCTCTCTTTGTTGGCCATAACATGCTACTGGTGAGCCCAGAACCCAAGGCGAAGGAAATGCTTCGGGTCCTGAGGAGCGTGCCTGTCCTGCCACTACTGGGTGAGAGCCCTAGTTGGGGGAAGTGGGGATGGAGTTGGGGGCATCATCTCCAGGTAATGCACCAGTGATCGAAGGGAATGGACACCTAGAGAAAGTCCATTACATCCAAGGGAGAAAGGTAGGGAATGTTTTAGTCAAATTATCCAGGTCGCCTCATTCTTCATCAGGACCCTGGATCTGCTGTCCTTCTTAGTATAACCCTCTTACTGAGTATTGGAGGGACATACCCTCTAGCCATCAAGGTAATGGGAGCATTGGGACATGTATAAATAAAAATTTGAAATTACACCTTTATGTGTATATACACAAATACTAAGTTATGTAAGACAAATCATAAAAGTTCTTGCTTAGTGATGGGTTGATCAGGACCAGATAGAATTAATAAAGCAAGACTTCCTGGACTAGTTGGAGAAGAAGTAGGAATGAGGAGACATGGTCTTCTCAGATCATTAAAACTGTCTAATCAAAGGCTGGGAGGTAGAAACAGCTTTAGGGAATATATTGCTAGACCTGGAGAATGTTGTTGAGTCAAATAAGAATGTTTGACCTTAAAGCACTATGTAAATAAAGATAACTAGTTTCAGGCCTTGAAGCTCAGTGCCATCCTCCCTCTCATTTATCCTTATATCCTATCTATAGCCAAGTCTTGGTTTTCCTACCTTTATGAGATCTCTTGTATATCCCCTAATGTCCACTCACATGGACCTCTGCCATAATTCAGCCCTTCTTTCTCCCCTGAACTACTGCCATAGCCTTTTAGCTCTTCTCCCTGCCTTAGCTTCAGTCCTCCCTGCACTCAGTTGCCAAGGTGGTTTTTCTAACATATAGGTTTGATCAGGCCCTTTCCCGGGAGTGCTGAGTCTCTTTCAGCTTCCCAAGCTTAAAACTTTTGAAATACCTATAAAGTCTTCTGTCTGACATCTAAAGCATTTCATTATGTGGCCCTTTCCTGTGTTCCCAGACTTCCTTCACTTTCCTCTCTTTCCATGTATTCCACCATCCAGCTCCCTGGGCTGGCTTTTGTGCAATTCCTCAAATGCCACATTTCCTTTCCCACTGCTGTGCCTTTGCAGTGGCGATCTCCCAGGCCTGAAATGCCCTGCCTCCTCACTTGCACCTTTTAGTTTCCTGGTGTTCCTTCATGACTCTTCCCAAAGCCCACTTTCTGCAAAAGGTCTTTCCTGGTCCTCTAGTTGCTAATGCCTCTGTCTGTATTTTGTAGCTAGCTGGTTATTTACACGCTTTCTCCTTTATTAGAGCGCATGGTCCTTAAGGGCATGGACTGTTATTTAGTCTCCAGAGTACAGCTTGGTGCTTGGGCAGCTAAGTACTTTAGTTCTGACATGCCCCCTTTCTTCCAGGTGGCTGCATCGATGACACCATCCTCAGCTATCAGGGTTTCCTGAATTACTCCAAACTGCCCTCTCAGTCTTTGATGCAGGGCGAGCTGGTGGGCGGCCTGAGCTTCCTGACATCTCAGACTCACTCCCTTCTGCAGCGTCAGCCCCTTCAGCTGTCCGCCTTGTTGGAACAGTACCTCCGACAGCAGCATGGAGAAGGCAGCGCAGCGTCCGGCCCCGCAGAGCCAGCTTCCCCCAACCTTGCATCAGACACTTAGCCGGGCTGGTCTCAGCTTCCATAAATGTACTTTGACTCAAGAGCCGTGAATGTTGTCTATATGGGATGGGAATGAATTTGGGGTTGGGGATGGGAATGAAAGGGACTGGGGAGGGGCTCCTTGACCCAAGCCCCATCACCCTGGTACAAAACAAGGCTGGGAAATCGAGGCCCGACTCCTGCTTCTAGCCTTCCTGTCTTGAAATTAATACTACTCATAAGTAATTACCGATCACTTTACTCACAGTGTGAAAATATACCTACAAGTATTCCCTCATTTACAAATGAAGAATTGGGCTCTGCAAAATTAAGAGATCACATAAGGGTCACATAGCCAGTAATTGTTGCAGCCAGCATTGAAACCCAAGTTCTTCTAACTCCACGTCTAGCACACTCCCCACTGTGCCCAATCAACTGGGTTCCTTGATCCCAAAGAAACCTGATCTACATAGAGAACAGTGGGTATTCAGAAGTCTTGTTTGCTCCTTCCATCAGTGCTAGATAAAATATTGTCTCCCACTCCTATAATAGCTGAACCTGGAAATGGGAGAGAGGGGACAAAAAATTAAGGGACTGAGGGATGGAAAGGTGGAGCTGGGGAGGAAATCTTGGATGAAGTTCCTTGTGTGCTTTTGGGAGTGAGAGGAAGAAGGAAACTTAATTCTCTGCCTGTGGAAAATTGAGTGTCATAAGAGTTCTTATTCTTTTAGAGTTCCTAATGTGAGGAGAAGAGGTAGGCCACAAATAGAAATCATGAAGGTAGTCCCTGGGCTAGGCAAAATGGAAGTGGGGGTTGGGCAGGGAAGAATACAAAGCAGCACTTGATTCTAGGCTCAAAGTAATACCCAGGTTCCAGAGCCCAGGACAAGTGAGTCCTTGTCAGCGAGATTCTGTAGCTGCTGGCTTAGAAGCAACTTTCTGTAGTGTCCAGTGAAGGACTTTGCACCCTGGGCCACGTGGATTTAGCATAATGCCCCCAGATTTCTCATGCCAGAAAAATTCTCAATAGCACTGTCCCAGAATGAAATATTAAAATCTGAACTTGGTCCCTCAAGGATTCTTTGACCTGTCCTTGCACTTATGCTCCACCCTGGTGACATAGCAGGTGCTCAGAGTGTCAGCTGGTGCTGGCACCTATGGCCTACTCATTCAGTCTCCAAGCATCTGAGGAGGATTAACTTCCAGGGTAGGCATTCTCAATCTTTTTTGTGGTCATGGGCCCCTTGGCAGTCTGATAAAGCTTGTGGACCCCTTCTCAGAATATTTACCAATGTGTAAAATAAAATGTAGAGAATTACAAAAGGAAAACAATTATTTAGAAATAATTATCAAAATACTAAAATAATTTATGGCCTATGTGTTGAAGGGGTACATTGAGATTGTCTAATCTGTTACTTTTTACAGATTTGAGGCTTCCCCCCCACTTCTCCCCTGCTAAAACATTGCTGAAGAGCATCTCCGTTTATACCCCAGAAAAGCCTCAGCTTTAGGTTATTTGAAATACAAATCTGTGAAGAATGTCACTTTGAACCGCTGGCTATCAGTGAATTCTATTTTAGTGTGAATACAATCTTAAAAGTTGGTGATGATTGAGAGATCGAAATCAAGGACACTGGATCCCATTCCCACCACTAAGGGAAAATATTGGGGCTGAATGGCATTTGTTCTGGGCACTATTCCCTAAGACCAACTCTGTTGTCCTGTCTCCGTGTCACTTGTACTAGTGGGAGGGCCTGTGTGTCTCTGGAGAATGCTCTCCCAGTGTCTTATTCATCTTATCCCTCTCCTCATGATATAGGCAGTATCACCCCCTTTTGTTTTATTGATTCTACTTTATTGTTATTATTTTGAGGCCACCAGGGTTAAAGGATTTCCCCAGAGTGTGTCTGAGGCTGTAGTTGAACCCAGATCCTCCTGATTCCAGGACTGGTGCTCTATCCACTGTCCCCCCAGCTGCCCTGTACCACCCCCTTTCAGAGAGGTTTCAGTTTCATATTGGAGACCTGCTTCCTGGCTGTTGGCTCCCACCATTAGACTGCACTATTGCCCTCTGGGAGTGGCAGAGTGCCCCGGGGAAGCTGGCACTGCCATGGGACCCCACGGAGCAGGGCACCCGTCTCTTCAGTTGTCAATTTGACACCAAATCTGTAGTTCATTTTCAGATCTTAAGTGAAGCATTGGTGAATCTTGATGTTGAAATAGCACTGGGTACCAGCTTGGGTCAGGGTAATGGCAGATGTCACGTCGGGTCAAAGCAGCAGCAGTCTGAGCGAGCTGGCTGCCTGGAGGCCCCTCCTTTAACGGCTCCCCGCCTCTCCTGACATTTCTGGAATAGTTCCCAGAGGAGCCGGTGGTGTCCGTTCCCCGCTCCCCCCACCTCACCTCGGGGATGCCAGCTCGGCCTTGAGTCCTCCCAGGAGCGGGGGGGCAGAGCTGAGCCCCGGATGCCCAGGCCTGGCGGGAGGGGGGATCGAGGGGGGCCGAGGAGGTGGGGAGATCCGGCTCCAGTGGAGGCTACGACGTCTCCTTCCTTCCTGGTTCCTGCAGTAGCTGCCGCCGCTGCTCAGCTCAGAAAGGGAGACGGTGACTCAGAGGCAGTGCGGGCAAGCAGGCAGGCGGGCAGACCCGGCAGTCCATGGGCACTACGGTAAGGGGGCCACGCCGACATCCCCCCGGCATCCCCGGCAGGAAGGGGTCCGGCTCTGCCTGAAGTGGGAGGTCTCTGCCTACCTAGCGAGATGGGTGAGGAGGCAGGGAGGGAGGGAGCTGTCCACCTTGTACCTTATCCCACCTTCCCCTCCCCCTTGGCTCAGTGTAGGCAGAGGTGCCCCGTCTCCCCCGACTCCGTGAGAAGCCAGGACTCCTGTGAAGGCCAAATGCCCCCCAACCCAGGGGCAGAGTTTGGGGAACTTTGGGGAGCTTTTCCCCACGGCTGAGTCTTTTGGACAACCTTGTGTCTCCGGGCAGCCCTCCCTCCAACACTCCCATTCCATATGGCTAATGCCTAGCTGGTCTTCGTTCCTCAGGTGCCTGGCGTCTCAGTCTCTTCAAGATCACCTGAGCAACAGCCCTAGTTCAGGCTCACACCTTTCCCTTCCACCTCAGCCCAGCACACACACACACACACACACACACACACACACACACCCCACTCATGTATTATTGATCAAGCTATGGTGCCAGGACAGCCTGTATTAGTGCCAAGGGCACCAGTGGGCACTGCTGCAGGACCTGGGAAGACCTTGAGCTGTTCTTGCCCACCGATTGTCCCTACCTACAGCTTCCCCACCAACTCTGGTTCTGTTTCCTTTCCATCCTTATTCTTTTAGCAGATGGATAGCACCTCTATTTTTGTGTCCTGGAGACTTGGGTCCAGGAGTGTTAAGAAGGAGGAAGGGAGGGGGAGGCTATAGAGGCTCCAGAACTTGGGAATGGTTCATGGAAACAGGTGGGCTGAGGGAGAAAAAGTCATCTGCTCTGTCCCAGGCTTTAGTTTCTCCACCAGGCGTTATGTATAGCGGGCAAGGAAGGAGGGAGAAGGGAAGGTGGGAAGGATTTTGCACAGATAATCATGGCAGTCACCTGTCAATGGAAGGGGAGAAGGGAACTCCTTAGGGAAGAGTTGATAAGATGCTTGGCACATATTAATAAATGGTAGTTGATTGATTGATCTTGTCTGTTTAGACCCTGTCTGTCTCTTTCTCCAACCCCCCTCCATGCTATTTCCTTTTCCTTCCTATTTCCCCAGGTCTGCCAAAGTAGAGTGTTTTCCAGAGTCTGTGTGTGCCCAGGGTGTGGCTGGGCACACCCCTTGTGGTTTTCTTAGAATCAGCTTGTTCACAAGTTCTTAATTCCCCTTCTCTAGCTTGGGATCAGGAGTTGGCAGGGAGCTGGGAAAATGGGGCAGAGGTGATAGGGAGGTTGAAGATGAGGGTCAATATTCTATTTCCCTGGAGGGTTTGGGGCTGGCTTGAGGTGAATAAAGAAGGTGACTTATCCAAGATGGTCTTTCTCTTACTCCAGGACAGTCTCAGGACCATTAGGTGACATTTCCCTCTACCCCCTACTCCGACCGGACAATTCCTCATCCCCCCGAATGTATAGCCAGGAAAGGGACCTTGGCTCTCCTCGTCGGGCTGCTGCTCCTTCCCTCTCAGACAGCACCCAAACTTCTAAGTACATCACCCAGCAGGTCCGAGCGTCTGCTGTTAGCATTGGGAAAGGGAAGATGGAGAACCTTCAACCCAGTCATGTCAATGAGGGTTTGGGGATAATGTCAAAGGGAGGGAGGAAGGGAGACACAAAAGAGGCAGGAACTGGGGAGCAGGCCCCTTTACAGGGTCCTGGCTGGGGGAAGAAACATGTTCTGAGAAGTCTCCCCACAAAGCTTTCCTTTGCCTCCAGGCGTTGGAACTATGGGAAGTAGTGGAAGAACCACAGGGAAGATTGGGGACAGAAGGAACTCAACCAGAGAGGCAAGAAGGGCATTTGCTCAAGAAGAGGAAGTGGCCCCTGAAGGGTTGGCACAAGGTAAGGGGAGGAGCTCCTCACTCCCCAGCAAAAAGGTTTTTGGAGAGGAATAGAGACAGAAAGTATTCAAAAAGAGACAGAGACAGAGAAGAGGGAGAAATAGGAGAAGAGACAAGGAGAGGAGAGGAGACAGACAGACAGGATTCAAAGAGAGACAGAGAAAGAAAAGGGAGAAATAGGAGAAGAGACAAGGAGGGAGGGGGACAGAGAGGGAGGGAGAGAGAAAAGAGAGAGACAGAGACAGAGACAGAGAGGGGGAAGAGAGAGACACACACACATACAGAGACAGAGACAGAGAGAGAGGAAGAGACATACACAGACAGAGAGACAGAGAGAGACAGAGAAAAAAGAAGGGAGGGAGGGAAGAAGGAAGGGAAAGGGACAGAGAAAGGGAGGAGAGGGAAAAGGAAAGGGAGAGGGAGGAAGAGAGGGAGAGGAAGGGAGAGGAAAAGGGAGAGAAGGACAGGATCAAGGAGAGAGAATGAAGAATTTTACAAAGATGAACCTGTACTTACTTTCTTTCCTACCTCTGCCTCTCTCTATGGGTCTCTGGACTGTTCCACAGAGATACTTTGTTCTTGAGGATGGAATTCTTCGCTATGCAAACACTAGGCAGGATGTGAGTTGGGGCCCATGTCAAGGAATCAGGATTGGGGCTGGAATGGTATCTCTGATTCCACATTGCTGCGGGGAGTTTGGGGAGATAATAGAAGAAAGAGGGGAATTCTTCATTCTCATGGGGGTGGGAGAGGGAGTATAGTATGGTAGAAAGAATGATGTTTTTGGAATTAGGAGCTAAGAATTAGAATCCCTGCTTGGATATATTACTAGTATAACTTTGGGCAAGTCATAGAACTGATTTTGGCTTCAATTTTCCTATCCATAATATAGGAATAACAATAAATATATGGTTTACTCCAGAGGTTTTGTAGGGAAAACACTTTGGAAAGTTTTAATTTCTCAAGAGATGTGAGTTGTGGGAAAATCAGATTTTAAAATCCTTCCTTAAAGACTTAGAGGAGGCTAGAATCAATGGCAGGGTAAGTGTGGTTCTATGAGTTTGAGGGTAGATGCCTAGTTCCTCAACACCCCAGCTTCCCAGCTCTCCTCATTCCTAATTACTCCAGATTGCCAAAGGGAAACTCCATGGCTCCATTGATGTCCGATTGTCTGTCATGTCAATTAACAAGAAGGCTCAACGGATTGACCTTGACACTGAGGATAACATTTATCACCTCAAGGTGAGATAGTACCCAGCCTAACAAGACAGGAGTAGCAGAGGGGAAGAGGCAGGGGCTAAGGAAGAGGGCAGTCTCCATAGAAATAAAAAAGACACAAACATTCCCCTCTCACTTATGAATAAGCAGTACTTTGGGGAGATAAACAGCACTGCTCAGCTACTCTAAAACTGAGACATCAAAATGGATTTGTTTATCCAGGATCTGAGCCTCATGCCACCTCATTTTGCTGATCTGGAGTTCTGTTGTCTGTATATCTCTCACTCTCTTCTGTAGATTAAATCCCAGGAGCTGTTCCAAAGCTGGGTGGCCCAACTCTGTGCCCACCGAATGGCACAGCGCCCAGATATGGCCAGATGCCCAAAGCTACCAACTAGTAGCACCAACCGGAAGGTAAATCCTAGAGCAGGAATATTGTTAAGATAAGAGGGGATGGCTGAGACTCAGACTATATCCATCCATTTTGACTCTTGATTCATTCCTGCAGGCATCCAGTACACGCCTGGCATCTACAGACAATGTCTCTGCCCTGCCTGGCTTGGGTTCTCGGGACAAGGTGTCATCTTGGCTGAAAGACAGTGAGGGACTAGATCGATGTTCCCATGGTGAGGGGTGCTTCCAGAAGCAAAGTCTCCTTCCCTTTATAAGTTTCTATTCTCACAGAATCCCTCCTTTTGATGGGGGAATCATAGGATATGCTCTAGGGAAACCCTTCTCCAGCCCCCTCTCTCTATTTGTGTGGTATTAGCATGTAAGCTCTTTAAAGGGAAGACCCCCTCCTCAATCCAGCACAGTGCATGGTCCATAGGAAGCACTATCCAGACGGTTGTGGATTGGTTGATTGATTAAGTCCGATGCCCATATCTCAGCAGTAATGTTTCCTTCCCTACATCTAGGAAGCACACAGTTAAGTGGTTGACAGTTGTAGTCATGATGGTTGGGGAAAGAGGACTTACAACGAGAGAAACAAGGTCAGGTGGATATGGGAAGCCTAAACTTTAATTTTGGGAAATGGAAGGTAGTGGGATCTGGCTTCTTGGAGGAGGACAATATGGATTAGGAAGGGAGGAGGAGGGTTAGATGAGGAAGTTAGATGACACATTGGATAGAGTGCTTGGGCCTGAAGTAGGGAAGAACCCTGCTCATATTGAGCCTAATTATGCTACTCCGGGCAACACACTTGACCTAAGATTTTATTGTAAAAGAGGTATAATAATAACCCTTGCCTCCTGTTATGAGGATCAAATGAATTAATAATTGTAAAGCATTTAGCATAGTGCCTGACATATAGTAAGCACTCTATAAATGTTGGCAATTATTATTTTTATTATTATTAGAGAGGAAGGTGGGGAAGAATATTACAGGCTATGAAAATAACGGGTTTCAAGGAGGGAGTGATATAAAGAATAGTGATGGAAGATAAAGACTGAGTCAGAAGCCCTAGGGATCAGAAAATGAGTTGGTAAAAGGGTGATTGAAGACTAAACAGAGTGATTCAGGTTGAGTGCCCAAATCCACACCCTAGGGGCAAGTAAACTTTAGAAAGCTTATCCCTAAAATTGTATCAAGAGACTCAGACCTGAAGAACATGTGGCTGGGGAGAGAGAACTTTCTTCATTAGTTCCCCTCTCCTTCCCAGAACTCTCTGAATGCCAGGGGAAACTTCAGGAGCTGCATAAACTACTCCAGAGCTTGGAATCTTTGCACCGAATCCCATCTGCTCCTGTCATCTCCACACACCAGGTGAAGCAAAGGAAGGGGAGGGCACTGGGGCATTGGGAGCATCACTTCTGGGGAGGTTACTCACCCATTCCATCCCTATCCCTGGAAGCTCTGGGCTCCGAATAGTCCGTAGGGGATTTCAAGCTTAGCTCCATTTCCCTCTTCTTCTTCCTGCTCTTCCTTAGCATTGTGCGTCAGTCTTTTTCCTTTGGAAGCATCCGTTGATCTGTCTGCCCATTTGCTCATCTACTATGTTTTCCCATGTGTGTATTTTTCTCTGCTCCTCTCCCTGGGGTTTGTATGTTGCTGTTCTCTTACCACCCCACTCCCCAGGTCCAGCTCCCTTCCCAACTGACTTCCCACCCCTCCACACACCCCGCCAGGCCTCAGTGACCACTGAGAGACCCAAGAAGGGGAAAAGAACCAGTAGGATGTGGTGCACTCAGAGCTATGCGAAGGATGACACCATTGGAAGAGTGAGTGCGGGGTAGGAATGGGGCCCCTGGAAATTGAATGGGATCTGGGCAGGGGAAAAACCTGAAAGGGTTTTCCTTCTTTTTATCCTCCTCTTCCTCTCTGCCCCCAGGTGGGCCGTCTCCATGGCTCAGTTCCTAACCTATCTCGATACCTGGAATCCCGGGAGCCCTCTACCCCTCGAGGGCTGCCCCCAACAGACTATGCACACCTGCAGCGAAATTTCTGGGTCCTGGCACAGAAGGGTAAGTGCTCAGGGCTCCCAGGGAGGAAGAAGAGGAGGAAAGAGGAAAGGGTATCAGGAAGGAGAGGGGACTCTGACTCTCACCGTCCCTCTGCAGTGCATGGCTCTCTCAGCAGTGTCCTGGCTGCCCTCACTGCTGAATGGGATCGACTCCGGGCCAGTCACCAGGGTTCAGAGATGCAGAGACTAGGGGTGAGATGTGAAATTGTGTTCCTGAACACAAGGAGTTGGGAGGTTCAGAGGGAGGTGAAAGAAGAGGGATTGCTGAGGCTGGGTGACCAAAAGGTTAGAATTCAAAGGCCTGGGAAGCTGAGATAGGCTAGTAGGGCTGGGTGACTAGAATACCAGGTATACATATCTGTGTATAGTGTTAATATTTAATCATAGATGGCTATAAACTATGTGATTCAAGGAATGTCTAGACTTATGCTAGCAGGAAGGGGTGGTATGAGAGACTGGTGGGACTGGAACTGTATAGTCCAAGTATTAGACCTCACCATTAGCCTTGAGGTTTTCCCATGCCTCTCCCTACAGGTCTCTGAGGTTACAGCTGGCCAGAGACGCCCCCACACCCTGTCCATCTCCTCAGACACCACAGCTGACTCCTTTAGTTCCCTCAATCCTGAAGAGGTAAGAAGAATCAGGGTGAGGTCCCTGGAAATCCTTTTTATTTCCAACTTTCTTCTGCCCCCTTTAACCTTTCATGTCCAAAGAGAAACTAAAACCCAGGATATGTGTAACCCAGCAATCCTAATTCTTAGTCTCTTCCCCCATTCCTCACTACCCGTCCCTCAATTTATCTTTTATTTGGAAGAATTCTCTTAGAATATATCATAGAATGAGAAGGGAAAGAGACTTTTTATTTCTTTTCTAAAGGGAAATGTCTTTTCCATCCTTTTCCTTCTTCTTTTCACTTGAAACTTTCTTTTTTTTTTCTCTTTATTTTTTTTTCAATAGTATTTTATTTTTCCAAATATATGTAAAGATAGTTTCCAATAATCATTTTTGTAAAACTTTGTGTTCCAAAGTTTTTTCTCTCTCTCCTTTACCTCCTCTCTGCCCAAGAAAGCAAGCAATCAGTTAAATATTTCATTTGGGACTTCCAAGCAGTCCAGCCGAATTTAGTATAAGTAGTGCTCAGCCCTAACACTCATCTCTGACTTCTGCAGCAGGAGGCTCTGTACATGAAAGGTCGAGAGCTAACCCCCCAGCTCTCCCAGCGTAGTGTCCTGTCCCTGGCCGACTCCCACACAGAATTCTTTGATGCCTGTGAAGTTTTTCTCTCTGCCAGCTCTTCAGAGAATGAGGTGAGAGGGGAAGGAGGCCCTAGCGTGTCAGGGAATGGGACCTCACAGAACTAGAGTGGGTTTCAGAGATTTTGAGTCTATGGATTACTTTAAGGTTTGCCTGGGTCTTCCTCCCATTAGTCAGTGGGGCACCCTTTCCTCTTCAGCCAAGCCACTGAACAGATAGATGTCCAAGGCTCAGGGACATCTTTTCCCCCTTCCCACCCCAAAGGCAAATCTTCTAGTTCCCCTTCCACCAGAGGCCTGAGTATACACTGCAGAGCCCCCAGAGAAGTACCACCTTGCTCTCACCTAGGGCTCAGAGGAAGAGTCTTGCACCAGTGAAGTCACCACCAGCCTGTCAGAGGAGGTGCTGGACATCGGGAGTTCTGAGCACTGCCAGAAAGGTGCCAGCCCCGGGGTATGGGACAGAGAAAGCTGGAGGACCGATGGGGAAGACATTTAGTCCAGGGGCTGAAGGAGGTGGCTATCCTCTTTTAGGGAAGATGATGGGTAGTTCCAATCTCTGCTGATCTTCCTGTCCTTTTTGCCTCCTGTATCTAGGAGCTCAAAGGCTTTGGGGAAGGACTATGAACTCTCAAAGACAGAGGGGACTGGGGCAGGGGCAGGACTAGTGAAGGAAGGGTGAAGAGGGCATGCTCCAAGGACCATAATCAGGATAGTCCCCTCAAATATGGGCAGATTTTCCAGGAGACTGAACTGCTCCAGGAACGGAATGCTGGGGATGCATGATACCTATAGGTGCCATCCGCCCGCTCCCGCCCGCAGCGCCGCAGTAGGATAGCGCCTTCCCGCATGCAGTGTGTGCGGGGCCGGGCGTGGAACGCGGTGCTGATACGGCCGGGGGTGTGGCGGGGGGAGCCAGGTGGCTGTGTTCCAGGGGGAGCCGGGCTCCCGGCTCGGCGACGCTGCCTGCCGGCAGCCAGCGGTCCCGGGAGCGACGTGAGCCTGTGGAATATCCTGCGTAACAACATTGGCAAAGACCTGTCCAAGGTATCCATGCCCGTGCAGCTCAACGAGCCCCTCAACACGCTTCAGCGGCTCTGTGAGGAGCTCGAGTATAGCAACCTGCTGGACCAGGCGAGCCGGACGCCGGACCCCGGCGAACGCATGGTATGAGCTTCGCCTCGCTTCGCCTCCCCCGCCGCTCCTGGGGATCAGCTTCCGCCCCCGCGCCCCAGTTTATTCCCCCACAAAGAATTCTAGAGCGACTGAATTAGCGCTTCGAGTGCAGCCCCCTCCTTTTCCAGAAGAGGAAGCTGAGCCGGTGGGAAAGATTTGTTCCGAGTATCACGCTTGCTTAGGGCTACTTCAGGCTTCCAAGCCTAGAGACTAAGGCTGCGTTCACTCCCCCAAGATGCCTTCCATCCACTCACGACCTGCCCAAACCCTTCTTGGGTATCCCAGTCTGCGGAGAGAGGGCGGGGACGGGGGAAAAGGAAGCTGAGTGGTCGTAGGCGGGGATTCCCTTTCTCTGCCCCCCCCCAACTCCCACCTCCCCACCCCCCCCAATCTGACTAACGGGTCTTTCAAGTCTGTCACCCTTTCCAGTTATACATTGCAGCCTTTGCTGTCTCTGCTTATTCCTCTACTTATCATCGGGCCGGATGCAAACCTTTCAACCCTGTTCTGGGGGAAACCTATGAATGTGAGCGGCCAGACCGAGGCTTCCGATTCATTAGTGAGCAGGTGTGTGGCTTGGGCGGGGAGAGAGGACCTGGACCAGAGCTGGAGAATTTGGAGTGTTGCAGGAAAATTACATACATACATACATAGTATTCAATTCTCATAGATACCCACATACACGCATACATGTAGTCATTCATTCATACATTTGTACAGTGTTTATCAAAAATCTTAAAACTGATATTAAAAATTTGAGGATACTGTGTATGCATATATGTGTAAATTCACTGGTGTGGGGAACTTTCCCTGAGGAAATTCTACCAATGTACTTGTATAAATATATAGACAATTTTATTTTATCTTTTTATCTTTTTCATTACCTTCATTTCATTCATTCCTTTTCCTTAATATTCATTGGTATGTGTGTGTGTGTGTGTGTAAATAGACATTAAGAGGGTGTTTCAAAATAAATAAGGAATAATAAATAAGGAAGGTCATATATGGAAAGAAGTAGAAATTGGGTGATGTGAGTAGATGAGGAAAAGGAGTGCTAGAAGAGCCTTAAGGGCAACCCAGAAATAATCTCACTGTTTTCTGATCCAGGTTTCCCATCATCCACCCATATCTGCTTGTCATGCAGAGTCAGATAACTTCATCTTCTGGCAAGGTGAGAGTAGGAGGACATGTGGATGGGCAGGAAAGGCAAGGGACAGGAGAGTAAGGGTGGGATGAGTACCCTTAGGAATGAAATGAGAATGACATGGCAGAGTTGAAATCCAGAAGGAATTTCTCTCCAACTTCCCTTCTGCTTTCTCCTTCTCTAATCTAGATATGAAGTGGAAAAACAAATTTTGGGGAAAATCCCTGGAGATCGTGCCTGTGGGGACTGTGAATGTCAGACTTCCCCGGTGAGTGGTCCTTGTTCAAGTTTGTTAACCAGGTTGAGACTACAAATTTTTATAGGCTAGGTATCATGGGAACATGAAGGAGGAGGACAAGGCACAGATAGGGGTGGAAAATGAGGGAACAGTGAAAATCCAGATGAGGATGCCTGACTTGCTCTAAGAAACAGTTCAGTGCAGTGAGATCTAGACCCAGTTGTCAGAAATTCTGAGCTTCAAGTACCCAGCTTACTAGCTCCTTCCCCTTGGGCCAGTTTTTTTAAAAGGTCTCTGAGTTAAATTTTCCTCATCTGTAAAATGGCTTCATACTACTTTCAATACCTGCCTTCCAGGGATATTGTAAGGAAAAGCACCCTGTACAAAATAGCTAAATAAAGGTGAGTTGATATGTGAAAGGGTATGAAACCCCTGTACTCGTGCTTCATCCTGAGTGGGCTCTCTAAATATGAGCAAGTAGAACATAGTCTCTGGCAAAGTTTCAAGTCCAGGCCTTTAAATGAACTGTATCTTTATTGTCCAAGGATCAGCTTAGTAAGATTCAGAGGTTCTCATCAGTAGATTGGCCACAGGGGTATGAATTTTGCAACTATAGCAGCTGCTGAGGAATATTTAATAAGTCATAGAAGGGCTATATTTCAGGTCAGTGGATTGGAGATTGACAGGACAACCCACACTGATGAATCCTGGACATATGGAAGTTTCTGTGTCAATAGCTTTGGCCAAACCTAGCAGCTGGGCTAGGAGACTGGCTGTTCTCTGTGACCTCATCCACCGATCCATCCCAACTGTCTGTGCACTGTTTCCTTCAGGTTTGGGGATCACTTTGAGTGGAACAAGGTAACATCCTGTATCCACAATATCCTAAGTGGCCAGCGCTGGATTGAACATTATGGGGAGGTGCTCATTCGAAACACTCAGGACAGCTCCTGCCACTGCAAGATCACTTTCTGTAAGGTAGGATGATTTTCTACCCTGCTCCTGCTTTTTTAAGGGCACGTTGGAACAATGGCGTCTACTCATTGGGCTTACCATCTCTTTCCCTTCTTAACACTCCTACTCCCAGGCGAAATATTGGAGCTCCAGTGTACATGAGGTACAAGGGGCTGTGTTCAGCAGAAGTGGACGTGTCATCCACCGGCTCTTTGGCAAATGGCATGAGGGGCTATACCGAGGGCCCCCACCTGGTGGCCAATGCATTTGGAAACCAAGTAAGAGAAGGGGCTGTGGAGGATAGAGCAGAGGGGAAATGTGGGGGCATGGCTCTGTTCACTTTTTTATGCCTGCTGGGTCAGATTCATTTGGTTCAAGATAAGGAGGATGGCTTTTTCTTCTCAGTTTTCTTTAGCTATGGCATTGTTCAATGATACTCACTCCCCCAAACAGCTGGAAGGGTAAAGTGGGATAGTGGAACAATACTCAGAGCTGCTAGTGAGGCGAGATGTATCTTGAGGTCTTTGTTCTGTCTGCCATCTTTCCTCCAGTTCTAATCTAGTTAACTCCCTTTCACTCCCAGACCTGATGCCTCAAGACCACGAGAGGAACTTTGGCTTTACACAGTTTGCCCTGGAGCTGAATGAATTGACAGCTGAGCTGAAGCGCTCTCTGCCCTCCACTGATACACGGCTTCGGCCAGATCAGAGGTCAGACATCTCTGGACTGTCTGCTTTCTCTGCCATAGGGCATTGGGCTGAGCAAAGTCTCTCTCTGCTGGTTTGGGGCCCCTGCTGCTCCCTCCAGTGATTCGGAAGGCGAAGACCTTATAAACTTCTCTTTATACATGTCCAGAGAAGAGAGCTTTCCCTTGGGGAGTGAAACTGCCAGGGTCTCTCGGAAGGGAATGATGGGGCCTGAGTAGGTGGGAGGGAGGTCACTTCAGTTTTGGGTTGGAGAAGTGTTACTAATCAAACTCTGGTCATTCAGGTATCTAGAGGAAGGAAATATTCAGGCTGCTGAATCCCAAAAACGGAGGATTGAACAGCTTCAGCGAGACCGCCGCAAAGTAATGGAAGAGAACAATATTACCCATCAAGCTCGATTCTTCAGGTGCCCAAAGGAGCCCCTGTGTCCCTGGACCTCCTCCCTTCTCCTGTCCTGTTGCCTTTCCCCTCCCCCAATTCTATTCCAGATCCTCTGGGCCACCTAGACCAGAGAACAATAGGAGCTTGACCTGCAGAAAGCTTTCCAAAACCTCAGAATGGGGAGAGAAGATTTGGGAAGAATTTATTGGTTGTTTCTCATGTCTCCCTCTTTTTCCTGCAGGAGGCAGACAGATGGAAATGGAAAGGAATGGTGGGTCACCAATAATACCTACTGGAGACTAAGGGCTGAGCCTGGCTATGGGAACCTGGATGGGGCTGTGCTCTGGTAACCATGGCCCCTGGAGGGGGATGCAGAAACCTTTAAGCTCCTCAAGGCCAGTGTGCTACTTCTCCCTCCTATTGCCTTGCAGCACTTTGGATGCATGGAATGGGGCAGAACATTCATCTCCTTTCCCTGGAGACAAACGGGCTAGCCTGTTGCTCATTTCCTCTGCAGGCCAGAGGAACTGGATCCCATCATGTGGGGTTTTTTTTTGAGGGGGGTGTATCACAAGTCTGTGGTGTTTCCCCTACCCTAGTCTTGTACCAGCAACAGGCATGTAAGATGTATCTTTGTCTTCTCACATACCATTTGCTTTCCCACACTGGCTTATGGGAGGGAGACTTCAAACTTTCCACCTGCTGTTGTTTCATCCAGTGCCTTGGACATGAAGGACTCTGTGACTGTGACTTTTTCCCAGTGACCCTCTCCACCAACTCCCCTCCAAAAAACCCTTCCAGATTTGGCTGTGATGGGGACAGTTCTTGTTTTCAACCTCTGCATTGCTGCACCTCCCTTTGTTGCCAACATCCTTCCACCCATTTCTACTTTGACCCCTTGTCCTCAACCATTTCACTGGCTGTTCTCCCAAATCTGCAGTGCTGATGTGCTTCTGCTGTCCCCGGACTCCACCACCGACACTTTTGTGTTAGCTATGAGAAGTGAGCGTTGCTGCCAACATGAGCTTGGAAGCATCTGAGTCAGAGGTGGGGTTAGGACAGGAGAGTGTGTGTGTGTGTGTGTCTGTGTGTGTCTGTGTGTGTGTGCGTGCACATGGTTGGGAAAGGGTGAGAGAAGCTGCTTGCAGGCAAGCAGGCTTCCTCATAAATGATCTGGGGATCTTGGGTCCCTCCTCCATGGGAACTATTTCTTTTCAGGCCCTCTCTGTTTTAAGGTGAAATACCATGACTTTCTGAACTCCAATAAAGGCAGTCCCATATTTCTGTCGTCTTTTTTTTTTATCCCTCTCCAATTCCATAATTAAGACTCATGGACTTTGGATTTAGAGTCCAGTCCCATGTCCATATACTTTATACATAGGGATTCTTAATAGATGGGGAGCCTAATATCCTTGCTTGTGACATAGTGGGACACCACAGAATACCTAGGTTCAAATCTGTTACTGGATCTGTAAAATGGAGAAAATAATAGCCATTATAGGATTTGCCTCCAAAGATTGTTGCAAAGGGAAGGAAATGAGCATTTAATAAGCAACTATTATATGCCAGGTCCTATGCTGAGAGCTTTATAATTGTTGCCTTATTTGATCTTGGGATTGCATTATTTCTTCCCATCTTGTTGTTGAAAAACTATAGGCAAGCAGAGGTGAAGTGACTTATTCAAGATCACACAATTAGTAAGCATCTGAAGTCAGATTGGAACTTCCCACTTTGGAGTAGTCTTCCCTACTCCAAGCACAGAGTTCTATTCACTCTGCCACCTGGCTTTGGCCATTTCAGAGCTCGATGTAAATCTCAGTTATTATTTTAAGATTGTGATTCTAGGATCTCTAAAGATACTCTCCCATTTTCAAACCTATGAGTGTACACCATGAGTCTACTACCTCTTGGACCTCAGGGCTTTGGGCAAAATAAGAACAAAGAACAATCCCTTCTTCTAGCACTTACGCTGCTTTCCAGACAGATATCACAGCTCTGCTTTATAATAGCCTTGGCTCCCAGTTATTCAAGCAATAATGCTAAAGAGAGGAGGAGGGGAAGGGAGGACACAGTTGGCCTAGTTTAGCTCTCTGTGGCCTATCAGAGGTGAGACAGTTTAGAAGGCTGCACCCAGAACCAGAGAAAGAAAGCCCAGGGACAGGGAAATCAGAGCCTGATGCTTGTTCATTTGTATTACACTTCCCAAGGGGAGTCACACCTTCTCTTTGAGAGTTGGTTTTTCCCATGACTCTAGGAGAGTTCAAATTGTACCATCGGTTCCCTGTACCCAACTGACCCTCAATTCCCTTCATACTGAGACAAGCAGTGTTTTCCAAGTTTATTAAAAGAAAAAATAAAACAAAAATATTAACATTTTATATTCTGAACAACAAATGGCTTCTTTAAAAAACACCTTTTTTCTTTTTTCCCCTCATTTAAAAAATTGTAATAGTATGTCATATTTTCCAATTACACATAAAAACAATTTCCAACATTCATTTTTTGAGGGATTTTGAGTTCCAAATTTTTCACCTCTCCTTCCTACCTTTTCCTTCTCCAAGACAGTAATCTGATATGTTATACATGTGCTATCATGTATAACATACTCCCACATTAGTCACGTTGTAAAAGAAGAAATAGAACAAAAGGAAAAAAATCTCAAAAAAAAAAAAACACCAAAAAAGTTAAAATAGTGTCTTTAAATTTGCATTCAGATTCTATCAATTCTTTCTCTGGATATAGACAGCATTTTCCATTGTGAGTGTTTTGGAATTCTCTTGGATAACTTGTATTGCTGAGAAGAACTAAGTTACTCATAGTTGATAATTGCACAAGAACATACATTGTTCTAAAACTAGAGGTGAGTCAACCCTCACCTCTACCTTTATTGCCCCCCATCTACCATTTCAACTATTCTGGGATGCCCATTCTCCTAGGAAGAAAAGCATAATGCTATTAAAAGATCTAGAATATTTCCCTAAACTTGACTAGTAAAAAATGAATTAAGTGACCTAGATGAGAGTTTCCTTCCTCCCTTTCCAAATTTCTCTCAGCAATCACACAAAGACATCCAAAATAATGGATGTCTTAGAGGCAGTACCAGGGAAAGATGAATTTGGTCAAGGAGGAATACGAAGGGCACAGATACCATTCCTTCTATTGATTTCTGGGGAAGCAGACATGAGGATCAAGAGAAATGACTACCTACATCAGGAATCCTTAACCAGATTTCAGGGTTCCATAAATTTGGATTCTTGGTATTGAAGGGGACCATCATGGGTGCTAGGAGTAGAAACAGGGGTCTCTGGTTTCCATAAAGTGGGCCATAGGGTC
This sequence comes from Antechinus flavipes, assembly GCF_016432865.1. Taxonomy (NCBI): domain Eukaryota; kingdom Metazoa; phylum Chordata; class Mammalia; order Dasyuromorphia; family Dasyuridae; genus Antechinus; species Antechinus flavipes. The sequence continues at coordinate 136,186,271 of NC_067401.1, read as the reverse complement.
ATTCAGAGTTGGAGTAAGTGGAATAGATGGATAGGACCAAGCAGAGAAAGATCTGATACTTAAAGTAAAAAAAAAAAAAAAAAAAAAGACAGGAAGGGTGGAGTAGATTAAGGAAAATGTTACGAAATCAGGAGGAGACAGAGTGGGAAAAGGAGACAGGAAAGGAAAAAATGAGATGAAGGATTGTAGAAGAAATGCTGACCCTAACCCTCGGGGAACCCTTAGCTAATTTATGAAAATTACTAACCTAAACATTTTCTAAAATCATTAACATTAGTATGTTTAGATTTGATGGGCCCACAGAAGGAACACTTACTTCCTAAACTGTTCTTTGAGTCCAGGCAACCAATCTACAATTTCGACTGTTTAACAAACCTTGTGGCTAAGCTACTGTCTGAAAAAGATTCTGGGTTTCTTTTTTTTTGTAGCCATAGTATTCCTAACATGGCTTAGAGTCAAAATTATGGTACATCAGCTTTCTTCCTTGATCCTAATTGCCAATTAGTTACCCATGCTATTTGACCCACTTGCTTTGGTGAAATAAAACTTTGACTTAAAGAGAATTCTATGTAAGTGTCCCTACTCCAACTCCAAACAAACTGTTCTCCCAAAGCAGGACTATATGCCTGAGAGAAAAAGATTATTTACACTTACTGGGTACACAAAAGAGGGCACCTTAACCTCAGAATCAAGAAAAAAACATTCCTATGGCTAATCAACCAAGATGATTCAGTGAATCCTCATGGGTCCTGTTGTTTTCTGGTTTTCCACACTGAACACATGGCATCTCTTCCTGAATATCAGATATCAGTAGACAAACATTTCTTCTTAGAAATTACTTCACTCTGGTTTGGTCCTCATAATCTGACTTAAGAGATAAAGACGTTGAGGGCTTTTTCCTTCCTGGATTCCACTAATAAGTCTGTGAGCTTTGAGGACATTCCATGTTGTTGCCCTTGGAGTTCCATGAGAGGGAAGTTGATCATTGCCATAATGGGAACACAGCATCCTGGCTGGTATCATAAGACATGGCAGATGGAGAAGTGGAGGGCAGAAGTTCAGCATCCTTGTCAAAGGACAGGATGGTGTTGCTGCTATTAGTAGAGTCATAATTATCTTCCAAGGGTGGCTGGGGGACCTAGATAAATTATCAGGAAGTCTGGAATACCTTATCCTTAGCTTGACCTCTTGGGGACAGCTATGGTCATCAGGGACTAGTTCAGAGAAGGTATTAACATTGGATTCTACTGCTGGAGGATTCCTTGAGGAGAGAGGAGAAGGAGAAAAAAATATAACTAACGATAATATGGTCTTCCAGGATTCCTGTCCCTTCTCACCAGCTTTAGAGTTATGGAGATCTTTTTCTAAACAATCAGTTTTTTCCCTCTGTTCACAGCCTCAACACAGAGTCCTGGAGAAGGTAGAGGAAAGTACTGGTAAAGCTGAATGGGTACCACCCAGGACACTTAGAGTCTGGTGGACAAAGAAAGGGAAGCACAAAATAGGAATCAAGTCTCATAAGTACTTATTTATTCAAGTTTTTCTTCAAGATGGGAGTTTTCTCTAAAGGCCATTGCAAAGGGATTGTTGTTAATTTTTAGGCTTCTGACCTAAAATGAAAATAAAGTGAAAAGAAAAAGAAAAGCCAATAAGTGTATGGCAGGACATTCTTCTCTTTGGAAATCTAGTTCCCCTTTGGGAATCTAATCTTGGTCTTTGTTCTGACCTTAGTTTTTGGCTTTCAGGGTGACCTTGATTTAGCCGCTTTAGTTTTCTTTATCTGTAAAATGGGAAAGGGGGCATATTTTAAACAGTCCAAGTCCTCCATAGCTTTTCTCCATGATTACCTATACCAAGCATGCATAAGTTTTCATTACTTTTCAGACTCTGTATTCTAAGATACCAAATTCTAACTGAAATTGAGCCTTCTCTTCAAATATGAATTTTTTAAAAGTATTTTTTCTGCAAAGGAGTCCATAGATTTCACTACCTTTCTCAAAATGTCCATGACACAAAACAGGTAAGCTTTTCTCACTTGGACCATATGCTCTTTTATATCTTGTTGCTTTAAACTATTAGAATGTAAGTTTTTCAAGGGCGGGGGCAGGAACTGCCTCACTTTTTTCTTTGTATTCCTAGCACTAATACAAAAGGTGCATTTTAGAAATGATTGTTTACTGATTTCCTCTTTTTATTCCTCATCCCCTATCCTCAGCCCAATCTAGATGTTCTAATAAGATACCTCTCACCTCAGCATTGTGATATACAGTTAGGGCAATAAACTGTATTTCTGGGAAGGTGAAGTTGTAGATGAAGGAGGAGGGAGCCAATGTCTTAGGCTTTCCATTTCTCAGTTCTACAGAGATGGAAGTCAGAAAGTATGAAGTGAGATGGGCATATCTCCTTCCCCTTCCCCCCCGTCCCCCACCTACTTGGTCCCTACTACTTGCAGCTTGGAAAAGACAGAAGAATCTAGGGTCACTTGAGATCTCCTTCCCTTACCTCCTCTTATTTTGTGCTGTTGGACCTGGGAAAGCTTCAGGGGTGGGCACAATGGAGATCTTACCTGGGTCCCATTCTTGGAAGTTCTCATATTGTTAGTCAAACTTGAGTTTTCTAAATGTCTTGCCCCATCCAATGGACCCTTGTGTTATGTGAATCTCGAAGGATATACAAAGGGTTCCCTGTAGATAGAACATCTTTGTCAGGGCTGTTTTTTTAAGGAAAGAACCTACAGATTCTTGACATTGGAGAGGTCCACCAAATAATATTGGTGTAGGACTATCTCCTGCTTCTTTGCATCTTTCTACTTGACATGTTGTTCTCTTCCTTTTGATATTGAGCTAATTTGCCCTTTTGAAAATGTCAGTGATGTTATTAATTTGTACTACTTTCACAAACCCACAGTAATGAGGAATGGATTTTGTAAGTCAGGAACGGGATCAGGCAGTGGAGGGTTGAGGGAAGTAAGGGAGACTTTGTTCTTCAGCCCACATCCCTTGAGGTTTCCAGGGTAGTTCAGTCTGGGCAAGGCTTTGCCATAGGTATAGACTCTTTCATATAACTCTTTGATTCTCCAATGTTTAATATAGGGCACAAAGAACTTTAAAATACTTGTTAATTGATTAATTTTCTCTTGAAATAGGTGTTTATAAAGGTAACTAGGTGGCACAGTGGTTAGAGCACCAGCCCTGAAGTCAAGAGGACTTCAATTCAATTTTGGCCTCAGACACTTAACATGTCCTAGCTGTGTGACCCTGGGCAAGTCACTTAACCCCAATTGCCTCAGGTAAAAAAAGGTGTTGATTTTCTATTTTGAAATGGGCTAAGTTTCTCATTATTTAATAAAATAATTATTAAGCATAGATCTTCACACTCAGGTTGAGCCAGAGATACTACTGCCATACTTAACACAGCTTTCACTAATCATCTTTCCCCAAGTAACAGAGCATTAACTTAAGGATCTCATTGTCTGGGTGATGCAGATCTATTGTCCTGGGTCAGAGGATATGACTCTGATCTATAAAGGACTGATCCAGTTGTCCCTCCTAGTAGACATAGAAGCCAGGGAAAAGGAATCAATGGAAATCCAAAATGGAAATGGGAAAGGGACAAATGGCCAAAAGCTTAATGAAACTCAGACATTAAAGTCCTAGAAAATTCAACTCCTCAGGGATTGTACCTGAAAGAATCAGTGGGAGGGCAGATAGGTGAGAAGAAGATAGCAAATGCAGGACTCTTTCAACTTTGCCAAAAATTCCAACTTTATTTTAAACCTCTTGCTGAGGATGTACCATTTTTTCAGCCTTTTATGCTTCAGTTAACAGGTTCTCAAATGAACCTCATTTCTAACAGAGGAGAGCTGGTCAGTATTTCTCCATTAGCAAGAGACACATTCACAAAAACGACCTATGAAGATTGAAGAAAGTTGAGAGTAGGATTGGTAGTAATAGAAGTCAGTTGTCCTTGGATGCCTCTGCGTTACCACTATTTGGGACCAACAGAGGGTTTCTATTTGCTATTTTGACTGCTTCTGAATATTTGTTGGTCAAGGAACAAGCAACTGGGTTGGGAGATGAGGACTGCAGGCCCTGTTCTCCAGTGAGGATGAAATTCCACTATATAACTATCTCCTCTTTTATTTGTTTTCTTTATTATTTTCATTATATAATAACTTTATTATTTGTATTATGTGTCATCATAATTATATAATATGTAATTCCCTTTTTTTCTTTTTCTTTTTTTTAAGACATTTTATTTATTTATTTATTTTTAATATTTTATTTTATTTTATTTTATTTAATAATAACTTTATATTGACAGAATCCATGCCAGGGTAATTTTTTTTACAACATTATCCCTTGCACTTGTTTCTGTTCCGATTTTTCCCCTCCCTCCCTCCACCTCCTTCCCTAGATGGCAAGCAGTCCTATATATGTTAGATATGTTGCAGTATATCCTAGATACAATATATGTTTGCAGAACCAAACAGTTCTCTTGTTGCACAGGGAGAATTGGATTCAGAAGGTAAAAATAACCCGGGAAGAAAAACAAAAATGCAAATAGTTCACATTCATTTCCCAGTGTAATTTCTTTGGGTGTAGCTCCTTCTGTCCATCATTTATCAATTGAAACACAGTTAGGTGTCTTTTGACTTCTTTCTTATTTATTTTGTGGTTTGCAATTCCCTTTTGCAATTCAATGGTCTAGACAATTAGTCCTTGTTTTTCCTTTCATACTTTGTTGCATTTTCTTACTCCTTTTATTTTTTAACTTTCTATTATTAAAACTTTTTCTTTTTAAAACATATGCATTCACCCTTGCAAAACCTTGTGTTGCAATTTTTTCCCCCTTCCTTCCCCCACTACCCCACACTCACCCAATATATGTTAAATATGTACAATTCTTCTATACATATTTCCATATTTATTGTGCTGCTCAGGAAAAATCAGGTCAAAAGGGGGAAAAATGAAAAAGAAAACAAAAAGTAAGCAAACAACAAAGAAAATGAAAATACTATATTGTGATCCACAGTCAGTTCCCACGGTTCTTTCTCTGAGTGTACATCGCTCTCTCCATCATAAGACCATTGGAATTGGCCTCAGTCATCTCATTGTTAAAAAGAGCCACATCCATCAGAATTGATCATGGTATAATATTGTTGCCACGTACAATGATCTCCTGGTTCTGCTCATTTCACTCAGCATCCGTTCATGTAGGTCTCTCCAGGCCTCTCTGTATTCATTCTGCTGGTTGTTTCTTATAGAACAATAATATTCCATAACATTCATATCCCATAACTTGTTCAGCCATTCTCCAATTGATGGGCATCCACTCATTTTCCAGTTTCTTGCCACTACAAAAAGGGCTGCCACAAACATTTTTGCACATGTACCTTTCCCTCCTTTATGATTTCTTTGGGATACATGCCTAATAGAGGCATTGCTGGATCAAAGGAAATGTACCCTAATCCTTTGGGCATAGTTCTAAATTGCTCTCCAGAATGGTGGTATCAGTTCACATCTTTCTATCTCCTTCTAATGGCCATCCCTCATGCTTTGGGGTTGGGAGAAAGACAAGATAAAACCCCATTTTGACTGGATCTGTGGCATTTGTTTCTGGTTTTGCCACTAACTACTTATCTGTATGACAAGGAGCAAACCATCTAAATTCTCTAAGCCAAGGTTTTCTCATGTTTCAGATTGAGTTGGTTACTTGAATTTTGAGAAGCTTCTTTATAATTTTATCTAAATAATCTCAACCAAAATTCAGAGGCTTTGAACTTGGGAAGCTTTTCTCCTTTCCTCCACCTCTTGTCCTATATACTTGGACAAACAATAGTGGATTTTCTCAATCACTCGAAGTACTGAAAGGGGGCCACAAATGAGCTTCAGGAGATAATGCGAATTTATGAGGGTACTCAGCCTTTGTACATTTGAGTGTGGGTTGGAGGAGGGTATTATCCAAAACTACAAGGTTGTATGGATTACTCAAAGTTGCGCTCTCTCTCCCTGTCTCTCTCTATCCCCTCTCTCTCCTCTCGATGCTTCTCTCTCCTCCTCTTCTTTCCCCTTCCTTTTTCTCCCTCCCCCTTCCTTTCCACCCTCCTTTACATCTATCCCTCCCCCCCTTTCTCCCTCTCTTCTCTCTGCCACCCTTTTTCCTCACTCTCATACAGAAGTACGATCTTAAAGCGGGGATCTTGGACCTGCGACATCTTTAGCAAACAATGACCTCTAAAAAGAGAAGTCAAACACTTCGTACCCTACCCCATCTCTTAGTAAACTTGAGCGATTCTTATGAAAGGGAAATTTGGATGTAATTCCCGAATCCCTGGAAGATTCGGACGTCCGACCCCACAGCCATCCATCACTTACCGACCTTGGTTGGCAATCTGCTACCTATAAAACTTGAGCCACGGCGGATGGTTGCAGAGGACCACTTTCAGTTTCCCGGAGAAAGCGATCCCGGTTTTCTGGGAAAAGAAGACGGTGTATTTAAATCCGAAGGTCAGATTCTCTTCGGAGCTAGGGAAGACCTGGGAGCTACGAGTATCGATCTCATCTACCCCTTCCGCAGAGTCAGGTTGGAAGTGGCTCCGATAAGGGCATCCGGGAGAACCATAGCGCTCTTGTGTAGGCGAAGCTCTGTGCTCCGTAGTAGCTGCCGCGGCAGTTGCTTGTCAGCTCCTTTAGGGTCCAGCAAGGACTGAGGCTCGGGCTGGCAGAAGTAGCAGCCGAGAAGCAGCAGCTCGACTCAACTCGGGGTTTCTAGTCCTTAGGTACCCGAGGTCGCTACCAGTTTTAGAGAGGGTCTTTGGACACCCAAACAGGCAAGGGGTGGGCAACTGATGATTCTTGGAAGCTTGCCGCAGCCCCTCGGACTGTCAAGATACTTGCCCTATCAGCGACAGTAGACTTAAATAGCGGGTCGACAGCTGAAGTGTATCTACTTACTGCCCTAGGTTGGTGGAGAATAAAGAACAGGATAGATAACTGTGTCTCTAGCCACCCGTCTTACTGGCTGAAAGTGGCAGAGTCCTTTGGGCTTAGTGTAGAAAAATGAGTCCCAAGAGACCGTCGGCCGAGACGTTAGGGTTTTTCTCACACGGTGTGGCAGTGATAAAATGCTTCCTGAACGGACTTCTTTCCTAGGCAGTTTGAATGAGCTTCATCGTCCTGTTTTAAACGTGCTTCTTTCAGCCCCGTCCCTACCCACAGCCCTGTTCGTACTCTTGGGAGTCCCTTCCTCCCTCCCTTCTTTCCTTCCTTCCTCCCTCCCTCTCTCCTTCCCTCTCTTCCTCCCTCTCTTCTTTCCTCCTTTCCTTCCTTCTCTTGCCTCTAAGTTCGAGTTGGAAGAGCAGGGTCTATCTACTAAACTGACTGCCTTCCTCTTTCTTTTTCTATCAACCCCCACTTCCTTGCCACTCCAGGGCAAGTACTGGACCTAGAGCATCCATGAGTTGTAAGGGCTACTGGTTGTTTGCCAAAAGGAAGGAGTGACTGTATCAGGGCCCTCTACCTGTCAACTAGTGCATCTAGAAACTAAGTGAAACCAAGTAGAGGCAAGAGACAGGCTCCCTTCAGGCCACTTCTTTCTTTCCACTAAATCAGGACCTCCTGGGCTGTGAGTATGTGTTTGAGGGCATACAGGCTGGGGAAGGCAGTTAAGGAAGCAGGTTTGCGTCTAGACAAACCAACTCATGATGCCCCGCACCCTCTCTTTCCCCATCTCCAGGCCCTTTTTTCATTTCACATCTCTGAAAATCTCTGAATTTCTAGGCTCCGATTAAGCTGGTCTCAAGCTTTTGTTTTCTTTTATCCCCCTTGCCGCTTCCTATTTAGGGTCTATGGCCTTTGGAGTTAGAGTTCAGTCTCATATTTGTTTTTGGCTGCTGGACCCTCCTGTTTATCTAGGGACCCTCAATAGGAGAGGAGTCATCTAAACCTGAGACAGTGGGACAAAAACCCCTGGGTTCCTAGCTGATCTCTATCACTAGCTGCTTATAACTAGCTCCGCTAGAAGCAGTATAGCAAAGGAAAAAGGCTGCAGCTAGGTGGTGCTGTGAGCACTAGGCTCGGAATCCTTTTCATGAGTTCAAATTTGACCTCAGACACTTTCTAGCTGGGTGACCTTAAACAAATCACTTAAACCTGTTTGGCTCAATTTTCCCAAAGAGTTGGACATGATTAAACAACAACAAAAGCAAAGGGAAAAGAGTAGGAATGTTGGACCTACCTTCTTACCTTCCTAGTCTTCTGCCTGCCACCAGTGTGAACTATTCATTCTCTTGGGTTATTTCTTTATGGTCTTTAAGGTATCTTTCAGCTCAGTCTGTTGGATTTGAGTATCTTACCTCAGATACTGACTGTATGATCCTAGATAAATTATTTACCCAATTCAAACCTTATTTTCTAAACCTGTAAAATGAGGATAATAAAGTCCTGTTCCAGGACTTGCCTACAAAGGGTAGTTGTCAAGAACTTTACCCGTTTCAAAGCTCCATATTATGACCCTATGACTACAGAATCTCTAAATAACTCCTCCAAGTTTAGAACCAATGTGCTTAACATATTTAAACCATTGTCCTACTTCTTCCTAGACCCAGACAATAATGATGGCCCTGCTTCATGTCAACCTTAGTTCCCATTTATCTAAATAGGATGGGTAAGGAAGGGAACATATGATTCACCCAAGTCCTCTGACTTCAGAGGTGAGACAATTTAGAAGTGAGAGAGCTTGGAAAGTGATAGCCAATCTCTGTTCTCATGCATTACTTGTCCCAAGCATAGTCCCATCCCCTTGACTTTCTCCATGGCATATTAGGAGGGCCCAGTGAATCGTCAGTTCCCATATCTACCTTACCCTTAATCCCCTTCATACTGAAGCAAGCAGCCTTTTCCAAGTTTATTTAAGTAAATAAATTGAAGATTTTGGCATCTTCTTTCATAGATAATAAATAGCTTCTTTTAAAAATAGTTTTTCCCCCCACCCACTTAAAATCTAGAAATGAAGTAGCATTCCCTTTCACTATCACTTTTGATTCTGACCATTCCAGGGTGCCCATCCCTCTATGAAGAAAGGCAACCAGATCTACTTTAAGGATATCTGGGATCTTTTCCTAAGGCTGGCCAGCTAGCTGTATTCTTTTTTTTTTTTTAAGAAAAGTTTTTTTTGTGTTTTTTTTTAAGTTGAATAAAAAAAATGAGCTAAGTGTCCCAAGGAATAAGAAAGAATCTACTGTCTCTGGCTCCTTTCCCCCCTCAAAACCTATACACAAAGCCACAAATTAAAAAAATGAGCAAACTTCATCCAGTGGCACACTGGATCGAAGTCATCTCTACTTGGCTCATTGGGAGACATACCCTTTTAGAGTCTCCTTCAGTCACTCTTCAGAGATAGATCCAGAGTATCTCTTCATGCCTCTTGTCTTCTAGACCCCAGTGACAGATCTGTAGACATTAGAGGTATGGATTGGTGTCAGTCTTCATTGTCTATTTTGAATTATAAGAGAGAGAGAAGTAAGCCAATTGTTGAGAGAAACAATAGCATTTTGTCTGGAGTGATTAGCCATAGCAGGTGGAGAAGAGAAGTTCTAGCTTCATGGCATTCATGTCTAAGAGAAGGGTGCTGCTGCAGAGGTGAATGAGTGTCACAAACATTAACTGAAGGAACTAGAGGGGTCTAGTCAAGAAGTCAAGAGTCAGAAGTGTTTCATTCCTGGCTTGGTAAGCATCCTAGAATTGTCAGTGGAAGGAGACATATTGGTGGCATCAGACTCTGTAGCTGGAAGTCACCTGAAAGAACAAAACAAAACAGGTAACTAAAGGTTATATCCTTGTCCAGAATTCCAATCCTGCTTCTTTTCTAAGCATTTCACCCCCTCTCTATCCACAATCTCAGCACACAGAGTCTTAGAAGGAGGTAGAAGAAGGGACTAACACGAGAATTGCTTTCAGAGAGATCTTAGTGGTGTTCCTAGATTCTGCAAAATGGAAGATACTTTGAAGGGAATAAAGGAAAGGTGTGGGGAGAAGAGGATGTAATTAAGGCAATAAAGTCTTTCAGAATTCCACTCCTGTAGTGTTCTTCTTTTCTAAAATATGATGGTTCTTTGGGAGCAGAATTCTTGGCGGGCTTCTGGGATTAGTCTTCGTTTCAGTTCATGTCAATAATCACCCCAAATGCCACCAGGAGTTAAAATCCAGATCCTTTATTGTTTCCTTCAAAATAGCCTAGTTAGTTTTCTTAGAATCCTATCTCTCTCCTTGGTTCCAAGAGCTCTTGTAGCTTGTCTTTTGTCGCCTCCAGCTCCCTCTGAATCTCTAGTTCTGAATCTCCCGACTAATTTTGGCTCTGTCAATCTCCGGAACTCTCTCCTCCACTGACTTACTCCTGACTGAGGCTCTAAGAGCTTCTTATATATGATCTCTTAACGGTGTGAACCCAAAGGTTGACTCTTCCTCTGAGAGTGGGATTGTGGGAGGTATAACTTGGGAATCTCCTGGACTTGTGAACTTTAATGTGTGAGCTAAGGTGTAAACATAAGCAGTGTTTCTATCAATTCCAGTGAGTTAACACCTTGTTTCAAGTTCTGGCACATAACATACTCACAGTAGCAAAGTTCTGAGCCTGCTTCTTATCTGTCGGGTTGAGTGGTTATCACCCAGAACATTGAGAGTGATAATCAAAGAAAGGGAGACTAAAGAGGAGTAATTACTTATTTCTCTTGTATTTCCTCTGAATTACCCTTTCTAAAGCCTTTGGCAAAGCAATTGTGGTCGATTTTTAGTTTTATGACCTAGAGAGAGAAAATGGAATTGGTGAATGTGGGGCTTCTCCTTGGAAACTAGAGTTATGCTCTGAGAAGAGCAAAGACCTGATTTCAGGTTTTGTCTTGATGTACTGTGTGACCTCGAAGGAAATAACCTCATATTATTTATCTATAAAATAAGGGGAGGAATAACAATTCCAACTCATCTATCAGAACCTACTCAGCTGGGACATCTTGCCTTTGGTTACTGTATGACTCTCCCTCCTACCTTATTCTATCTCTGCCTCATTCCTTTTCTCTGCTTTAACTTCGTAGATCAGATATTTTTAATCTGAATTTCAGAGGATCTACAAATTTGGATGAGAACAAGATTTCAACTTTATTTTCACTAATCTCTAACATAAATCACTAATTTCACTATTATTTAACAGAGTCTTTCCTTCTACTATTGATTTTTTAAAAATCATTGCTCTGTAGAGGGTCCAGAGACTTCATTAGCTTCCCTAAAGTTTCCATAACAAATAATAGGCAAGAACTCTTGGTTAGAATAAAACATTCTCGTCAACACTTCTTCCTCAATATTTGGTTCTTCCCCTATTAGAATATAAACTTCTTAAGGGGCAGGAGCAGCAGTTTCCCCCTTTTTTAAATCTCTGGCACAGTGTGTACTTTAGAAAAGACTGCTGACTAATTTTCTCTCTCTATCTACTCTCCTACCCAAAGCCTAGCCTGATGTTCCAAGCATTTGCCACTCACATCCATGTTCTGATATGTAGTCACAACAATGAACTTTGTTTGTGGGAAGAAGAGAGATCCAGGTTCTCATGCTCTCCATTTTTTCACTTCTACAACATGAAACTTTGGCTAGTATTTATGGCAGAAGGATCCTCTAAAAAGGAAACCATAATGAGTAAGGTGACATAGACAGCCCTTCTCTCCCCATCTATCTGATCTCTACTAATGGTGAGTGGGAAGGCAGAGTCAGACTCTAACATTTATTAAGCACCTACTATGTGTCTGACATTATGCTAAGTGATGGGGAAACAAAGAAAAACATAAAATCCCTGCCCTTAAAAAGCTCATATTCTATAGCAGGAGAAAACATGTTAAAAAAAAAAAAAAAGCTAAAAGTATGGGGGAGGGAGCACACCTCAGACAGGGCTCATAGACTTTTCCAGTACAGATTGGAACCTAGTACAAGGTAATTATGAAATGTAGCCAAATGTGGGAAACTGAATTTGTTTCAATTCAGTTCAGTTCAGTTCAGAAGTGTGGATCTGAATTTGTGAGTCCATTTCATCTTGTAGAATGAGTTTTTGGAAATGATAAAGTCCAGGAAACTCATTAGATGGGCAATGAGGAGGAGAATTCCATTTATACCTTCCTTAAATGAAAGAATATCAGAAACGAGCTTCCAGATGTTTTTCTGATGTCTCCAATCAGAGGGCAGGAAGTTCCCTAGAGGCAGGGAATATTAAGGAGGTCTGAAAAATTAATAGCTAACATTTATAAAACACATACTATGTGCCAAATTCTGTATCAAACACATTATATAGCACCTACTATTTGCTAGGTTACGTGCTAAGCACCTTACCCATATCTCATTTTATCCTTACAACAACCCTGGGCAGTGTAGATTCTGTTTTTATCTCTACAGTTGAACAAACTGAGGCAGAGATTAAGTGACTTGCTCAGGATTAAATAACTAGTAAGTGGCTGGTAGGATTTAAACTCAAGTCTTCCTCATTCCAGCTCCAGTGGTCTATTTATTGTGTCATCTAATTGATCTTGTATCATATGGGGCATCATAGAAAATAAGAGGGCCCCCTTTTTAGAATAAGTTCTACTTTTACCATTCCTGGAAGTATAAGCAATGGAAACTCCAATGTTTATTTGATCATTTATTCTAGCCTAATACTAAAGCAAAGTTCTTCATTAACTTCCATAAGCTGATACAAAGTGAAATGTACTGTGACCAAAGTAACAGCAATATTATAAGATGAACAGCTATGATTGATTTAGCTATTCTCAGCTATACAATAATCCAAGAGAACTCCAAAGGATTTCTAAAAGAAAAATACTATCCACCCTGAGAGAAAAAACTGGAGGTGTCTGAATTGAAGCATGCTTTAAAAATGTTTTTTATTTTTCTTGAAGTGTTTTTGAGGGTCTATGTTTTCTTGAATAATATGGAAATATGTTTTAAATGACTATACATGTGCAACCTACATCAAATTGCTTGCCTTTTCAATGAGGAGAGTGGGAAGAAAGGAAGAGAATCTAAAACTCAAAGTTTTAAAAATCACTGTTAAAATAGTTATTAAACTTAACTGGGAAAAATACTAAACAAACAAAAAATATTTAATTCTAGTTTCAATTTTCTTTCCTTTTATTTTGTGCAGATGGACTTGAGGGATGGACACAATGGAGACCTTACTTGGGTCCCAGTCTTGAAAGTTCCCATATTGTTAGTCATCTTGAGTTTTCTAAAAGATATCTCTTGCCCCATCCAGTGGGCCCCCGTGTTGGGTGAATCTGGATGGATATACAACTGGTTCTCTGTGGAAAGAGTATTTCTGTTGGGGTTATCTTTCTCAGTAAGAGAACCCTGGAGATTCCTGACATTGGAGAGGTCTTTCAAAGAACTTTGGGATAGTAGGAGTTATGTGTGGTTTCTATGGGTCTTGGCTATAGGATCATTTGACATTGGGATAAAAGAAAAATCTGGACAGGCTGAGAAAAGAAAAGTCTGGGAGAAAGAAAAACAGATGATTGGATGAGAGCAGTGGGCTGGGAAAGATGGGAAGTAGAGAGGAATAGTAAAGGCAAGAGACAAGTATGGAGGAGTGATGAAGGACTGGATGGATGAAGGAAAGGGGTTGTTTGGGTTTACTGGGGACCCCACCAGAGGGCACCATAACATCAGAGAAACTGATCAACCCAAGTAGTATCCCAGTCCCTCCTCCTTATACTTGCCCCAGTTCTCCACCCATCCATACCCGAAATAGTGTTCTCTTCCTTATTATGCTGACATCATTTGCTCTTCTTGTAATGCCAATGATACTTGTCAATCAGTGCCATTTCCACAAACACGTGGTAATGAGCAACAGGATCCATCCCTTGGATTTGGTAAACCAGAAATGGGAACCTCAAATTGTAAAGAAAGGAGAAGACACAGGAAAAAGGGAGAGAGATACAGGTCAAATACATAAGTTCTATCCTTGATATAAACTATTTAAATTTTTTTTTGTTTCTCCAGCATTTAGCAGAGGATCATATTGGATATGATAAATGTGTTAATTGATTAATCTTTTCTAGAATGGGATGCTGATTTTCTATCAATCAATAAATGAATAATTATTAAGCATTTCTGCCTTCACTTCACCCACAGTTTGAGCCAAAGATGCTACTTCCAGACAACACACTTTTTACTATTATCTTTCCCCAAGTAAAAAGGGTCTTATTGTCCAGATGAAGGAGATTTGAAGTCCTAGGTCAGAGGATCTGAACTATGATCCAGGTGTCTCCTTCCTGGAAGAAATGAAAGCCAGGGTGAGCCGGAGAAAGAAATCGATAGGAATCCAAAATGGCCAAAGCTTATTGGAGCCCAGATCAATATTACTGCCCCAGAAAATTTACCTCCTCAGGGTTTGCACATGGGAAGATCGGTAGGAGGGTGGATGAGTGGGTGGGAGTAGCAAGTGCAGAGCTCTTTTGCCATTGTCAAAAATTCTAACTTTACCTTAAACTTCCTGCTAAGATGTACCATTTTCCAATTTGAAAATTTGAAACACAAGGTTTTGCAGAAGTCAATGTTGAAAAATTATCAATGAATATATTTTGAAAATAAAAAAACTTTAATAACAGAGAAATAAATTAAATAGTAAATAACAAATAAAAACATTTACCTTTAGTATTTACTAAGTACATAAAAGACATTTCAAAAGTATTCAGTCACCGTATTGCTTCTTCTCCTCCTCTTTTCCTCCTGCCCCCCCCCCTCCCCAGTTTAAACACATTCCGGTAAAAAAAATCAATCATTAGAAATTTTTTTTAAATCCCATTTCAAAGTCTCAAATATACAGTTGAAACACAGAAAAATACTGGCTATTGCAACCCTCAAAGCTAACAAATGTCAATCAATTTTTTAAATTTAAAATTTTTATTTTCAGTTCCTAATTATCTTCCCTCCCCCCCACTACCTTTCACACTCATTGAGAAAGTAGTATGCTGTTGTTCATCCTTCATTCTCAAAGAGGACCAATGACATCATGCCTTTGAAATCTCAACTTTCAAGTGAATTGGATTTAAGTGAGGCAGACTTGCACCAAGTCATCAGGTTCATACTTTCCTTCAAAATTATTGAAGTCCAATGGTAAGGCAAAAGTCAAAATAAATGGCAATGGCCCAAGATACAAGTTATAAATATGATATGTATTTATGATGATGAAGTCATGCAAAAGATTTTCACATTAACCATGTTGGGGAAGAGCAAGAAAAATAGAGAAAAAAATTGCTGTTTTCACTCAGAGTTCATCAATTCTCTCTCTTTGAAGGTGGATAGAATTTTTCACCAAGAGTAGTTTGGAATTATTATGGGTCACTGTGTTGATCAACAAAGCTAAGTCTTACCCAGTTGATTATCATAACACTATTGCTTTTACTGTGTAAAATGTTTTTCCTAGTTCGGCTTATTTTGTTTTACAACAGTTCATACAATACTTCCCAGGTTTTTCTGAAACATCTCCTTTTATCATTTCTTATAGAACAATAATAACCCATCATAATCATATACCACAACTTATTCAGACATTTCTTAATATATGGGCATTTCCTCAATTTCTCATTCCTTGCCACCACAAATTTTTGTCAAATAATGAGTTTTTGTCCTAACACTTTAAATTTACCAAACACCAGATTATCATGGCTACTTTCTACTGTATATTGTGTACCTAAGCTATTCCATTGACCCCAGGCTGATTTTATGATTGCTGCTTATTAATATAGTCTGAAATTTGATACTACCAGACTGTTTTGATAATTGTTGTTTTGTAGTGTAGTTTGATATCTGTTACTGATAAACTACCTTTCTTTACCTTTTCTTTGACTCCCTTGATATTCTTGACATTTTGTTCTTCCAGATGAATTTTCTAGTTCTATAAAATAATTTTCTGGTATTTCAATTAGGATGGCTCTGAAAAGGTAAATTAATTCAGGTGTTATTGTCATACTGTTTCAGACTACCCATGAACAAGTAATACTTTTCTATTTGTTTAGGTCTACTTTTATTTGTATAAAGAGTGTTTTGTAGTTGTGTTTATGTGGTTTCTATGTGTGATTTGGTAGGTAGACTCCAGAGAATTTTATATTGTCTGCAGTTATTTAATGGAATTTCTCTTTCTATCTTCTGCTGTTATGCTTTATTTTTAATATATATCAATGTTTAATAATTTATATATTGGTTTATTTTATATGCTACACCTTTATAAAGTTGTTCATTGTTTCAATTAGTTTTTTAAAATTGTTCTCTTGACTTACATGAACTGATGCTAAGTGAAATGAGCAGAACGAGGAGATCATCATACATGGCAACAACAAGATTATACAATGATCAGTTCTGATGGACATGGCTCTCTTCAACAATGAGATGATTCATACCAGTTTCATTTGTTTAGTGATGAAGAGAGCCATCTACACCCAGAGAGAGAATAATAAGAACTGAGTGTGGTTCACAACATAGCAATTTTACTCTTTTTGTTGATGTTTCATTGCATTTCATTTTGCTTCTCATTTTTTTCTATCTGGTTTGATTTGACTTTTGTTGTGCAGCAGGATAATTGTATAAATATGTATGCATATATTGGATTTAACATATATTTCTACCATGTTTAACATATATTCAATTACTTGCTATCTAAGAAAGGGGGTAAGGGGAAGGGAAAGAATTGGAACACAAGGTTTTGCAAGGGCTGATATGTTCATGCATATGTTTTGAAAAATAAGAAGATTTAATAAAGAAAAAAAATGAGCTGTACAAGATAATTGTATAAAAATGTATATATTGGATTTACATATATTTTGCCATGTTTAACATATATTGTATTACTTGCCATCTAGTGGAGGGAAGAGGGGAAAATTAGAACACAAGGTTTTGGAAGGGTCAATGTTGAAAAATTGTCTTTGCATATGTTTTGAAAATAAAAAGCTTCAATAAAAGTGAATAAATAAATAAATATGAGCTGCCGAGGAAATGGAAGAGAGGGGGCTATGGAGTATGCTTAGTTTCTGTAAATGCACTGGGAGTTAATGAGAATTATCATACTGTGTGAACTAAATTTTGAGTTCTCTCTCTCTCTCTCTCTCTCTCTTTCTTTCTCTCTCTCACACACACACAATCTCTCTGTCTTCTCCCTCACCCTCAGCATATTGTTTCTACCATTGCTAGCCCTCAGTCATGCTCATTGTAACTATTTTGCAGATTAGAACTATCAGTGCCCAATTCTACCCCAACATTCTCCACAAAACAGAATTTTTCTTCTCAAAATAGTGAGGGTTAAGGACTCTCTTTAGTTTCTGCCTCCCTTAGAATCACAGGAATCACAATTCACTCGTTTCTCTCTTTGTAAATTCCTTAACATGGTGAGAAGAGGGTTGAATGTGAGAACTTGAAGGACTTTCGAAATCCTTTAAGTAAATCCCTTCAGTTTGCAGGGGAAGAGGAAGAGTGAAATGTGTGATATGAGTGTTTCCCAGTGTAACACTTGTTATGTTACGTATGTGACATGTGACATATCACAGAAGTAGGGTTCAAATTTAGATCTCTACTCTTTCCCTTAAACATATCAATAACGCATATGCAAGCAGACAAACATGCACATACACACCTTCACGGAGACAAAATTACCCACCAACAGCTAAGTAATGCTCTCTATCTAATTTAACAAATACTTTCACCTAGAAAAAAATAATTTTATGTTGAATCATGTCAGACTCTTTGTGACCCTATTTGGGATTTTCTTGACTGAGGTAGCTTGCCATTTCCATCACCTCATTTTACAAAAGAGGAAACTGAGGCAAACAAGGTTATGCAATTTGCCCAGAGTCACACAGCTAGTTAAAGGTCTGATCCTAAATATGAACTCATAAAAATGAGTTTTCCTGATTGCAGCCCTAGTACACTATCCACTGTACCACCTAACTATCCAGAGAAAACCAACCTCCTGTGTTAAAATTGTATCTTGTTCTGGTCCCGCAACCCCCTCTCCCCACCCCCCTTCTGATTAGGGTAATAAGTTTATAAGTAGCCAATATAAAACTGCAATAGCAGAAAGTAAGATTGCAAAGGTGAATCTAGAAGTTACATACAAATCTCCTGAAGATCAAAGTAAAATAATTTGCACATTGTATCATATATTAAACTCCACCCACCCACCCCCATAAAAAGTTACATCCTGGTAATATGTTCAGAATCAAGACAGAAAGTCTAAATTCTCCTGTTAGGATTTTTGGTTCTGCGGTAGGCTAACCTCAGACAATTTCCAGAGATCTGAAGTCAAACTACCAGATTAACAAACAGCTTTGAGAGGACAGCTTTGAAATGGTCTGGGTATGTTAATAAACTAACCCTAAAGTGACACAGGTAAGAGTTAGTCTGTTCCCCCGCCCTAAGTATTAAAATGAGATCTTAAATTTTTCTCCCTCTCCCAGCACCCATCCATCTCCATCTGGTCCACGCTGCTCAAGTACTCCCAACTCTAATCCATAGTTACAAAAGAGATTGTCTATGTCTTTTCCTCTCCCCATCCTACTCCCTACCTTCACCTTCCCCAACCCTGTTCTCATCCCATGTGTCTCTCTACACCTATTTTACTGCTTAGCTGTGTATTTTCTGGGCCTGTTCTGCCCATATCCTCTTTGCTTAAATTGCAACCTCAGTTCACGCTGCCATTGGGATCCTTCTCCCCCCAAAAAAAAAAATCTGGCGGGACCCAGTTCAATTGGACATTTTCGTAAATTAATTCAATTCAAATCCCTATAGGACAGGACCTGAGCAACCGAGTCATCTCATTTCATCTTCTCTTTCCAGGGAAAGTGAAAATGCATTGCTTCCGGCCCTACTTAGACCTGTGATACCCCTGCCCTGCAGAATTTGAATTTAAGACGAGAGAACACTAACCCCCATCCAAAACTGATTCATTTTAATCATGTGTGTCAATTGTCCAGGGAATTCCAGTTTCCCAAAGGAAATGCTCCAAGCAATCATTTTTCACAATGGTCAAAAAACTCAGGCACAAAATTGTCACCAACAATTGCTTAGTTTTTTTTTTTTAATTAATAAATTCTTGAGAGCCCATAGAGCTGCCCAAAACAACCCGCCCTAAAAAAGCTGCCAAGCGATTCACATCATCTCCAACTTCCAGGGAACCTGAACCACACAAGGAAAGGAAAAGCAGTGGCGAAGTTCCCGGAAATCTCCAGTGTTTGGAGGATCAACCTCTCCTTTATCAGCCCTGATCGCTAACGATCATTCCTGTGTATTCTGGATAAAATTTAAGCCCCGGGAAATGGTTATGAAAGACTATTTTCTGCTTTCTGGAGGAAGCTTTCACAATGCATGTCCTCGAATATTTGGCTCCAGGCGGGGAACGACCGGAGAGTTCCAGGGATCCTTCCTACCCACTGTTCTGGCAGCGCCCGGGTTGCTCCCTGCTGTCCCGAAGGCACAGCCGCCCCCAGAGTGAATACGTCGGGCTCTGGGCTTTCGGCTTCCTTGCCTGGACTGGAGCTAGGGATAGGTAAAGAAGTGTGGAAACGGTCCAGGTTGGGTGCTGACTGGATGCCCCGTAGCATCATTGCAACTCTCGCAGTTGGAATGGAAATCGTTTACAAATGCTTCGCAGTACCTGTCAAATATTCAGCTCAGCCAGGTCCGAGGCTAGCATCTCTCTCGCCTTAACTACGCGGTCCTGGTTACCAAGCACAGAAGGATGGAGGTCCGTTGGTATGCTTTCAGAGCGTGTCTTCTGATGCTATTGAGCTGCAGGCAGAGAGCTCGAGCCCTGGAAACTTTCTGCCTTTGCTCGGACAAGGAGCCGGCCTGCTCGCATGGCAGTAACTCAGATGGTAGGTCAGTAGTAGTGGAGATAACTCTGCTTTTGGTCTTTAAAACGAGATGAATGGCTGTGTGTGTGTGTGTGTGTGTGTGTGTGTGTGTGTGTGTGTGCTCTTTCTGTCTCTCTGTCTCTGTCTATTTCTGTCTCTCTCTCTCTTTCAGTCTTTCCCGTCCCAACTCGGGAACAGTGCCTGAATCATCGGGGCTGCCTGAAGGATAGAGCCCCAACTCGGGGCGTCTGGGAATTCGGGGTTCTTCTACATTTAGTGTTGGCAAAGTCAGAAAGGTCGCTTCCCGAAGCCGAAATCTTCGCTGCTGAGACTGAATGGGATTCCACGTCTTGGGTCTCAATTGTTACCTCTTTAAAATTTCTTCTTCTCTAATACATTCTTCAGGGCAACTGTGACGAGGTGCTCCGGCCTGGAATCAGGAAGATCCAAATTCAGATTCACCCTCTGACACTTTTTTAGTCGTGTGACTCTGTTTCAGTTCCCTCATCTGTCAAATGAACTGGTAAAGAAAATGACAAACGAATTGATTCAACCGTTCTGGAGAGCAATTTGGAACTATGCCCAAAGGGCTATCAAACTGTGAGTAGAGTTTTTGGATCCAGCTGTGTTTCTACTGGGTTTGTATCCCAAAGAGATCATAAAGGAAGGAAAAAGACCCACATGTGCAAAAATGTTTGTGGCAGCCCTCTTTGTAGTGGCAAGAAACTGGAAACTGAGTGGATGCCCATCAATTGGAGAATGGCTGAATAAATGATCGTATATGAAAATTAGGAATATTATTCTGTAAAAAAATGACCAGCAGGATGATTTCAGAGAAGCCTGGTGAGACTTACGTGAACCGATGCTGAGTGAAGTGAGCAGAATCAGGAAATCATTATACATGCAACAGCAAGATAATGTGATGATCAATTCTGATGGACATGGCTCTTGTCAACAATGTCGTGATTCAGACCTGTTGTGATGAAGAAAGCCATCTGCATCCAAAGAGATTTCATGGGAATTGAATGTGGACCACAGCATAGTATTTTCACTCTTTTTATTGTTTGCTTGCATGTTGTTTTCTTTCTCATTTTTTCCCCTTCTTTTGATCTGATTTCTTGTGCAGCATATTTGTGAAAATATGTATAAATACCCAGAGAGAGGACTATAGGAATTGAGTGAGGTTCACAACATAGCATTTTCACTCTTTTTGTTGTTGTTTGCTTGCATGTTATTTTGCTTCTCTTTTTTTCTTGTGCAGCACAATACTTGTATGAATATGTATGCATATATTGGATTTAACATATATTTCTACCATGTTTAACATATATTGGACTACTTGCTGTCTAAGGGAGGGAAGGAGGGGGAATTGGAACACAGGGTTTTTTATGGGCTAATGTTGAAGAATTGTCCATGCATATATTTTGAAAAATAAAAAGCTTTAATTAAAAAAAAAAGGAAAGAATGGTGTATAGAGGAATTGCACATGTTTAACATATATTTGATCACAATGATGGACAGAAGCAGCTACACCCAGAGAAGGAACACTGGGAAATGAGTGTAAACTGTTTGCATTTTTGTTTTTCTTCCCAGGTTATTTTTACTTTTGAATCCAGTTCTCCCTGTGCAACAAGAGAACTGCACACATATATTGTATCTAGGATATACTATAATATATTTAACATGTATAAGACTGCTTGCTATCTAGGGGAGAGGGTGGAGGGAGGGAAGGGAAAAGTTGGAACAGAAGTGAGTGCAAGGGATAATGTTGTAAAAAATAACCCAGGCATATGTTCTGTCAATAAAAAGTTATACTAATAATAAAAAAAGCATATATTGGATCACTTGCTGACTGAGGGAGTGGGATAGGAGGAAGGGAGAGAAAAATTACAACACAGGGTTTTGCAAGGATTAATGTTGAACAATTATCCATGCATAGATTTTGAAAATAAAAAAACTATAATTAAAAAAATTGTAGCACCTCCAACATTAAAAAAAGAAAGAAAGAAAACATATGGTTGAGTACTTGTTCACACTGACTCTTTGAGTCATGCAAATATCTTCACTTTTTTGAGCTTCAGTTTCCTCAATGGTAAAAATTGATTTCCCTGTCTATCTCAGAAGGTTGTTGTGATCTTTGTTCTAATGCTCTCTGAATGATCACTTCAATTTAAAAAAAAAAGAAAGAAAATGACAAACTACTCCAGTATCTTGGCTAAGAGCTCACCAAAAGTCAACACAGTGGAAAAGACTAAACAACAAGATCTGCTTCTCATTTCTTATTCACTCAGAAACCCCTATCTGGAATGTGTGTCTCCAATCTGTTGAAATTTGAAAATAAGGAAATCACTGTGGAAAAACAAGTGCTTTAAGTAGATCTCTGAACTAGTCCAGGTATTCAGGAAAACAAATTAGGACAACATCGAAAAGATGCATGAACACTGCATGAACTTTAACTCAAACATACCATTACTTACTCTTTCTCTATATATATCAACAAAATTTAATTAAATTAATGAAAATATTTCTAGCAGTTCTTTTTGTGGTGGCAAAGAAATGGGAACTATATGGAGAGTTCATCAGTGTGTGTGTGTATGTGTGTGTGTGTGTGTGTGTGTGTGTGTGTGAGAAATAAGGAGTTAATGACTTTTGTATTTCTTGCTTTCTTGAAATGGGGGGGATAGGTATCAGGGAGAGAATGAGCTGAATTTAAATTAAAACTAAAGAAAATGAAATGCAGGACTTGTAACTGATAATCTCTAAGATCCTGTCTTGTTCAAAGGCAATGATTCTATTGAGACACAAACCTGCTGAAAATCTCAAAAGTAAATATTGCAAACTATAACAGAGAAATATCATGGGAAGGGTAGGCTTATATTAGATTGACTAAAAGGACAGGAAAAGCTAATGATAGATGTTGGAGGGGATGTGGGGAAACTGGAACACTAATGTTTTATTGGTGGAGGTGTGAACTCATCCAACCATTCTGAAGAGCAATTTGGAACTATGCCCAAAGAGCCCATGCAAAGCCTTTGAATCCAGAAGTGCCACCACTGGGTCTGTATCCCAGAGATCATAAAAAAGTGAAAAGGACCCAAATGTACAAAAATGTTTGTAGCTGCTTTTTTTTTTTTGTGGTTTCAAGGAATTGGAAATGGAGGTTGATCAGTTGGGCAATGGCTGAATAAGTTGTGGTAATTAGATGTAATAGATATTATTGTGCTATACAACGTATAAGCAGGTTGGTTTCAGAAAAACCTGAACTTCTATGAACTGATGTTGAGTGAGGCTCTTAGGGTCTCTCAGCTCTCTCCTCAGGGGTACCTGCACAGCAGAAACAGAGCCTATCCCCAATCACCCTGGCTTTCTAAGGCCTTAGCAACCAGTCCAGGGATACTGGCTCAGGATAAAGGCTGTTCAGGAGAAAGATCTTTAAGCCCACTCCCAAATCTTCAACAGAGATTCTATCTTTCTTCCTCCTCCCTCAGGTCCAGCAGAGGTGGGGACAGAAATGAGATGGAGAAAAAGTAAAGGGTCCTAGTCCAGGCCAAGAGAACACTGTACACAGGAACAGCAAAACTGTGTGATTATCAACTATGATAGACTTGGCTCTTCTCAGCAATCCAAGACAATTGCAATAGATTTGGAATGGAAAATACCATCCATCTGCAGAGAAAGAACTATGGAGACTGAATGCAGACAGAAACATACGGTTTTGCTTTGGTTGTTTTTTCTTTCTCTTGATTTTCCCCTTTTGTTCGGATTTTTCTTTCTCAACATGACTAATATGGAAATATGCTTAAAATAAATGTACATGTATAACCTACATCAAATTGCCTGCTGTCTTGAATAGGGCGCAGGTAAGGGAGGGAGGAGAAAAAAAAATTGAAACTCGAAATCTTACAAAAATGAGTGTTGAAAAAGATCATGTAATAAGGGGGGAAAACCACAGTGGGTTTTTTTTAAATTTTTAAATAACTTTTTTATTGACAGAACCCATGCCAGGGTAATTTTTTATAACATTATCCCTTGCACTCACTTCTGTTCCGATTTTTCCCCTCCCTACCTCCACCCCCTCCCCCAGATGGCAAGCAGTCCTATACATGTTAAATAGGTTACAGTATATCCTAGGTACAATATATGTGTGCAGAACCGAACAGTTCTCTTGTTGCACAGGAAAAGTTGGATTCAGAAAGTATAACCCAGGAAGAAAAACAAAATGCAAGCAGTTTATATTCATTTCCCAGTGTTCTTTCTTTGGGTGTAGCTGCTTCTGTCCATCCTTGATCAATTGAAACTGAATTAGCTCTCTTTATCGAAGAGATCCACTTCTATCAGAATACATCCTCAAACAGTATCGTTGTTGAGGTATATAATGATCTCCTGGTTCAAGGAGATCGTTATACACTTCGACAACGATATTGTATGAGGATGTATTCTGATAGAAGTGGATTTCTATGACAAAGAGACCTGAGTTTCAATGGATAAATGATGGACAGAAACAGCTACACCCAAAGAAGGAACACTGGGAAACGAATGTGAACTATTTGCATTTTTGATTTTCTTCCCGAGTTATTTTTACCTTCTGAATCCAATTCTCCTGTGCAACAGGAGAACTGTTCGGTTCTGCAAATATGTATTGTATCTAGGATATACTGCAACCTATTTAACATATATAGGACTGCTTGCCATCTAGGGGAAGGGGTGGAGGGAGGGAGGGGAAAAAGCGAAACATAAGCGAGTGCAAGGGATAATGTTGTAAAAAATTACCCTGGCATGGATTCTGTCAATACAAAGTTATTATTAAATAAAATAAAATTAAAATAAAAAAAATGATCTCCTGGTTCTGCTCATTTCACTTAGTTCATGTAAGTCTCGCCAGTCCTTTCTGTATTCAACCTGCTGGTCATTTTTTACAGAACAATAATATTCCATAACGTTTATATACCACAATTTACTCAACCATTCTCCAATTGATGGGCATCCATTCATTTTCCAGCTTCTAACCACTACAAACAGGGCTGCCACAAACATTTTGGCACATACAGGTCCCTTTCCCTTCTTGAGTATCTCTTTAGGGTATAAGCCCAATAGAAACACTGCTGGGTCAAAGGGTATGCACAGTTTGATAACTTTTTGAGCATAGTTCCAAATTGCTCTCCAGAATGGCTGGATGGGTTCACAATTCCACCAACAATGTATCAGTGTCCCTGTTGGGAAAAACCATTGTTAAGTGAAAAATAAAAATAAAAAGGATGTGTGAGTTTACACTTCGTATCCTAGGAAAGTATGGAAGAAACATTTCTCTGGATTTAGGGACTGAGGTTATATGTTGTGTCAAAAGAAGCCAAGTTTAAAAAATAAAACAACTGCAAACATTATTCCTCTTGAAGAAAACTTAAACTATATTTCTTTTCATTAAGATCAGGTTAAAGGGCAACTAGGTGGAGCAGGGGATAGAGCACCAGCCCTGAAGTCAGGAAGATCTGAGTTCAAATCTAGGCTCAGACACTTAACACCTCGTAAAGGTGTGACCCTGGGCAAGTCACTTAACCCCAATTGCCTCAGCAATAAACAGATAAATAAATAATTCGGGACAAGATGTCTTTTATTAGCAGTAGGAGGCAATGCTGGGTATAGCCTGAAGGCCAGAAAAAGAAATAGAAGTAAAGAACACCATCTCAGAAGAAAGCCCTGAGGTGAGAATTCAAGGGCGGGGCCTCGAATAATTATGGGTTTGCTATAAAGGGAGGCCTCGGAACTCGAAATTCAGTACGTGAAAGTCAGTCCGAGTGGCCGCAAGGGAGATACCTTTCTCTCAGAAATAGCCGCTCATCCCTAGGGTCGCGATGATGCCCGTCAGATTGCAGGCAACCCGGGACTATGCGGGCGCTGACTCGACCTCATACCATCTTCAGAGCTCCCCAGATGCCTTCGACGATGCCAGCCACACTTGCACCTCAGGAACACTGAGAGTGGTCCTCCACAACCATTCCCTGTGGCTCCAGTTTTACCAAGAGCAGACGGAAATGATCATTAACAAGCCGGGCAGGTAAGCGAGAGGGGGTGCACTTTGCCTCGTGGGTCCCCCGGAGCTGGAGAACCGCGACTGAGACTCCTTTCCTTGAGTTTCATAAAAATTCACTAGAAGCTGGGACCTCTTGCCTTCTTTTGGCACCTATGGCTGCCCCCAACCAACCAATGATTGCTTTCCAAGCAATGGTTTCTGACAATTTGGTGCCGTAAGCTATACGACTATACGTGCAGGAGATCTATGGGCCATTTCCTTTGGGAAACTCGAATTTACTAGACTCTTGCTTGATAGAGAGTAAAAAGACGATTGAATGAGGCCAGCTAAGTGCCACAGTGGATAGATCACCGTCCCTGAAGTCCGGAGAATTTAACAGTTCCTAGCTGTGTGACCCGGACCAAGTCACTTAACTCCAATCGCCTCAGGGGAAAAAAAAAAAAAGATTGAATTTAGGATGGGGGATGGAGTTCACACTTCTAAGGTTTCCGACTTCACGGACCAAAACAAATGAAACATTCCTTTTTTCTTTTTTTTTCCCCCCTTTTGAGAAGCAATTGGGATTAAGTGACTTGCCCAGAGTTATACAGCTAGTAGTAACTGTTAAGTGTCTGAAATCAGATTTGAGGTCAGGTCCTCTAAGGAGTTAATGCTCCCATCTAGTGTTCTAAACAGTGTGCCATCTAGTTGCCCCTAAAATAAAATATTAAATAAAAATTAAAAGTCTATACCTAACACAGAGAGCTGCCTGGCCTTTTCTGCCCTAGAAGCTTGATGGAATGTGTTTCAGCAATTAAGTTTTTTCTCACTGTTTCTTCTTTTCTTTGCAGGCGAATGTTCCCTTTACTGGTTTACAGAATCTATGGGATGAACCCAGTTGCTCGTTACCGGGTATTTCTGGAAATATTGCCGGTTGATCAACACCCCTGGAGTTTTCAGAATGGCAAGTGGTGTCAGTGTGAAAAAAAAGAGTACAACATGCTAGGTAAGGAAAGATTTGCTGGCCTGCGAAGAGTGTGCTGGGGGGGTGGAGTTAGTCAGCCTTTCTGATATTGAGGTGTCCTTTTGTGACTCCCCTAAGAAAATCAAATTATTCTTCACCTGTGCTGTACTTCATGACTTCTCCTACATTGGTCCTTCTTCCCACACCGCCTGACTTTTTTTCTTCCTTTCTGGCTAATTCTTTCCTTTTCTCTTTTCCCCAAGTCCCAGGATTTTCGCTTCCTAAACTTATGGATCCTTTCTTCTTATCAAACAAGTCAAGTAACTTCAGAACAATACTATTTATCAAGCAAGTGTGTGGGAAGATTAGATTAGGTGCCCTTTGTAAAGCTTTTAGCAAAGTGCCTAGGATAGGCTTGTTTGCTTCTTTCCATATCATGTTGGAAGTTCCACAGAAACCAGCTATACTTCCTCACCTGAGTAACTTGATGAGTTTGTTCAGTGCCAGGAATCTTCAGGTCCTAGCCCTAGAAAACCAAACCTACCTTTTTTATATTTTTAAAAAACATTTATTCGTCTATTTTGTTTTTGATATTACAATCCCTTTTATTTCTCCCTATTCTGTGAGAGGTAACAAAAGTAAACAATGGAGCAAAACTAACAGCAATACAGTAAGCTTGTCTGAAAATGCATTCAGCTTTTCACATTTTTTAGCCTGCTGCCTCTCCATTTTCCATTGTTTTCTTAATGAACAGAAAAGTGTTTTCTTTCCCTCCCACTGCCACCCCACCGCGTTAAAAAAAAAAAAGACATTTTTTCATAACCAACATACATTAGTAAGCAAAACCAATCTTTTCATTGGCTAAACTCAATTACATGACTCATTTTCCACCCTAGATCTACTATCTTTTTGTCAGCAGAAGGTTTAGTCCTTCTTCTGGAATCATTGCTAGTCATGGTATAGATAAACGCTTTTAATATTGTTTGACTTTTTTGAATGTAGTTATTGAATACAATTTTCTCTTGTTACTGAATATTTCCTTTTCCATCAATTTACTAAAGTCTTCAAGATTTTTAAAATATAAAATTTGTAGTTAACTTGTGAATCAATTCTCTGTTTCTGCTAGTTTGATTGTAACAAGCACTATAGTGTTTCCAGAAATTTGTAAATCATTCATTGTCTCACTTCTGCCTACAAAATGGCATATTCCACCACATTGAAATAGTCCAATGAATTCTTCACTTTTCAGTCTTTTTGTTCCCATAAAGAGTTCCTATAAACATTTTTATGCACTGCACATTGACAAATATTCTAAGTACACGAATAAGGCAGTTCTCCAGCAAAACTAGAAGCATGTGGGGAAAATGCTCTGATTCACTATGAATTATTGAAGTGCAAATTTCAGCAGTTCTGGATTCTATCTCACAGTTATCAGAGAAGGAGAGATGAGGAAAAAAAGGACTAAGACTCAGAAAATAGTTACATTGTCATATATCACTATTAATGAACTTGTGAATGAGTACAATTATTTTGTAAAGTATTTGATATTATACACAACAAATTATGTGACCTGTGCAGCCCTTTGACCTGGATATCTCTCTGCTTGGATCATTCCCCAAAAAATCAACAAAATCGCAAAACTTTTTTAATTGCACAAAAATATTTAGAGAGCTCATCTTTCTACAGGGAATCATCTGTATATCCACCCAGACTCCCCCAACACTGGGGCTCATTGGATGAAGAAAGAGATCAAATTTAAGCACCTCAAAGTGACTAACAGCCAAGAAACTATCAACAAAGGGAAAAAGGTAAGATCTCCATTGTGTTCCCCTTTCAAGTCTTGCCAAGTCCCTCAGCACAAAAAGGAGAGAAACATGCTGAAACTAGATTTAGAGAAGACCTTTCCAGTGGCAGGAGGGTAGGAGTAAGAGCTTAGAGCGGGTCACCAAGGAAGCATGGGATTTCCATTGCTCATACTTCCAGGAATTGGAAGAGCATCCTCCCTATTCTATAGGATCTATAGTTTCTATGGATTCTAAGAGATCTTGGATAACACTTGGTCAGTCTCCACCTTCCCAGGTATTACTAATAAAGACCAGGTAGGTAGAAAAAGAAGAGATACCTATCTCACCTCATATTTCCGACTTCTTTACAGATGATCTTATTGCACTCCCGCCACAAATATCTACCGAGGCTTTGTATTGAAGAAGTGAATGATGGAGAACATGAAACATCAGTTCCTTCCTTCAGCCATAACTTCACGTTTGCAGAAACAGAGTTCATTACTGTAACTGCATATCAAAATATTAAGGTGAGAATCATTCTTAGTGGAACATCTGATTTGGGCTGGGTAGAGGGATAGCATGGAGGGAGATGATTGATCAGTCAATAGTCATTTGTTGCTGAGAGAGTTGATCAGTCATCAAACACATGCAGGGCTCTAGGGATACATAGAGAAAAATAAAAGAGTACTCACCCACCTGTCTCTTCCAAGAAGTTTACATTCCCCTAGGAGCAAGCCACAATATACAAAGCAGGGTTGGCTAGGGGGTGTTTCTTTCTAAATGACCTGCTCTTAACCTGTTTGTGTTATCAACAATTTATGAAGACAGGTGACATCTCCTCAGAGAAATGAATTTCCAAATTCCTAATAAAAGGAGAGGCTCAACTTCATCATGAAAATAGAAAATAAAGTTGAAATTTTGTTTCCTTCCAAGTCTAAAAGCCCTCTGAAATCCAAGTAAAGAAACTCTCATCTAGGTAGTCACTGATACAAAGGTGGGCAGAGTTAGGGCTAAGGGCAAGAGGACCCAGCTGGTTTGCCGATGTTGAGTATCTCAAATAGAGTTCTCTCCTTCTTCCATTTCACAAATGAAGACAGTGAGTGTTCTCTGGAAGGTCACCCAGTGAATTGGAGCTGATAAAGATTAAGTCCTTGCCTTTTCCAGCAGGTAGCTCAATTCCCTTTTGGGAAAATGGTTTTTACTCACTGATTTTTCTCTTCTTTCTAGGTCTCCCAACTCAAAATTAAGCACAATCCTTTTGCTAAAGCCTTTAGAGAAAAGTACCATTTTGGGAAAAGTGTGAATCAGTAAGTAGTAAAGGGGCTCAGCTCCATGTTTGTTTTTTCCCAGTAATCTATTGTGAGACTGTGGGCAGAGAGGATTAAAACTGCTCAAATAGAAAGCAGGTCTGAAATTTGGGTGATGGGATGGGATTTCTGAAAGAATGTATTCTTATTTTACGGATTCAATTTTCCTTTCATCTTTTTCTTCAAGGTATCTTACATCAGAAGGATCCACTGCCGGGACCACAAACTCCCCTAACACTGATTCTGATCACTCTTCAATGGAGCTAGGAGAGGGTTCTTCTCAAGATAACGAAGGGGCATCACTGAATCCTGGGCTTTGGGCTCAGTCTGCTCAGCCACTCCCAAGCTGTGCTCATGACTCCACTCCCAGCAGTAGTAATCTCATGCCTTTGGGCATGAATGCCATGGAGCATGGCTTTCTACCCTCCACTTCTCCACCCACCATCCAACACAACTTCCAACAAGACCTTGTGGTCCCTCAAGAAAACTGGCCCCTATCTTCTTCATCTAATTCTACCAGCAACAGTGGAAATTATCTCCATTCTATACCCACAAGACCCATGGACACTATCACTAGGACTGAAGAAGAGAAGCAACTTGAACAAGAATTCTGGGTCCATGCCCTGCCATCATATTCTAATAACTATGGACAGAGTGAAGAAGGCTCAAAGAAGAGAGGTTTCTCTCCTGATGATTCAGAGGATGAAATGTGCTCAAGAGGGAAATACAGAAAACAACATGCTGGGTAAGAATATGTGGAAGGAAGCTGAGGCCATGAGTCATAATGATGTTGAGGTTTGGGTGTCCTTTCTTGGGTGCCTAGTCCAACCATCCACTTTCTTTACCTTAATCATAAAGTCTTTCATCTCTTTTCCTTCTCTCCCCCTTTTCCTCTCTGTTTCCCATCTTTCCTACTCTCTTCTCGCTGCCTTTTTTCCCCCTCCCAAGCCCCTGATATTTCTCTGTCTGGACCTATCTTTTCCTCTTAGCCAAATGAACTTGAAGTTTAGTCTTAGATAAAGCTAAGACACCTGTCTCAGCTCCCCTGGTGGATATCTCCAAATTTAAGGACACAAGTTTTGGAGCCCTTAATCTAGGAGAATTTCTCCTGGTCCAGGTAATATAGGGAATGTGATGTAGTGACATCAAGGTGATTTGACAAGATGTCCCAAATGGGTATGTCCAGAAAGGAAACTGAGGTGACTTGTCTGAAAAACACTACCTCAAAGCAAAAATTCCGTGTTCTCACTGAAGATAATTCTAATTTTCAAAAAAAAAAACTCATGGGTTCCCTTTTCCTTTTCTTGGAGAAAATTTATTGAAAGAACTAAAGGGACTTAGATCCTTTTGCCTTATTTTCCTTCTTTGTGTACCAGACTCTGGTATTCTGAATGATGTTTCTCTCCTGTTTTCCCCAGGACTTTGTGTCCTGAGGCTGTGGGTAAAAGGAGTATATTTACTAGATAAGAAGCAGATCTGGAAATAAGAAATAGAATATTGGGAAAATGTGTTATTGCTAGTTACACTGACTTTCCCCTCTTCTTTTTCTTCCAGGTGTCTGACATCTTTAAAATTCTCTACCCCTAGGATCTCCACTGAAAATGCATCTAGTGTTTCCATAGCAGGCCTAGGAGAAGATGCTTGTCAAGTTATGGATGAGATGCCTGTGACTACTAGCTTCCTTCCCCAAGTCCCTAGGGAGCCCATGAACTTTGCCTATGGTGCCATTCATGGCAGCAACACTCTCCAGCCCTTAGCCATAGATAGCATGAATCCCGGACTTCTACCCTCCATTTGTCCACCAACCAGACCTTTTGACTCCAGACAGGATGTTGTGGACCCTACAAGGGAGTGGTTCAATTTCTCTTCAGCTAACTCCAACATGAACTATGGCAGCTGGCTACAATCAATACCAGCCATGGACATGGTCCCCTTTCATGGGGACCCAAGAAGAGATGGATCATGAAAGGCAGCTATTGACCTATCTCTCTACATTGCAATCTCTTGACCCAGGATGGGTTGAAGAACTTGCTAAATGGAGAAATCTACCTCAATGATTGAAGAAAGAATGACTCCTGGCTGGATCCTTCTCAGTGATTTTTTTCCTCATTTTTTTATCTTTCTTTTTCTGTGGGGAGGAAGGGGAGTAAGTAGATTCTCTATTCATTAGGATAACTAGCTATTTAAAATAATTTCAAAATTAAATTCAAAAAGACTAAAAATTCCATTTACATAGCACAACAGAAATAGAAGATTCACTATAAATCCATGAATTTCCATTTCACACTGTCTACTTTTTTTTTTTTTTTAAGAACTGATGTAATAATAAATACCACTGCTTTCTGGGTCTCCTGAGTTTTGTTCTCTCCTGTGTACTTTTAATTTTTTTTCTCTCTCCCTTAATCACTCCACAGTAGGGAAGTCCACTATTAGATACAAATGTGTATCTATGTAAATTTATACCATACATACTGCTGTTTATCAGTTTTATCTTTGGAGATATATAGGATTTTCCTTTATAGTTTCTTTGTAGTTGAGTATTTATAATTTATATGTGATTATTTATAACTCTTTGGGCATAATTCCAGATTGCTTTCCAAAATTTTTGGATCAGTTCATAGTTCCAACAAAATTAGTGTCTATTTTTCCACAGCTCCTCCACCATTTGGCATTTTCCCTTTCCATTATTTTAGCCAATTTATAGGTGTGAGATAATGTCTCAAAGCTCTTTTAATTTGCATTTCTCTAATGTTTTAAAGCATTTTGCTCTTAAGACTATATATAGTTTTGATTTCTTCCTCCAAATCTGTCTGTTCATATTGTGAAGATAATTGTGATTTTCACATTAATCAATATGATATATGCAAAGAATAGACTAATAATTTAGATTTTTACCGAGCTATGATTTCACCAGCAGATTCTGGCTTTGGAGTCTGAAACTCACAATGTAGCTTCAAATTATTGTTAGAAATAAGCTACATCTAGGATATACTGTAACCCATTCAGCATGTAAAGGACTGCTTGCCATCTGGGGGAAGGGGTGGAAGGAGGGAGGGGAAAAATGGGAACAGAAGCGAATGCAAAGGATAATGCTGTAAAAAATTACCCTGGCATGCGTTCTATCAATAAAAAGTTATTAAAAAAAAAAAAAGAATGAAGGACAAATAAAAAAAAAAAAAAAGAAATAAGCTACAAAGATAAAAAGGACTCTGGAATGTATTAAGTTGGTTTATTTAGGGTCCTTAAGAGAAAAGGATGATCCACTCAGGGGCAGTTCCTTATAGATGTGTGAATGAGCCTTTTATTTCCTATCTAGAAGTACAAGGCCCCTCCCTTGTTGCCTTAATTGGCTAGGGATGAGGAAGTCAACAGACTTCTTGGTCCTCCCATTGCATGTTCCTCTTTGACATGTTCCTCCCCTTCTACCCTTCTCATAACCCATGTTCAAAAATGGCAGAAAACTCCTCCTTTGGAGAAGAGAAGTTAATATTAATCAACTCATTAAGCATGCCACTCAGTGCTTGCAATGAGTTATATTTTACCCACTTCTTTTGGGGGGTGATTTCAGCATCCTAATCAATAATTTGTTTTGTACAACTAACTCACTCAGCTGATGGGTCCTTTCTCTAAGTCTTTGTCCTTATATGGAAATATAGTTCTAGGACTGCTCAGTTATCAATCAGTCTGACCTTCCTGTGCTTGTACTGTGCCTATCAAAGTTAAATGAAATGAATCAAAGATTGTAGGATCTGTTTCTGTCACAAAACTCTGGTCTTGTGATCACCAGGAAATGACTCCTAAGCCTTGAAACAATCAACTCAAGAATCTTTCTTTTTTTTTTTTTTTTTAAATTTTTTATTTAATAATTACATTATATTGACACTCATTTCTGTTCTGATTTTTTTCCCCTCCCTCCCTCCACCCCCTCCCCCAGATGGCAAGCAGTCCTTTATATGTTGGATATGTTGCAGTATATCCTAGATACAATATATGTTTGCAGAACCGAACAGTTCTCTTGTTGCGTAGGGAGAATTGGATTCAGAAGGTATAAATAATCCGGGAAGAAAAACAAAAATGCAGATAGTTCACATTCGTTTCCCAGTGTTCTTTCTTTGGGTGTAGCTGCTTTTGTCCGTCATTTATCAATTGAAACTCAGGTCTCTTTGTCAAAGAAATCCACTTCCATCAAAATATGTCCTCATACAATATCGTTGTCGAAGTGTATAATGATCTCCTGGTTCTGCTCATTTCACTTAGCATCAGTTCATGTAGGTCTCTCCAAGCCTCTCTGTATTCATCCTGCTGGTCATTTCTTACAGAACAATAATATTCCATAACATTCATATACCACAATTTACCCAGCCATTCTCCAATTGATGGGCATCCATTCATTTTCCAGTTTCTAGCCACTACAAACAGGGCTGCTACAAACATTTTGGCACATACAGGTCCCTTTCCCTTCTTTAGTATTTCTTTGGGATATAAGCCCAATAGAAACACTGCTGGATCAAAGGATATGCACATTTTGATAATTTTTTGGGCATAATTCCAGATTGCTCTCCAGAATGGTTGGATTCGTTCACAACTCCACCAACAATGCATTAGTGTCCCAGTTTTCCCGCATCCCCTCCAACATTCATCATTATTTTTTCCTGTCATCTTAGCCAATCTGACAGGTGTGTAGTGGTATCTCAGAGTTGTCTTAATTTGCATTTCTCTGATCAATAATGATTTGGAACACTCTTTCATATGAGTGGTAATAGTTTCAATCTCATCCTCTGAAAATTGTCTGTTCATATCCTTTGACCATTTATCAATTGGAGAATGGCTTGATTTCTTATAAATTTGAGTCAGTTCTCTATATATTTTGGAAATGAGGCCTTTATCAGAACCTTTAACTGTGAAAATGTTTTCCCAGTTTGTTGCTTCCCTTCTAATCTTGTTTGCATTAGTTTTATTTGTACAAAGGCTTTTTAATTTGATGTAATCGAAATTTTCTATTCTGTGATCAGTAATGGTCTCTAGTTCATCTTTGGTCACAAATTTCTTTCTCCTCCACAAGTCTGAGAGATAAACTATTCTATGTTCCTCTAATTTATTTATAATCTCGTTCTTTATGCCTAGGTCATAGACCCATTTTGATCTTATCTTGGTATATGGTGTTAAGTGTGGGTCCATGCCTAATTTCTGCCATACTAATTTCCAGTTATCCCAGCAGTTTTTATCAAATAATGAATTCTTTTCCCAGAAGTTAGGGGCTTTGGGTTTGTCAAACACTAGATTGCTATAATTGACTATTCTGTCTTGTGAGCCTAGCCTTTTCCACTGATCCACTAATCTATTTCTTAGCCAATACCAAATGGTTTTGGTGACTGCTGCTTTATAATATAATTTTAGATCAGGTACAGCTAGGCCACCTTCATTTGATTTTTTTTTCATTAATTCCCTTGAGATTTCCGACTTTTTATTGTTCCATATGAATTTTGTTGTTATTTTTTCTAGATCAATAAAATATTTTCTTGGAAGTCTGATTGGTATAGCACTAAATAAATAGATTAGTTTAGGGAGTATTGTCATCTTTATTATGTTCGCTCGGCCGATCCAAGAGCACTTAATATTTTTCCAATTATTTAAGTCTGACTTTATTTGTGTGGAGACTTTTTTATAATTTTGCTCATATAATTCCTGACTTTCCTTTGGTAGATAGATTCCCAAATATTTTATGGTATCCACAGTTATTCTGAATGGAATTTCTCTTTGTATCTCTTGCTGTTGGGTTTTGTTGGTGATGTATAAAAATGCTGAGGATTTATGGGGATTTATTTTGTAGCCAGCTACTTTGCTAAAATTATGAATTATTTCCAATAGCTTTTTGGTAGAATCTCTGGGGTTCTCTAGGTATACCATCATATCATCTGCAAAGAGTGATAGTTTGGTTTCCTCATTGCCTACTCTAATTCCTTTTATATCTTTCTCGACTCTTATTGCCGAGGCTAGTGTTTCTAATACGATATTAAATAATAATGGTGATAGTGGGCAACCTTGCTTCACTCCAGATCTTACTGGGAAAGGTTCCAGTTTTTCCCCATTGCATATGATGCTTACTGATGGTTTTAAATATATGCTCCTGACTATTTTAAGGAAAAGTCCATTTATTCCTATGCTCTCAAGTGTTTTTATTAGG
Organism: Antechinus flavipes; assembly: GCF_016432865.1. NCBI lineage: Eukaryota > Metazoa > Chordata > Mammalia > Dasyuromorphia > Dasyuridae > Antechinus > Antechinus flavipes. The sequence goes on along the minus strand of NC_067401.1, from coordinate 136,150,149 downwards.
AATGGATGTTGGATTTTATCAAATGCTTTTTCTGCATCTATTGAGATGATCATGTGGTTTTTGTTTGTTTGGTTATTGATATAGTCAATTATGTTAATAGTTTTCCTAATATTGAACCAGCCCTGCATTCCTGGTATAAATCCTACTTGGTCATAGTGTATTATCCTGGTGACAATTTTCTGTAATCTTTTTGCTAATATTTTATTTAAGATTTTAGCATCAATATTCATTAGGGAGATTGGTCTATAATTTTCTTTCTCTGTTTTCAGCCTACCTGGTTTAGGTATCAGTACCATATCTGTGTCATAAAAGGAGTTTGGTAGGACTCCTTCAATCCCTATTTTTTCAAATAGTTTATATAACATTGGAGTTAATTGTTCTTTAAATGTTTGGTAGAATTCACATGTAAATCCATCTGGTCCTGGGGATTTTTTCTTAGGGAGTTGATTGATAGTTTGTTCTATTTCTTTTTCTGAGATGGGACTGTTTAGGATATTTACTTCTTCCTCTGTTAGTTTGGGCAAGCTGTATTTTTGGAGGTATTTTTCTATTTCATTTAAGTTGTCGAATTTATTGGCATAAAGTTGGGCAAAGTAACTCCTAATTATTGCTCTAATTTCCTCTTCGTTAGTGGTGAGTTCTCCCTTTTCATTTTTAAGACTAACAATTTTCCTCTTTCCTTTTTTTAATCAGATTTACTAAGGGTTTGTCTATTTTGTTGGTTTTTTCATAGAACCAACTCTTAGTTTTATTAATCAATTCAATAGTTTTTTTACTTTCAATTTTATTGATCTCACCTTTTACTTTTAGAATTTCAAGTTTAGTGTTTGACTGGGGGTTTTTAATTTGTTCCTTTTCTAGCATTTTTAATTGCAAACCCAATTCATTGACCTTCTCTTTCTCTATTTTATACAAATAGGCCTCTAGAGATATGAAATTTCCCCTTATTACCGCTTTGGCTGCATCCCATACATTTTGGTATGATATCTCATTATTATCGTTTTCTTGGGTGAAGTTATTAATTATGTCTATGATTTGCTGTTTTACCCAATCATTCTTTAGTATGAGATTATTTAGTTTCCAATTATTTTTTGGTCTACTTCCCCCTGCTTTTTTGTTGAATGTAATTTTCATTGCATCGTGGTCTGAAAAGGATGCATTTACTATTTCTGCCTTACTACATTTGAGTTTGAGGTTTTTATGTCCTAATATATGGTCAATTTTTGTATAGGTTCCATGAACTGCTGAAAAGAAAGTGTATTCCTTTCTGTCTCCATTACATTTTCTCCAGAGATCTATCATATCTAGCTTTTCTAGTAGTCTGTTTACCTCTTTGACTTCTTTCTTATTTATTTTCTGGTTTGATTTATCTAATTCTGAGAGTGCAAGGTTAAGATCTCCCACTATTATAGTTTTACTGTCTATTTCTTCTTGCAGCTCTCTTAGTTTCTCTTTTAAGAATTTAGATGCTACCCCACTTGGTGCATATATGTTTAATATAGATAGTGCTTCATTATCCATGCTACCCTTTAGCAAGATATAGTGTCCTTCCTTATCTCTTTTAATTAGGTCAATTTTTGCTTTAGCTTGATCTGAGATCAGGATGGCTACCCCTGCTTTTTTGACTTCACCTGAAGCATAGTAGATTTTGCTCCAACCTTTTACCTTTAACCTGCATGTATCTCCCCGCTTCAGGTGTGTTTCCTGTAAACAACATATTGTAGGATTCTGGCTTTTAATCCATTCTGCTAACCGCTTCCTCTTTATGGGGGAGTTTACCCCGTTCACGTTTATGGTTAGAATGACCAATTCTGTATTACTTGCCATCTTGTTAACCCCGGTTTATGCTTTCCTCCCTTCTTTCCCCTTTCCCCCCTTCCAAGTATTAAGCTTGTGAGCACCCCTTGCTTCTCACAGTCCTCCCTTTTTAGTGTCCCTCCCCCCGCCTTAGAGTTCCTCCCCCTATCTTACCCCTTTCCCTCCCAGTTCCCGTATTCCCTTCCGCTTAGCTTATTCCTTCCCTTTCCACTTTTCCCTTCTCACTTTTCAATGAGATGGGAGAAGTTTCACCATAGATTGAATATGTCTTAAGATTTTTCACTTAAAGCCAATTCTGAAGGCAGTAAGATACCCACTATATTCATCCCCCTCCATTCTTTCTCTCAGATATAATAGGTTTCCTATGCCTCTTCATGAGATGTACTACCCCCACTTTACCCTTTTTCTGGTACAATGTCCTTTCCACATCAATTTCTAGAACAAGGTATACATGTATTCTTTATACATCTATATAGTCAAAATATAGTTCCCAAGATTAATCTTTACCTTTTTAGATTTCTCTTGAGTTCTATATTTGTAGATCAAACTTTTTGTTAAGTTCTGGTTTTTTCATCAGAAATAGATGAAATTCGCTTACTTCGTTGAATGTCCATCTTCTTCCCTGGAAAAAGATGCTCATTCTCGCTGGGTAAGTTATTTTTGGTTGCATACCAAGTTCCTTAGCCTTTCGGAATATCATATTCCAGGCCCTTCGATCTTTTAATGTGGATGCTGCCAGATCCTGGGTGATCCTTATTGTGGCTCCTTGATACTTGAATTGGGTTTTTCTAGCCGCTTGCAATATTTTTTCTTTCATCTGAGGGTTCTGGCATTTGGCCACTATATTCCTTGGTGTTTTGATTTTAGGATCCCTTTCAGTGGGTGATCGATGAATCCTTTCAATGTTTATTTTTTCCTCTGTTCCTATGACTTCTGGGCAGTTCTCTTTGATAATTTCCTGGAAGACAGTGTCCAGGCTCTTTTTTTCATCATGTTTTTCTGGGAGTCCAATGATTCTCAGATTGTCTCTCCTGGATCTGTTTTCCAGGTCTGTTGTCTTCCCCAGAAGGTATTTCACATTTTTCTCCATTGTTTGATTTTTTTGGATTTGCTTGACTGATTCTTCTTGTCTCCTCGAGTCATTCAATTCCACTTGTTCAATTCTGATTTTCAGTGAAGTATTCTCTTCACTCACTTTTTTAAAATCTTTTTCTAATTGTCCAATTGAGTTCTTTTGTTCTGTGGAATTTTTTTCCATTTCGCCAATTTTGTTTTTTAGAGAGCTGTTTTCTGTTTCCAGTTCACTAATCCTATTTTTCAAGGATTTTACTTCTTTATCCACTCTCTCTTTAACTTTCTCCAGGCTCTTTTCCCATTTTTCTTCTAGCTCCCTTGTGAGAGCCTTTTTAATCACTTCTATGAGGTTCATCTGTGCTGAGGAACAGACGATCTCCTCCTTTGGGGAATCACCTGGGGACTGCCTGTTTTTAGTCTCCTCAGGATTTAGAGTCTGCTCTCTATCTGTGTAGAAGCTGTCAAGGGTTAAAGTCCTCTTCAGCTTCTTGCTCATTCTGTCTATTAATCAGAGACAAACTACCAAAGAAAAACAGAAAAAACTGGAGTCTTTCTTTGGGGGGGGGGCTGGGTGTGTTATCGAGCTTCCTCTACAGACTGCAGGGGGCAGCAGTGAGGCACTATCAGGACTGTGCTGCGCCTGCGCTCTGAGATCCCAGAGCGTGCTGAGTCACTGAGGGGGGGGAAGGGGGGGGCGGCCAGGTCCTGAGAGACTCCAGCTGTTTGCGGTTGTGTTCTTCAGCCCCGGTGTTTTTAGCTTCTCTGCTGGGCTGTTGACTTGCTGCAGGTTCCAAACCTGTAGCGAAGCTCTCCCCGCAGAGACGGCTACAATCACTCCCCACCCCCTCTCCAGTCTGCTCCCGTGCTCTCACTGCCGCTGCCCGCCGCCTGCGCCCGATCTAAAACCGCCCCAGCCCTCCAGTAAAGACAGACCTTTCTTGGCGGATCTCAAGGATGGCTTCTCTTGGTAACTATTTGTGGGTTTTTTTCAGTCAAGCATTGATTCAGAGGCTTGTAATGAAGTGGATAGTGAGAGAAAGCGCGGAGCTTATGCAACTGTGAGCCTCCTCTCCGCCATCTTACTCCTCCTCCAAGAATCTTTCACAAAGGACTTGAGAGTACCTATATTTTTCTATATTAGTTGGCTTGTTGTGAGAAACTATTGAGGTCCTAGAAATGATTGTATTATAATATACATCCCCCCTCCTTTTTCCCACTTGTGATATATGTATTATATAATATCTTCATTCCAGCATGTTGAACTTTCCTTCTTAGGAGAGTTTCAAAGATCAGTAGACTGCTTCCTCACTCTCAAATGAAATAAACTGATACTTGATTCTCCTATTTCTCGCCTGCTCTGTTTTTGTCCTTTGCTATTATCACTATTATCCTATGTGGATAATATTGTCCTATGCTATTATCACTGATCCTTTCCAGACTACCTTTAAAATTCTGTTAATTTTCTATATCCCAAAGACATCCAAAAAGTTTGGGGAAGGCCCTATATATACAAACATTTATAGCATTTTTTTTCTGGGATGGTTAAGAATTGGAAATCAAAGGGGAATGTAATGGAATATTATTGTGCTGAAACAAATGATTTGAGAAAAATATGGAAAGATTTTACATGAACTCATGCAGAATGAAGTGAACAGAACCAGGAAAATGTTGTACATAGTAATAGCAATATTGTTCCACAAAGACTGGTGACTGACTTAGTTATTCTCACCAATAAAATGATCTCTCCAGAAATCGATCCCCCTCCAGAAAACTAATATTGTTTAAATGCAGGCTGAAATAAGCTGTTTTTCACTTTCTTTTTCCTTTATTTGAGTCTTCTTGTTCAAAATGACTAATATGGAAATGTTTTATATGATTATACATGGATAAGCTATATCTGATTGCTTACTGTCTCAGGAAGGGGACGGAAAGGAGTAAAATTAGGAACTCAAAATTTTACAAAATGCTTAAAATTATTTTTAATATTTAAATGGATAAAAAACAATATATTTTTAAAAATAATTTGGATGCTCTTCTAGTCAGTGCATATATGTTAAGTATTGCCAGTACTTTGTTGTATATAGTACCTTTTAGGAAAATGTAGTTTCCTTGATTATCTCCTTAATTTAATCACTTTTTAATTTTGTTTTGTCTCAGATCATGAGTGCTACTCTTGGCTTTCTTACTTCAGCTGAAATATATGGTAGATTGTGCTCCAGCTCCTTATTTTACCTAAGGATGTTCTTTTTTTAAAAAAAAATATCATTAAACCCTCTCAAGATATCTTGGGATTTAATGACTTAAACCTAAAACACTCTGCTTGTCATTGATTGGTTAAAAATAGATCCTAGTATAAGCCCTAATTGGAAATTGTTTTGGTCAGAAACCCTAAGGGTCTTCTCCTTTCTATTTATTTCTATTTATTTAGGTCTCTATCTCTCTCTCTGTCTCTCTCTTTCTCTCCCTCTGTGTGTGTGTGTGTGTGTGAGACTATGTAAAAAAAGATATTCTTTTCCTCAGTTGCTACCTAGTTCTAATCACTGCATGGGTGTGACTCAGAGGAACTGAGGCTTGGGAAAGACCTTATCTTAAAAAGGACCAAGTCTCTTACTGATCCATGACTATCTTCAATCTTCCTGATCTGACCACCATACGCACATGGTTCTAAATGAGCAACTGAGGCAGATGACCTTGCACAGTCCTTCCTCATTAAAGCCAATGCACTTGCATGCCATGGCATCACCACCCTGATATCATGGTCCTCTTTAAGAACAAAAGACAAACAACAATATTTTAACTGTTAATGTCTATTTCAAATGTGTTTTTTGTAAGCAACATATCAAGTTGGATTTTGATTTCTATTCCATTTGGTTGTGTCCTGTTTAATACATGAGTTCATCGCATTCACAAGCATAGTTATGATAAATGTTTATTTTTTCTAACCTATTCTCTCTCTTCTCTCTCTCTCTCTCTCTCTCTCTCTCTCTCTCTCTCTCTCTCTCTCTTCTTCTCTCTCTCTCTCTCTCTCTCTTCTTCTCTCTCTCTCTCTCTCTCTCTCTCTCTCCCTCTACTCCTAAAAAGTCTGTTTTGCTTCTGACTATTGCCTCCCTTAGGCCTCCTTCCCCCTCATCACTTCCCCTTTTAAAAAATTCCCCTTCATTTTCTACTCCTCTGATGGATAAGATAGAATTCTATACTAAAATAGAGAGAGAGAAAGAGAGAGACAGAGACAGAGAGATAGAGACAGAGAGAGAGAGAGAGAGCTGGCATGTGCATGTATTCCCTCCACTTTGAACCAGTTCAGATGAGTATGAGGTTCAAGGGTTTCCAGTCTCCAATCCATTTTCCTCTCCTCTTTCTCTATACACTTTTGAAAACCTCTTTCCAACACAATTAACTCACATTTGTGACCTCTGTCCATGTAGACTGATTTTAATTGCCCTAATAATGATTTTAAAAATTTTAGGAGTTACATGTATCATTCTCCTAAATAGGAATAGAAACTCTTTAAATCTTAAATGCCTTATAATTTCTCTTTCATGTTTACCTTTTTATGTTTTCTTGAATTTTGTGTTTGAATGTCAAATTTTCTATTAAGTTTTGATCTTTTCATCAGGAATGCTTGAAAATGCTTTATTTCATTAAATATTTATTCCTCCCACCCCTCATCCCCTAAAGTATCATAAACAATTTTGCTGGGCAGGTTATTCCAAGCTCTCCACTCCTTTAACATTCTAGTTGCTAAATCTTGTGTGAGCGTGACTGTAGCTCTACAATATTTGAATAATTTCTTTCTAACTCCATTTACTATTTTGACTTAGAAGCTCTGGAATTTGGTTATAATATTTCTTGGAGTTTTCTTTTTGGGTTCTCTTTCAGAAACTAATCAGTGATTTTGTATTTCACATTTGGTCTTAATTCCTCCCCTTCCTTCCCAATTTTTCCTAGAGATGTCAACAATCCTGTTCAAAATGGCATTGCTGATAAGTGCTTACAAATGAGATTGGTATGTTCTTATACATTAGTTTGATTTATCAGAATTGAAAATCCCATATTCACCAATTATGAAAGATTTACCTATTCTGATCTAGACAATGATCCAAGACAATTCCAAAGAACCCATGATTTAAAAAAAAAAAAATACTATTCACCTCCAGAGAGGAAACTGACAAACTCTCAATGTAGTTTGAAGTATATATTTTATTTTATTTTATTTATTTATTTTTTTTAAAAATTTTATTTTATTTAATAATAACTTTGTATTGACAGAATCCATGCCAGGATAATTTTTATACAACATTATCCCTTGCAATCGCTTATGTTTCGTTTTTTCCCCTCCCTCCCTCCACCCCCCCCCAAGATGGCAAGCAGTCCTATATATGTTAAATATGTTGCAGTATATCCTAGATACAATACATATTTGCAGAACCGAACAGTTCTCCCGCTGCACAGGGAGAATTGGATTCAGAAGGTAAAAATAACTTGGGAAGAAAATCAAAAATGCAAATAGTGAAGTATATATTTAAAAAAAACACAAATCTTATATTTTATTTATTTGTTTTCTGGTTGGTTGTTTTTTTTTTTTTTTTTTTTTTGGCTTTTTTATTTGCAACTTGCCTAATATCTAGATATATTTTCCTCGATTTTACAATGTCATCTTACTTGCCTTCTCAATGGGTGGAGGAAGGGTAGGAAGGTTCAAATTTAATTTTTAAAAATGAATGTTGAAATAATTTACATGTAATTGTGAAATATTTAATGAAGTGATTTTTTAAGTAGAAAGAACATACCATTATTTGGCCATTACCAATTGGGATTTGCATTGTTCAGTTCCATAACATGGCACAAGATACTAAGTGCTTTATAGATAGACTTTTTGGTAACTTTCCAGATTGTGAATGTTATATACTAGTGAATGGGACACCAAATTCTGGAGTACTCTGTGAGTTTCTGGTAACTGGCTTAAGTTTAATCAAGGCTAAGCCTCGGTCTTGTCAAGTAATGACACTAAGAACGGAGCAAAACCTAGATGTGATTCTATCCTAGGAAAGCTAGGTGTGGATTTCCCCAATCCGGACATGAGTAGAGATAAATCTATCCAGTTCCTTCTGAGGAAGCCCCCAAATGCAACAAGAATAAAGAGGAGAAAATCATAACTGAGAGGCTTGAGGGGAAAGGGGAAAGTAGGGAGGGGAAGGACTCTTTGCAGTAAAGGCACGATTGAAAGTGAGGAGACACAATAGATTTCCATAAATGGATGTAAATTAATGTAAATCCCCCAAAGTATTAAGGGATGCTACAGCCTTGGAAAGTGGTAGGAACTTTAGAATAAGTATCATTAATTATGCTTAATAATTTTCTTAACTTACTAGAGATCTTTCAGTGAAAGGAGACAAAGTGTGAATGTTTGTAAAAAATAGACAGCAACAATAAACCTCTGCTGGAGCTTTGTCAGATCCCTTGCCTTCCAGACAGGTCCAAGGCTTGCTCTCCTGAAGTAGCTGTTCTGACCTCTCTGTCCTACCCCAAGAAGTTCGTCATCAAGCCAGCAAGGAAGACTTGAACCCCCAATGTTTCTTTAGAGGGAGTCTTTTGCAAGTCCTTGCTGTTGTCGGCGGGGAAATACAGAGCGGCGGTGAATCCTACAGTGTCCTAGTCCTAGCCGACGGGTACAAGGTCTATCTGTCTTTGGTTTGAGGAGGAAATGGCGAGACTGATGACTCTCTCTCGTTGCCTCTCTTATGCATAAGAACAGCAGGATCCGTGGTGTATGAAGCACAGAACCCAAAGCGTATGCTGCTGGCACTTTGGGGTTCCAGGCATGTCGGCAGTGTGAAGGAGGTGGCTTTCCTAAATCCTCACTCCATAAGCTAACTGGAATTCCATGTTTTGGACGTCAGTTGCTACTTCCTTTTAGAACTACTCTCTTTCTAACTCCCACCCCAAGGAACCTTGAATGTAAACCTGGGTGTTGGAGAAAATGATAAATGGGGGAGGCACTGTAAGAAAAGGATATATTAATATACTGTGGGTAAACCTCTGAACTGTTGCAACCACTCTGGAAAGCAAATCGGAACTATATCTAAAAGGGTATCAAACTGTTCCCTCCACTGTTTGACTCCACAATACTACTCCTTAGTCTATACACCAAAGTGATAGGGGGAAAAAAAGGAGGGGGGCTCCATTTGTACAAAAATCTTTCTAGCAATTGTGTGTGTGTGTGGGGGGGTGACCAAGAATTGAAAATTTACGGGGAGACCATCAGATATATACAAGTGATAAGATTCTATTGTGCTGTTAAAAATGAAGACGGAAATGTTTCAGAATAACCTTGAAAGGCCTTTATGAATTGATGCACTGGGAAATGAGAACTTGGAAAATAATTCATGCCATTACAACAACATTGTAGAGAAGTAATATTGATATTTTTGGTTAGTCTAATCAACATGGTTGATGACAGAGGACAGTTCCAGAAGACACACAATGAAACATGATACCATCCCATTTCAGATTCAGAGTGTAGATTGGGGCACATTTGTGTGTGTGTGTGTGTGTGTGTGTGTGTGTGTGTGTGTGTGTGTACAGGGTAAATGGGGGGAACTGTTTTGTTTGATTATACATAGAAGTAAAGTAATGAGTTTTGTTTTTCTTGCTTTCTCTATGGAAGGAAGAATAGATGTTAGGGAGAGAATATGAGCTGAATATAAGTTTTCATTATAGAAAATAAAATGAGGGATTTAAATTGATGGTTCTCTAAGAGCCTGTCTTGCTTTAAGTCAATAATTTGATTGAGACGACTTAGCTGCTGAAAATCTAAAGAGTAAACTTTATGAAATATAACAGGAAAGGGGAAACTAGGTGGGACAGTGGTTAGAGCACCGGCCCTGAAGTCAAGAGGATCTGAGTTCAAATCTGACCTCAGATACTTAACCCTCCAGGGTGTGTAACCTTGGGCAAGTCCCACTGCCTCAGCAAAAATAAACAAACAAATAAATAAAGGAAAATATCTGGGAAGCATAGGATTATATTCTCTAGATAGGGAAAACTGAAAATAAATTTTGTAGTTCTTGTTTATTGAGGCTATGAGTTAAGGCAAAAGAAACAGGTTAAAAACCATAATAAATATTATGTTAAGATAATTTAAAATCTTTTCCATTGGAGCAGCTAGGTGGCACAGTGGATAGAGATCTAGCCCTGAAGTCAGGAGAACCTGAGTTTAAATCTGATCTCAGACACTTGACTCAAGAGAAAAAAAAATTTTTTTCCATTAGAATCATTATAAAGAATGTCAATTATTAATAGGACAAGGCAACTCAATCCTGGCAAAATGGGAAATAGCAATGCAGGAAGAAAGAGAAATGAACTCCAGAAAGAGGAAATGTGTGCATCTCCATGTTGTGAATTCAAGGGTGAAGTCTCTTGGATCTTAAGAAATGAATCTAAAGAGGAGGCAAAGATTGAAATTCTTTTTTCCCCTCTTTCTTTTTTCTTTCTTTCATTCTTTTTTTCCCCCTACGGCAACTGGGGTTAAGTGACTTGCCCAGGATCACATAGCTAGGAAGTGTTAAATGTCTGAAATCAGATTTGAAGTCAGGTATTCCTGACTTCAGGGCTGGTACTCTATCCACTTCATCACCTAGCTCCCCTTGGACTGATTTTTCTTAAAAGGAGAATGGTTCTCACTCAATTTCTTTTACATTTCTCTCTAAGTCTCTCCACTTAAAAGTTAAATACAATCTCTTTGCCAGAAGTTAGAGAGAAAGCTCCATTAGGAAGAATGTGTGAATCAATAAGTCATAGAGAGACTCAGCTCTATTTTTGTTTTTTCCCTTCTTTATCCCTTCCATTCCAAGTACTGCTCTTGGTACCCACTCAGCCTCACCCAGTCCCTCGTGTCTTCTGTCTTTTACCAATTTATTATCTTGTTTTCTATCTTTTATCAATTTATTGTGAGACTATGGACAGAGAATGCTAAAATTGGTTTTAAAAAAAGCAGATCTAAAACTTGGAAGTTATCTCTGGATGATAGGATACAAGTTCTGAAACAATGAATTTTTCTTTGTCTGAGTCCATTTGCCCTTCATCTCCTTTTTCTTCAAGGTGTCTTGCATCAGGAGGATCCACAACCAGTACCACAAACTCCCCTGAAGCTGATTCTGGTGACTCTTCAAAGGAGCTTGGAGAAGGTTCTTGTCAAGATAAGGAGAGGGCACTAGTGAGTCCTGGGCTTTTGACTCATTCTGCTCAGCCACTCCTGAGCTATGCTCATGGTTCCATTCCCAGTATTAGCAATCTCATGCTCTTGGGCATGAATGCCATGAAGCATGGCTTTCCACTCTTCACTTCTCAAAAAAGTGACCACTCAACACAACTCCAGACAAAATCCTGGGGGCCCTCAACTGACCCATTTGTTTCTCTTCTAAATCCACCAAGAACAACTGGGGATTGCTTCAGTCTGCATTCCCAGTGGCAAAGGATATTCACTAGGCTGAAGAAGACAAGCAATTTGAAGAAGAACTCTGAATCTATACCCTGACATTGTATTCTAATGACATCATGTTGAACTCTGGACTGAGTGAAGAATGCTCAAAGAAGAGATGTTTCTCTCTTGATTATTCAAAGGATAAAATATGCTCAAGAGGGAAATGCAGACAACAACATGCTGGGTAGGATTACCTGAAAGGAAGCTGAGGGCATGAGCCAAAATGATGTTTTTCTCTTGGTTCTGATATATGGGTGTCTATTCTTAGGTGCCTAGTTCACCCATCCAGTTCCTTTACCTTAATCATAAAGTTTTCCATTTCTCCTTCTTTCCTGTCCCTTTTTCTCCTTTTGCTTCTCTCTACTTACAATCTTTCCTACTTCATTCCCACTATCTTGGTTCTTTCCTTCTCCCTACTTCCAGATATTTCTCTGTCTGAACCTATCCATCTTTTCCTCTTAGCCCAATGCCAAATGAACTTGAAGACTGAATTACTCCTGGTCTAGATAGTATAGGAGATGTGGGGTAGGGAGAACAAGATGTCCCATATGGGTATGTCTAGAAAGGAAACTAAGGTGATTTGTCCAAAAAACACTCAGAACCTCAAAGACAAAGTACATATCTTTGGTCCTCACAGACGATAGCTCTAAGTTTCAAAAAAAAAAAAAAAAAAAAAAGATTGCTCTGCACTCACTGGTTCACTTTTCCTTTTCCTGGAGAAAGTTCATTGAAAGAAGAAATAAAGGGACTCAGATCCTTTTGACTGCTTTCCCTTCTTTGTGTACCAGGCTCTACTATTCTGAATGATGCTTCTTTTCTCTGTTTTCTCCTAGGACTTTGGTGTGCTGAGGCTATAAGTAAAGGGAGTATACTTACTAAATAAGAAGCACATCTGGAAATAAGAAATAGAAAACTGGGAAAATGTATTATTGCTAATTACACTGACTTCCCTCCTTCTCTTCCAGGTGACTGACATCTTTAGCATTCTCTTCCCCTAGGATCTCTATTGAAAATGCTTCTAGTGCAGAAAAAAGCATACAATAAAATCCAACATGCATTCCTATTAAAAACACTAGAGAGTATAGGAATAAATAGACTTTTCCTTAAAATAGTCAGTAGCATCTATTTAAAAGTGACAGCAAGCATTATATGTACTGAGGATACACTGGAACCATTCCCAATAAGATCAGGGGTGAAACAAGGTTACCCATTATCACCATTACTATTCAATATTGTATTAGAAATGCTAGAATGACAATAAGAGAAGAAAAAAGAAATTAAAGAAATTAGTGTAGGTAAGGAAGAAATCAAATTATCACTCTTTGCAGTTGATATGATGGTATACTTAGAGAACTCTAGAGAATCAACTAAAAAACTATTAAAAATAATCCACAACTTTAGCAAAGTTGCAAGATCCAAAATAAATCTATATAAATCATCAGCATTTTTATATATCACTAACAAAATCCAACAGCAAGAGATACAAAGAAAAATTCCATTTAGAATAACTGTTGACAATATAAAATATTTGGGAATCCATCTGCCAAAGGAAAATCAGGAACTATGGGAGCAAAACTATAAAATGCTTTTCATACAAATAAAGTCAGATCTAAACAATTGGAAAAACATCAAGTGCGCTTGGATAGGTTGAGTGAATATAATAAAGATGGCAATACTACTTAAACTAAACTATTAAGTGCTATACCAGTCAAACTCCACAGTAACTATTTTACTGACTTAGAAAAAATAACAACAAAATTCATCTGGAAAATCAAAAGGTCAAAAATTTGAAAGGAATTAATGAAAAAAAAATGCAAATGAAGGTGGCCTAGCTGTACCTGATCTAAAATTATATTATAAAGCAGCAGTAATCAAAACCATTTGGAACAGGCTAAGAAATAGAGTAGTTGATCAGTGAAATAGGTTAGGTTCATAGGACAAAACAGTCAATGACTATAGTAATCTAGTGTTTCACAAACCCAAAGACTATTAAGAATTCACTATTTGACAAATTCTGCTGGGAAAATTGGAAACTACTTTGGCAAAAATTAGGCATTGACTTACACCTAACACACATATACCAAAATAAGGTCAAAATCGGTTCATGATCTAGACATAAAGAATGGTATTAAAATAAATTAGAAGAACATAGTTTACCTCTCAGATCTGTAGAGAAAGAAGGAATTTGTGACCAAAAAAGAACTGGAGATCATTATTGATCAAAAAATAGGTAATTTTGATTATATTAAGTTAAAAAGGTTTTGTACAAATAAAACAAATGCAGACAAGATTAGAAGGGAAGCAATAAACTGGGAAATCATTTTTACATTCAAAGGTTCTGATTTCTAAATCAGAACCTTATTTCTAAAATATATAGAGAATTGACTCAAATTTATAAGAATTCAAGCCATTCTCCAATTGATAAATGGTCAAAAGTTATGAACAATTTTCAAATGAAGAAATTGAAACTATTTCTAGTCATATGAAAAGATGCTCTAAATCACTATTGATCAGAAAAATGCAAATTAAGACAACTCTGAGATACCATTACACACTTCTCAGATTGACTAAGATGACAGGAAAATATAATGATGAATGTTGGAGGGGAGATGGGAAAACTGGGAAACTAATACATTGTGGGTTTTTTTTTTCTTTTCTTTTCTTTGACACTAATACATTGTTAATGGAACTGTGAATGGATCCAACCATTTTGGAGAGCAATTTGGAACTAGGCTCCAAATGTCATCAAACTGTGCATACCCTTTGATCCAGCAGTGTTTCTACTGGGCTTATATATCACAAAGAGATCTTAAAGGAGGGAAAGGGGCCAAAATGTTTGTGGCAGCCCTTTTTGTGGTGGTAAGAAACTGGAAACTGAATGGATGCCCATCAATTAGAGAATGGCTGATTAAATGATGGTATATGAATGTTATGGAATATTGTTGTTCTGTAAAAAATGACCAGCAGGATGATTTCATAGAGGCTTAGAGGAACTTACACAAATTGATGAAAAGTGAAATGAGCAGAACCAGGAGATCATTATACATGGCAACAACAAAATTATACGATGATCAAGTCTGATGGAAGTATCTCTCTTCAACAATGAGATGATTCAAATGAGTTCCATTTGTTTAGGGATGAAGAGAGCTATCTACTCCCAGATAGAAGACTGTGGGAACTAAGTGTGGTACACAACATAGCATTTTCACTCTTTTTGTTGTTGTTTGCTTGCAGTTTGCTTGCTTCTCTCTCTCTCTCTCTCTCTCTTTACTAATTTGATTTGATTTTTCTTTTGCGGCATGATAATTTTATAAAAATGTATGAACATATTGGACTTAACATATATTTCTACCATGTTTAACCTATATCGGACTTTTTGCCATCTAAGGGAGGGCACAGGGGAAGGAGGGGAAAATTAGAATACAAGGTTTTGCAAGGGCTATTGTTGAAGAACTGTCCATGCATATGTTTTGAAAAATAAAAAGCTTTAATAAAAAAAAGAAAGAAAGAAAGAAAGAAAGAAAATGCTTCTTGTGTTTTCATAGCAAGTCTTAGGAGAAAGTACTTGTCATGTTATGGATGAGATACCCCTTAACTCTTGGGTTCTTTCCCTAAGCCCCAAGGAGCTCATGGATTTTGCCCATGGTGCAATTCATGTCAGCAAAAATCTCCAGCCCTTAGCCACAGCCTGGATGTCTACCTTCCATTTGTTCACCATCCAGACCTTTTAACTCCAGACAGGATGTTGTGGACTCTCTAGGAGACTGATCCAGTTTCTCTTCAGCTAACTCCAACATGAACAATGACAGCTGCCTACAGAGAGCTGGTCTCAAATAATACCTGAACTGTACTCTTCCTGTACATGGTCCTGGCCTTCTATATCTGGTTACAATCAATACCCTTCCATGCCCATGGACCCTTTCACATGGAACCAGGAAGAGATGGATCCTGAAAGACATCTACTTACCTCTCTCCACACATTAAAATCTCTTGACCTAGGATAGGTTAAAGTTTAATTTCGTCACTTGAAAATTGTTCATATCCTTCTACCATTTATCAATTGGGGAATGATGTGCATTCATATAAATTTGGCACAGTTCTTTATATATTTTAGAATTGAGACCTTTATCATAAATACTGGCTGTAAAGATTTTGTACTTCCCTTTTAATCTTGTTTCTCTTGGTTTTGTTTGTGCAAAACCTTTTTAATTTAATATAATCAAAGTTGTCCATTTTTCCTTTCATAATGTTCTCTATTTTTTCTTTGAGCATAAATTCTCCTTTTCTCTAAAGATCTGATATGTAAGTTATCCCTTGGTCTCCTAATTTGTTTATGGTATCAGCCTTTATGCCAAATCATGTTGCTTTTTTACCTTATTTTGGTATAGGATGTGAGATGTAGGTCAAAGCTGAGTTTCTGACATATTATTTTCCAGTTTTCCCAGAAATTTTTGTCAAATAGTGAGTTTTTATCTCAGAAGTTGGAGTTTGGGGATTTATCAAATAATAGATTGCTATAGACCTTGCTTATTGTGTCATGAGTATCTAATCATTTTCACTGATCCACCACTCAATTTTTTAGCCAGTACTCAACGGTTTTGATGACTGCTGCTTTATAATATAATTTTAGATTTGATACTACTATGCCACCATCCTTTGTAATTTTTTTTTCATTAATTTCCTTGTTATTCTTGATCTTTTGTTCTTCCAAATGAATTTTTGTTATTCTTTTTTCTAGTTCTATATAACAATGTTTTGGTATTTTGATTGATATGGCACTGAACAAGTAGACCAATTTAGGTAGAATTGTAATTTTTATTATATTAGCTCAGCCTAGTCATGAACAATTGATATTTTTCTAATTGTTTTGATCTGATTTTTTTTTATTATAGCTTTTTATTTACAAGATATATACATGGGTAATTTTTCAGCATTGACAATTGCAAAACCTTTTGTTCCAATTTTTCCTCTCTTTCTCCCCATCCCCTCCCCCAGATGGCAGGTTGACCAATACATGTTAAATATGTTAAAGTATAAGTTAAATATAATATATGTATACATGTCCAAACAGTTATTTTGCTGTACAAAAAGAATTGGACTTTGAAATAGTGTACAATTAACCTGTGAAGGATATCAAAAATGCAGGCAGACAAAAATAGAGGGATTGGGAATTCTATGAAGTGGTTCATACTCAGTTCCTAGAGTGTTTTGATCTGATTTTATTTGTATGAGAAGTATTTTGTAACTGTGTTCATATAGATCTTGGATTTGTGTAAGCAGGTAGACCCCCAAGAATTTTATTTTGTCTACAATAATTTTAAATGGAATTTCTCTGTCTTATCTCTTGCTGATGGGATTTGTCGGTAATATATAGGAATGCTGATGATTTGTATGGATTTATCTTATATCCTGCAACTTTGCTAAAGCTGTGAATTGTTTCCAGTAGATTTTTGGGTGGTTTTCTAGGATCCTCTAAGTATATCGTCATATCATCTGCAAAGAGTGATAATTGTATTTCCTCACTGTCTATTTTAACTCCTTTAATTTCTTTTTCTTTTCTTAATGTTAAAGCCAGCATTTCTAGTACATTGTTGAATAATAATGATAATAATGGGCATCCTTGTTTCATTCCTGATCTTATTGGGAACTCATCCAGCTTCTTTCCATTGCAAATGTTTGCTGCAGGATTTAGATAGACCTGCTTATAATTTTTAGGAAAGCTTCTTTTATCCCTATATTCCCTTGTGTTTTTAATAGGAAGGGATGCTGTATTTTGTCAAAAGTTTTTTCTGCATTTATTGAGATTATCATATGATTTCTGTTGGTTTTGTTATTGATATGATCAGTTATGGTTTTCCTGCTATTGAACCGGCCTTGCACTCTGTTATGGGAACAACCCATAGCTGGAAGATCTAATTCTGACCAGCAGAATAGATCCCTTCATGTGAAAGGATGATACAAGAGGACTGAGAGGCAGTTGCAGTCTCAGACCTCTCTCCTCTTCTCTCTTGCCTGGATTTATTTCATTCCCAATTCACAAGCAACATCTGGGTCAGTAAAGATTGATTTGCAATTTCTTCAAGTGTGTTATGATTCACAGATGTAGGGAGTTTTGGAGAACTGACCTGCCTCTTCATACTTAGGCATGGTCTTTAACAGCATATCATAAATCCCACTTGGCCATAATGTATTATCCTGCTAATAAATTGCTGTAATTTCTTTACTAATATTTTATTTAAAATGTTTGCATCAATCTTCATTAGGGAGATTGGTCTATAATTTTCTTTCTCTGTTTTGGTCCTTCCTGGTTTAGGTATCAGTGTCATATTTGTGTCATAGAAGGAATTTGGCAATACTCCTTTTTTACCTATATTTCTAAATAATTACATGGAATTGGAATTAATTGTTTTTTTAATGTTTGGTAGAATACACTTGTAAATCCATGTGGCCCTGGAGATCTTTTCTTAGAGAGTTCATTGATGATTTGTTCAATTCCTTTTTCTAAAAAGGGACTATTTAAGAATTTTATTTCCTCTTCTGTTAACCTGGGCAGTTTATATTTTTGTAAATACTCATCCATTTCAGTTAGATTGTCAGATTGCTATCATAGAGTTGGGCAAAATATCTCCTAATTATTTCTTTAATTGCTTTTTAGTTGGTGGTAAGTTTTCCCCTTTCGTTTTTGTTGCTTGTGATTTGGTTTTTTCTTTCCTTTTTCTGATCAAATTAACCAAAGGTTTATCTATTTTGTTATTTTTTCATCAAACAAACTCTTAGTTTTGTTTATTCAATAGGTTTTTTAGTCTTAAATTTTCTAATTTGGCATTCAGTTGTGGGTTTTTAATTTGTTCTTTTTCTAACTTTTTTAGTTGTATGCCTAATCATTGATCTCTTTATTTTATTTATGTAGCTATTTAGAATATAAAATTTCACCTAAAAACTGCTTTGGCTGCATCCCATTTTGGTATGTTGTCTCATTATTGTCATTTTTCTTGGATGAAATTATAGATTGTTTCAGCAATTTTTTGTTTGACTCACTCATTCTTTAGAATTAGATTATTTAATTTCCAATTGGTTTTTAGTCAATCTTTCCCTGGCCCTTTATTGAATGTAATTTTTATTGCATTGTGGTCTGAAAAGGAAGCATTTACTATTTCTGCCTTTTTTGCACTTGATTGTGAGGTTTTTATGCCCTGATACATGGTCATTTTTTGTGTAGGTGCCATGTATTGCCAAGAAAAAGGTATTTTTCTTTTTTCTCTTTCCACGCTGTCCTTAGTCATGTGTGTGTATTTTTTTATACATCCCACCTACTACCTTATCTCCTGTCAGCCCTCCACCTTTCACTTAGTAAAATTTTTTTAATCCATTCCTCCCACTACCTAATCTTCTATAAACCCTCCCTGCCTTCTCTTACCTTTTCCCCTAGTATTTCTGTCTTCCCTTCTATCCTCTCCTCCCCTTTTTTCCTCTTTCTCCTCCTACTTCTTTATAGGGTTTGATAAATTTCTGTATCCAAATGAATCATTAAATTATTCCCTCTTACACCCAAAACTGATGAGATCTTCACACAATGCTCACCTCCTTCCCTTCTTTCCTTTGATTGTAATAGGTCTTCTGCACCTCTTCATGTGAACTAATTGTCTCATTATGCCTCCCCTTTCTTCTTTTTGCTGTACAGACCTTTTCCCACCCCTTAATGCCTTGTTCTTTGATGTCATCACCTCTGGAACCATTCACAACCACACACAGGCCATGTGATATGCCCCTCAGTGACAAATACACTTCTCAAGAGTTACAGATATTATTTTCCTGTCTAGGGATATAAACACTTTAACCTTTAAATATATGTTTTCCCCCTGGTTATCTTTTTATGGTTCTCTTGTGTCCTGTGTTTGTAGATTAAAGTTTTGTTTTAGTTCTGGCTTTTTTTTTTCCAGATGAATTTTGTTGTTATTTTTTCTAGGTCCATAAAATAATTTTTTGGGAGTTTGATTGGTATAGCACTAAATAAATAGATTAGTTTAGGTAGTATTGTCATCTTTAAAATATTCACTCAACCTATCCAAGAGCACTTGATATTTTTCCAATTGTTTAGATCTGACTTTATTTGTGTGAAAAGCATTTTATAGTTTTGCTCATATAGTTCCTGACTTTCCCTTGGCAGATGGATTCCCAAATATTTTGTATTATTAACAGTTATTTTAAATGGAATTTTTCTTTGTATCTCTTGCTGTTGGATTTTGTTAGTGATATATAAAAATGCTGATGATTTATATATAGATTTATTTTGGATCTTGCAACTTTGCTAAAGTTGTGGATTATTTTTAATAGTTTTTTAGTTGATTCTCTAGAGTTCTCTAAGTATACCATCATATCAACTGCAAAGAGTGATAATTTGATTTCCTCCTTACCTACTCTAATTCCTTTAATCTCTTTTTCTTCTCTTATTGCCATTCTAGCATTTCTAATACAATATTGAATAGTATTAGTGATAGTGGGCAACCTTGTTTCACCTCTGATCTTATTGGGAAGGGTTCCAGTGTATCCCCAGTATATAATGCTTGCTGTCAGTTTTTAATAGATGCTACTGACTTTTAAGGAAAAGTCCATTTATTCCTATACTCTTTAGTGTTTTTATTAGGAATGGGTGTTGGATTTTATCAAATGCTTTTTCTGCAACTATTGAGATAATCATATGGTTTCTATTAATTTGATAACTGATTGAAGTAATCATATGATTTCTGTTAATTTGGTTACTGATATAGTCAATTATGCTCATAGTTTTCCTAACATTGAACCAGCCCTGCATTCCTGGTATAAATCCTATTTGGTCGTGGTGTATTATCCTGGGTTTGATTTTCTGTAGTCTCTTTTTGCTAATATTTTATTTAAGATTTTTGCATCAATATTCATTAGGGAGATTGGTCTATAATTTTCTTTCTTTGTTTTCATCCTACCTGGTTTAGATATCAGTACCATGTCTATGTCATAAAATAAATTTGGTAGGAGTCCTTCATTCCCTATTTTTTTCAAATAGTTTATATAATATTGGAGTTAATTGTTCTTTATGTTTGGTAGAATTCACATGTAAATCCATCTAGTCCTGGAGATTTTTTTTTTTTTTTTAGGGAGTGATTAATAGCTTGTTCTATTTCTTTTTCTAAAATGAGACTGTTTAAGTAATTTATTCCCTCTTCTGTTAATCTGGGCAATCTATATTTTTGTATGTATTCCTTCATTGTCACTTTGGGCAAAATAACTCCTAATAATTGTTCTAATTTCCTCTTCATTGTTCTCCCTTTTCATTTTTGAGACTGACAATTTGATTTTCCTGTTTCCTTTTTCTAATCAAATTAACTAATGTTTTATCTAATTTGTTGGGTTTTTTTTTTTCATAAAACCAACTCAATTTTATTTATTAATTCGATAGTTTTTTTAGTTTCAATTTTATTGATCTCTCCTTTTATTTTTAGAATTTCAAGTTTGATATTTGGGGGTTTTTAATTTGTTCTTTTTCTAGCTTTTTTAGTTGCAGGCCCAATTTATGGATCCCTTTCTCTATTTTATGCAAGTAACCATCTAGAGATATAAAATTTCCCCTTATTATCATTTTTGCTGCATCCCACAAATTTTGGTATGTTGTCTCATTGTTGTCATTCTCTTGGATGAAATTATTGATGTCTATGATTTGCTATTTCACCCATTTATTCTTTAGGATGAGATTATTTAGTTTCCAATTACTTTTTGATCTATTTTCCCCTGCTTTTATTGAATGTAATTTTTATTGCATCATGATCCGAAAAAAATGCATTTATTATTTCTGCCTTTCTGCATTTGATTTTGAGGTCTTTATGTCCTAATATATGGTCAATTTTTGTATAGGTTACATGTAGTTCTGGTTTTTTCATTTGATTGAAAGTCTCTCATTTCATTGAAACTTCTCTAAAATATGATGCTGAGTCTCACTGAGTAATTAATTCTTGGTTTTAATCCCAGATCCTTTGCCTTCCAGAATATAGTATTCTAGGCCCTCTGATCCTTTATTGTAGAAGCTCTCTGTGAAATCTTGGATAATCCTGACTGCTGCTCGTTAATATTTGAATTGTTTTTGTCAGCTTGCAGTATTTTTTCCTTGAGATAACAGTTTTGGTATTTTGCAACATTGTTTCTTGGGGTTTTCCAGAGGTGATCAATGAATTCTTTCAATGAGTATTTTTACCCCTCTGTTTCGAGACTATCAGGGCAGTTTTCCTTAATGACCTTTTGCAGAATGCTAAACAGAATCTTTTTGGGTCATGGCCTTCAGGTAGGCCAATAATTTTTAAACTGTCACTTCTGGATCTATTTTCCTGCTCAGCTGTTTTGCCAAAGAGGCATTTCACATTTTCTTCCACGTTTTCATTCCTTTTAGTTGGTTTGAGTGATTCTTGCTGTCTCCCAGTCATTAGCTTCCATTTGCCTTGTTTTAGTTTTTAATGTGTCATTTTCTTCAGTTATCATTGGTATCTCTTTTTCCATTTGGTTTATTCTACTGTTAAAGGAGTTGTTTTCTTCTAGCATTTTTTTCCCCTTCCTTTTCCAAACTGTTGGCTCTCTCATGCATGCCTCTCTTTTTTTCCCTCATTTTTTCTTCTCCCTCTTTTATTTGCCTTTTGAAGTCTTTTATGACTATTTACAAGGAATCTCTTTGGGCTTGAGACCAACTTATATCATTTTTTGAGATTTCTTCTGTGGATATTCTGTCGTTGTCTGAGTTTGTGTTTTCATCTGTCCTGTCACCATAGTAGCTTTCTATGGTCAAAGTTCTTTTCTGTTTCTTGCTCATTTTCTTTCCTTTTCTTTTGATATTTCCTTTTTTTTTTTTTTTTTGCATTTAAGGTGGAACTCTGCTATTGGGACAAAGATGGAGCTGTCCCAAGCTTCCTGTGCAGCTCTGAGCCTTGACATTGAGCACAGGGGTCCCTTGTGTTTACAGAGGTTAGCTTTGTCTAACCTCTGTTTTTTCGGGAAACAGCCTAGTTTCCCAGAATTTGCCTTCTGATCTGGGACTGGAAGCTGCCCCCCTGCTGTGTAGCTTCCACAGACTGAGAGTCTTAGTTGCTGATCTGCTGTGATTAAAACCCTGTCACTGGCTTTCCCCGTCTGTCTGAGCTGAACTAAACACCCCTTTCACCCCAGTGAGACTGACCTTTCTTGAAGTTTTTCCAATCTATCTTAAGCTGGATAGAGGTTTCATTCAATCAGACTCTGTTCAGTGGCTTGGTTTCATGTGGTTTTCAAGGGAAAACTCTGACAATGTCACTTTAAGAATTTTTTCTTTTCCCCTTCCTCAATTCCTGATTGCAAGAAGGATGAAAGGATAGATGGAATAGAGAAAGGCATTTAAAAGTTTTTAAAAATTAGGCCCTTGGAAAGACCCAAGCTGCTGGTATTTTGACCCTAAGTGCCATATGGAAAAACCATGAGCCTGTATCCCTCAGTTTCCAGGAACCTCATGTCTCAAACAGTTTTTTGCCACCCTAAAAATTTGGAAATCCAGGAGAATAGACTTGAATGTTAGATAAATTTCAAAGGGATGATGACCTACACCTTTTGAAATAAAAACTGGAATATTTATCATTTCTTTTTTCCCTTAACATATTATTATCTTACTAGAGACCTTTCAATAAAAGGAAGTAAAGTGTAAATGTTTGTAATGCAAACAAACAATTGCAGCTCTTGAGTTAGGAATGTCCTTTGCCCCTTCTGCATCTTAGTCAGATCCTCTGGCTTTCAGCCAGGTCCAAGGTTCCAGTAGTAGCTGTCCTGAACTCTCTCCTTCCAACTCCAAGAAACCGGTCCTCATGAGAGGAAGGAAGAATCAAACCCCACAGCAGCTCTTCAGATGGAATCTTCTGAAAGCTCTTGTGGCTGGTGGTGAGCTACACGGAGTGACAATGAATCCTCCAGTTCCTCCTAGTCCAAGCTGCATTGTCAGGTCCCTTCCCTGCCGGTAGCTATAGCCTTAGATGAGCAATCGACGGTTGCCTGGTCTGTCCTGGGTCATTTGGGGAGGGACTAGAGAGGCTGACGACTTGTTGCCTCTCTTACTGGATAAGAGCAGCAGGATCCTTGGTTCTGTATGAAGTACAGAGCCCAAAGCGTAGGCTGCTGGGACTTTGGGGTTCCATCCATGTTGGCAGTGTGAAGTAGATGGCTTCCCTAATCAAATCTTCACTCCTTAGATTAACTGGAGTCTCCATGAGTGGAGTTACGGTATATAGCCCATGAACTCTTGGGAAACCTAGGGAAAGATCCCAGCAGATATGACTATCTTGACAAGCACCTTTTCCTAATCCTACTGTATAATCACTAGCATTTCAGGGTAGATTACTGGAGCACTTTATAGTCATAAAGATGTCAGATACCTTAAAAAGAAAAGAGGAAATAATAAAAAATTATACAATGTTCTATAATAATGTATTTACAATTTACATTGTGTCAGTATTGCACTTCACATTTCCAAATCTGCTTCCAGATCTTACCTCATTAATAATTGTGTATCTAAGCTTTCTGCAGGAAAAGGAAATAGGATTCAGCCAGTGCAGAGCAATCTTCATTTTGGAAATTTAGAGCTATCCTTTAAGGAAGACCAATCTTTATCTTTTCTGAAGTACTGAGTATTTTTGGACAAGTCATCTCAGTTTCCTTTTTTGGAATGTGACTGCTGTTGTTCAATCATTACAGCTTTTCTGACTTTCTATGACTGCATCTGGATTTTTCTTGGCAAAGACACTGGAGTGGTTTGCTATTTCCTTCTCCAATTCATTTTACAGTTGAGGAAACTGAGGCAAACAGAGTTAAGTGACTTCTTTAAAGTCACACAAATTGGAAGTATCTGGGGCAAGATTTGAACTCAGAAAGATGAGATTTCCTGACTTTCTATCCTGGCATTCTATTCATCAAGCTGCTCCCCTTAGCTGGAAAGTCAAAGTGGGAATATATTGAAAACATTCCATATCATTTGTCCATAGCTACCTGGTTGAGATATCTTGACATCTGCCCTATTCCCCCTTATTCTATATGCCTCAGGAGAAGCCTAAACAGGGGGAATTCACCTCAATTTCAAGAGTTTTATCAACTTGTTTTCTTAAAACTGGAAATGTCCATCAAGGAAGCTGCAGTAAGAAAAGGTGCCTCAGCTTTCTCTAATATACTATATTATATTTGGCACTTTGCTAAGAGGAAAATATGGACAAGCCTAGACAGAGAAAGATCTGGGACTTCAGAAATGAAAAAACTAAGAGGGTGAGAATGCAATGGGAAAACCAGAGGGTGGAGAGAAGAAAGGGAGAGGAAAAGAGAAGGGATAATTTTAAAGTTAAAGTAAAGGGGATGTTTGAGAGGACTAACCAATCAGAGCCTATAGCTCCAGATAGGATGCTATAGACACTCCGAGTGATTAGTTCACTTCTTTCACATTTCAGCCCAAAACGAACAATGGGACCGGATTCCAATCAGTACTTCTGGTTGTCCAGGGAAGTTTCTCATTGCGCCCTGGAAAAGAAACCTGAAGAATAACCCCTGATCTATAACTCCACATCAAATTCTAATGATACAGGATGGATTGAAGAAAATGCCCCTGCCTCCTAGGTTTTTTTCCCCAAGTCTCCAAGAAGCCTATGAACTCTACTTGATTTTTTGTTAAATGCAGATTTATTAAGTCCAAATTGCTATTCCTCTTAAACTAAAGTTATACCATGTACATTTCTTTCCTCACCTCCTTTTTATTTTTAAAAAAACTTTTTATTTTCAAAACATATGCATTGATAATTTTCAACATGCACCCTTGCAAAACCTTATGTTCTAAATTTGTTTTCTCCCTCTTTCCTTAGATAGCAAATAATCCAATATATGTTAAATATGTGCAATTCCTCTATACATATTTCCATAATTATCATGCTGCACAAAAAATATCAGATCAAAAAGGGAAGGAAAAAGAGAAAGAAAACAAAAAGCCAGCAAACAACAGCAAAAAAAAAGTGAAAATATATTATGATTCACATTCAGTCTTCACAGTCCTCTCTCTGAGTGCAGATGGCTCTCTTCATCGCAAGACCATTGGAACTTGTTAAGGACCATGCCTAGGTGAAGGGGCAGGTCAATTCTCTGGGAGCCTCTACAGCTGTGAATCATAACATCTGAAGGAGTTGCAAAGCAGCCTTTATTGATACAGGTGTTGCTTGTGGACTGAGAATGAAATACATTGGATGCAAAGGGAAGAGGAGAGAGGTCAGAGATTGCAACTGCTTCTCAGGAGAGAGATCAGAGAACAGCAATTGCCTCTCAGTCTTCTTGTATCATCATCATCATCCTCTCACATGAAGAGATCCATTCTACAGGTCTGAGTTAGACTTCCAGTAGCCACTGGCAGGTGGCTCCCGTACCACAATGGAAGTGGCCTGAATCACCTCTTTGTTGAAGAGAGCCATCAGAACTTATTATCATATTATCTTGAAGTTGCTGTTTACAGCGTTTTTTTTGATTCTACTCACTTCACTTAGCATCAGTTCACAAAAGTCTCTCCAGACCTCTCTGAAATCAACCTGCTGATCATTTCTTATAAAACAATAATATTCCATAACATTCATATACTATAACTTATTCAGCTATTCTCCAACTGATGTGAATCCACTCATTTTCCAATTCCTTGCCACTAGAAAAAGGGCTGCTATAAACATTTTTGTGCATGTGGGTCCCTTTCTCTTTTATATGATCTCTTTGGGACACTGATCCAGTAGAGACACTGTTGCATCAAAAGATAGGCATATCTTTGATATGCTTGATAGCTTTTTGGGTATAATTCTATAATGCTCTCCAGAACTGTGCATCAGTTCACAACTCCACCAAAAATGTATTAGTTTCCCAGCTTTCCCACATCTTCTCCAATATTCATCATTATCTTTTCTTGTCATCTTTGTCAATCTAAGAGATATGTAGTGGCATCTTAGAGATCTCTTAATTTGCAATTTTCTGATAAAAATATGATTTTTTCATATGACTAGAAATGGTTTTAATTTCTTCATCTGAAAACTGTCTGTTTTTGATCCTTTGACCATTTATCAATTGAAGAATGTCTTCTATTCTTATAAATTTGAGTGAATTCTCTATATATTTTAGAAATAAAGCCTTTATCAGAACCCTTGGATGTAAAACTTTTCCCCCAGTTTGTTTCCATTCCAATCTTATCTGCATTGGTTTTGTTTGTACAAAAACTTTTTAACTTAATATAATCAAAATTATACATTTTGTATTCCAGTTCTTCTTTGGCCACACATTCCTTCCTTCCTCATAGATCTGAGAGTTACATTATCCTTTGTTCTTCTAATTTGCTTATAGTATCACTCCTTTTGTTTAAATCATTAACCCATTTCAACCTTATCTTAGTATAAGGTGTTAGGTGTGGGTCAATGCCTAGTTTTTGCCATCCTAATTTCCAATTTTCCCAGCAATTTTTGTCAAATAGTGAGTTCTTATCCCAGAAGCTGGGGTTTTGGGGCTTATCAAACATTAGATTACTATAGTCATTGACTACTGTGTCTTGTGAATCTAACTTATGAATCTAACTTATTCCACGGATCAACTACTTTATTTCTTAGCCAGTACCAAATTGTTTTGATGACCGCTGCTTTATAATATAGTTTTAGGTGTGGTACAGCTAGGCTATCTTCATTTACATTTTTTTCATTGATTCCAATGGACTCTACTTGTAAAGCCATTCATAGCAGCAACAACCTTCAGCCCTTAGGCACAAATGGCATGAATCCTGGACTAGTACTCTCCATTTGTTCACCAATCATGCCCTTTGGCCCCAGACAAGATATCCAGTTCTTTATGACTCTTCCTTTCTCCTCTCTTTCCTCTATTCTCACACAAACCAACTCCATATTTCCAATTCTTCTCTCCTGACTTTTTCTTTTTTCTTTCTCCAAGTCTCAGACTTTTCTCTTCCTGAATGTCTATGCTTTTCCCTTATTCTAGGCAGCTAAATTGTTCAGTAGGTCGAGTAATGGACAAGGAGTTAGAAGACCTAAGTTTAAATCATAACTCAGAAATTTACATCTTGACTGATCTCATTGATCTTCTGAAATCATCAGCAGTTATTGTATTGATTGCAGTTTTGAAAGTTGTTTGTCTTTAGACTATCATCGCTATTGTATTAATTTTTCTCCTAGTTCAGGACATTTAAAAAAATTATAAAGTCTGCAATATTATTCTTATAATATTGATGGTAAAGTGTAAATTATTCCTTTGATTCTGTTTACCTGATTCTGTAATAGCTAGTATAAATTTTTCCATGACTCTTTGAAATCTCTTTACTTATTTTTTAAAATAGTATTTTATTTTTCCAAATACATGTAAAGATAGTTTTCACATTTATTTTTGTAAAACTCTGTGTTCCAAATTTTTCTCTCTCCTTCCTTTAGCTCTGCCTTCCCCAAGACAGCAAGCACTATGGTATAGTTTAATTATGTGCAATTCTTTTTTTAAAGTAGCTTTTTAATTTTCAAAATACATCTAAATACACTTTACAAAATACAAAAAAAGACTGTTTTCAACATTCACCCAAAAAAACCTTGGGAGGTTTTTGGGGAACTTAGGAAAAACATGCTTTTCTCCTTTCCTCCATACAATTCTTTTAAATCAAAAGGGAACAAACCATGAAAGAAAAATAAACAAGACACAAACAACAGTAAGATTAATAACAGTATTAAAAAGGTGAAAATACTATTCTTCAATACACATTCAGTCTCCATAGTTCTTTCTCTGGATGCAGATAGCATTTGTCATCCCAAATCTATTGGAATAACCTTAAATAGCTGAATTGTTGAAAAAAGCCAAGTCCATCACAGCTGATCACATAATCTTGTTGTTACTGTGTACAATGCTCTCTTGGTTCTGCTCATTGCATTCTGTATCAGTTCATGTAAGTCTTTCCAGGCTTTTCTGAAATCAGTCTTGTTTTCTCATTTCTGGCAACAAAATAGCATTCAATCATATTGACATATCCCAATGAATTATGTCATTCCTCAATAGATGAACATCACTTGACTTTCCAGATTTTTCACCTTCATCAAAAGAGCTCCTTTAACTATCTTTGTTTATTGAACATTGATTAATGTTCTAAGCATATGAATGGGCAATTCTTCAGGGAAGAAACCTAGACTGCCTAGAATGATAGGTAGATGGGGGAATGGGAAATACTCTAAATCACTAGGAATTGGCAAAAAGAACAGAAAGTGAATTATCCTGGGGATGACATTCTGTAATTTCTTTGCTAATATATATTTTTTCCATTAGAGAAATTGGTCTATAATTTTCTTTCTCTGTTTTTGTCCTACCTGATTAAGGTATCAGCACCATATCTGAGTCATAAAAGGAATTTGGTGGGACTCTTTCTTTCCCTATTTTTAAAAATAGATTATATAATATTTAAATTACTTGTTCTTTAAATGTTTGGTATAATTCACATGTAAATCCATCTGGCCCTGAAGGCCAGATGGAGTTGATTAATAGCTTTTCTAAAATAGGATTATTTAAATAATTTATTTCCTCTTCTGTTAACCTGGACAAACTATATTTTTGTAGATATTCCTCCATTTCACTTAGATTATCAAATTTATTGACATAAAGTTGGGCAAAATAACTCTAATTATTACTCTAATTTCCTCTTCATTGGTGGAAAGTTCTCCCTTTTCATTTTTGAGACTAGCAATTTGATTTTCTTTTCTTTTTCTAATCAAATTAACTAAAGATTTATCTATTTTATTGGTTGGTTTTTTTTCATAAAATCAACTCTTAGTTTTATTTATTAATTCAATAGTTTTCTTGCTTTCAATTTTATTAATATCCCCTTTTATTTTAATAATTTCAAATATGATAGTTAATTGAGAGTTTTTTAATTTGCTGTTTTCCTAGCTTTTTTAGTTGTAAGCCCAATTCATTGATCTTCTCTTTCTCTATTTTATGCGAGTAAATATCTAGAGATATAAAATTTCCCCTAATAACTACTTTGGCTGCATCCCACAAATTTTGATATATTGTCTCATTATTGTCATTCTTGGATGAAGTTATTGATTATGTCTATGATTTGTTGTTTCACCCATTCATTCTGTAGGATCAGATTATTTAGTTTCCAATTAATTTTTAGTCTATTTTCCCCTAGTCTTTTATAACATGCGATTTTTATTGCATCATGATCTGAAAAAAATGCATTTACTATTTCTGCCTTTTTGCATTTGATCTTGAGATTTTCATGCCCTAATACGTAGTTAATTTTTGTATAGGTTCCATAAACCACCTAGAAAAGAGTATTTTTCTTTCTTTCTCCATTCACTTTTCTCCAAAGATCTATCATACCTAATTTTTCTAATATTCTGTTTACCTCCTTAACTTCTTTCTTATTTATTTTGTGGTCTGATTTATCTAGTTCTGAGAGAGCAAGGTTGAGATCCCCCACTAGTATAGTTTTGCTGTCAATTTCTTCTTGCAGCTCTCTTAACTTCTCTAGGAATTTGGATGCTATACCACTTGGTTATATGTTTAGTATGGATATTGCTTCATTATCTATGGTGTCTTTTAGCACGATATAGTTTCCTTCCTTATTTCTTTTAATTAGATCTATTTTTGCTTTTGCTTGATCTGATATCAAGATTCCTACCCCTGTTTGTTTGTTTTTTTTAACTTTACCTGAAGCATAATAGATTCTGCTCTAGCATTTTACCTTTACTTGCATGTATCACTCTGCTTTAAATGTGTTTCTTGTAAATAACATATTGTTGGATTCTAGCTTTTAATCCAGTCTGCTATCCATTTCTGTTTTATGGAAGAGTTCATCTTATTTATATTCACAGTTAAAATAACTAATTCTATATTTCCTGCCATCTTATTTACCCCAAGTTGTGCTTTTCTCTTTTCTTTCTTCCTTCCCTCCTCCCTAGTATTTTGCTTCTGACCTCCACTTCCTTCGAACAGCCCTCCTCCTTTACAGCCCCTCTTCCTTTCTTGTACCTTTTCCCTGCTACTTCTGTTTTCCCTTCTATTAGCTTTCCCCTTTCCTTCTCCCTTTCCCCTCCCACTTCTCTGTAAGGTGAGACAAGTTTTTCTGTGAAACCAAATATGTCTGATATTCTCTCTTTGAGCCAAGTCTAATGCCAGTAAGATTTACACAATGTCCCTCCCTTCTTTCCTTCAATTATAAGTCTTCTTGCCTCTTCATGGGATGTAATTTCCCTCATTTTATCTCCATTTTCCTCTTTTTCCAGTCCAATCCCCTTTCCACCTCAAATTTCTTTTTCATATTATCACAATAAAATCAAATTATACTTATACGCTCTAAGTATACCCATAACAGAGATATAGTTCTCAAGAATTCTTTCCTTTAAAATAAAAAAAAAGACAAAAAGTAAAAATGAAAAAATGTTAAATTGTCTGGAATGAAATGAGTGAATTGATTATAGATGAACCTGTTAATGAGTGTAACTATTCTGGAAAGTGTTTAATATTATACAAAACAAGTTATACCAGTGCAATAAACCAATGCAAACTCCTTGATTTAGGTATATCAGTGCTTGGCTGATCTCCCAAAGAAGTAAATGAAATTGCAAAAATTTTTAGTTGCACAAAAATATTTATAGATTTCATCTTTCTATAAGAAACTGCCTTATATGCATTCAGATTTCCCCAACACAAGGGTGCATAGGATGAGGCAAAGAATCAAATCTGAAAAACTCAATAATCCTAACAACAAGGAGGGTAACAGTTCAAACCATAGTGCTCATTCTTCAAGCCCTGCCAAGTCCATCCACACAAAAAGTAAGGAAAGCAGACTGAAGCTAGATGTAAAGAACATTCTGATGGTAAAGAGTAGAAAGTAAAAGCTTAGAGCAGGTCACCAGGGACACATGGAATTTCTATTGCTTATTTTTCCAGAAATGGGAGGAACATCCTTCCTGTTCTACAGGAGGATACTCTTCTGTTCTATGGAAAAGGAGATCTCAGATGATACACAATCTTTTCCCACCTTCTCAGGTATTACTAATAGAAATCAGGTAGGTAGACAGGGAGAGACAAGAGAAGAAATTCTCTGTTTTCCCACAAGCCCACTACCATTTAACATTTTCCTTTTTGTCAGCTTTTCCAGTATTATGGTGTGAGGTGGTACCTATAAGCTGCTTAAATTGGCATTTCTCTAATTATTGATTTACAGTCTTTTTTTCATATGGCTATGATTGCTTTCAACATAGACTTTTGATTTGTGAGTGTTTTTGTGTGTGTATGTGTGTGTGTAATATTCTCTCCATTTACATTGTGGCAGTCTTTGTATATGTTGTTTTCCTGGCTCTACTTATTTCCCTCTGCATCATTTCATGTAGCTCTTTCCTTTCATCACATTTGTCATTTTTTCAGCAAAGTAATAATTATATTCAAATATTCAAATTATATTCAAATAAATACATTCAAACATTGTTTGTTTACTCATAACCCATATCTTTCTATAATCCCTCCAATGTGAACTATTTGAATCTGTTGTCATTTTTGCCAATTTGTAGGGGTGTATTGAAACTTGAAAGTTGAGTTGAGCATATTAAGAACTGTTTTTTTTTCCCTAGCCATATGAAAAGATGCTCCAAGTCATTATTAATCAGAGAAATGCAAATTAAGACAACTCTGAGATACCACTACATACCTGTCAGATTGGTTAGAATGACAGGGAAAGATAATGCAGAATGTTGGAGGGAATGTGGGAAAACAGGGACACTGATACAGTTGGTGGAATTGTGAATACATCCAACCATTCTGGAGAGCAATTTGGAAGTATGCTCAAAAAGTTATCAAACTGTGATACCCTTTGATCCAGCAGTGCTACTACTGGGCTTATATCCCAAAGAAATTTTAAAGAAGGGAAAGGGACCTGTATGTGCAAGAATGTTTGTGGAAGCCCTGTTTGTAGTGGCCAGAAACTGGAAACTGAGTGGATGCCCATCAATTGGAGAATGGCTGAATAAATTGTGGTATATGAATATTATAGAATATTATTGTTTGGTAAGAAATGACCAGCAGGAGAATTTCAGAAAGGCCTGGAGAGACTTACATGAACTGATGCTGAGTGAAATGAGCAGGACCAGGAGATCATTATATACTTCAACAACAACACTATATGATGATCAATTCTGATGGACGTGGCTCTCTTCAGCAATGAGATGAACCAAATCAGTTCCAATGGAACAGTAATGAACTGAACCAGCTACACCCAGCAAAAGAACTCTGGGAGATGACTAAGAACCATTACATTGAATTCCCAATCCCTGTATTTTTGTCTGCCTGCATTTTTTATTTCCTTCACAGGTTAATTGTACACCATTTCAGAGTCCGATTCTTTTTGTACAGCAAAACAATGGTTTGGACATGTATACTTATTTTGTATTTAATTTATACTTTAACATATTTAACATGTATTGATCATCCTGCCATCTAGGGGAGGGGGTGGGAGGAAGGAGGGGAAAAATTGAAACAAAAGGTTTGGCAATTGTCAATGCTGTAAAAGTTAAAAAAAAAAAAAAGAAAAAGAAAAAAAAGAAAGAAAAAAGAGAAAATAAATAGGCCAACCTTAATTTTAAATGTTATGGTCAAAGAGGAAGAGCCCTCAAGAGAAAGGAGGACTGGTAAGAATGAATTGCATGTCGATGAATTTTATTATGATGTTAAAAATTGTCTATTTAAATTTTTGTAAATTTTTATTGCTAAATATTGACTATAAAATTGTTACTGATGTATTAGGGGAAAAAACTGTTTCTTAGAGAAATTTTAAACTATGATCAAAAAGTTATCAAACTGTGCATACTCTTTGACCCAGCAGTGTTTCTTTTGGGCTTATATCCCAAAGAGATCTTAAAGGAGGGAAAGGGACCCACATGTGCAAAAATATTTGTGGCAGCCCTTTTTGTAGTGGCTAGAAACTGGAAAGTGAATGGACCACAACAAAATATTTTCACCTTTTTTGTTATTGTTTGCTTGCTTTCCCCCCCTCAACTTCCCCCTTTTTGATCTGATTTTTCTTGTGCTGCATGATAAATATGGAAATATTTTTAGAAGAATTGCACATGCTTACCCTTCTGTCTAGGGGAAGAGGGAAGGCAGAGAGAAAAATTGGGGACACAAGGTTTTACAAGGCTGAATGTTGAAAACTATCATTATATGTATTTTGAAAATAAAAAGCTTATATTAAAAAAGATAAATTACTGTAATCTGTTTGATGGGATTTTATTGACATTTTTTGAATCTATTCATTCATGGAATGTTTTTTCCTGTGTTTTATCTTTCCTGGGCTAAACTATTAGTATTGTGTCTTTCTCATAAAAGGATTCTAGTAGGGTGTTTTTATTTTTAATTTTTGAAAATAATTTGTGTAATATAGATAACAGCTTCTCTTTTAAAGTTTGATAGAACTTTTGGAGTATCTGAGAGAAGCTCATCAATCTCCACTCTTTACCCTCTCCAATCAGAAGGAAGAGGGGTCCCAAGGTTAAAGGATATTAATGAGTTCTGGTGTTGATGTGATTTTGAAGGATGATGTTCTTGTATGTTTGTAGACTATGATTTCGCTCCTGAGAACAGATTTAGATTCATAACTGTATCATAAATCACAATTAATTTGCGATTTCTTTCATGTATTATTTGTTTCTGCTATTTGTATTGTGACCCATTCATTCTTTAGAATTTCATTGGTTAAATCTCCATTTGGTTCTGCATCTTTTCCTTGTATAATAGCAATTCCTGAACTAATTACTATTTTTGTTGGGTTAAGATCTTTAAAGGGTATATTTACTATATGTTCCTTTTTATTTTTTTGTTATCCTAATACATGCTCAATATTTGGAAAAACTCCATGTGATATTAAGGTATATATGGGTAGCTAGATGTTACAGTGGATAAGACACCAAGGCTGGAGTCAGGAAAACTCCAGTTCAAATCCAGTCTCAAACACATTCTGGCTGTGTGACCCTGGACAAATCATTTGAACGATGAAAAGAGAATACACAAAGAAACTACACTATATTAAAAGTAAAAACAGATAACAATCCAATATCAGTTGTAAACTTAACTGGTCTAAGTCCCTTTGCAACTAAGTTCCCAAAGGAAACATTAAGCTACAAGAATTTATAGAAAGTAACAGAACAGTGACAGAAGATTTCAAAGTTCTGTTTTGGCTAAGTCTATCAGAAATATGAACAAAAGAGAAAATAAAAAGCTGAACAAATTCCTGGAGAAATTAGAATTACAAGATATATAACATATTCTAAACAGAACAGCAAAATATTATATGTTTATGTTTTTGTTGAGTCATTTAAGTAGTTCTGACTCTGTGACCTAATTTGGGGTTCTCCTGTCAAAGTACTAATGTTCAAAATTTTTCACCAACTCATTTTACAGTTGAGGAAACTGAAGCAAACAGAATCCTCTCTTTGGTCACTTTTCTCCATGTAGCTCAAAATCTCTTTCTTTAGGAAGAGTGGATCTTCCTATTCTTCTAGGTCTCACTTGGCCCCAGGAGATTTGAATCCCCTTCTCTTGAAGCAGGATATCTTTAAGCATCAAATCCTTACAGAATATATTTACTGTAAGATCCTCATCTCCCTTTTGTAGAATCTCTCTTTCCTCACAAAACATTCATCAGTGGTACACCTACCCACTATTTTTCCCTTGCATTTTCAACTGCCAATTTTCAATGTTTCCCTTTGCCTCCTCATCCCTTCCTTTATAGACTCTCATCTCCCTGATTTAACTCAAAGGAGTTGTTTTTATTTCACTGTTAGCCTTTGACTTGACTGGAACACATCATATGTTTCTATCCTCTTCCTTTCTTCTCACTTTTTATTTTCTCAATTTAGTTCCACAAAAACATTGATTCATCTATAGGCAAGGTACTTTGTAGACCACAAATTCTACTCTCACAATTCTTCTTTCTCCTTTAAACGTTTTGGGAATAGCATTTTCTTGTTCTGTGCTGTCTTCTAAATCCACATACTCCTCAGTCTTTTCAGAGGTTAAATCATTTTCTCTTGTTTTGTGTTATTTATTCATAAATGTCTAGACTCAGCTATATTCTGTTCTGTTATTAATTCCCTCTTTTTTGGTTCATCTGTTTATGTTCAAAGTTTTTTATTGAATTTTATTTCTCTTTAAAGCATAGGTAATTTTAGTCTTTTTTTTTTCTTATTTTCACCTATTGCTCCTTCTCTGATCTTCTCCCTTCCCCTTTGACAGCTATTTACCTGGGGACTTGATCTCAGTGTATCTCAGCCTCCTTCATGCTCAGCCACTAATGACTGACCTGCCTCAATCTCTGGATCAAGTGACTTCCAAGGCTGCTGGACCCAACAGATTGCTGAGTTCATGGCACATAGCCATATTAAATAGGTCCTTTTCTATTGTCTCTGTTCCTCAGTTCTCTAAGTGGCACACAGTGCTGTCACATTGCTATTGCAATCTCAGCAAATTCTTACCACTTGAAGTTTAAATCTCAATGGGAAGAGGGAGGTGGCATTGGGGTGTTCAGTTCATCTCTGTTTCAAAAATCTGTGGAAGCTCATCCACAGCTTTTCTGCTGGAAATTTGCTGAGCATTGGAAGATGGAGTACTGAGTGAACACTTGTTAGGGAATATTGGACTTCTCTGCTATTAGTTCACCAACATTTTTACCTTATTTAAGTTTTTGGTATACTAGCCTATGAAGGTCAACTGAAATTAGTTTATGTTTACTGTATAATTCTTATTTTGGAGAGATTTAAGTGGTCATAAGTCTTGAAGAATATGTATACTCTGGCAGAAACTAGGCACTGACCCACACAACACTGTATACCAAGATAAGGTCAAAATGGGTTCATGACCTAGGCATAAAGAATGAGATTATAAATAAATTGGAAGAGCATAGGATAGTTTACCTCTCAAACCTGTGGAAGAGGAAGGAATTTATGACCAAAGAACTAGAGATCACTATTGACCACAAAATAGAAAATTTTGATTATATCAAATTGAAAAGTTTTTGTACAAACAAAACTAATGCAGACAAAATTAGAAGGGAAACAATAAAATGGGAAAACATTTTTACAGTCAAAGTTCTGATAAAAGCCTCATTTCTAAAATATATAGAGAATTGACTCTAATTTATAAGAAATCAAGCCATTCTCCAATTGATAAATAGTCAAAGGATATGAAAAGACAATTCTCAGACAAAGAAATTAAAACTATTTCTAGCCATATGAAAATATGCTCCAAATCCTTATTAATCAGAGAAATGCAAATTAAGACAACTCTGAGATACCACTACACACCTGTCAGATTGGCTAGAATGACAGGGAAAAATAATGCAAAATGTTGGAGGGGATGTGGGCAAACAGGGACACTGATTCATTGTTGGTGGAATTGTGAACACATCCAGCCATTCTGGAGAGCAATTTGGAACTATGCTCAAAAAGTTATCAAACTGTGCATACTCTTTGATCCAGCAGTGTTTCTACTGGGCTTATACCCCAAAGAGATACTAAAGAAAGGAAAGGGACCTGTATGTGCAAGAATGTTTGTGGCAGCCCTGTTTGTAGTGGCCAGAAGCTGGAAAATGAATGGATGCCCATCAATTGGAGAATGGTCGAATAAATTGTGGTATATGAACGTTATGGAATGTTGGAATCGTTACAAACTGCTAACTCATTAGAGTTGATAGATTATTGATCTGATCTTACAAGAAGATGTTTTGGGCCTGAAACAAGGTACTAAGTAGAACTAATTAGTACAAGGCTTGTGTTTACACCTTTACTCATCGGAGTTCACAAGTATGCCAGATTCACAAAGTAAATTTTGTATCTTTGTGAATTCACACCTCCCTTAAAGCTCTTACAGCCAGAGAGCACTATGGGAGAAAACCCATAATCCCATTCTCTCTGAAGAGTCCTATATAAGCCCAGTGAAGAGAGATTCTACAGAATATTTTCCACTTGGCTGGCTGGTGGCGGAAGAAAGAGTTTTCAGAGGAAGAAGCTACGAGTCGAGAGTTCAGCGGACAACCAGATTCATCTTCATCTCACATCACTGTGGTTGGTGGCTGGGCTCCTGCACTCTCCCCACTGAGACCAAGCTGGCCTGAAAGACTCACCAGAAAGCTAGCCGAGCCCCAAGTGAAGGAGACAAGAGATTCATTCCATCTTTGTGCTGGCTGGAGGCTGAAGAAAGCAGAGGCAGAGGCTGAAGGACAGAACCTTTGGATTTGGAAACATTCAGAGGGCTCTAAGCTAACCGGGCTTTATTAGAGACAATAAAAGATCTGAATTTTTATCACCTGGCTAAGTTTTGAGGTGATTATTACTTTCAACTGATACTAAAGCTGCCTCCAAGAAAACCTCCCCGAGAAACCTGCACCTCTCCCCCAGAGAGAACTATTCTACTTATTTTAAAAGAAGAAGATCACCACAATGGAATATTATTGTTCTGTAAAAAATGACCAGCAGAATGAATACAGAGAGGACTGGCGAGACTTACATGAACTGATGCTGAGTGAAATGAGCAGAACCAGATCATTACATACCTCAACAATACTGTTTGAGGATGTATTCTGATGGAAGTGGATCTCTTTGACAAAGAGAAGATCTAACTCAGTTCCAATTGATCAAGGATGGACAGAAGCAGCTACACACAAAGAAAGAACACTGGGAAATGAGTGTAAACTGCTTGCATTTTTGTTTTTCTTCCTGGGTTATTTATACCTTCGGAATCCAATTCTCCCTGTGCAACAAGAGACCGTTCGGTTCTGCACACATATACTGTATCTAGGATATACTGTAACCTATTTAACATGTATAGGACTCCTTGCCATCTGGGGGAGGGGGTAGACGGAGGGAGGGGAAAAATCGGAACAGAAATGAGTGCAAGGGATAATGTTGTAAAAAATTACCCTGGCATGGGTTCTGTCAATAAAAAGTTATTTTAAAAAAAGGAATAGATTTGGGGAAAGGACTTTGGGAGAAATTATAGTCATATAAAATAAATAAATAATAAATACTGGCTTATTTTTAAATTAATAAAAAATCTTAATTAAAAAAAAAGAAAATGTATACTCTTTGATGTGGTTCATATTACCTGAATATTTTTTCCTTTGGAAATTAATTTATGGTTTGTTCAATTTTTTTTCCAAGATAAGGTTAAATTCTTTATATCCCCAACTTGGTTAATCTGGGTGATTTATAATTTTGAAAGTATTTCTTCATTTCATCTAAATTGTTTTATTGGCATATAATTGAATGAAACAAATTGTGTTATCTCAGGTTCTCAGGAACAGCTCAGTCAGAAATCTTTAAGCCATTGATGCTCCTAAAGTGGTCTGCTCCAGAACAGTCTAATGATTGTTACCCTGACCTAAACTCTGCAAGTTTCTAATTTGTCTTTGGTTTTATTCTTCATCAATTGTGGAATCACATTTTTAATTTTTCGATACCATTGATTTGGTTTTCTTTCCTTTTTTTAAAGTGAAGTTAGCTAATGGTTTATCCATGTTGTTATTGTTGTTTACTTTCAACTCATTCCTACTTTTACTTATTAATTCAATTCTTTTTTTTTTTGTTTTGCTTTCATATAGTTAATCATCTCTCCTTTGATTTTCAGGATTTCTACTTTAATGTTTAATTGGGAATTTTAGTATGCTAGTTTTTGAGAATTTTTTAGGTTGAATTGGTTATAACCAATTCATCATTTTGTTTTTTCTTTTATTGACAGAACATTCCTAGACAGGCCTCATCCATAGTTTCTGTCTGTCTTCCTTTGTTCACTTGGATTCAAAAAAAGATTATGTGATTTTTTTTCCTTGGATTTCCCAACAAGAATTTAGTCTGGCGCACTTTCTCGTGCACTTTTTAGATCTTTGTGGTAATCTGTGCTGTGCTTCTCTTCTACTTCCTTTTGTCTTAGCTCCATCTAAATCTCTTTCCACTCTTCTGTAGCTTTCGTTTCTTTTCCTATGTTTTGCTCTACTACACTCATTGTTTAATTCCTTTCCTAAAACTCTTGCTCTATCTCTTTCAGGAATTCTAACTGAATTTGTCCCCAAGCTGTATATTTTGCTTTGAAGTCTTCTTGTATGTGTTTTGAAAACATCCTTGTCATCATAATTGCTTTTATTAATTTTTTTATTTAACATTTTATTTTTTCCCAATTACATGCAAAAATAATTTTTAGCATTCTTTTTTTTAATTTGAGCTTCAAATTCTTTCCTTCCCTCCCACCCTTCACCTTCTTTGAGAAAGCAAGCAATTTGATGTAGATTATGCCTGTGCAGTCACAAATAACATATTTAGTCATATTAGGCATTTTGTAAAAGAAAAGACAGAACAAAAAACAAGTCCAAAACAAACAATAAAAGTAAAGAAATGCTTTAAATTATGTTCTGATCTGTATTCAGTTCTTTCTCTAGAGATAGAAAGCACTTTTCATCATAAGTCCTTCAGAGTTATCTTGGATCATTTATTATTGAGAATAGCTAAGACATTCACTGTTGATCATAATTCAATATATATCTGTTATTATGTACAACATTCTTCTATTTCTGCTCGCTTTACTTTGCATCAGTTCATGAAAGCTGGATTGTGTTTTATTTTTTCCTCCCTCTTAGTCTTCTAGTTTATTTTCTGTCTTTAGACTTCTTAGAAGCAGGCACTGTGTATCTGAACTTGCCCTCATGTTTTCTTGGAGTTTTGATTGTCATGTTATTTCAGGTTCTCAGGAACAGCTCAGAATCTTTAAGCCACTGACGCTCCCAAAGTGGTCTGTTCCAGAGCAAAGTCTAATTAATGATATTGTTACCCTGAGCTAAGCTCTGCAAGTTCCTAATATGTCTTTGGGTTTGAGCAGCAGTAGAGTGCTGCTGCTGAAGTCAGCCCTAATCAACCAAATGGGAAACTCTTCTGGTTTAAAGGGGTAGAATTACAAGCTTTCCTTTGAACTGGGAGTCCCATCTTAGTTATTATGCAGATTTTCTTAGACTTTACTCTGTTCCTGGAGTCCAAGACACATAGTGGCTGCTTTCTTCTGAATTTGCTTTTCTTTGACCATTCCTTACTTTATAATACTTCCCCTGAACTGAATTTCCCTACCTTCGTTCATGCTGGATCTGTACCCCTGAATTGAGTAGTGGCAAAAGTTGCCAGTTAACACCTATTCCCATACCTTGTTTGAAATCAGGGTGTTTCAATATGAATCTAGAACTTCCTCTTTCCCTGATGCATAGCTTCTCTATTCATTGAAATATTCCCAGTAATGGATTCCTGAAGAGACTCCTATCCCCAGTATCTATAGCCTTTTCTCTGTCTCCCAATACTGACCTGGAAAAAATGACTTGCTGTGTTTTTTATGTTTTGCATTTCCCCTTAAAGGTTAGTCTCATACATTTTCTAGATATTTGGAGGGGTTTGAGGGGTGGGAGAAAGGAAGCTTTTATTTACTTCTTGCTACTTTGGTATTATAGTTCACTTTTTGTATTGTTTCTTGCATTATGACATTCAGGTTGATTTTTTTACTTGTTTTTCTCTGGGACGTCCATAATCTTCTAGATGTCTCTATACATCCCATCTATGAGACAATAAATTTGGCTTATAAGATTATGTGGCATACTTTCTTTTATGTTATGTTATATTATGTTCATACTTTCTTTCAATTTTATTTTGTTTTTCTTCTTCCAGATTTTCCTTCACTTCTGTGTGTTTGCATCCCTGATTAGTTATTCTATTTCCCTAGAGGGACTTGCCAGCCTAGATTTAGGTTTTCCTATTCTGCAAATTATTTCTGATTTGCAGACCATGTGTTTTTTCACTATTTTTTTTAACCTTGTAAATCATCCAAGAACATCTTGCTATGCTTTCTTACTTCATTGAGAATCCACAATATCCACAGCCTCATCAGGTATTGGCTCATGTTTATTATATTCATAGAAGTCTAGGTTTTTCTAGCTTATCTGGAGTTATATTTCTTTCTATCGCCTTAATCATTGTCTCAAGTGATTTCTGGGCCAATGGAACCTGGCTTCAGCTTGATGCTAGACTCTTTCCCTCAGACTTAATGAAGTACCCTAAAGTCACATATATGTCCTGTCCCAGTTCCCATTATTATTCAGTTCTTTGGTTGACTTCTGTGACAGCCCAGAATGCTGCCACATTGCTATCCTAACCAGGACAGCTTCAGCATCAGGAGGAGACTGGGGAGAGTTGAATATGTTGTCAGCTTATATATAGTCCTACCTGAACGATGGGCAGTGTGAGAAGGAATGCTAAGTGAACATTAAGAGTTAAGGATTTGTCTTTTTCTAATCACCACACAAAACATGTCACCCTATATATTTTATTAGACCAATCTCTCTTAGGAAAAGATAGACTATAGAATGATTGTCCAGTTGCCCTTGAGTTTGAAAAAGCTATCATTTAAGGATTTATGCTAAAATTAACCACCGCAGGAACTCATGATCACTATCAAACAAATGTACAAGGATTTTAATTTAAACAACAAATATGACAAGGACTTTTTATGTTAACAGGATTGTGAAAGGAAGCCATTACAGATACTGGTTTTAGCATATTCTCTGTGAAATGCATACACTCAAGAGGACTTTCTGAGAATTGTAATAACCATGTAAACATTTCTCTAATAAAATTTAAATTGTATAGTAGTTTTTATAACAGTAAGAAAAAAAAAAGATTAGCTTTTTCTGTGGTTGTCATGTTTTTATCTCATTTGAGTTCTTGCTGCCTTAGACCATGGACAGAACCAAAATAGCTTTATTTCTTGTGCGTAATTCCTGTCTTAGAGAAGTCTGAGGGGTTATAAGAATCTAAGAAAATATCTAGTTTTCTATCTAGTTTATTATTATTATTCCATCTAGCTTCACTCTAGTTTTAGAAAACATCTACTGACTAGTTTTACACCATGATCTTCCTACCTCCTGGTCTTCAGAATCATGGGCAGGATGGGAGGAAAATTCAGGAGAATGCTTCCTTCTAGCACCCATGCTGCTTTTGAGACAGAAATCACAATTCTGCTTTGTATTATTCAAGCAGCATTACTAAACAATGTAGACAAGAAAGAGAATACATGGTTGGCTCAGTTCTTTGTCCCTTTTCAAAAGGGAGACAGCTTATAAAGGCTCTCTCAAGAAAGGGGAGGCAGAGAAGAGAAAGAGAGAGGGAGAACACAGACACAGACACAAAGAGAGAACCTGGAGGCTGGAAACTGGAAAATCAGAGATTCATTCCTGCTCTAATGTATCACATCATCCTAAGGAGAAGCATACTTTCTCTCTGGGCTTGGCTTTCTTTCATGGGACTTGGATTGATGATATCAGATCATTAATAACCTTCCCCCACTCACCCTTAATTCCCTTCACATTGAAACAGCCAGCATTTTCCAAGTTTATTTAAAAGAAATAAACCAAAGATATTGGTATCCTGTATCACAGACAATAAATAGCGTCTTAAAAAAAAACACATATTTTTCTAAAATCTAAACATGAAACCAACCTTGCTCCACCCTCACCTTCCATTCCAACTATGCCAGTGTACCCATCTTCCTAGGAAGTAAAACACCCAGACTTTATTTAAGGACATTGGGAATCTCTCCCTAAGTCTAACCAGCTGCTCACATCCTTTTTTTTTTTTTTTTAAAGGATGAAGGTTTTTTAAGGTTAAGTAAAAAATGAGCTAGGCACCATAAGGAATAAGAGAGAGTATATTTCCCTCTTTCCCCCTCTCCTCAGCACCACACACAAAGACATATATCAAAAAGGAGCAGAATTCTTCCTTCGTGTTCTCCAGTAAACATTTGGAGGCAGCACCAGGGAAAGATAGCTGTGGTCAGAGAGGATTAAGAAGAGCATGAACACCATTCCTTCTTTTGACTTTTGGGGAGCAGACATGAGGATCAAGAGAAAACAGACTTCTAGGTCCTGTTTTGGGGCATTCTCCCAGGCTGGGCCTTCTGCTCTGGAGAAACACCATCAAAGACAGGTGGGGTCAGCTTGAATGTGTCCATCCAACATCACGTCTATTTTTTCTGGGCTTGAAGCACGTCCCCACCTCCTGTTCCATCAAGAGCCAAAGGCACTGCTCCTCCTCTCAATTAAAAAAATATACTTGGTCTCCAAGCGGCTGTTCTTTCTTAAAAGGGGAGTCCCCAGAGGGACCCTGGACAGGTGAGGAGTCATCCTTGCCCGAATCATAAGGAGACACACGTCTCCTCTTAGAGTCTCCTTCACTCAGTCCTGAGTCATTAGAATCTGACTTGGGGGTATCAGTCCAGATTTCTTCCTCAGGCCTCTTCTCTTCCTGGGTCCCAATAATAGGGTCCATGGGCATCGGGGGCACAGATCGGAGCCAGCCCCCATTGTTGACTTTGGGGTTATACGAGGGAGAAGCCGACCAGTCTCCTAGGGGGATCAGAGCATCTTGGCTGGGGTAGTAAGGCATGGTAGGTGGAGAAGTGGAGGGCAGAAGTCCAGGCTTCATGCCATTCATGCCCAAGGGAAGGATCTTACTGCTGTTGTAGGAAGGGTCATAGCCATAGTCCAATGGTGGCTGGGGAGCCTGCGTAAAGAGCCAAGAAGAAAGGGGTACTCCATCCTTGGGTTGCCCTTGATGTGGCTCGGGGTAAAAGGGATTGGGTGAGGAGTACTGGCTTGGCAAGTACCTACTCCTAGCCAGTAAAGGGTAGCCAGAAACTGGTTCAGGGGAAGTGGTGGCGCCAGTATCCACAGCAGCTGTAAGGAACCTTGAGAAGAAAGGAAGGGAAGGGGGAAAGACATAAGGATATAGAGTTATCCAGAATTCTGCTCCCTTACCCCCAGTGCAGAGTCCCAGACCTGCTTCTTTTTTCCCCCATTTTATTTATTCATTTACTTTTAAATTTTCAATAGTATTTTATTTTTCCAAATACATGTAAATATAGTTTTCAGTGTTCATTTTTGTAAGACTTTTGTGTTCCAAATTTTTCTCCCTTCCTCCATTACCTCCCCCCTCCCCAAGAGAGCAATCTGATATAAATTAAATATGTACAATCCAGACTTGCTTCTTATCTAATCAGTTTTTCCCTTCTCTATCACAGCCCCAGCATACAGAATCCTAGCATAAGAGTATAGAGAGGAGAAGACTGAGTGGGGAGCCCCTCCCAGCACTTACGTATCCAAGCTTTCTCTAAAGCCTTTGGCAAAGGGATTATTGTCGATTTTTAACTGTGTGATCTAGACATAAAAGAAATGAAAACCAGTGAATGCCGCGGTAATTCTCGTCTTTGGAAACTTAGAGCTACCCTCTGGGAAGACAAGATATCTGATCTTCATCTTTGCATTGGGTGACCTCAGTTTCTTCATCTGTAAAATGGTGGAAGGGGAAGTGTGAGGGAGGGAAATATTTTAACTATTCTAGGTCATATATAAGGGGAGATGAA
Source organism: Antechinus flavipes (assembly GCF_016432865.1). Taxonomy (NCBI): domain Eukaryota; kingdom Metazoa; phylum Chordata; class Mammalia; order Dasyuromorphia; family Dasyuridae; genus Antechinus; species Antechinus flavipes. The sequence goes on along the minus strand of NC_067401.1, from coordinate 136,105,262 downwards.
GCATCTTGCCATCTTCTCTGATACTGTTTCCACTAGAAACACTATTACTCCAGAAGTAATTCTCCCTATCTTTAGGGAATTAATCCAGTTGGCTTTGGGCCTTCTCCCTGGGGATTGAACTTCTCTGACTTGTGGTTGAATTGAAAATCCACTTCCAGCCACACCATCTGAGCAATCTGAGACCATTTTTCATTATTCAGTCCAGTAATCTACCTGAGCCAATTTCCCTCCAATTCCCCATTTTTAATATTTTATTATGTGCCCCATCACAGGATGAAGTTTTATCATATTCCTTATCATCTCTCCCTGCACCTGCCCTCTCTCACACACACATTGGACACGAAAATTAATTGGCTGCTTTTACTGGAAAGAACATAACATTCTCTTGTTCTATGACTTCTTTATTCACAATTTCTGCGGCCTCCTAGACCAGAAGTTCTTAACCTGGATTTCAGAGGTCCTTGAATTCAGATGGAGAAAAAAAAATCACAGCTGTAATTAAAATACATTCAGACCAACCAACATAGGCTTTGCTGGACTAGCAACAAGGTCCATGAGACCAAAAAAATATTAGGAAGTCCTGACCTACAACAAAACATTCCCTGTCAATACTCCCTTTCATTTTTTTTTTTGTTTGTTTGTTTGTTTGTTTGTTTCCTCCCTTAGAATGTAAGCTTTTTCTGGGCAGGAATTATCTCATTTTTGTCTCTGTAACCTAGTACCTAGCAATAATCTGCACTTTATAACTGATTGGCTGACTGATTCCCTCCCTCTCTCTCCCCCAGTCCAGTCTTGATGTTCTAGTAGCTAGTCCCTTACCTCAGAGTTCTGATATGCAGTCACAGCAATGAATTCTGTTTCTGGAAAGGTGAAAGTGTGGGTCAAAGAGGAGGGACCCGGTGTCTCATGGTCTCCATCTCTCACCTCTTCAATGTGAAGCCTTGGCTGGTATTTATGGAGTGACTGCAATACAATCATCTATAATGGAAATCACAAGAAGTAAGTTCTCCTTCCCACTTATATGGCTTCTATCAGTGGTGACTGGGAAGATAAAGAAGCACTTTCTCTCATCTAAGATCTCTTCTCTCCAACCTCCATAGAAAATAAGAGAACCCTTCTTTAGATTAGGAAGGAACCATCTCCCACTTCATCCTAGGGTACGAAGCCAAGATGGTGGAGTATAAAGAAGTAGTACATCCTAGTTCCCCGCCCCCCACTACTCCAACAGTGAAAAATACCAGACCCAGTAGTGAATGAGAAATTGAATGAGAAACATCACGGGAACTTCTTTCCCGTCCCTAATCACACATTTAAACTACAGGAAAATAACTAGAGTAAGAACTGTGAAAGAGAATGGTACCAGGATCAAAGACTTAGTTCCTGGATCTCTGATCTATGACATCTCAAAGCAATTTATATAATTATATAATTTACTCAGTCCAGGTTAACAGCAGGAGTTTGGGGAACAGATGCAGAGCCCAGAGTCCTGAGCTAGGCTGAGGACTCACCAAACTTATCAAGGGCTGAGCCCCAGGCCCAGAACCAGGCCAGAAGCTACAAGCCAGAAGCACAGATTCAGTGTCCAGCAGGACAGAGTTTCAGCCCTGAGTTCAGAATAACTAGAGCGCTCCCAGAAGGGCAAGGAATCTGGATTCAGCACCTTTACCATAGGGTGACTCAGGGCAGATCAGTTCTCCTCCCCCTGCCCCCCAAAAAGGCAGAGCCTCCCAGGGAGGCTGAGATAATAGATTCAGCACCAAAAGAAATCCCAGATGGGTGAGTAATACAGATAACCTGGAGCAGATCACTGGAAGAATAATTAAGCAAAAAAGATAAAGAACCACCATGATATGAGAGGGGCCCAAGCTGTGAACTTAGAAGGAGCAAAGACACAAAGAAAAATGCAGCTTGATTACCAAATCAATTAGAATTCCTAAAAGAAATTATGTATGTAAGAATTTGTTGTTGTTTTTAAATGAGTTTAAAATGATATTATACAATCCTATATCAGATTGCTTGCTAGCTTGAGGAGGGGGTAGGTAAGAGAGGGAGGAAAAAAAATTTGGAACTCCAAATCTTACAAAAATGAATGTTGAGGACAGCTAGGTGGGACAGTGGATAGAGCACCAGCCCTGAAGTCAGGAGGACCTGAGTTCAAATCTGTCTCAGAGACTTAACACTTCTTAGCTGTGTGACCCTGGGCAAGTCACTTACCCCAATTGCCTCAGCAAAAAAAAAAAAAAAAAAAGTTGAAGTTTTTACATGTAATTGGAAAAATTATATATTATTAAAATAAAATTTTTCAAAATGCTATTATACATAAATAAGAACAACAGAGGAAAGAATTAGAAAAGAAGTGAATGCAATCTCTGGCCCATGGGACAAATGTAACCTGATTTTTTTTTTCTTTTTTGGATATAGTGTGTGAGCTAAGAATAGTTTTTACATCTTTAAATTTTTTTTTATCAAAGAGAGAATATTTCATGACACGTTAAAATTACCGTAACTTCAAATTGCAATATCCATAAACGATTTTACTAGAACACAGTCTCATTCATTTCTATTTTGTCTACAGCTGTTTTATGCTTCAAAGTTGAGAAGTCATAGCCAAGACTGTATGAGGTACTCAGCTCCCTTTAACACTGCTGCTTGGTGCACTACAAATATCAGTTGATGCAATTATACCTCAGGGCTGCTAGCATCGAAGTGGAGAGAGCACAAATCCAATCTCAGACATTTACTAACTATTTAACCCTGTTTGCTTCAGTTTCCTCATCTGTAAAATGAACTGGAGAAGGAAATGGCCAACCACTCCAATATCATTGCTAAGAAAACCCCAAATGGGGTCACAGAGAGTTAGCTATGAATTGACAATAAGAAGTTATAACACATGCCATGACATTTAAAAAAAAATAACAAATGCTTATCCATCATGTTACAAAAAGTGGACTTTGAAAAAGTGTGCTTTTAAAGTTCAGTGAAGTATATGAATTTTTTTTGTTATTGAATAAAATGGCAAAGCATTGTGTTTATTATGCCATTACACTATAGCTGAGCTAAAAGAATATATGTTGTAATATAATATACATGACCAGATTAAGCATTCCTCACAATAGTACTAATTCACAGAAAAGTAATAATTAGAAAAATTAGAAAAATGTAAATGGAATATCTCATCATAGTAGAGAATTTTCTTGTCAAAAAAAATAATAAAATTGAGGCTGCAAGTAGAGTTAAGTTTTTGATTAATTCATTTGTTAGCCAACAAGGAAAGCCATTGTATAGTGACCTCCAAAGTATAGTGAGTAAATTAAATTGTATTTAATTACAGTAGTGAAAGAAATGTGTCCAGAAAATATAAATTTGAGGTTTATGTCTCAATTAAAATCATATACTTGTGGAGTGATATCAGCATCTGGCAGTACCTATCTTTGTGAAAAGATAATTTCAGATGAAACATGCAAAATCTCATTACAGATCAATATTAACAGATGAACATTTGCAAGCAGTTTCAATGATAGAGATCACTAACTTTGAACCCCAAGTAAGCAAAATGCTATTCCCTCAATTCCACTCTTCTCACTAGTAGAGTTGAATTACAAAAAAATTAATCAATTATTATTATATTTTTAATTTCATCAATAATAAAATTGAGGAAGTATGTATTTCTTTCATTATCTCATTGTTGAGGTATTATTATATAATAATAATTACTGTTAATATTATTATATAAAATGTTTAACTTTGCCTCTTAGTCCACAAAGCCTAAAATATTTACTATCTGGACGTTTAGAGCAAAAGTTTGCTGAATCCTACCATAGAAGAGACAGCTTGACTAGTACAAAACTTTACTAACAGACTCTCTTAAAATTAGAATGGACTGAATAGAAGCCACTGATTCCATAAGACCACAAGAAATATTAAAACAAAGTCAAAGGGGGAAATAGAAGAAAGTATAAGCTCTCTTCTACCAAAAGCAATTGAACTGGAAAAAAAAAAATCAAGGCAAGATAATTTAAGAATCACCTGAAAGCTATGACCAATAGATTAGATAGCTAGATAAAGAAATAAATGAGCCTAGATATCATGTTTCTTTTTGTTTTAATTAAATTTTATTTTATTTTCAGTTCCAAATTCTCTCCCTTTCCCTTCTTTTTCCCACTCATTGAAAAGGCAAGAAAAAAAATCCATTACATTATGATATATAGATCATGCAAAACAAAATTTTGCATTTATCATGTACCCTCCCAAAAAAATCTTAAGAAAATAAATAGAAGAAAATATGCTTCAATCTCTAATGAGTCCATCATTTTTCTTACTAGAAGTGGGCAGAGTTTAATCATAAATCCTTTGGCATTGTGGTGGATTGTTGTGTTGATAAGTTACCAGATTGTTCAAAGTTGATTATCTTTACAATATCGTTTCACTATATAAATTGTTCTTTTCATGCCGCTTACTTCATTTTTTATTAGTTCATACAAGTTGTCAGATTTTTCTGAAACCATACCCTACATCATTTCAGTAACTTGTTTAGCCATTTTCCAATTGATGGGCATCCCTGAAGTTTTTATTTCTTTATTACCAAAGGGCTGCTAGAAATAGTTTTCTACGTATGAATCCTTTATCTCTTTATTTGATCTCTTTGGCGTATAGACCTAGTAGTATTATGGCTAGGTCAAAGGTTATGTACAGTTTAATAGCTTTTAGGATATAGATCCAAATATCTTCTAAAATGATTGGATAAGCTCAAAATTCTAAAGCAATGCATCAGGATACCTATTTTCTCTCATCCTTCATTCCTCATCTAGTATTTGTCGTTTTCCCTTTTTGGGGGGTGGGGTGGATCATGTTAGCCAATCTTATGTGTGCAAGTTACTATCATAAAAGTTATTTGCATTTCTCTAATTACTTGTGATTTGCAGCACATTTTCCTGTGGCTCTTGATAGGTTTTTCAGAGAAAGAAATTCCTCTGAAAACCAGTTATTCATATGATTTGACGATTTATCTATTGGGAAATTGTTTGTATTTTTGTAAATATGACTCAGTTCCTTATATGTTTTAAAAGTGAGACTTTTATCCCTACTGTCTTACAAAGAAAATAGAAAAAAATGAGACCTTTATCAGAGAAATGCTGTAAAGGCTTCCTCCTCTTCCCTCCCACCCCCCCTCCGTTTCCTCCTTTTCTCCTTATTTTAAAATTATATAATGGAAATTATCCATTTTGCTTCTTGTAAATTTCTCTACATCTAGTTTGGTATGAACTCTTACCCTCTCCATAGGTCTGACAGATATGTGAACCAATATTTTTTTAAATCATAAAACATAAGTATTACCCAGATCCCTTTGTACCAGAGGACAAAATAAAAGTAGAAAGAGTCCACTGATTAACTTCTGAAAGAAATTCAAAGATGAAAATTTCCAGGAACACAAGAGTTAAAGTGAAGGGCTTCCAGGTCAAAGAAAAACTTAATACAGATTGCAGAAAGAAAAAATTTAAATACCATAGTCAGGCCACACAAGATTTAATAACTACCACCATCAAGGAGCTGTACTGAGTTGGAAATTCTAGAAAGCAAAAACTATAGGCTTAAAACCAAGAATGAACTTAATCATCAAAACTTGATAAAAATTCTATTGATGGGTGGTGGCGGGGTGGCAATAGACCTTTAAATGAAATAGACTGGATAATTTTCAAGTATTCCTGATGAAAAAGATAGGAAATGAGTAGAAACTTAAAATATAATCAGGGGAATAAAGAGAAACACAAAAAAGTAAATACAATCAGGTAACTAGAAAAGACTTCCTAAGGATGAGGTATTTGAATTATAATTCAAAAGTGAGGAGTGGGGCTGGGGGGAGAATGATATAAGCAGCATTTGAGAGCCATGAAGTCAAATAGAAAGAGTAAAATAAGATGCAGGGTTATGGAATGTGTTTTCTTGTTTCAATTATTTTAAAAGTAGAAAAGGGAAGAAGAGAAAGAAAAGAGAAAAAGGGGGAAAGTGGGAAGGAATATTTGGTATTGCACATAATTTGGAGGAAGAGTGACCCATAAGTAGAAGAATATATAAATGAGACAGGAGGAGGGAGGCAGGCAACATTTGAACCTCACTTTGAACCTGATGCAGAGTAAAGTGAACAGAAATAGAATAATTTATACTACCAAACATTGTAAAACAAACACAAACTTTGAAAGACTTAAGAACTCTGATCAATGCAATGATCAATCAGAATCCCAAAGAACCAGATGACTTATAAAACTGCCCACTTGTTGACTAAAAGAGATTGGATTATTTATGTAGAGTGAAAAATGACTTTTTAAATATGACCGATATGAGGGTGTCTTTTATTTGACTATACTTACTGGTTGCCTAGTTTAAAAAAAATGTTTACAGGGGAAGGAGGGTAGTAGGAAGAAGAGAGGAAAGATACTTAGACCAGGCACATCAGTTGATGAAAAAAATACTATAATTTCATTTTGAAATTTAAAAAATATTCTACTATCTCTATTTTCTTTGCTTTATGCGTTAAAAAAAAGTATTGCATCAATTAATGTAGCTTGGTTCTTTGAGCTATTTTTACATTCCAGTCTTTCCAATGTTAATATTTTTAAAAATAAAATTTAGTTTTTAAACAAGAAACTAAAAAACATCCTGCTTACTAAATAATCTGTTATAATATTTCATTCCCTGTTCTTCCACCACCAGAAAGTTCTTCAAGTCTAGCTTCAGTCTCCTTTTTTCTTGTTTTGTTTTCATGGATTTGGAAGGAATTGAAGGATGAAGATGAGGAGGAGCTTACCTGAGTCACATTATTGGAGGCTCCCTTATTGTTAGTCAGCTTGAGTTTTCCAAATGATATTTCTTGTCGCATCCAGTGGGCTCCGGTGTTGGGTGAATCTGGGTGGATATATAGCCTATTCCCTGTAGAAAGAATAATCTTGTTGGTGTTATATATCCCTTATGGACATGATCTTGGGAATTCCTGACTGGAGAGATACATTAAGGGATTCAGGGACAGAAGGAGGGTGCTATGATTTCTGTGATGATGGGCTGCAGGATCATCTGGCATTGGGATAAAAGTATAGACAGATCTAGAAAGAGAAAGATCTGGAACTTGGAAGACGGGAGAGATAGGAAGAGAAGGGTGAAATGGGGTGAGGAAGGTTAATAGGAGAGAGGGAGGAATAAGAAGAAGGAACAAGGAAAGATGAATAATAATGTTGGAAGCATTAATTAGATGTATTGCCACGAGAGGGCGCCCCAACCTCAGAGACAAGGGCAAATATATCCTCACTGATTGATCCACTTCAGTCAGTCCCCGGAGTGAAAATCTCCCTACCTGGCATGTTGTTCTCCGCCTTTCCACACTGAACCCATTTGCCATTCTGATAACGCCAGTGATGCTGATCCACCAACACCACTTCCACAAACACTCGGTAATGGGCAACAGGGTCCATCCCATGAATCGTGTAAGCCAGGAAAGGAAACATCCGCCTGTGAAAAAAGAGAATTTTTTTGGTAGCTCAGCTCACATCCCTCCAGGCTTTCAGAGTCCTTAGGGCTGAGCAGAGCCCTGCACTAAGTGTAAATTATTTTAAATTGTTCTTTATTTCTCTATTACTAAACACGTGGGCAGAAAGAATTCAATAAATGTTTGCTGATTGATGGATTAATTTTTCCTTGATAGAGGTGTTAAATTTCCATTTGGACATGGACTAATTTTTTCCATCAATAAAAATAAGCTTTTATTAAGTACTTCTTTTGTGCTAAGAATTGTAAAGATGATAAGAAAACAAAGATAAATCCATACAAACCTTTTCTTTAACTTTATTTATTGTCGAAGAAAGTAGGAGAAACTTAAAATCTAGTTGTTATCTCACCATCTTCCAAGGGGTACCAGACATCACTCACTGAGACTTGAGTCATCCAATTGCTCAAAAGGCAAGGGGGTCTTTTCCAAAAGATGGGGCATTGTGAAGCCCCTTTGTCAGCAGCTTCAGTCAAGTCCAGGAAGAAGCTAAGCTTAAAGATATGCTTCTTCTTCAGATATGGAAACCTCAACCTCATCACAACCAGTCACTAATCTCCCTCCCTGCCATCATCAAACATTCCCCTTGTTTTCCATATACTACTGGGCTGTGACCAAAGAGGCTGGACCCAGGTACATGTGTTGGTCCTATCTCCTCCCTTCAACCTTTTACTTAACACACACACACACACACACACACACACACACACACACACACACACACACGCTGCAAAAGAGAAACTAAAGATGATCTGGGCAAATGCAGGAAGCTCCTTTTCCGCCTGCCCCTTTCAAAGGCACGATTACACAAAACCTCGTCTTCCCCCACTCTCTAAACCTGGCTTTGGTGTTGAGCTTGAGGACCAAGGAGGAACATTGGGGATTTTTTAACAAGGAAGGATAGAACAGATAACAGGTGGAAAATGGTACTCTATGAACCCCCACATTAACCCTTTGACTCCCATCATTGCCATAGAACAGCTTCGTCCTTTCAAGTCAGTCACATGATAAAGAGTGTTAAATATTAACATATTTAGGAAAAACTCATTCTTCATTGTAGATGAAATATTTTCCACACAAAATACTGCCTCCCTCCCATAAACTGGAGCATTTACTACCATAGTTAAAACACCTTTTACTTTCTTCCCCTTTCATTTCCCATTCATTAAGCTCTTAGATTAAAGATCTTCTTTTCTTAGTGAAACAGGTCTGGATGATCTGGACTTTGATCTATGAAAGCCTGGTTCAGGCTTCCTCTCCAACACCCCCAACCCCTCTCTAAAAGCACAGAAGATAAGGGACAGTTAGGGAAAGGGTTTGATAGAGATCCAGAATTCAGATGTTAGAAGCCAAGAGAATTCACCCATTCAGAGGTCGTATTTGGGAGGATCAATGAAGGGTGTGAAAAGGGTTTCAATCTCATCTTTCTCACCAACTCCTTGATGAGAGACAAATCCTTTGCTCAGCCTCTCTACCTTCAGTTAACATTTTCCCAAATAAACCTATTTCCAAAAAGATAGTGGTATTTCTCACCTCCAAGAGAAACATTTTTAAATTACCTGGGAGGGATAGAGAAAGATGAGAATGGAATGGACAATAAGAAAAATCTGTTTTACTCTGATTCCTCACAGTCATCTGAGACCCATAAATAGGCTCTAATTGCTATCCTAATGGTTAATTTATTTACCGAATAAGAAAGAAGCAACAGTGTTCAGTAATGGGGATATCAGGACTTGATCCCGAAAGGGGACAAAATTCTCCACATAAATTTTTCTACCTTCCTTCTATTTCTTTGAGCTGTGATTTCTTTATTTTTCAGATAAGAGAGTTGCCTCAGAAAGGCATCCTTACAGCTCTATGTAATTTAACCCACCAAAATGTAGAAGCTTGGGGAGCTTTCTTCCCACCCTTCCTCTTCCTTAACCACACTTAGACAAACAGTTTCTAGCCAATGCAAGGCTCTGAAAGATGGTCACAAATATCAGCCTCCAGGGGAAAGAGGACCAACAAGTGTGCTCAGGTCCATCTATGTGTGAATCTGTTGAGGGAAGGAGTGTGACTATCAGAGAATAGTTGTGTGGCTCATCAAATGTTGATTTCTCTCTCTCTCTCATATATATATATATATATATATTTTATACACACACAAACACACATGTGTGCATACACACACACCCCCCCTCAGAAAAATGTATTTATGCCATTACTGTCATCAGTTACAGTTATTATGGCTTGGCAGACTGGAGTTATGAACACTAATTCTACTCAACCTTTTACATTATACACAGTTTTTCTTTTAAAATTAGAGGTAGTGAGGCTTCTCCTATGATTTTCTGCTTCCCTTGGAAGCAATCAATTAGAGTTCCTTCTCTTCTCCACTCAATATCAATCCCTGATTGACGGGGGTGAGGGATGGAAGTAGAGTGCAATTGGATTTCAGAACTAGAAAAGACTTCAGAGATGATCATATAGTCTGGTTCCCTCATTTACAGATGAGGAATCCAAGGCCTGGAGAAAAAGACAGTGTGACTTGTCTAAGGCTGTGTGTGTGTGTGTGTGTGTGTGTGTGTGTGTGTGTGTGTGTGTGTGTGTGTAGCCTTAGATTAAATTTGCACCTGTACCACAATATGTAGGCAGAGGTGCAAATTTAATTGATACCTAGGGTCTTTCCACTAAAAATGTAAGTGTACAATTGCAATGAATTAATGAACACATACATACATATGGCAGACACATACATAAAAATATAGAGAGTTGAAGTTAACGCTCAAACATAAAAGTACACCCTAAATTCCATTTAACAAACATTTTCATCCTAAAGAAACTTTTATCTATTTATTTATTTTTAGTACACATCATGTTGGGAGAGAAAAATCAGAACAAACAGGAAAAACCATGGGAGAGGAAAAAAACAGAAAAAAATGAAGTGAACATAGTATGTGTTGATTTACATTTGATGTCCATAGTTCTTTTTCTGGATGCAGAGGGCATTTTCTACCCAAAATCTATTGGAATTGCCTTGGATCTAAAGAAACTAAATTATTCGAAAGACTACAGGATGTTGTTAGCAGCGGACAGAACTTAAGAAATCATTTAATTTAATCCTCTCATTTCTCAAACAAAAAAACATATATATTCCACAGGTAGGGAGTTACTTGCCCGAAGATATGTCCAGATAGTTGAAAAACCATAATCTTTCCCACTTCTTAACAGGAGGCTCTACCCCCCAGACAGAACCACTGTCCTCTTGTCACTCAATGCCCTCTCATCCATAGATCTAGAGTTGTGCTGGCCAGTCTTATTGAAATATGAGTCAGGGAGGTGGTAGAGATTAGAAGGATTTGGAAACAGGTGAATCACTGCAAAGTTAAGGGATAAGAAGAGAGTATGATCTTCTACTTCAGTGTGGAGGAGATTTTTTAAAAAGAAGAAAGAAGATGCTGATATGTATGTTCGTTGGTGGCTTTGGAGAAATCTGCTGAGAGTTTTACAGAGATAGGATGATAGAAATGAAATACCATGGAATCTGGTGAACAAATAGAAAAACCCCTGAGTCATTGGACTCAGCCTAATAAAGGATATAACTGGAAAAGATCTGGGCCCTGGTATAGACTCTGCCATCAATGATCATTCAGGTTTGTAATGTGTTTCACAGTTCATAATTCGCTTTCCCCACTGAGACTATATACATCTCCAATACCGTAGTCAATCAACAGGCTCCCAATTAAGCTCCCAAGGAATGCAGAGAAAGACTACAATGGTCCTTATCCTCAAGGTGCTTAGGTTTTAGTGGAGAAGAAAATTGGTAAATAATTAGGTTGCATACCCAATACATAAAGAGCAGATGGGAGGCAACTTTAGAAGAGAAAGTTATTTTTATAGATGAGGAAACTGAGGCAAGTGACTTGCTAATGTCAAAAAGCTTCATAGTCTGCGCCGCATCTTTCAGCTATATCATGTTGTCTTCCTCCAAATGATCAGGTCATATCATCCGGCTGAATTCCCATTTCCTCATCCACAAAATGAGGGGATTGACCACTATAGGATCATAGATTTAGCCCAAGAAACTACTTTAGAGTTCTGTTCCAACCTCCTTAATTTATAAATGAGGAAACTGAGGCCCGGATGATTTGCCCAAGATCAGAGGAGAGAGTAAAGACATTAATCTGGGTCCTCTGACTCCAAATTTTTAGTTTCCTTCCTACCCCTATCTGTGATTTGGTCAAAATTAGAATTCCTTTGAATATCTTGATATTTTCTATTTATATCCACCATCATCCCTATCAGTTAGCACAATGCTTTTAATCTAGTAATCATCTATTAAATAGTTAGTTTTACTAGAAAGGAAAGACATTTAGATATATATTTTTTTCAGACCATGCCCCACCCTATTCTCAAAGGCCTCAATAGAATTAGTTAATGCCCGATGAAAAGTGGAGAATCTAACTGGAGTGAAGGCCTCTTAATAAACAATTGAATGTATCTCATTACATCTAATATGATTTCTAGTTTCCCAAAGGAAAAAGCCCTATTAGCACCTGCAACAAAGGTTCAAATGCAACAAAAACATAAAATTGTCTAAACAATTGCTTATTAAAAAATCACCAACAGGTTACAAGTTTCTCTTTCTTCCCCACACTAGAGGCCTTTATCCGGAAGCAGCATCCTCTACCCTAAATGCTATTCTCTCACTCCCCCCAATTCCTCCACAGGCAGAGTCCACTCACTTCCCAGCACTTTCCAAAGTGGGGAGGGGGGAAGGGAAAGGATATTAATACTATTTCAGCAACATAACCCCAGGGGAAGATTAAAATGAATCTGAGAGGCTCAGGGATCCTTGGTACACTTCAATTCATTGCCCTTACCCTTAGGGTTGAAGGACATCACTGTCCCCCTCCCATCATCTCTGTCCCCTCCCCCCCATCAACAAATATACACAGATATATGATCTCAAAGCAAGACCGGAAAGGAAACTTGGAGAGGGCATCTGTGTCACTGAATCCAGGGCCCCATCAAAACTGGCTTCTGCACAAGAGCTGCTGAAGGACAGAGGGACGCAAGAGCGACAAGGAAGGCAAAGTAACCCCCTACCTTCCCCAATCACCTACCCCCTCCCTATCACATCTATTCTGCCTTCGTTTTAGTAAAAAGTACGCACAGTAGCAATTTCTTCGAGCCTCAGTTCTTCCTATCTTCCACCTTAGAAAACCCTCATTACAAAAAAGGGGAGCGAGGAAAAGAATACTCTTACCTTTATTCCAGGCTTCCCCCCAACAATTTCTGTGTGACACCCCCCTCTTCTCTTTAAGCTCGCATTGCCCTTCGGAGTATACATATAGTCTTTCTGTTCTCGGTTAGAGTTAGGGGCTGACGGAGCCGGGAGGCAAAGATCTAGAGCCAGAGGGGCCTCCTCTCTCAGGAGTCCACACACACCCCGAAACAACTAGTGCTAAAAAGGAGACTCCAAGCGCTTCACACAAAACCTCAGCTTCTAGTGAATTTGAACGGCGTTTGAAAAAGGGAGATGTGGTCGCGGTTCCCGAACTCCTGGAGGACCCAGGCGTCCGGCCCCACAACCGCTCACTTACCGGCCCTGCTTGGTAATGATCATTTCGGTCTGCTGCCTATAAAACTTGAGCCACAGAGAATGGTTGCCGAGGACCACTTTTAATTTCCCGGAGAAAGCGGTCCCGCTGCAAGGCTCCCTGGCCCGCAAGCCCAGATTCGCCTCAGGGCTGGGGAAAAACTGATTGCTCCGGGAATAGAGCCCACTCACAGCTCCAGCAGCGGCAGAGTAGCCGTCGACGGGCTGGAAGCCCTCACCACTCGAGGTGAGCGTATAGGGCTCCGGGCTTCCTGCGTAACCCGCGGGCTGAGGCTGGGGACGGGCGGGGAATGAGTAAGGGGAGAGGAAGCGGCCCGAGGTGGGAGCTGGCTGTACGCCCACAGGCATCATAGCAGCTCCCGGATAGGGGACGCCGTTTGCCCCGTCGCAGCTGCCTCTGCAGTCACGGTCAGCTACTCCTGAGTCCAGAGGGGCCCGAGGCTCGGGCTGGTAGAAGTAGCGGCCCTGAACCTCGCTCACCCCAATTCGGCCATCATCGTCCCCAGGCATGGCAGGGTCGGTACCCATCAGCATGACTTCAGAGCGGGTCTTCTGGACGCCCATCCGGGGTCGGGGGTGGGCAGCAGGGGAAGTGGGAGAGCCTTGACAGCTTCCCGCCGCCGCTCGGTTTGTCAAGACGCTTGCCTGCCAGCGGTTGTAGCCTTAGAGGACTGGTAGACGGTCGGAGCAGACCCCCTTCCCATACGTTGATGGGGAGGGGAAGGTCTTTCTTGCTCCCCCTCTGACTGGGTAAGAGTTTCCGAGTCCTCGAGGCTATATGCAGTAAAAAGACGGGGCCTAAAAATGGGGTGGCTGGAACTTCGGGGTTCTGCTACCCGGTGTTCGCAGTGGCAAAGCTGCTCCTCACTGCAGCTTATTAGCTCCCCAGACTAGCTCGGTTTCACCGCCTAGGGCTCCCGGGTTGCCTCATTTTAAACCCGCACCTCTCCGCCCCCCACCCACACAGAATGCCCCGCCCCTAACCTCGTCCCCTTAAACACACGACGTTCAAAAAACCGAAAAAGCTTAGCAGACAGACAAACGGACTGGTACGCCACCGCCGCCTTCTTCCCTATCTTCTCTCTCTTGCCGAACCCCTTCCTATCCAAGTATTCCCCCAAAGAATGGAACTTCTCAACCGGTAATGTCTCCGTCCTCCAAAGCCTCGCGGACTGTAATTCTCAGCACATTGCCTGGGCCACACAGAGAAGGTGAGGCAAGGCAGGAAGAGTTCCTCCATGCGAAGGAGAGATGCTTTTAGGGATAGCAAAACCCACGGCTGCCCCGTATCCCTCACTTGCCAGCTTTCTGACACTTCAAAGTTAGAAAATGAAGGAATTCGGGAAAGGGGAGGGAGCTCTTTTCTGGGGGAGGTCAAAGGAGAGACTGGGTGTTGGGAAGGGAGATACGGCAAGTATTAGCATCCTAAAAAATGAATTTATAGCGATGATGATGATGATAATTAATAATAATAAGTGACGGTTAGTTAGTTCTTTGTGACAGGAAGCATGGCAGATGTAGTGGCTACAGAGCTCTTGTTTCAGACCCTAGGAGCCAGAAATGGGTTCAGGTCCTGTCTCCAGCACACTGGCTGTAAGGTCTTGAGCAAATCCCTTAATCTTCAAGTATTCTAGCTCACTCTCTAAATGGTGGTGTTTAATCTGTTGTTTATAATTATTTTAAATTGGTAACTATATTTCAACATAATTGGTTTCTTTGATAATCCCATGTATTATGTTTTATTCATTTAAAATATCCTATTACTTTCTGTTGCTATCCAACAATAGCGAGATCTACAAGTATTTATTATTCCTAAGAGGTAACAAAGACTAAATGGTCCAGAGTCACTTTGGATTCAAGACTCAAACCAAGGATTTGGAATTGCAAATCCATTGTTGGACCCCTAAGGGGAGGGGCTAGTACCTGGTATCTTCTCTAATAAGACCTCACTTTCCAGAAACCTGAGAAGGCTGCCTCTGTAACCTAGAGCCTCCTCTATAAGGTCTCTCTGTGATCCCAATTCTCTCTGAGAGGGGGTTTCTCTGTAGGTATCTATTGTTGTTCAGTCTATCTGTGGTCCCAGTTCCTTCTGGGAGGTGGTTTAAAGTCCCTTCTTTGTAGGTATCTTTATTGTTTATCTATACAACTTTTCATGACCCAGTGCACCACTCTGTTCATGGAGTTTTCTTGGCAAAGATAATGGAGTGTTTTGCCATTTTCTTCTTCAGGGGATTAAGGCATCTCTTTGCTGATAGTCCTAACCTGAATTTCTGATACTCTTCTGAAGCAAACCTTTTAATGCTAGCTTGAAACTGGAGACTTCATCCAGCTTTATCCTAATCTCCCCTATTTCTTTCGTTCTCCTCTTAGGTTCCTTCTTCTCTGAGGATGCGGGAAAGAAAAGTCTTGGAAGCCTGGCTCAGGCTGGGTGTAAGGTCTAGAGGATAGTATTGGATGAAGGGGACACAGACAAGACTGAGTGAATCCTTGCAGAGGGTATTCGTCCATGATCATACAACTATTAAAGTCAAAATTCAATCCTGAGTCTTTTTGACTTTCAGAATCAAAACTCTAGCTAGTTGCAACATAAGCCCAAAGTTATATTTTCCTGAAATATAAGTCTGACCATGTCACTCCTCCACTCAAGAGCCTTCAATAGCTCCCATTTGCCTCTGAGATTAAATACAACCTCATAAGGCATGTAAAGGCAGTCAATAAACATTGATTAAGCACCTACTCTTAGTAGGTTCAGTCTATGTGCAGGCAGTTAGGTGGAGCAGTAGACAGAATATCAGCTCTGGAATCAAGAAGTTCTGAGTTCAAACGCAGCCTCAGACACTGATTAGCTGTGGGACTTTAGACAAGTCACTTCACCCTGTTTGCTGCAGTTTCTTTGCCAGTAAAATGGGATAGAGAAGGAAATTGACAAGACGCTCCAGTATCTCTGCCAAGAAAACCCGATAGTCATGATGAGTTGGACAGGACCAATTGACTAGACAACAAAATAATAAAGTATGTGCCAGGTACAGTGCTAAACTTGGTATGCAAAGTAAAGCCAAAGCTAACCATTGCCCTCTAGGAGTTCTGAATCTAACAGGAAAAGACAACACATAAAAAGAAGCTAAAAAGAAGAGAGGATACTCAATTCAGGGAAGTGATGAAGTCCAAATAGAGAACATAGCATTCCATTTCTTCTATCTTTGTAAAGACTCTCCTTGATGTCCCACACACCTTCCTCACTTCTGCCTCTTAGAATTCCTAGTTACCTTTAAGCCCAGCTCATGCTCAGCTTTTTATAATATATCTATCCTCATTTCTCTGATGACTATCTTCCTCTTCATCCACTACTATGTATTTACTTTGTATATCTGATCTATTTACTGTGTATACATCATTTTCTGAATTCTGAATTCCTTGAAGACAGAGACTGTTTAATTTTTGTCTTTGAATCCCATCTGCTATAACCTACACCTGTTCTTCCTCCTCCTTTCCCTTTCCACACAATACCTAACACGTTTTGTTTTCCCTTATGTCTGACTCTTCATGAACCTATTTGGGGTTTTCTTAGCAAAGATGCTGGAGTGGTTTATTAGTTCCTTCTCCAGTTTATTTCACAGATGAGGAAACTGAGGCAAGTAGGGTTAGGTAATTTGACCAGGATCACATTGCTAGGAAGTGTCTGAGGCTAGATTTGAACTGATGAAGTTGAGTTTTCCTGGCTCTAGGCTTGGCACTTCTATACACTATGACACCTAGCCGTCCTACCTAACACATAGTAGGTGTTTAATAAATGCTCGTTGATTGATGGGAGAGTTAATTTATCACAATAGGAAATCAACACTTCTGGGAGGATGAATCTCTTAGTCAAGCAGCAAGCATTTACTAATTAGTGAAGGTACAAAGAAAAATCTGAAATAGATTTTTCTAGGACAGAAGTCTTCTCAGTCTTAATCACTTTTTTAAAATCTTATTTTAAATTTATTCCTTTTGTTTTCACACTGGCATCATTTCTAAATGTATTCTTCCCCATCTCCTATCTCCATGGAACTACTCTCTGTAATAGATTTTGAAAGTAATGGGAGCTGGAGAGAATTCTTCTGCAAAACCAATGGACAAATCCATCAGGTTCAAAAGCTTGACAGTATATACAGTATTCCTCAATTGTCGGCCATTACTATTGCCAAGATGAAAGAGATTTATTTTCTTAACTCTTCTACCCGGTCAAGGCCCAATTACTCTTTTTCTTTTGAGGCAATTAGGGTTAAGTGACTTGCGGGGGATCTTAAAGCTAGTAAGCATCTGAATCTGGATTTGAACTCAGATTGTCCTGACTGCAGTGCTGGCATTCTAGTTACTGTGCCACCTACCTATCCCCTAATTTGTTTTTAAAAGATTTAAAATAACAACAAGTGAACCCTGAGCATTTGGAACCAAACTGTTAAATAAATCTAAATCTCCTCCTTCTTAAGAAGAGATAAGAAAGAACTTCTTAGCTTTGGAAAAGAAAGGAGTAGAGTCTTCAGAAAGGGGGAAGTGGTTCCAAGAACTCATTCATCTTGAGAGGACTCTGGCTTGATGTGCTGCCTACCACTCTTAGGGCAGCATTTGCAAAAGGTGTGAGGAAAGAACAATATTTCTAAGGTTTAAAAGAAAAGGAGGAAGCTTATCTCCCAATTCTAGACTCTCTTTCCTTATATCTAAAAGTATCCTTGCCAGGTTTGGGGAGGGCCACATTCTCTCTGGGGTCAGCGAGTTGGACATGATACTACCACCTAGAAGTAGCTACTAGCTAATGATTTAAGAGAGAGAGAGAAAGACAGACAGAGACAGAGATAGAAAGAGAGACACTAAGACAGAGACAGAAGAGAAATAGAAACAGAAACAGAGAGACAGACACAAAAGGACAGATATAGACAAAGAGAGACAAAGAGACAGAGAGAGAGACAGACAGAAAGAGAGAGAGACAGTGAGAGAGAGAGTCAGAGAGAGAGAGAGAGAGAGAGAGAGAGAGAGAGAGAGAGAGAGAGAGAGAGTTCATCTGCATTGAATTCATTGATTCATCTTCTACTTTCTCTACTCTGGGTTCCTCCTTCCTCCCTCACTGTACTAAAGTGCCTCCCTTCCCCCTAACTCTCTATTTCTTTCTAAACAACTCTCCTTCCCCTGCAACACAGCCCCCATCTCTCTCCTGGGGGCTGGCCCCATCTCCCCATCTCTTCATTAGCTCCCTAGCCCTACAGGATTTCCCCCTTACGACTCCATGGGGACTCTCTGCTCCCAACTAGAGCTGAACAGAGGCAGGAAAGCAGAATATGAAGTGGGAGGTAGGGGACCCCAGGAGGCTGGGATGCCTCCATCCTGATGGGGGCAGGAGCAGGACTGAATGGAAAAGGGAAGTGTCTCTACTGGGAATGGAAATCAGACAAATGAGGGATTCAAAACTCTGTTGTGGCCTTAGCTCAACCCCTATTTCCCATCCTAATACATTAACTCTTTTCTTCCTTTTATTCTTAAGAAAGGGGAAAGAAAGTAGATACCAATCTGAAATGAGTTAAAGGAGGCCTTTCTGGAGACAAAAGAAAGGCTAGAAGGAACTGAGCCTTCCTTGAAACTCTACCTGGTTGAAATAAGAGTGGGTTTTTGTTTATTTGTTTGATTGATTGATTGATTTAATTTGATCATGGGTTTGTGTGTTTTTTAATCCAGCCCTCAACCAGTATTGATTTTCCTAGCTAGAAGAGAAATGGTAGCTTCCCCTTAGAATTTTCATGAAAATGCCTGACTAAATGGGGTTGCCCTCTCATTTTCAGACCTAAATTTCAGATCATCATATTCATCATGATATGGCTGCCACATGCCAGCTCTCTACAATAAGACCTTGATAGTACTGGGAACATTTATCAAAGAAATACCTTTAGGTGAATTTCTGTTCCTGTCCAATAGTGTCTTTTATGGGGTAGGAATGGCACTAAAGGTTTTCCAATCTGACCCCTCTTTGCATCTTTTGAGATCCTCTAATCATTGCTCACCTCCTTCTCTCCTCCCTCCCCCTTAGCTTCTTCCACCCAAAAAAGAAATTTGGTGTGAAAAGTGGAGGCTGGGTTGTGTTGGCCCTGATGTCACTGATGCCAGTCCCCTCCCCTCTGCCAGCTTGGGTGAGAAGAGACAGGGCACCCACACCTCCTCCTGCTGCCACTTTGGGCTCCCTACCCCAAAGAAAAATAAAAAGAAAAGAAATAAAGAGAATGAGATCTTCTGGTATCTTCAGGCTCCCTGGAATCCCACTCAACTCTCTGTTGATGAATATATCTCCCCTTACAGATGTTATAGATGACCAATTTCTCACTTTTGCAGAGAGGGATACTGAGGTTTACCCTGGGTAGGGGTTACCTGGGTGTCGAAAAACATCTCCAAAATCAAATGAGATAACAGTAAAATATTGCAAATATCAGTATATGAAATTCACATTATTGTTATTATTAAGGCTCTTCCCTAGTCACCACCTCCCTATATGGGCTGTTTGCTACTAGACTATTAATTCTTTGAGGGTGGAGAATATCTTGCTTGTTTGTATTTTTGTCTCTAGCACTTAGCACAGTACCAAATCATATAATAAGTCCTTAATAAATGCTTTATTATAAATGCATTAATTCATTACTTTTGCTCTCCCTTGTGGCTGAATGGTCTGAGTTGAATGTTTTGAATTATTAATGAAGGTAGGGCTAGCTTGGAGAGGGATTACCCAAGATCCCACATCCATTGGGCTTCTGGAATGGAAGGCTGGACCCTTCCCAATTGTTTCATGCTCCTAAGAACCTATATCTTTCCTCTCTCTCCTACCACCAAATAAGTCTTAAGTTGGGACTCTCCAATACTTCCCTCCCTCCTTAGAAGAAAGGCTCTGATAATAAGCTAAGATTTTAATGGACTCTAGGCCTGAAAATACTGGTAACAGAAGATCAGAGGAAAAGGAATACTGATACCAAAGAATACCGGCTCCTAGCCAGGTTTTTTAGTCTCAAGAGTTCGTAGCCCTGGAAGAAGGGAATTTGGGGAGGATTGGAGAGAGAAGAAAAGAGCCATCAAATAATGAACTGAAACAGAGATATAGTCAGGCAGAGATAAATCAGGCCATAAAGAGTCATCAAGAGAAGCTCAGGAAGAAAATCTGGTGTCAGGAGGAAATAAAGAAACTAGGGGAAAAAAAAAAAAGAGGGAGAGATCTTCATCACTTAGCACAAGGCCTGGTAATTAGAGGGTAGATAATAAATGTTTATTGATAGACATGCTGATTAGTTGGTTGACTAGAAGAGAGAATGAAGTGGAAATAATGTGAGAGAAGGGGAGGTAGAAAAAGGAAAGTGAATAAGAAATAAAGTGAGCAAAACATTCCATATTTTTTGAACATTTTCCTAGCTTAGGCCTTGGCTTCCTTTAAGACTCATCTTAAATTGTTTCCTACTGAAATCCTTGATTCTCTCTATTGTCATAGCTTCCCTTCAGAAATTACTTTGACTATATGAAGTTTGCATTTATTTTGTATTTTTCTGTATTTTTATATTTTCTTATTTGAATCACTAATACATTTGTTTATCTACCAGTAGAATCCTTAAAGTCAGGGATTATTTCCTATTTGTCTTTTCATAAAGCCTAATACATAAGACTGAAAATCTTATGCTAGTCTGTGCTATATCCAATTTATGCCAGCCTAGTCTACTTATGCTGATAGATAGCAAATATTTAATAAGTGCTTGCTGAAGTGTATTGAACTCATCCTCCTCTATTTCAAATTCATTAAGACTATCACCATCACAACCAATGTGCATACCTCTACAACTTCATACCCCACCTCCTTTGAGGTTTAAGATCTCTTTGGGATATAGGCCCAATGGAAACACTGCTGGATCAAAGGATATGCACAATTTGATAACTTTTTGAGCATAGTTCCAAATTGCTCTCCAGAATGGCTGGATCCGTTCACAGTTCCACCAACAATGCATCAGTGTCCCAGTTTTCCCACATCCCCTCCAACATTCATCATTATCTAGAAAGCCTTTTTCAATGGCATGTCTGGATTCCCCCATGCTGTAACCTCCATTTATTTCTCCTCTCCTCTTTCCCATAGTAGAGTTGGGAGGTTGAAGATTTAGACTTGTTTTCTCTTACTGGATCCTCTTCCTTTCCTCCTGAATCCTCCTTACCAAATGAGACACCATAGTGATTAGAGAGTAATTTAGGTGGTCTGATAGGCAATGGGGTAGATCCCCATTCATACCTAGATCGGCATATTTTGTCCATACCAGGGCACCGACACCCCAAAATTCACACACACAGACACAAAGGACCAAATACACCCACACTTGTGATCACACAAAAATTGGCATATACAAACATATGTTTAGGGAAACCCGTAAGTATATACTTATGGAATATACTAACTACAGGATTTTTTGGAAACTGCTGCCCTCTGCCTTGGGTCATATCCCCTCACTTCCAGCTTTGTTAGACAGTTGTCTGGTTGTTCTGGGCTCCCTCTTCTTCCTTCTCTCCAGAGCAGACCTGCTCTGAAAGAACCCAACTTGATTACCTGTAAGGATATTAGATGAGGAGCAAGGGGAAAGAGAATGAAATATACCTATACATTCCCATTTCTCTCCTTCAGGTTCTCACTAAGTTTCACATTTTCAGGGAGATTGAAGATAAAGAAGTTCTAATTTTCATCATACAAAGAGTTATACAGAGAGCCAAGGCTAAAGGCTGCAGTCTAACCATTTTGATCCGGGTCATGATTTCTTGCCATCTTTTTTCCCTCCTCTTGCTCCTGTAGCCCTCATTATTGTTTTGTGTGTGTCAAAAACCTTACTGGGCAACCTGATGAAGCCTATGAACCACTTCTGAGAATATTTTTTAAAGCATTTTTTTAAATGCATACTATTATAAAGGAAACCAATTCGATTGAAATGTTTTCATCAAAATATTAAAAAAAAAATAATAACAGGCCTAGAAGTCCCCCTCCTACTCCTGATTTAGAGCCATCCCAGCGTTTGGATATTCCTCAAGAAACGGCTGCTCACTGAGTACAGGAACTATTTGATTTTTGTCTTTTTATGCCCAAGGTTCACCACCGAATTTTCAGGGGATCAATAAGTTTCTTCAATGAATGGAGTGAATGAACCCCTTGGTCTTTGGTTTTTCTCTGACATCTGGTGTGAAGTGGAAAGGGAAAACTAGGACCGGCTGCTGGGAGGTTCTGCTCTTTTGAATCTTACCTCTCACTTCACCCCAGCCCTTCATTCAGAACTCTCGGTGAGAAGTCCCCACACCCACTATATCCTCCTCCTCTCAGTCTATTGGGTTTAAATCCCGGCCCCTCCCATATGATCCTACATTTAGTTCTTGTGTATCCTCCAGAAATTCTTTAGAGAGGGAAGGGAGGAAGAAGAGAGGGGGTCATGAGAGGAGAGGGCAAACCTGAGCTCTAGGGAGGCCCACGGATCGTGGTGCTGTCCTTCCCACCCCACCCCCAGTGCCCCAGTGGGAATCTCAGCAGCTTAATCTCAGGCAGGAAGTGGAGTCTAGTTACCAGAGAAGGGAGGGGAAGGGAAAGGAGGGGGGAATACCCAGGGCTACGAGTAAAGGGAGCTGGTGAAGAGGGAGGGAGGAGAGGAAGAGGAAGGACAGTCATGGGGGGGGGGGGGGAAGGGTGCCACCGGACGTGCCAATCTTTCCCAGTCAAGCGTTTCTCTACCCCCTCTCTTGCCTACCCACTTCGGGGCGTGAACTGCTTCCTAAAACCGTGGGGCTTTGCCATACACCACTTGGCAAGGGGGTGTGGCCGTCCCATCTCGGGGCTCTTGACTCTCTGGTTTCAAATTTGTTCCCTTCTGAGAGGTCTGGCCGTGTTCCGCAGATTGCCTTCTCTCCTGCCCACCGTCTCTTCCTGCACCTATGTCCTGTCTGTCAGCGGTCCTGTAAGAGCAGGTTTTTGCCTTATGCTTATGCCTTATGCTTGCTTATGTGTATATGGTATTTCTGTATCAGTTTCTTTGTACGTCTGCATCCCTACTTTCTTCCTTTGTCTATATCTCTATCTGCTCCACACTGGTCAACCAGGTCTGACTTTCTCTTCACTTGTCACCGTCTCTCCATTCTGTCAATAGAATGAAAGCTCCTTGAAAACAAGCAGTTTTTCATTTTTTCTTTGTATCCCTAGCATAGTTCTGGCATTTTGTAAGCACTTAATAACTATGTTTGGGATTGGATTGTCTCAGGGGCAGTTCGATGGCACAGTAGATAGAGCACTGGTCCTGGAGTCAGGAGGACTTGAGTTCATCTGGATTGGATTCTCTTTGAGTTGTTCCATTTCTATTTTTTGTTGTTTTATAGGCTCAGGCTCATCGTTTATGTTTTCTGACTGTTTTCTTCTCTGTCCCTCTCTGTGTTTCTATCTATATGTCTGTGCTTCTGTTCTCTATCTCTCCTTTTTCTCCTCTGCCTCTCTCTATGTCTCTATGTCTCATCTATTTTGTTAGAAACCAAACCTTTATCCTGGGGCCCAAGGGTCCTTTAGGTTTATTCCTCCTTAGAGAAAGGAAAGAAAGATGGAAGAATGATGAATATGGGTTGAGGGGACCCTCAAAATATCAGAAAAAAAGGATTAGAGAAATACAGAAGAATGAAAGGATTGATGGAGTATGATTACCTTATTCTCCACAAAGATGTAGTAGACTAATGGTCCTGAAAAGAACACTAGAAGAAAAGATTGCTGGGAATAACCAGTAAAAAGAGACAGAGAAGATGATAGGATGTCTGATAGAATGGAATGGTCATCAAGCCTAATCACTCCATTTTACAGATGAAGAACAGAGGCTCAGCGAGGTGAAATGACTTGATAGCTACAGAGAAATTTGAACTCAGATTCCACTAACTCTGCGTAGAACATGCAGTCCAGTATTGGGCGCTGGTTTTAGATAAAGTAGGACAAAGAGAAACACCGAGAAAGAGAAAAACAGCAATAAAACAGGCAAAGATATCAAGAGAACAAAACTGATAATAAATCACAAACAGATAGACAGAAATGAGAATTGAGAATCCCCAATTCCAATCCTAATTTTACCACTATAACTCACTGTAAGATTTTAAGTGAATCAGAAATAATCCACAACTTTTGCAATGTTGAGGGATACAAAATAAACCCACATAAATCATCAGCATTTTAATACATCTCTAACAAAATCCAACAGGAAGAGATACAAAGAGAAATTCCATTTAAAATAATTGTTGATAGTACAAAATATTTGGGAATCTATCTACCAAAGGAAAATCAGGAATTATATGAGCAAAATTAAAAACACTTTCCACACAAATAAAGTCAAATCTAAACAATTGGAAAAAATATTAAGTACTCCTGAATAGGTTGAGCAAATATAATAAAGATGACAATACTATCTAAACTAATCTATTTATTTAGTGCTATACCAATCAGACTCCCAAGAAATTTTTTTAATGACCTAGAAAAAATAACAACAAAATTCATCTGGAAGAACAAAAGGTTAAGAATTTCAAGGGAACTAAGGAAAAAAAAAATCAAATGAAGTTGACCTAGCTGTACCTGATCTAAAATTGTATTATAAAGCAGCAGTCACCAGAACATTTGGTATTGGCTAAGAAATAGACTAGTTGATCAGGGAAATAGGTTAGATTCACAGGACAAAATAGTCAATAACTGGATAAGAATTCATTATTTGACAAAAATTGCTGAAAAAATTGGAAATTAGTGTGGCAGAAACTAGGCATTGACCCATACTTAACACTGTACACCAAGATAAGATCAAAATGGGTTCATAATCTAGGCATAAAGAATGAGATTATAAATAAATTAGAACTTAGGATAGTTTACCTCTCAGATCTGTGGAAGTGGAAGGAATTTATGACCAAAAAAGTAGAGATCGTTATTGATCACAAAATAGAAAATTTTGATTATATCAAATTGAAAAGATTTTGTACAAACAAAACTAATGCAGACAAGATTAGAAGGGAAGCAATAAACTGGGAAAACATTTTTACAGCTAAAGGATCTGATAAAGGCCTCATTTCCAAAATATATAGAGAATTGACTCTAATTTGTAAGAAATCAAGCCATTCTCCAATTGATAAATGGTCAAAGGATATGAACAGACAATTTTCAGATGATGAAATTGAAACTATTTCTAGCCATATGAAAAGATGCTCCAAGTCATTATTAATCAGAGAAATGCAAATTAAGACAATTCTGAGATACCAATACACACCTGTCAGATTGGCTAGAATGACAAGGAAAGATAATGAGGAATATTGGAGGGGATGTGGGAAAACTGGGACACTGATACATTGTTGGTGGAATTGTGAATACATCCAGCCATTCTGGAGAGTGGTTTGGAACTATGCTTAAAAAGTTACCAAACTGTGCATACCCTTTGATCCAGCAGTGTTACTACTGGGCTTATATCCCAAAGAGATTTTGAAGAAGGGAAAGGGACCTGTATGTGCAAGAATGTTTGTGGCAGCCTTTTTCATAGTGTCTAGAAACTGGAAATTGAAGGGATGCCCACCAATTGGAAAATGGCTGAATAAATTGTGATATATGAATATTATGGAATATTATTGTTTTGTAAAAAATGGCCAGCAGGATGATTTCAGAAAGGCCTGGAGAGACTTACATGAACTGATGCTGAGTGAAATGAAGTGAAATGAGCAGGATCAGGAGAACATCATATACTTCAACAACAATACTATATGATGATCAATTTTGATGCCCTCTTCAACAATGAGATGAACCAAATCAGTAGAGCAGTAATGAACTGAATCGGTTACATCCAGCGAAAGAACTCTGGAAGATGACTATGAACCACTACATAGAATTCCCAATCCCTCTGTTTTTGTCCCCCTGTATTTTTTATTTCTTTCACAGGCTAACTATACACTATTTAAAAGTCTGATTCTTTTTGCACAGCAAAATTACTGTTTGGACATGTATATATTGTATTTAACTTATACTTCAATATATTTAACATGTATTGGTCAACCTGCCATCTGGGGGAAGGGGTGGGGAGAAGAGGGAAAAAGTTGGAACAAAAGGTTTTACAATCATCAATGCTGAAAAATTATCCATGCATATATCTTGTAAATAAAAAGCTATATTAAAAAAAAGAAATCTTTCCATATTCACCCCCCCAAAAAAAACATATTATAAAGCAGCAGTCACCAAAACCATTTGGTATTGGCTAAGAAATAGACTAGTTGATCAGTGGAATAGGTTAGATTCACAGGACAAAATAGTCAATAACTGGATAAGAATTCATTATTTGACAAAAATTGCTGGGAAAATTGGAAATTAATATGGCAGAAATGAGGCATTGACCCATACTTAACACTGTACACCAAGATAAGATCAAAATGGATTCATAATCTAGGCATAAAGAATGAGATTATAAATAAATTAGAACATAGGATAGTTTACCTCTCAGACCTGTGGAGGAGGAAGGAATTTGTGACCAAAGAAGAACTAGAGGTCATTATTGATCAGAACATAGAAAATTTCAATTATATTAAGTTAAAAAGCTTTTGTACAAATAAAACTAATGCAGACAGGATTAGAAGGGAAGCAATAAATTGGGAAAACATTTTTATACCTAAAGGATCTGATAAAGGCTTCCTCTCCAAATATATAGAGATTTGACTCTAACTTATAAGAAATCAAGCCATTCTCCAATTGATAAATGGTCAAAGGATATGAACAGACAATTTTCGGATGAACAAATTGAAACTATTTTTAGTCACATGAAAAGGTGTTCCAAATCAATGTTGATCAGCGAAATGCAAATTAAGACAACTCTGAGATACTACTACACACCTATCAGATTGGCTAAGATGACAGGGAAAAATAATGATGAATGTTGGAGGGGATGCGGGAAAACTGGGACACTGATGCTTTGTTGGTGGAGTTGTGAATGAATCCAACCATTCTGGAGAGCAATCTGGAATTATGCCCCAAAAGTTATCAAACTGTGCATACCTTTTGATCCAGCAGTGCTACTTCTGGGCTTATATTCCAAAGAAATATTAAAGAAGGGAAAGGGATCTGTATGTGCCAAAATGTTTGTGGCAGCCCTGTTTGTAGTGGCTAGAAACTGGAAATTGAATGGATGCCCATCAATGGGAGAATGGCTGGGTAAATTGTGGTATATGAATGTTATGGAATATTATTGTTCAGTAAGAAATGACCAGCAGGAGGAATACAGAGAGGCTTGAAGAGACTTACATGAACTGATGCTAAGTGAAATGAGCAGAACCAGGAGATCATTATACACTTCAACAATGAGACTGTTTGAGGATGTATTCTGGTGGAAGTGGATTTCTTTGACAAAGAGACCTAACTCAGTTTCAACTGATAAATGATGGACAGAAGCAGCTACATCCAAAGAAAGAACACTGGGAAACGAATGTAAACTATTTGCATTTTTGTTTTTCTTCCCAGGTTATTTTTACCTTCTGAATCCAATTCTCCCTGTGCAACAAGAGAATTATTCGGTTCTGCAAACATATATTGTATCTAGGATATACAGCAACATATTTAACATATATAGGACTGCTTGTCATCTAGGGGAGGGAGTGGAGGAAGGGGAAAAATCAGAACAGAAGCGAGTGCAAGGGATAATGTTGTAAAAAAAAAATTTCCCCTGGCATGGGTTCTGTCAATAAAAAGTTATTATAAAAGAAAAAAAAGAGAGACAAAAAGAAGAAGAAGAAGAAGATAGAAGAAGAAGAAGAAGAAGAAGAAGAAGAAGAAGAAGAAGAAGAAGAAGAAGAAGAAGAAGAAGAAGAAGAAGAAGAAGAAGAAGAAGAAGAAGAAGAAGAAGAAGAAGAAGAAGGGAAAGGGACCCATATGTATAAAAATGTTTGTGGCAGCCTTTTTCGTAGTGTCTAGAAACTGGAAATTGAAGGGATGCCCATTAGTTGGAGAATGGTTGAATAAATTGTGGTATATTAATGTTATGGAATATTATTGTTCTATAAGAAATGACCAGCATGATGAATACAGAGAAGCTTGGAGAGACGTGCATGAACTGATGCTAAGTGAAATGAGCAGAACCAAGAGATCATTATACACTTCAACAATAATACTACATGATGATCAATTCTAATGGATATGGCTCTCTTCAACAATGAGAGGATCCAAACCAGTTCCAATTGATCTGCAATGAACAGAACCAGCTACACCCAGAAAAAGAACATTGGGAAATGAGTATGGACCACAACATAACATTTCTACTCTTTCTGTTACTGTTTGCTTGCATTTTTGTTTTTTTCTTCTCAGGTTATTTTTACCTTCTTTCTAAATCCAATCTCTCCTGTATAACAAGATAACTATATAAATATGTATACATATATTGTATTTAATATATACTTTAATATATTTAACATGTATAGGACTACCTGCCATCTGGGGAGGGGGTGGGGGAAAGGAGGGGAAAAATTGGAACAGAAGTTTTTGCAAGGGTCAATGTTGAAAAATTATCCATGAATATGTTTTGTATTCAAAAAACTATAATAAAAAATAAAATTTTAAAAAAAAAAGATTTTAAGCAAGTTGCTTTCTCTCTCTGGACCTCACTTCTGTGAAATAAGAAAGTTAGATGATACAGTTTTTAAAATGGTTTTTACTGATTGATAGCTTTTGTTTTTACATCATCTATATTTCCTCCCATATTCTCTCTTCCCACCTCTCAGGGAGTCATCCCTTATAATGAAGATTAAAAGAGAAAGAGAGAGAAGGGAAAAAATTATCAGCAAAATCAATCAACATTGAAAAAAAATCTGATATTATATTCAATATTTCACATCCCTGGGCCACCACTATCTCTACAAAGGAACAGGAATATGCTTTTCAAGTTCCTTCCAGCTCTGACATCTTAGGATACAACAAAATCTTTTGTAGCTGACAATACTGGAGAAAGATGATCTTTGAGGCAGGTATAGGAATATCTAGAAGGTTTCATGGCAGTTGGAAAGGTGTATCGTCAAAGAGGAGGACTATTTGAATTTCCAAAGAAAATGCTCATAAAATTTTTGAGTAGAAGAACTACTAGTTATTGTAGAAATCAAAACAATTAGAAAAGGTGACCAAGGTCCTGGTGACTCCCTTTGCCCCTTTTCATTTCCCTGGGTTTTGATACTTAGCTTCATTAGCACTTCCTTCCTCCAGAAAGTTTCTTCAGTGTCCTTCTTTAGGCTTCTTTCTGATTAGTTCTAATGGATTACTGTTTCTACATCCACTTTTGGTTTTGTCTAGTAGATAGGTATGCTGAGTTAAAGAGCTAAAAGAGGCTCCGCTGAGTTTCCTTGCAGAACTCTTAGAAAATAAAATGAAATTATGGAAATGGTGGTGGGTTTTACACATGCAGAATTCTCATTCTCCTATTATTATACCTAAAACAGGTACCTTGTGTCATTTCCTCCATACTAGATTGAAAATTTGATAGGCAGAAGTATATAATTTTGGGTCAGGAAGATCCACTCTATTATCTTCTGAAACATTCTGTGGACAGTGTCAATTCATTGAGTTTTTCTTGCTCCCACTGAAGCAGTTTTTATTTTAGTTTTGATTCTAGTTCAGTATTAGTGAGTACCATTGATTTGTCACTCCACAGATGGCCAAGGTCACACAAGTAAACTAGTCTGGGAGTTCCTGGACCAAAGGAGGAAACAGAGAGAGTTCTTTGCCTGTCCTCTTTAAAGCACCTTGGGAATTGATATTAGTTGAAAACATTAAAATGGTGAAAGGGACACAAAAAGAGAACAATCACACCTTTTAGTCTTGGAAACAATGGGCAGAAGGCCAAAGGGTTGAGGAAGTCTTGTAGGATGATACATCTATGAAGCCCTGGAAAAACTCAATGAAAAAAGAAGGGAGATAGAACCTGAACAAACAGCAACCACTGGAGAGCTGGGGAAGAGGAGTGGGAACACCAGAGAACAGCTTGTATGAAGGAAGACCTCAGGCTCATTTTTAAGTTGACCTTATAGGCATATGTATGCCAGGATACATTAGACTCTTTAATATTCCTGAGTTCTTTCTCCTTGAGGAAGGTAGAAGAACTTCTTCAATTGCCCATCAGCTTGGATACAACCTATGTTGTATTTTTTGTTGTGTAAATAAAAACATTCCTCTCTTCCATGTTGTTTAAGCCTTATTGCTTACAAAAGATCATAAACCTGGATTTAGAGCTGGAAAAGAAACTCAGAAGTCATTTAGACCAATATCGTCTTTCAAATTAAAGAAATGATATCCAGGAAGGTTGTGATTTGCTCAAGTATGAGGTCATTTATGTAGTAACCATCAAAATTGGGCCAGTGCTCTATGTCTGAGCTAAGTCAGGTACTCAGGCTTACCTGGGTCCCAGTAAAATCAGGAAAATGTTGGTAGATCTGACAGATCCAGAATTGAGGGTATATTGTAAGGGACCAAGGGTTCAATTGAAATAGTTATTTACACTTATATTTCCAGTACCTCATATGTTATAGATATTGAATCAACTAAATGAATTGAAATTAGTTATTATTCCCCAGCCTCTTCCAAAACTGGCAGGTAGGGAAAAGGGAAGGAGAGAAATCAGAGAAAATAAAGGAAAGTTTTTAAATCATCAGGATTTCCCTGGTCTACTTCTCACTATCAGAAACCTAAATTCACATGGTGCCCCAGGAATTATCAGAGTAGTTGAAATCTGTTGATTCCTATACCGATACCACTGTATATCTCAGTTTCCTCATTTGTAACCTAAGGAAATTAGGTTTCACAATCTCTAAGAATCCTTATGAGTCTGAATTACTATGAATCAGTTCAGGGGAATGAGTGAAAAGAGTTCTGGACTGCAAGATTCAATTCTGCCCAGTTTGCCATTACCTTAAGTAAGTCATTACTCATTCTGAGCCTCAGTTTCCTCACTTACAAAATGAGACAATTAAA
Organism: Antechinus flavipes; assembly: GCF_016432865.1. Classification (NCBI taxonomy): domain Eukaryota; kingdom Metazoa; phylum Chordata; class Mammalia; order Dasyuromorphia; family Dasyuridae; genus Antechinus; species Antechinus flavipes. The sequence continues at coordinate 136,074,122 of NC_067401.1, read as the reverse complement.
TCACATAACCCATGATGTCCCTCCCAGTTCTGACATTCTATGTTCTCTAAAAGACAGAGAAATACAGAGAAAGTGCCTCTAAATTCAGAGTGATTATATTCTTTCCCAACCCTACTAGGGTAGACCAGAGGGAAGGAAAGATGAAAACTTGACACTTTAGGAAGAGGAAGCCTTTTAACCTCCCTCTTCTCTTGAAATACAGTCAAACTCCCTCAATAATGGTGATAGTGGTGGGAGGCCTGGGATTGAAGATGGAGGGGCTGGCATGGAAGGTGGGGGCTGGGCTCTATGACTTCAGCAGCTGGATAATTAGCTGGCGCTACCCCAGGCCCGGAGGGAGAAGGGTCGGGTGGGCTGGGAGACCGACGCAAAGTGACAGGGGTGGTTTTGACACTCGGTGGAGCTGACGGGCCCAGGGAGCCAGGGCTTGGGTTTCGGGGGAAATATCCCAGCAAATGATTTAAAAATAGGTCAGAGGGAAGGAGCCGCAGCCGGCACTGAGTCCGTGGTGAGAACTTCATGTGTCTCCCCTGGGGGCTGCCGACCTCACCGTCAAGGAGGGGGTGTGGTATAGAGGGAGGAAAAGAGGGAAGAAGGGAGGGAGGACAAGGAAGAGGAAGAAGAGAAGGAGAGACAGATAGAGAAATAGAGAAAGAAAGAGGGAGACAGAGATAGAAAGAAAAGAAAAGGAGAGGGAGAGAGAAACAGAAACAGAGAGACAGAGGGAGATATAGAAAGAAAAGAAAAGGAGAGGGAGAGGGAAAGGCAGAAACAGACAGAGGTAAGAAGAAACAGAGACAGAGAGATAGCAAAGGAGGAGGGCAGTAGCCTGAGGTCATTGCTGCCAGTCCCCTGCCTCCACCCCCTCTCCCCTCTCCTAGACATTCTCCATGCTTCCATCTCCCTAGATCCCTGAGGATTGCTTTCTAGGATCTAGATTCATACACTCCTGATACACTTTGCTACAATGTTCCTCCCTGGAGAATCTTCTCCCTTCTCATCCTAAACCACTTGGCACAAAGTATTTTAAAGATTGGTAAATGATTCTTGCTGTCTACCCTCTCGATACACAGAGAGCCTATTTTCTTTCTCTAGAGGGAGGCTGTTAGATTTTTCCACTTACTGTTAACCCATTGAGATATTCACATAAAAATTGCCTCCTTTTTATAGTCTCACATTCCTTTCTTGTGGAAACTACACCACTAACTTTCCAAACAGTCTCTTCTCCGCACTGATTCTCCAGGATACTCTCTGGGCTACAAGAAGGACAAAATCTGCTTCTCTCTCCTCTTCTCTTCTCTTCTCTTCTCTTCTCTTCTCTTCTCTTCTCTTCTCTTCTCTTCTTTTCTCTTCTCTCTCTCTCTCTCTCTCTCTCTTCTCTCTCTCTCTCTCTCTCTCTCCTCTCTCTCTCTCTCTCTCTCTCTCTCTCTCTCTCTCTCTCTCTCTTCTCTCTCTCTCTCTCTCTCTCTCTCTCTCTCCTCTCTCTCTCTCTCTCTCTCTCTCTCCTCTCTCTCTCTCTCTCTCTCTCTCCTCTCTCTCTCTCTCTCTCTCTCTCTCTCTTCTCTCTCTCTCTCTCTCTCTCTCTCTCTCTCTCTCTCTCTCTCTCTCTCTCTCTCTCTCTCTTATTCTTCTCTGAGTGGTGTAGATAGCTGGATAGCATAATAAAGAGAGAGTGATGGAGAAGAAGTCAGGATAAGCTAGGTATGGGTTTTGTCTCAGATGCTTACTTAGGTTGGGTGACCCTAAGCAAGATGATTAACATCTCTTTAGCCTCAGTTTTTCTCATCTGTAAAATGAGGATAATAATAATGTCTACCTTAGAAGTTAGTTGCTGACCATTATTACCTGAGCAAGGGGTAGAGTTGTGTAGGTAGTGGAAGTTCCATATCTATACTTTGGGATAAGAGGAGGATGATAGCTTCCACTTACAAGTCTAGTGTCAAAGAACATTTATGAAGTACCAACTTCCAGGAACTGTGGTAGGCACAGAGACTGCAAAGATTAGAGAAAGACAGTTGTGGCCCTCAAGGATTCTATTGGAGAAGATACCTCCTGATCTCAGAAGGAAGGAGGCACTAAGAGGTAGGAAGCAGTAACTGAGCTGAGTCTAAACTAGGGATTCCAAGAGGTGGAGGGGAGTCAGAGAGTACATTCCAATCTATACAAAAGTATGGAGATGGACAGGAGTTAGATCATTGAATTTGGGGACAGCAAGTTAGTCTAAAAGTGAAAAGGAATAATACTAACTCAGTATTGGAAGATAGAAAAGAGCCATAGTGTGTACAAATTTATGTGAATGCAAACAATATCCCTTGCACTTCACAGGCACTTATTATATGAAAATTTAAGCCCACTCTTAGGTCACCTAGATCCCTCTGTCTCTGTCTCTGTCTCTATCTTTGTGTGTTTCTCTCTCTCTCTCTCTCTCTCTCTCTCTCTCTCTCTCTCTCTCTCTCTCTCTCTCTCTCTCTTTCTCCCTGGAGCAAATGGGATTAAATGACTTTCCCAGGGACACAGCTAATAAATTTCTAAGATTTTTCTTTTCTGGATTTCTCCTGACTCCAGGGCTAGTAGTCTATCCATTGCACCACCTACCTACCCTGACAAAGATCTCTTAAACACTATCTCTCATCTTATCCCAAAAGTCAAGAAATTCTTACTATTATCTTATTAAATTTTCTTGTTGCAAGTCCAATGCTTTTCATTCTTCTGAGAATTGTAGCTATTTTCTTAGTAGAAAGTTGGCCTTGTAGTTGGGGTAAACAATAGCTTGGAACTCAACTGCACTTTCTTCCTTTACCAATGCCAGGTGGGCATAGAATATCCAATGCTAAAGGAAGCAGGCAATGGGTATCGAGGGTAAAAAAAGATGAGGCAGGCAGGAGGCCCTGTGTTTCCTGCTTCCAGCAGTGCCATCCCCAGCTGGGTAGGCACCTGGGTCTCAACCACAGCAATGGGCAGGATGCCTGGGGCCACATTGGCATAGGAGACTGATTGGCTTGGCCTGACCCAGAGTTTAACCCCACTTAACAACCTTAGACATAGATCAACTCTGACACTAGAGTCTGAGATGCATCCTCTGCCTCACCTCTCCTTTCCCCTGAGGTGCCCCCCTCCTCCTGTACCGTCACCCATTGAGATGTCACAGGGAGTTCGCCAGCCCCCATCTGCTAATGCCATGGGCAACATAGCTCATTCCCTGATGCCTGGGGAGGCGTCACTTTGGTTTGTGTCTCTAAAAGCCAAGGGCTCAAGGGATGACAACTGATTTGCTTCCTTTCCCGCCCCTCCCCTCTTCATTCAGGTCACTGGCACCTGAAAAAAAAAAAAAAAAAAGGAGAGACTATCAGAGGAGAAATTGTGGGTGGGTACCTTTATTATAGATGTCTTACTGGTTAGAAGACTGAATTTGCAATTTCTTTGGGATGCTCTATATTGGAGAATCTTCATCAAAATATCTCAAGTCAAGAAGAGCATGGGGCAGCCAAGTCTGTTTGTCCACTCATCCTATCTCCCTTCCCACAGATTAAAAACTGAGATTAGCAGGATTCTTCATACATACTGTCTGTAAACTTTTCCAGCAAAGAGAGGGAATGATACAGAACCATATACTTGTAAATAAAATGTGTTACACTCATAGAGGGACAGAGGTGAAAGGCTCCCTTAGAGATCAGTCCTACCATTTTACAGAGGAGGCAGCTAAGGCTGGGATCTGCCCAGTAATTTAATTAAGGTCACGTCCAAGGTAGTGGTATGGTCCGGACTACAACCTAGCTCTCCCTACTAACCACAGTGCCTTTTCCACTACATTAGGACACTATCAGCTACAGCTCTTTACTATAACAGTAGCACCCGAAGAAGTGATCATCTCCTCGTCTTGCCTACCCCACTCAGAAGAGACCACTCAGGTGTCAAAGATGCACTTCCACTTTCCACTCCTTTGGTCAGGGTTGGATGACCTCCCTCAGTCACCTGTTTTATCAGTAGTTCATCCCATCATTATTCTGTCCTCTGGAGACTTTTTCTGACCAGTGACCCTGAAGAAGGATTTACAAGATTTATCAGTGAGCAAACATCACTTCTCCTCCCACCAACAAACTCCTCCTCCCCTTCCTCCCCCCCAATAGCATTAATTGCATCCAGGATGGAGCAAAGAGAGAAGACTGAAGAGACATTTTAGGGAGAACACCATATGAGCTCCAGGCCAGGCAATGCCTTCTTTCCTCCTGTTCTCCACATCCCCCACCCCCATCCTGCTAGATTCATCAGCACCTTCAGCTTTGCCAACTTGCTAATAGGACCCACACTTGACTGCTTCTCACCTCAGAAATCAGGGAGAGGAGAAGGAGGGAGCTGTGAGCCCAGGGTGGGCCTTGGGGAGGAGGGAGGAGGTGAGTGGGCATGGAGAGACCTGCAACTTCCAGCTATCTCCATCACCCTGTGCCAACTAAGCTGATCCACTTGGTGGGGGCTTCCATCTATCCTTTTCTGAGATCTCAACAGAAATCTCTAAGAGTCCTGGGGTTCTATCGGTTAGTAGCAAAAGTTTTCATTATAGACTGAGCAAGGGAAGGGGGAATGGATGGGAGCTGGGAGCTCTAAACTAGTTCTTCCCCCCACATTAAGACCTAGAACCCACCCAGCCCTCCATACATGCACACATATCCCTCTACCTCAGAGGTGATTTCCAGAAAGGGAAACTGAAGCAGAGCCAACTCTACTCCTGCAGCATAAATTTCTTCTTCATTCTAACCTTTTGCTCCTTCTAAAGAACTACCTTCAATCTAATATCCTTCCTAACTAACTTCCTGCACCAAGGGGAAGGAATAGAGTTGGGGGTGGCGTGGGTTGGGGCACCATTGAGGAGATTTAGATTTCTTATAAACCTCCTGGCTTCTTGTTCCCCCACAACATGGCAGACAGGCTCTGTGATCTCATCTGGGCTCTAGCTCTGAGTCAGGGCTCCCTCCCTTGGGCCTCCCCTATGCCACACTCTTACTCTCTGCTTCCCCCCTCCTCTCCGAATTGGACTGGAAAATCAGGCTCACCACCTCTGCCCCTGTCGAAGTCAGTGCTTCCCCCGTGACTAGGGCGATTTCCCCTAAAGGGAGGTGTTTCCTCGAAGCTGGGAAAAATCAAGGGGGCTGAGGCTGCAGCAGGCTGAGAGGCCACGAAAGGGTCGTGTCCCTCCAGCACGGGGGAGATGAGAGTGGCTAACGCTGCAGTCCTTGGTCCCCACCCCAGCTCAACTTCAGAAGCTACTCCTTCCTGTGACAGCAGACTGTGCTGTGGTTCACTCAAAAGGCAAAGATGGGAAGGCTGTAACTGGTAGCCGGGAGACATTGCTCATACCCCCAAATTCCTCAGAGCTGGGGTTAGAGACTGAGGCTAGGAGAATCATTGTCTCTGAGGTTTCTTCCTGCTCTCAATCTATGCATTATGGCTAGCACAGTGCTTTGTACCAGAGCATGTGTTTAATGCTTATTTAATCTCATGACACACCACAGATGCTGGGGTCCCCTACCACACTATGCACCTTGAAATTTATTAAACTGGATCAAACTGACTGGTGGATATTTTGCTGAACTTTCTCCCCTTCTTCCTGTTCCCACCACCCCAACAAAGAAAAGGAAGAAAGTAGAAGAAATTCAAGATTTGGGGGTGAGAAATAGAAAAACAGAAAGGAATAGACTCCCCTATTTAAAAGCGAACCTCTCCCTCATTTTACAGAAAAGGAAACTGACACTTGGGGGGGGCAGAATGACTTGACTGAGATCACATAACTAATTAGTGGTCAAAAGCAGAGGAGGAAGTAGGGTATTATGGAGAAAGTCCCAAGTTCAAAGTCAGGCTCTTTAGAACTATGATGTTGCTTCAGCAGCCCACTCTGCAATCTCCCATCCTTGAATCACACAGAAGGGTCCAGACATGTTTAAAAACATGAAGAAACCACAGTTCTGCATAAAATGGAATGGAGGGGCTGCTGTTGCTGCAGAAAGGTTTTTTTTCCCTGTGGTAAAACTAGAGTCCTAGAAGAAGGGTCAGCCCAGGAACTGACCCAGGTGCCCCAACAGCCTTTACAGAGCTTGTCCATGGACCGTTTTGCTTAATTGGAGGAGACGACTCAGACCAACGGGAGTCAAAAGAGTCGAAAGAGAAAGAAAGAACAAGATATGGAAAATGAGAGCAGGTGAGAGAGATAGAGAAACCAAGACACAGGGACAGTCAGACAGAGAGAAGTAGAAAAAGGGCACAGCAAGCCAGGGTTGGGGTCAGGGGAAAGGGAGATTTTTGGAGCGGGGATATGAGAAGATTACCCCTCCCCCAGAATCACAGAATGTCACAGACTGAAGGGACTTTAAAGATCATTTACCCCATCATCAGTGTGCTATGAAGAAAAAAACTAAGAGGTAACTCCTTTTCATCATGTCACTCTGAAAGCCCCATATGGAAGCTGGGATTGGGATTACTGATTGTTGAAGGGAAGAGGATTGAGAGAACTTTGAGATAATTCTAGCATTTCCTCCAAGTGCTTAAGGGACCCACAACATCCTCAACAGATCCAGAGGGTCATTGTAGACCAGGACTGGGAGGAGAATGTGCATTCACCCCCAGACTCTCCAAATCTACCCTTTAATCCATGGCCAGAACCTCCCATTCCCCTAAGAATAGTAGACACAATACTGGCTTCATGTTATGAGCTCCAGCACTAGCAAAGTTCCTCAGTCAGAGACAATCAGCTACCTCCATCTTTGCCTAATGGATTAGCCCCCATACACAAAAATTGAGGGGTATTAGGAGAGGCTGCCACCCCCCTTAGTCATCTTGGGAAGCCACTAGTAGTAGTGACTGATAGAGAACTAACCACAACCAATTCTGTGGTTGAGCTGTTTTCTGGAGGAACTGTGGAGAATATGGCAGGAGCAGGGAAGATGATCACATGGGACTCTCAGATACTCCTACATGTTACACATTGATACCCAACCTTTGAGAAACCAGGAGCTCCAACCATAAGTCTTTTCTCTCAATCATAGAAGAAACACGGAGAAGGGTTTGGAGAGGCTATGCCCATCTCTGCCCTGACATGACACAACCACGGTCTACCCTCTGAAAACACACCTTAAAGGGTAGTAAAGACTGGGTTAGTGGAAAGAAAAGGCTTGAATCCTGGTCCGCCATTCTGTCTGTGTGGCCTCTCTGGGCCTCAGTTTTCCCATCTATAAAACGAGGGTTGAATTAGCTAATATTCCTTCCAGCCTGAAATCTGTATTCATATGATAAAAGATCACAGGATTTATTTTTTTGAGGACTAAGATACAGGATTTGTATCCTGACTCTCCACTTATCTCCTGTTGGCCTAAATGAACTTTAAGATGCTTTTCAGCTTTTAGAGCAAAGAGAAAGCTCCTCTTCATGTCTTGGGCCATGGCAACTAGACTGGGCAGTTTCATTTTTCCAAGACAGACTGTGAAAATTCGTTCTCTGGGAGTAGTTAGTACGAGACAAGACATTCCTGTCTTTCCAAAAAGGCATGTCAGCCATAAATAAGGATCAAGGGGTTGAAGTTAGGGAATTGGGGATATGGACTGGTCCATGACTTCACTAGTATAGGGAACTCCTAAGTGAGAGAACTCATGCATGCTTTCCTGCAGCACATAGCCTTAGAGAATTGTAAGAGAGAGAGAAAGAGATAGAGAGACAGACAGAGACAGAGACATATAGAGAGAAAGAAAGAGATGGAGGGAGAGAGAGAGAGAAAGCAAGAGAAAGAGGGGGAGACAGAGAAAGGGAGAATTAGCTAGAAAAGCAATATCAAACTCAAATAGAAACAGAGCCACTAAACCATATATAAGATCCTTGTGGCTGCATATTGACTTTGAAAACCACATATTAACATTATCTATGGTTTATTGAATTTATGTTTATTTTGTTAAATATTTCCCAATTGTATTTTAATATGGTTCAGACAGACCTGAAGGGTGTGTGGGCTACTGTGCAGCCCCCTAGCATCTGACACATCTATTCTATAGCCTGGAGAGAGTTAAGTGATTATCCCAGTGTCACAAAGCCAGGATGTATCAGATGTATGATTTAAGGGGCAGCTAGGTGGCCCAGTGGATAGAGCACCAGTCCTGAAGTCAGGAAGACCTGAGTTCAAATCTGGTCTCAGACACTTAACACTTCCTAGCTGTGTGACCTTGGGTAAATCACTTAACCCCAATTGCCTCAAAACAAACAAAAATGTATGAAGAAACAAAGAAACAAAGAAAACCTTTGACTTAAACCAACATCTTTTTGATTTGAAGCTGAGCTCTCTATCCACTGCAGAACCTACCTAGAGAGTAAACAGGATCAAATAATTTAGAGTTGCAAGATACTTTGTTATAGTTTGCTTTCAGTCATGTCCAACTCTTGACTTCATGTGGGGTTTCCTCAGCAGATACTGGAGTGGTTTGCCATTTTCTTCTCCAGTTCATTTTACAGATGAAGAAACTGAGGCAAAAAGGGTGAAGTGACTTGCCCAGGGTCACATAGTAAATTTCTGAGGCTGACTTTGAACTCAAGTGATCCTGACTCCAGGCTGGGTACTCTCTCCACTTGGACACCTAGCTGCTCTATGATCTAGTCCAACCTCTTCAGCCAAAGATAAAAGACATTAAATAACATATCCACAGTCACACCACTAATAAACAGCAGGGCTGAGGGGATTTGAACCCAGGTTCTTTGGCTCCAAACCTAAGGCTATCTCACTTCACCAAGCTTGGAGGCAGCACATTATAATAGAAAGAAGGCCAAACTTGTAATAGAAAGCCTTGGATTCTAATTCCATGGAAGGGAAGAGAGAATAAGGATAAAGTAAAGACTATGGAAATGAACATTGCATCATTGCTTCTGATCCATTGTGTTAATGGCCCATGTGGGTCCTCCTTTCTCTTCCCTTTCAGATTCAGGGACAATATTGGAAAATCCTTGAAGACATCAAAAGGTTCTTATCTAAATCTGGGAACTCCCTCATGCCAGCTAACCCCTGCACACTTTGGGCTAGCAGATGTTTGTTGAAGAGGAAGGGGGTAGGGCATGGGCTTGGGGTACAAAGGATGGGATGCTGAGGGGGGTAGGGAGGAAAGGGGAGTCGTGTCCCCTCCCCACGGAAGCCGCTGCTCTCTCCCCCCAGCCACCCCGATGAGTCACAGTGCCCTCCTCCTGTCCGCCCACCATCGGCCGGGGCTGCCCAGCTGGGTTTGAAGTTTATCATGTGATTTCTAAAAATGAGAATCAACTCCAGAGCTGGGTCTTTGTGTGTCGTTGTGTGTTGTGGAAACCCTGCACGTGTGTATATGAGGTGGTAATTGTGTCTCTTGGTCTGTAGGAAAGGAGTATAGAGTGCTTTTGTGAGAACCTGTTTGTATATGTATGTGTGTGTGTGTGTGTGAGAGAGAGAGAGACAGACAGACAGGCAGAGACAGAGACAGAGACGCAGAGAGAGACAGAGACAGAGAGACAGAGAGGCAGCGTGTTAAACTGTGTAAGAGGTATAAAGTGCGTGTCTTCACATCAGCATTCCTATGTGTATATGTCTGTTCATATTGCCTCTGCAACCTTATGGCCATATGTGGAGGGGACAGATGTGTCCCACATCTGGACATACATGTGGAAAGTGGTACTGGAATGAATGAGAGAAGGACCTGAATTGAGTCAGGTCTCCCTGCCATTCTCCCATCTGCTCCCTTTTGCCTATCTAGGTCCTATTCCCCTAACCTGACTCCTGAAGCTCCCACCTTTGCTCTGGATGTCGCAAGCCCCTAGCCATCGCCCTCCCTGGGGGATGGGGGGTGATGGCAGGCCAAAAGTGAGGGAGGCAGAATCTCCTACTTCCCACTACCTCTTTAATTGCAGGTGTCTAGGAGTGTCCAGCTCAAGCACAAGTCTAGATGGGCATTCCCCTGTTCCCCCCTCACTTCCCAGAACCCCAGGGGCCCTGCAGCAGAGGAGGAGGCCTCTTCTCTGCTTGCAGCACAAAGGCTCTGAGCTATCTCCTTCACACCATCTGCCCGCTCCTTCCCCTGCCCCCCACCCTCATTCACACAACTTGCTCTTGCAAGTTAAGATGGAGGGGAAGGTCAGCTTCTTTAGCAGCCACACAGATTGGGGGCCTCAGGAAGAGGAAGGGCAGTGCTCATCCAACCATATCCCAAGGAGAGGTCTTCTCATCCATTCTTCTATCTCAGAGAAACTTGGAGAAGGAAGTTCCTACTTTACCAAGCTCACAAGGATAGATAGGCTTTAGCTTGCAAGTTCCCCCAAGTTTCTCCAATGACTCTCTTCAGGGTCCAGTTGAACTTAGTCAAGATGGGCTTTTTAAGGTAAGAACTGCACTGGAAGGAAGGAGATTTGGGTTCTAAGCTCTTCCTCTAACTATGTGATCTTGGGGAAATAACTGGAGTCTTAGGGGTGTAGAGAGGGTACTCCCTACCCTTGGAATAAAATAAAGGCCTTGGTAGACTCCAGCTTCCTCATCTTGTTAGTGTCACAGATTCCTTGGGTGATCTTGTGGAGCCGAGGAATCTCTCTTCTCAAAAGAAAGTTTTTAAATAATCAAAGAAAATGCTAAATTTCAGCAAAATGTTAATAAACATGAAGATTTTCTTTTCCCATCCAAGCTCATGGACCTGTGGACTAGATGATCTGTAAGGCATCTTCTACTTCAGATATTCAGTGATTCTATAATTCTAGATTTAATATCAATCTCTCATATTCCAACTTAGAACCAAAAGTCTCTGGGTCTTTCCAGTCTACCATGGCCACAGAGGCTAATAGGTATTTTCTCTCAGGTTTCTTCTCCCTTCTTTTTCCACTTATCCCTCAAGCTTTTTATTACATTAAAAGGGATTAAGGTAAGAATTCCAGAAACCCAATGGGGTATATTTGTTAAATTGGAAATTTAATATGAGAGGAATGAGTCTTTAAAAAACAATGAAGTATCTTAATTTTTTTCTTTATTTTTCTTGGGATTTTTTGTCTGTTTTCTTTTGCAACATGGTTAATATAGAAATATGTTTCACATGGCTTCACATGTATAATCGATAACAAATTGTTTGCCTTCTCAAGTAAGGGGGGAGGGGCAGAAGAGAGAGAGCAAATGCGAGAAGAGAAAGAGAAAGAGAGAAAATGGTACTCTAAGATTTAAAAAAATGCTTTTTAAAAAATTTTTTACATGTAATTAGGAAATAAATAACAATATAAACATGTTAAATAAAGTGGATACATAGATAAATAAAAATATATTTTAAAAAATAAAGACAACAAAGAACTAGAGTCTTTGTGACTCTCCTCCTCCCACCTAACAGAAGCCTCTATTTTCAGGCAGATACTGGGTTATGCTAGTTTCGCTGAAAAGAGAAGATAAAATAAAGCAATCTTATGGCATCCAAAATCCATGAGCTACAAAGCAAGGGACTTTCTTCCCAAAATGCCACTAATTCCCACTTTTTGTTATTCAATCATTTTCAGTCATGTCCAAGTTTGCGTGACCCCATTTGGGATTTTCTTGGTAGAAATACTGGAATGGTTTGCCATTTCCTTTTCCAGCTCATTTTACAGATGAGAAGACTGAGACAAAGAGTGTTAAGTCACTTGCCTAGAGCCACACTGCTAGTACTCCAGGTCGTTTTACAGATAAGGAAACTGAGATCATCAAAGTTAAGTGACTTTAAGGTCTGAGGCGAGTTGTAAACTCAGGAAGATGAGTGTTTCTGAGGGGAAGCCTGGCATGTTATCCATTGTGCCAAATGGACAGAGGGGAATGAAGCTTTGGAGTGAGGGTGGGGTTGATAACATCACCTTATTTGTCTCCAGCTGTCTTGGCTAAGTGAGGATCCTGATTTGATTGGTTAACCCATGTTCTCTACTAGTCAAAGGTATAAGCCAAATGGGATTGGCTTTCAATTCTACTCTTACACTGGGGAAGTATTTTAACCTCCTTGGGTCTCAGTTTCCTCATCTGTAAGATGAAAGATGACCTCCGAGATCCCTTGAAATTCTGGATCTATAAATCATTCTTTGAATCTGGACCTGAGCCTGCTGCCAAACTGAGCTGCCATGCTTACTATCCCAAGAGAATACAGCAGCCAACCCATCTTCTAGCAGAACCAGCAAAACATGTCATCTTCCCTTGCTCTTCATTAGATCATTAGATTGTAAGTTCCTTAAGGGAAGGGACTATGTTTTGCCTTTCTTGTAGCTCCGACACTTAGTACAGTACCCAGCATACAGCAGGTACTTAATATAGATTTATTGTTTAATTGAAATTGACTTCTTTTTTGGCCAATTTCGAGGGTCAGTATTCTCAAGTCATAAGCAGTCTGCCACATAAACAAGGCTCTGTCCACCTACTAAAGAATCATTTCTTCACATGGTCACTGGGTCTCACATCCTAGAATTGCCAGGTCAGAGGAACTATTATTCCCCTTTGCCCATTCCTCTGTCTCTATACTGATTTGTTTCACAAACTCAGGCCAGAAAGTCAAAGAATTCACATTGGAAACCCTCCAAAGGGCTAAGTGGTTTGATTGCCTTAAAAATTGTTTCAAAGTCCCAAGTTCTTCCCAGATTCTATCTTAAATTTCTCTCACTGTGGCCAGCTCACAGTGTTCTCATCTTGTTCTCTTACATGAGAAGACAATCTCCTTTTTCCCCACAACTCTCAGCCTTTCCTTTCTAGGTTCCCCTCTCAGTGAGAGGACAAACATTCATGAGAATGAAAGTAAAAGCCTCCCCTTAGTACTCTTCTCCCCTCCCTAGAGACCTACAGGCCACTAGAGCCTTCATCCCAAAATGAGTCAAGACAAATCAGAGAGGTTGTGCTGGGGGCACAGAAATTTCCCCTTTATGCCAAGGATAGAGGAGTGGGGGCACATCATTAGGCTTATGAGGGGGCCATCTGTTTGCCCTTTTTTTGGTAGGAGAGAAAAAAAGGAAGTAACATTAGACCTGAGCTCCTGGACATCCTGCACAATGATCAGGCATGCAGGAGGTGGGCCCAGATAGTATTAAAAAGGATGTACCACTCTAGTCCCCTTCTCACTACCTTCCCCTATCCTAAAAAATTATTATAGAGGGAAAAAGAAACAAGGTGTTTAAGGACTTTTCAGTGGTGGTGATCCATAAGAGAGACGGGACACAGAAACTGTCCTGGAGCAAGGCAGCTATTTTCAGCTATATCTTGGGATAATAGGATGGAAGGAGTCTTATAGATCATAGGGTCTAAGTTCTTCATTTTACAATAAAGCACATTACAGGGATTCTTGTAATCCTGTCCTTATCTTCTTCCTGAACCTTTCCCATCTCCATTCTAAAACTGTGCTAAAATTACATGATACAGCTAATTTGTACTAAGACTTCTATTTGAGTTAATCTGACCTAAGGCTGTATGCTAAGGTTAACCCATTCTAGGACTATATTGGAATGGAAAGAATGAATGAGTGGAACTTACCTGCTTCAATGTTGCTGGGAGGATCATAGGGATTTAGCTCTGGAAGGGAGGGACTGGAAAACCAGTAAGTCCATTGAAGTTCAGAGTAAGACATAAAAATAAGACATAATGTTTTGTTTTTACTGAGGGAGAGATTGGGGAAGAAGGGTTTAGTATCAAGATGCTACAGAAAGAAGCAAAGAAAGAAAAGAAGGTCATGGAAGCATTTTTTTTTTAATGCATTTAAGAGAACAGGACACTGGGAGGGAGCCAGATAAGCAGGACAATTTCACAATGAATGTGTTGAATTTATCAAGTATGTTTTAAAACACAAGAGGTATGTAAAAGATTCGAAGTTTCGTATATACATATATTCTCTTATGTTCTTTGTATGTAGAAACATTCATATGTGTTGGTTTGTCAAATTCAGAACACTAAAAATTATTTTTAAATTTGAAGTTATTTTAAAATAAATGGTAAAATATTTCAATTTTTATAAATTTGGACTTTTTTAAGATTAAGAAATCCATCCCATGTTTCATTTTATAGATGAAGAAACTGATACAGGTAGAGAAAGGATTCGAACCCAGATCCTCTCATTCCCATTCCAGAGCTCTTTCCACTATATCTGCTGCCTCTCAAAAAAATCATAGATGTGAATGCTTTGAAACTATAATGCTATACATATGCAAGGTATTAGTATTATTATTCTAGCTCTGGAACACTGGTCAGTAAGATAGAGGGAGACTGAAAGCAGTTTTCTGGGTCTGTTCTTACCTCTCACACACAGAAGCAGGCAGCAAGAAGAGCTAAGGAGAACAAATGGGGGAGGGGTTGCAGGAGAAAGGTCCTAGAATAAGCAGACACGTAGGGATTTGAAGATCTTTGGGTGGAGTGACCTTGATCTGGAAACCTAGTGGGACAAAAGTGCTATGGTGACGCAAGAGAATGGACAGGTTGGCCCCTCAGAGAGCTAACATCCACACCTACCCTGCCCCATCACTGCATATATTCACTCCCCCTGAAATAGCATCTGGGTGGGGGATGAGGGTAGGGGGTGGGGGAGTTCTCAGTTCGTAGCTCATTCCTTCCCGCTGTGTATTTGTGTATTCACAGTTCTTTTTGTTTTTTCTCTCTCTCTCCTTCTCTCTCTCTCTCCTTCTCTCTCCCTCTTTTTTTCCCTAAGAGTTTTTCCTTTTCCTTTCTTCTTCCTTCCTCTCTCCACCTCTGTCTGTCTGCTGTTTCTGTTTCTCTCTCTCTCTTTCTGTCTCTCTATCTCTATCTGTGTGTTTGTGTGTATCTGTCCATCTCGCTTGACCTGGTTTCTTCATCTACTTCCTCAGCTTTCACTAACACCCAATCACTAAGACCTCCACTAGTGCTGAAAATCTATTTGCCCTCTTCTTTTTTAGGGATAGGAACCTAATCTTACGGCTTTTTTGGTTGCAGTCTTTCTTTTCTCTGAACCTTCTCTGGAGCAGAAATTGCTACAGCCTCCACTTCATGGACTTCTATACTTTCAGGATCCAGAATCCTACCCTTTGGTCTAATTGAAATCCTATCATGTTAGAATTTGGATCTGGGAAGTCATGGACTGTGGGATCTTCCATTACGATGTGGATGACATAGACCCTGTCCTCAAAGAGTTTCTAGTCTAACAAGAGAGAAACACAGTTATCCAGAATGCAGAGGCATAACTATATCCTAACTATATCCTTTCTCTCTGGAGACACAGGGACAAGAGCAGACTTTAAAGCTGAGTAGAGCTGTAGACATCAGTACTGGGAGAGTAGATCCGGGTCAAGAAATAATGAAAAGCTTTCTGGAGGAAGGAACCATGCTGAGAATAGAGTATGTCAGAGATTATTCTTGGCTAGGGAAATGACCTGTGGGAAGGATTAGGGATGGAAGAAGGATAGGTATGGACAGATGATAAAGACAGATTGACCAACTTGAAATAGAATCTTAGATGGATAAGAAGAAAAGAGAATAATGACAGACATTAAGTGTGGGAAGTTGTTTTTGTTTATTGGGGGCAGGGAGGAAGGTAGAATAAGGCATATTCACTGTGAAGTCTAATACAATATCACACAGTAAATGCATCAAAGTGTTATATCTGCCAAGGTCTGACCTCCTACCTCCAGCAAGCTGAGGGGCAGATGCTAGGGTAATATCCCTTCTGCCATTCCCTCCACCCCTAAACCCTTCTCTCTGTTATTTCTGGTTCTCAGCTCATGGGTGTCTCAGAAATGCAAATTATGAAGTGGTGGAGGTGATGGGCTACACCCATCCTGTACCCCTTTCCCTCGACACATATGTTTCAGCTGTTCCAAGAGGGTAGAGTGACCATTATGCCAGAGGGATTGGTTTAAAGTTGGAGATGTGAATTGCAGTTGGAAGATGTACTTCTGTCTGTGGGTTTTGGTTGAGTCCTCAGAGGCTATCTCCTTTATCACAAATTGTTAAGTGATCACAGGACAGGGTATCCAAACTATACTCATAACACCTTCATTATCAACCAAATCCCACTACTCCAGTTAGCCACATTAGACCAATCAGGATATGTGACATGGTGGACAGAGCTCCAGGCCCTGGTTCGGACTCATCTGCCTGAGTTCACATCTGATCTTAGACACTTACTGGCTGTGTAACCCTGGGAAAGTCACCTAACTGTGTTTGCCTCAGTTTCCTCATCTGTCAAATGAATTGGAGAAGAAAATGGTAAACCTCAACCTTTCTTACCCCCAAAAATAAAAATCCAACAACCCTCAAATGGAATCACAAAGAGTAAGACATGATGAAAATGACTAAACAATAACAACCACCATATATTCCATACCAAATTATCATTCTTAAATTAGTGAAATTAGATGAAGTTCTTTTTAAGTGTTTCTATGTGCCAGTAACTATGTTAAGCTCTGGAAATACAAATGTTAGCAAAAAGGATAAAAGTCCCTGTCCTCAAGGTACTTGACTTCTAATAGGGGAAGATAGCATGTAAAAGGAAAATGGAAGGAGTGGTCTCCCCACCAGAGCAAAGTGAAGATGGATTCTGAGAGTATTCAGCTAAGACAGTTCGAAATGAGCATGGCTCTCATACTCAGATGAGTCTAGGTACTTGCTCACTTGGAGGTTTGAGACTTTACCAATCAGAGCAGGAGACTAAGGAGTCAGAAGTGTGAGAGGGCTGCAGGGATAGAGATGGAAAAACAGTTTGGCACTCAACCACCCTTAATAATATTCAGAAGAGAAAAAAGAGTTCAAAGGAAAGAAGAAAGAAGAAAGGAAAACTTGGTTGAGAGGGAGACATGATAACCATTTTCAAATATTTTCAGGCCTATAACATGGAAAAAAGATTAGATTGGTTCTGCTAGGCCCCCAATTATTAATCATTTAATCAATTCATAATATGATTAATCAATTCCTAAAATACCTACTAAGTGCCAAGCAGAAAGGGAAGAACAAACAGTAACTGATGGAAGTCATTAGAATTGTCTCCAAGTGAGTTCCTTCACTAAAAGTTTTGACCTAGAAAAATAAAAGGATTTATTCTAGATCATAGTGGTATAACAAAGGGAGAATTCAAACCAGGATTCCTGGATTTAATGCTTTATTCACTAAATTTCTCGCCCTATCCTAATTACTTTTTTATAATATTTCCCCCTAATAACATGTTAAAACAAAATTTTTAAAACATTTTTTTAAAGTTTTGAATTTTCAATTCTATTCTTCCCTTCCTCCCTCTTTCCATGCCCTCCCTGAGAAAGTAAGCCATCAGATATAGGTTATACATGTAAAACATTTCCATATTAGTCATTTTGTA
Organism: Antechinus flavipes; assembly: GCF_016432865.1. NCBI lineage: Eukaryota > Metazoa > Chordata > Mammalia > Dasyuromorphia > Dasyuridae > Antechinus > Antechinus flavipes. Next base: position 136,056,828 of record NC_067401.1, on the reverse strand, counting down.
GGAGAAGACTCAAATAAAAGAAAGAAAGAAAGAAAGAAAGAAAGAAAGAAAGAAAGAAAGAAAGAAAGAAAGAAAGAAAGAAAGAGAAAATAGCACCTTCAGTCTCTATTCAAAAAATACTAGTTTTTTTTCTCTGGAGACAGATAGTATGCTTCATTATCAATCCTTTGGGATTGTCTTAGGTCAGTGTATTATTGAGAATAGTTGTCATTCATAGTTCTTTATCATACAATATTGCTGTTATAGTGTTCAACATTCTCCTGGTTCTGTTCACTTCATTTTGCATCAATTCATGTCTTTACAGGTTTTTCTGAAATCTTCCTACTTGTCATTTCTTACAAGATAATAATATTCTATTACAGTCATATGCCACTGCTTGTTTAGCCATTCAGTTTCCAGTTTTTTAGCCACCACAAAAAGACCTGCTATAAATAGTTTCATACAAATAACTCCTTTTCCCTTTTTGATGTCTTTGGGACCTAGCAGTGGTATTGCTATAATTTTATAACCCTTTTTGTGTCCCCTTTTAAAAAATGATCAGACTAAGTCCTCATAGGCAGAAAGAACTTCCTTAATCACATAGATAATATGGAGTAAAGCTGAGTTTTAACCTGAGATTTTTCTTCTACTAAAATTCTGTAACCATTTTGGATAACACTTTTCTTTTAAATTAAATTTTATTTTTTAAAATAAGAATTTGGGATTTTTTTCTCCCTCCAACCCAGGGAGAGAAAAACTCTTGCAATAAATACGAGCAATCAAGAAAAACAAATTCTCCCAAACTGTTCAGTTCCAAAATCATTCTGTATCTTCTGCAGGGGGCCTTTTCCCAGCTATACTTGCTGCCCTATTCCCCACCATTGCTAATGCCTTCCCTCAGAAATTATCATTTATCTACTCTGTTTATATAGTTATATATATGATTATTTGCATATTATCTCCCCATTAGATTATGAGCTCCATTAGAGTAAGTACCATGATTTTTCCATTGGTTGCATTTCTAATGGTTAGCACAGTACCTGCCATGTAATAAGCCCTCAATAAAAGCTATTTGATTGACATAACTTTCTGTTTCGGGAACATCCCTCAATTGACCAGGAACAGCCATGAAAGGAGGTTGTATATGGCTTTGAGAACTGAGTGACATCATATAGACACCAGTAAAGATGACATAAATGGGACTAAGTACTCAGAATGCATGCCTATGATTTGCTGGTCCCCACTCATCTCTGGTGGGCATTTGAAACTTTTGGCCCCTTGAGAGCTGTGCATTTAGAATCAGGAAGAAAAAAAAATCAGGTTAAAAAAAAAAAACTAGTTATATGATCCAGGATAAAATATGCAGCTACCACTATCCCCTGGATTCCCTGGTCCCTGTTACCTACTCATTCCCTCTCTTTTCCAGGAAATTCATCTTTACAAGTCCCCTAGATAGCCACCTCTTTTCTCTTCCAGGTCAGGATCAGAATGGAAAGCTATATCCCTTTCCCACCTCCTCTGACCCCACCCTACACAGCCAATGCCAAGGAGGGACCCCATCCCCTTCAGCTTTTCTTCTTTAGTTCTAATCAGCTGAATGAAATGCTCCTCATTAGCACAGCTGACTCACTTAGTGACACCTTCCCTTCGTTAGCAAACTTCACCTTTCCAACTTCTAAAAGAAATAACTGTTGTTTCCCTCTCAGCTGATCTCCTCTCCCACTCTTGGAGGAATCCATGAGTAAGGTAGGGATCCCCATAATTAGGGAGTTCGGGCTAGGGGGAATGCTGAGGGAAAGGGCTCAGATTGGAGAGAAGACAAGGAGGAAAAGTAGAGGATTGAGGAGCTTTGAAAGAGAGGGATAGGAGAAAATTTTAATTAATTTTATACTGATAAGCTACAATCAGTCTTGGCTGTTTGGGAGCCTACTTTGGTGGGAAAGAGCAGGGCACAAAGGTGTAGGTGCAACCAAGTTATTCTTGGTTATTACACCTACTTTTTGCCTCCACTAACTCAGCATTCTAAAAACTATCCCTCTTCCCTCCTGAAACATCTTAAGAAAATACCTTTCTTTGTGTTTTAAGTAACTTTTTGCCTGATCTCATCAATTCTCCATTAGAAAATGCTTCTAGAGATATAATCTCAGGTCTAACCTTGAACTGGAATGACATCTTTGGTGTTGGGATCAAAGTTGAGAGGAAAAAGAAAAGATAGTCTTTCTCTTCTTCCTTCTTTTCAAGGGGTATCCTAAAAGGACAGCTCAAAGGGAATGAAGGAATTTAGTCATCATTTGAAGAATGTAGATCACGCTCAGGGGTGAACTTCTAGGGGCAAAGGGTACTGTGATGAAGCAGCAAGGGGAGCAATGGATGATGCTTACAAAAAGGCAGCTTGTATCAAATGTTTCTAGAGGAAAGGAGACATCTACTTTGCCCCACCTTTTATCTGTAAGGCCTACTTATCAAAGGGGATTGCCCTCTTTGATTTTTGTCAAGCATTTTTCCATTTTTCCTTTCACATTGTTTCTGCTCATAAGTCTCAAGAAACCCTTGATAAAGTGTTTCTCTTTGGTCTAAAAAAGATGGCCAAATGGCCATCCTTTTTAATTTAATAATCTGTTGGCTTGTTAATAAAATGATTAAATTGTCCCCCCACCAAACAAACAAAAAAAGAGCCAGCTTTTTCTTATCTAAGGGACAATTTAGAGCTCTCACAACTAGAGTTCCCTAAGAATTAAGTGCCTTAGAAGTTAAATCCATTGAAGGTTGTCAAGGAAAGGCTATATGGTCCCTTGTTGGCATGTATTTTTCACATTGAATTGGACTAGATTGTTGCTGAGGTCTCTCTCTTCCACCTCTGAAATTCTGAGAAACTAGAAAATATTTCCAGGAAATATAACTTAACAGAAATTAAGTTTAGGCCGAACTTTTTCACTATATTTCATAATAATCTCAAAACAATCTTTCACTATATTTCAAAATAATCTCAAAAAATATATATAGTCTGGATATTAAAGGTCATACCATTTTAAAAAAAAACCAACACCAATATACTTTTTTTTTTGGACTGAGGTAATTTGAGTTAAGTGACTTGCCCAGGGTCACACAGCTAAGCAGTGTTAAATGTCTGAGCCAGATTTGAACTAAGGTCCTCCTGACTTCAGGGCTGGTTCTCTATCCACTGCACCACCTAGCTGCCCCCTCCCCCCAATATACTTTTGACAGTAATGGCTAAAGGAGAATTTTCAATTAATTGTAAATTCCTCAAAGGCAGGGAATGTCTTTTGCCTCTCTCTGCATCCCCCAGTGTATAATACAGTGCCTGGCATGATGCTTAATAAATGCTTGTTGACTGATTGATCAAAGGAAAATCCAATCATATTATAATAATAATCAACAGTATTTTACAGTATTTTTAAGGTGTGCAACATGCTTTATACATTTTCTAAGTAGATGCCCTATCAATTGGGAATGGCTGAACAAGTTGTGATATATGAAGATAATGGAATATTACTGTTCTATGAAAAATGATGAGCAAGCTGATCTTAGAAAGGCCTGGAAAGATTTATATGAACTGATGCTGAGTGAAACAAACAGAACCAGGAATACATTGTACACTATAACAGCAAGAATGTGCAATGATCAGCTATGAAAGTCTTGGTTTTTCTCAATGATCCAAAGCAATCCCAATAGACTCTGTTCAGAAAATGTCACCAGAAAAAGAACAAAGTAGACTGAATGTAAGTCAACACATGCTATGTTCGTTTCTTTTTTCTGTTTTTTTCCTCTCTCCCGTGGTTTTTCCCTTTTGCTCTGATTTTTCTTTTCCAACATGATTCATAAAGCAATGTGTATTAAAAATAAATAAATTTACAACAGAATGAAAAAACCCAAATATCTCATTTTATTCTCACAGCATCTTGAAAGTTAGGTGGTATTATTATCCTCATTTTTTTAAAGATAAAGAAACTGAGGCACTTAGAGATGAAATGACTTGCTCAAGTTAGTAAATGATGTGTCTGGATTTGAACTCAGTACTTCCAGAGTCATGGTATAGGACTATATTTACTGTATCACCTAGGTGCGTCTATAAAATATATTATTTCAATTATTGTGGGTTGTTGTTGTTTGTCCTTCATTCTCAAAGAGGACTAATGAAGACATCAAGAGGGTGATGTCTTGACTTGAGAATGAATTGGATTTAAGTGAGGCAGGGCTCCACAAAGTCATGGACCTCATTTTCTCCTCCAGAGTCATCTGAGTCCAGTGGGAATACATTGATCAGGACAACTGAAAATGATTCCCTTATTTCAAAAACATGAAATGGAAAAGATTTTGCATAAACAAATTTAGTCAATTGGAAAAATACATATCAAATGTCTCTGACAACAGTCTAATATACAAAGTTTATAGGAAATAAATTCAATTACATAAGATTCAGAGTTATTCCCCAATGAATAAATGGTCAAAGGACATGAACAGCTGTTAAAGAAGAAATATAAATTATTAACCAACACATGAAAGACTGCCCCAAAGTTAGTAATAGGAGGTATGCAAAAACAAAACAAAACTTTGAGGTTTCACTTCAGACCCAGTATATTGGCAAAGATGATAAAAGGCAAACAATAACAACAAAATTCAAACCCAAAGGAAAAAACACAATATTGGTGGGGTTATAGAAAGACAGGCACACTAATGGAGGAAAGAAAAGGAGGAGAATAAGTATTTATTGAACACCTGAAATGTGCCAAATACTGTGTTAAGAACTGCACAAATATTTTCATTTGATTGAAATAACATACTCTTGGTGGAGCTATAGATTAGCTTAACCAAACTGGAGGATAATTTTGAATGATTTTTTGAATATTAGTCATCATACTATTTTTCCAAAATCTAGTTAAGCACCTTGGACAGTAATGGCTGGAAAGTTTTCAGCCAATCCTTTAGACTGTGAGCTCTTCAGATTCAAAGACAGTCTTTGTGTGGGTTTCTTTGACTCAGAGAATCCACAGTTGGATATATGCCTCTCTAGAGATCAAAGATAAAAAAGAAAAGTCCCAAATATACCAAAGTATTCATAGAAACACTTTTTTGTGGTAGTGAAGAATTGGAAATAAAATAGATGTCCATTCCAATAGACTTGGGATGGAAAATGCCATCCTCATCCAGAGAAAGAACTATGGAGACTGAATGCAGATTGACACATACTATTTTTATCTTTTATTGTTGTTGTGTTGTTTTGTTTTTTCTCTCTTGTGGTTTTTCCTTTTTGTTCTGATTATTCTTTCCCAACATGTCTCATATGAAAATATCTTTAAAAGTATTTTTTATGTATAACCTATATCAGATTACTTGCTGTCAGAAAGGTAAGGAAGTGAGGGAGGGAAAAAAAGATGGAACTCAAAAATCTTACAAAAATGAATTCTGAAAACTATCTTTGCATGTAATTGGAAAAATAAAATACTATTAAAATAAAATAAAATTTTAGGAAAAAAAGGAAAAAAGCAGATGTCCACTGATATAGGAATAGCTAGACAAATTGTGTTATAAAGATTTAATGATTTAATGGAATATTACTATAATATAGAAAACAATGTATATGAAAAATTCAGAGAATTATATGAACTGATGCAGCATGAAATAAGCAGAATCAGAGAAAAATAAAAACACAATGACTACAACATTGTAAATGGAAAGTTAAAAAATATAAAACAATTTTATAATTATAATTTGATCATTTTTATTATTATGACCAGTCGACTTTGAAGAAGAAATAAGAAAATGTATTTTCCTATCTTCTTTGCAAAAGAGCAGAGCTATGGAAGTAGAATACAGCATATGAAGACCTTGATTGACGTGTTGATTAGTCGTGCTGACCTGTTTTTTCTCTTTCTTTTTTCATTCTTATTACAACAATTAGCTTGCAGAGGTAATAAGAAGGATACATTGAGAAGTTAAGGTAATGTAAAAAATAAAACATATTAATAAATTCTTTAAATTTAAGGAAAATATCCTCAATCTTTCCCAGATTCTGGATAAGTGAAGGCAGGATGGTGATAAAACTATCCTTGCCTCAGCTTGGGCATCATTTTGACGAGAAAGAACATTATATATTTAGAGTTGACTGGGTCTTTAGAGTCATCTGGTTCAATCCCTAGATTTTACATATGAGAAAAATGAAGTTCAGAAAGTGATTTGCCCAAAATAATACAGTCAATAAATGAATAGCAGGATCTGGAATTGAACCTCGATTCATTAACTCAACATCTGATGGTCTTTTCTTTGCATTATGATGACCAAATATGTTATACCTAAGAGGAAAGTAGATTTTTGAGAAATGATTGTTCCATTTTCAGTTTTCAAAAATGTTGTAATAATAACAACTGGTATTTATAAAGTGCTTAGAACCTAATTGCAGCTCTATCAGCAATAATAATTGCTATTAGTATCCCTACATTAAAGAGGAGGAAATAGAGGTTGAATTGGCAAGTGCTTTCCCCAGGGTTAACAATCTCTCAGAGTCTTTTATCATACTTACAGTAGAAATCAATATGACTTATAGCTACCTCAAAGAGTTACAGTGGTCAATTAGTAAGTTAGTCATGTAAACATTAAGCATCTACTATGTGCCAGGCATTATTGCTAAGTACTCAAGATACAAAGAAAAGCAATAAGTCTTGCTTTCAAAGAGTTCATAATCTCATGGGAGAAGACAAAACCTAAAAAGAAGCTGAAGGAAGGAGGAAGAGAAGGTACCTGCCTTGGGGGACTAACAAAAAGTCCTTAAATAAAGAATGTGGGAGAATCTTCCAGATATCTACTTTTTGTTCTCTCCAATAAGAAGGTAAGAAGAGTCCTAGAGAGAGTAATAATAAGGAGGCATGAATTTCAGAGTTGAGGTCATCTTATAAGAAAACATGTTTCTGAAAAAGTGATGAAATGTAGGTAAGCAGCCATCTCATGGGAAATTCTAAACTATGTCTTCCTAACTCCATGTCTAAAAGATTATCCATTGTACTCCATTGTTTGTTAATTTCTTTATCTGTAAAATGGGGATAATGATATTGGCACTGGCACCTACATCAAAGGGTTTTCAGAGGATCCCCTGAAAACACAAATGTAAACTTTTGCAAACCTTAAAGCACCACATAAATGTCACATAAAGCACCACATAAAACTGGACCTACAGTGGGAAAGTATTGCTATAATTTCAGATGAGTGGATGTAGGCTCTAGGTAATACTGAAAAGGTTAGCTATGGAACACTGTTATGTGTGTGTATGTATACATGCACAGATGCATATGTACATGTACATGTTCACATATGTATTTGTGTTTGTTTTATTTTCAAAAAGTTCTATCTTTTCTTTCTCCTACCTTCTCCCTCTCTCCCCACCTCCCTGAAAAGCAAGAGAAAACAAAACTTCTGTTATACAGATAGATAGTCAAGCAAAATAAATTCTCATGATGGTCAGGAGATTATACTATATAATAGGCATAATTATTTTAATCTTTCATTTCTTCATTTTTCAAAAAAAGGCACTGGATGAATTAGGTACTTTATCCAGGTTTAATGAATTTATTTCAGAAAAAAAAATTGGAGGGTAGCTAGCTGGTGCAGTAGATAAAACACTGGTTCTGGAGTCAGGTGGACTTGAATTCAAATCCATCCTTGGACACTTACTAGCTGTGACCCTGGGCAAATCACTTAACCCCAATTTTCCCCCCTTCAAAAAAAATTTAAAAATCATTTTGACAACTGTATTTTAATATATTCTTTTTTAATTGGTATTTTGTGCCCTTAAAAACACTATTCTTCATACTACCTAAGGATCCATGACATACAAAAAGCACTACAAGACTCTAGACAAGATTGTCTTTAAAGGCTCTTCCAGCTACTGGATTCTATAATAAGAGTTTACATTTCCATAGGGGTTCATGATTTAAAAAGTGTTTTCCTCACAACCTCCTAATAAGATTAATCCTGTGAACATCATCCCCATTTTATAGAAACAGCAGTTAAGACTCTGATAAAGTAAAGTAATTTTTGCCCATAATTCACACAGCTGATAAATATCAGAGCTGGGATTTGACCACAAGTAGTATGATGCCAAGTTCAAGACTCTTTTCATCTAGCACAACTGCCTCATTCTATGATTCCATATTTGTCCCCAGAACAGTTCCCATAGTTCATATTAGAAATAGCTTAATCCAAAGGTAAAAGGAGCATAAGAACAAGAGTCAAAATATCTAGATCCTGGCTCTGGCACTACCTTGCTATGTGATCATAGCTAAATCACTTTACTTTTTATACTTGTTTCCCCACTTATAAAATGGGGGTAATATGTAACTACCTCATAAGGTTGTTGTGGGGAAGGTATAAATTGTGACTACAATAACATGAGTTAGCATTTAAAAGTACCCTTTGGCATAACAGCATCTGCCCAAACATAATATGGAAATGAGCAAACCCAGAGGCCTCATAAAGTGAAAAGTACAGACACTTTTCATAATCAGTGATTAGTTGTTGGGGAGAATTAAGGGCTTGGAACCAGGAGCCTAGTTTTCTAGTTCTAGCACAGCTGACATTATGCTAAAAATAAGTATAGTTCAAACTTATACAGGGTTTAAAGGCTTGCAAAGCACTTAACATATCCTATTTTGTTTATCATTATCTGAACCTTAGTCAGCTCAAGCTTCACATTCTGCTTGTGGTCTTTTCTGGTTCCCCTAATTGATAGTGCCCTCTTCTCCCCCATTTCCCCCACAAAAAAAAAATTACATTGTACTTATGTTATCTTTCCTATAATAGATTATAATCTCTAAAGACAGAACTAATTAATTTTTATCTTTATATCCCCAGCACCTAGCACAATGATTGACAATTTAGTAAATACTTAATTAATGCTTATTTAATTGATTGGTCTTCACAATAGCTCTATGAAGTAGGTGCCTATTATTATTCCCATTTTACAGATGGGAAATTTTAGGCTGAAATAGATCAAGGCCACACAGCTAGTTAGTTTCTGAGGTTGGATTTGAAGTCTAGTCCTCAATCAATCAGCCAACCCAGAAGCTACCCATCATCTTGGAAATACAAAGATAAAGTAGAACAATCCCTATTCTCCAGGGATTTACATTCTACAGAGAGATAATATGTAAGTCTATAGTTAGATAGAAAGTAGATACAAAGTAATGACAAAAGGAAGATTACTAGCAACTATGTGGGGAGATGAAGAAAGGCATCTTATGAAAAAGTAGTTGAGTCTTGAAGACTAACGATCCTTAGAAGTCAGAAATAAGAAACTAGTAGCTAATATTTTTCAAGCATGGGGGAAAGCCAAAAGAAGGAAACAAAAAGGCTGGTTTTATCTACCAAACTCAAGATTTGCGAAGTGATTTGTCTTATCAGCTCCCCACAACACCCCAATGCAGTGAGTATTACAGATACAATCATGCCCATTTTGCCTAAAGGACTATGAAACTGTGCCTTTGATCTAGCAGTTCCACTACTGGGTCTATATCCCCAAAAAGAAGGAAAATGTACAAAAATGTTTGTAGGCAGCTTTTTTTGTGGTGACAAAGAATTGAAAAAGGAATGGATGTCCCATAATTGGGAAATGGATGTCCCATAATTGGGGAATGGCTGAATAAGCTATGGTATATGAAAGTATTGTTATAAAAAATGATGAACAGGTTGATTTTAGAAAGGCCTAGAAAGATTTACATGAACTTATGCTAAGTGAAACAATTAAAACCAGGAATACAGTGTACACAGCAACAGCAAAATAATGTGATGGTAACTATGATAGACTTGATTCTTCTTAGTGATTCAGTGATCTAAGGCAATCCCAATAAACTTTGGAGGAATGGTATCTGCATCCAGAAAAAGGACTGAGATTGAAACATGCTATGTTCACTTGTTTTCTGGGGGTTTTTTTCTCATGGTTTTTCCCTTTTGTTCTGATTTTCCTTTTCTAACATGGTTCATAAGGAAATGTGTAAAAAAAAAATGAATGTACATGTATAATCAAAAAAATGTTGTTTTACATGTAACTGGGAAAAAGAAAAAAAAACTGAAAAAGAAAAAAGAAAGCAATCACGCCCAATTTTTTTTTATTAAAGCTTTTTATTTACAAGACATATGCATGGGTAATTTTTCAGCATTGACCCTTACAAAAGCTTCTGTTCCAACTTTTCTCTTTCTTCCCCCCACTCCCTCCCCTAGATGCCAGGTAGACCAATATGTGTTAAATATGTTAAAGTATATGTTAAATTCAATATAAATTATGTCCATTTTACAGACAAGATGTTATCTTGAATTCTCTGTAGGTCAACAGGAATATTAATGATATTTTTGTTGTTTGTAGAGGGCCGCAGATAGCGGGGGAGCTCTGGGTAAGGTATAAGACCCTTTAGCCCAGAGGGAACCTGCTGACAATGTCTGGTTTGGCACCCCATATCTCCTAAGGGTTCTCAGCCTTAGGGTCAAGTAGGGTGTGACTACCTTCTTTTGGTATTCTCCCTCTGCCTGAGAAGTCAGGGAGGGCGTGACCACCTATGTTCTACTTGAAGCAAGGGATACTTACAGTAAAGAGGCATTTATATATCAATAGCTGGGTGCTTAGTTAACACATTTGTAATGTGCTGTGGTGATGTAATGGTTCCACAATTGGCACATGCTCAGTGTGCTATAGCAATGTAATCCTACTAAGGTGTGTAAGGGCTGAGAGGATTTGAAATAAATGGACTCCATCCTTGACCATCTTCATGTGGCTCTTTTGCCTTTATCACTCTTCCACTTAAGACCAAGGCTTGTCCAGAAATCCTCCAGAGAGCCAATCTAGACATTACAGTTGTTATTTGTCATGTGTTTTTGAAGGCCAATGATATCACAGGATGATGTATTCATTCTTTTATTAATTGAAGTGAGGCAGTTGCACAAAATCAGCCTCACTCTTTCTTCCAGTCATTTAAGTCCAATGGCAAGACAAAAGTCAGAATAATTGGCAATGACCTACAATACAGTGGGTGACCTTGGTGTCTGATGCCTGGCCAAGTTGTAAGCACTTCAGCTTACTTCATGGTCATTAGAACAAATTGTTCTAGGCTGATTTTAGAAAACCTTGGAAAGATTTACATGAACTGATGCTGAGTGAAGCAAGCAGAATCAGGAAAACATTGTACACAGCAAGAAAAAGACTGTGTGATGGTAACTATGATGGACTTGGTCCCTCTCAGCAATTCAGTGATCCAAGGCAATTCCAATAAACTTTGAATGGAAAATACCATCCATATTCAGAGAGAGACCCATGGAGATTGAAGATGGATCAATGCACATTATTTTCACTTTTTTTCTTATGATTTTTCCCTTTTGTTCCCATTTTTCTCTCCCAACCTGACTCATGGAAATATGTTAAAAACTAATACAGATATATAATCTAAAAAAATTTAAAAAAGAGAACAAATTGTTCCAATCTACCAGTTCCGTTGAAGAAAGTCATCACATGCTTGGGGTCTATAACTCTCTTAACTCAATAACAGTGAGATCTGTTGATTACCCTCAATCTGGTTTAGTCCATATGTGGAGATATTTTTCCTGGGCTGATGACAATAACAGTAACAGCAGTGATGCAGTGTTTTAAGATTTTCAAAGCATATTACATATGTTATTTCATTTGATCCTCACAATAACCCTGGGAGACAGATGCTGTTATTATCCCCATTTTACAGATGAAAAAACTGAGGCTGAGAGAGATCAAATGATTTATCTAAGATCACACAGCTAATAAGACTCTGAAGTTGGATCTGCCTCCAGTTCCAGTGCTTTCTCTCTATTTTGTCACCATGTATGATGATAATAATGTCTAAAGATTTATAAAGCACCTTATATCCATGTCTTTGGAGCCTTCATCTTCTCATCTGATTGCTTAAACGGAATTTCAGCCATACCTCCAGAAACTTATCTTCTTTCAAGAAGACCTCAGATCTGAAATTCACATTCAGTATCTCCTGTCTCTAGGATCATTTCTGACTTCTTATTAGAGAGACTGAAACGTAGACATCAGGAAGATTCTCCCAAATTTTCTATTTAAGAAGGGGATCCAGAGCAGACTTTTATCAGGCCCCCAAGACAGGTACCTTCTCTTCCCTTTTCGTCTCTCTCCCTTTTCAATTTTTTTTTTTTAGATTTTTGTCTTCTCCCAAAAGATTATGAGCTCTTTGAGGGAAGGGACTATTTTGTTTTTCTGTGTATCTTGAGCACTTAGCACAGTATCTGGCACATAATAGATACTTAATGTCTACTGAACTAACTTACTGATTGACTACTGTAACCCTTTGAGGTAGTTACTATATTATAAGCATGCTAATTTCCACTTTACAGATGATAAAAGTCTCTGATAGATTGTTACTTTGATCATCATTGTTTAGTGAGTATCTGAGCTGGGATTTGAAGCCAGATGTTCAGTATTCTATCCAATCTGCCTCTTGGTTTTGTGACTTTGGCTGAAGACATTGAATTCTTGGCCTTCTATCCCTCCCCTTCCCTCTTTTCTCTTCAGAGAAATAGGAAAAACATAGATCAGAAAAGCTGGAGCATTAAGAAGCTGGAACTAGCCCAGAGAAAAGTGTAGTGAGATGACTACACATAGACAATGTGAGAACTAGTTTGAAATAATGAGTGATGTTTAATGTGGAGAAGAGATTGAGTGGAGAGCACTTCAGATACTCAATGCAAGAGTCTTATGGAAGAGGTATTCAAGAGGCAACTTGGCATGGTGGATAGAAAAACTGAATTGGTAGTGTGTTGGAATTCTGCTTTAGACATTTTCTAGTTGTGTGATCCCAGTAAATCACTTTTGAGAAGTTCAGTTTCCTCATCTGTACAATGGGAGCAATAATCTTTGCTTTCCTTATCTCTTAGGAATGTAGCTGGGAAAACATTTTGCAAATTCTGTCATCCTTTTTTATTCATCTTTTCATCCCCTATTATATACCTAGATCTTGTAATAAGAGATAGCCAATAAATCTTTATTCTTGTGGATAATAAAGGTCCTTCAACAGCCCTTACAGCATAGAAGAAAACAGCATCTCAACAAATCTGAAGTAATGTGCTTACCCAAAGCTAAAGATACTATAATGGATCACTTTCACCATAGACTCTTCCTTGACTGATTATTACATGAATTTAGAATTGGACCCAATTAAAAGTTTACCTGGAAAAGAGTGCTTAATTTTTTTAATATCTTGGACATAGATTGCCATAAATTAGGATTTAAGACTTAGAGACCAATTGAATAGAAATGTATTCAATAAACACTTATTCTTGGAAGAAAAACATATTCTCATTCAACACTACCTCTTAGAAGAACACAAGTATGGCAAGTTTGTTGTTCATACCTTTTATTATAAGCAGATTAATTTTCAGAGACTTCACATTTTTTTGCTGGTAGAGGTTAAGGGGAAGAAAGATAACATAACTTAAGGGAGTTGTGAGGGATAATGGTGGGCTCTTTATGTCCCAGGCTTATCTTAATAGTGTTCCAATAACGTTGGTGTCAAATCTGGCCTCTAAGCAATTCCAACAATGTCATGGGCTCATAGAATTTAGCACTAGAGAAGATTTTAGAGCTAATCTAGTTCAATACACTTATTTTATAGGAAAACAAAGGCTCAAATAGGGGAACTTACTCAAGGTCTCACAGCTAGTTAAGTGATTTGATTTCAATCCAAGCTTTTCACATTTTTACATTCTAAATTTTATACTTCCTTACACTCCAAATTGAAAAGAGTTAGCATTACCTCTCCAACAAATGCAGAGCCCCGGTCTAAAAGGAGCTTCCAAGAGCTGTGCCCTATTCCATTCAGATCACTGGATGGTTCATACCTTCTAAGCAAAGGGGAACTATGATTAAATGTCCAATAGGTGTTAGCAAGATGTGGTTCTCGAGTGTAACCAGGTGGCTAAGTCCAAAGTTGGCTGGAATGGGGACTAAAGGAAGTTAAATGTAGCTCAGTTCCTACTGAGGGTGTGAGTAAACAACAAAGCCAACTCTCCAGGCTGAATCAATAGAGGTATGTTGTTCCACAGATAAGTAGAAAAGGCAAAATGGTCCCCAAATAATCTTTTTGTTGTTGTTCAAGGAATGCAGTTTTGATTTACTTTTGATAATGGTTGGGTCCAATGTCCTAGAGATTCAGAATACTTTAGACCAAGGGTCTAAATGTTGGATCAACTCTAATCCGCAAAAGACAGTTAATATTTTTATTGAGCATTTATACTTTGGAAATCCCCTTTGCAGGAGAGGACCAAAAGGAAGAGAGATCTTCCTATAATATCAGATGTCAAAGAGGAAAAATTCAGAGGGAGAGGTTTTCTGAGAGAACACAGAATTCAGGGCCAATTGGGATAGCAGTTAAGGATCAAAGCTCTGAGTGGGAACATCTCATGGCAAACCTTGCTGAACCTGAAAGATGAGGAAGGTAAACCTTTAAATGAACTTCACTCTAGAAAAGTAGATTCTCTACTACAAACAGACCTGTAACACTGAGCTTGTGACTCCCAAGGGGCACTTGTTTGAGGATCCTGTGGTCTTGGGGATCACAGAAAGCCATTTGTGGGTTTTCTTTGTTCTCCTTTCTGGGTCATTCATGTAAAAAAAGGTCCCTCCAAAACACCATTCATAGGTTCACATACTTAGAACTAAGGAGAATGTTATGGGTCACCTAATCTCAATATCTTCATTTTTTAAATGAGAAGAGGAAATTCCAAGAGGATGTGACTTACCTAAGAGCATATGGTCAGTGAACCTAAGTCCTCTGATGTTTTTCAAGAATTGAAGCAAAAGGAAACTCTGAACCAAAAAGACAAAGAAAAACCCCAGAGATTCTTTGCACTATAGTAAGAGAACTATTTGTCATAGGTCTTTGACCCCAAGGACTGTTATAACATACAAACTTTGTCATCCTCTCAAAGCACAACAATTTGAAATGCAGTAGCTTCCCACTCTTTGGAGGTCTAAATACCCACATGTGGGGCGTGCTATAGTTAGAGTTCTTTTCAGATGTATTTTTCTAGATGTTGATGAGGTTACACCCTCTTCTTAAAATTCTGAGTTTCTGTGACAGGGCATACAGTAGATAACCAATGCTCTCTGACTTTAATCTCTTTTCATTTTAAATAAACTTCTTATCATCTATATTAAGATGAAATCTGGTAAGCCCCAAGGCTGCCATAATACCTCTTGAGCATAACCAGGTAGCTAAGCCCAAAGGTGGTTGGAATGGGGGCCAAAGGAAGTTATGTGTAGCCTAGTGTCTATTGAGGATGTGGGTAAAGAAAGTCAACTCTCCAATCTAGAGGTTGCCATCTCATATAGAGGCATGTTATCCCATAGATAAGTCTAAAATACAAAATGATCAATTTTGTTTTGTTCTATTTAACATGTACGGGACTACCTGCCATCTAGGGGAGGGGGTGAGGGAAGGAGGGGAAAAGTTGGAACAGACTTTTTTGCAAGGGTCGATGTTGAAAAATTACCCATGCATGTTTTGTCAATAAAAATCTATTTTAAAAAAAATTTTTTCAAGGGATGTATTTTTGATTTTTGTTGATGGTTGGGTCCAATGTCCTGGGGATTCAGGACATTTTAGATCAAGGGTATGCTGGATCATCCCTAACCTACAAAAAACAGTTAACATTTTCATTAAGCATTTGTCCCTTGGAAATCCCAAATAGTTAAAAATCAGGGCTTGTTTTGTTAGCTATTTAGAATTAAGAACCTGTTCAAGCAAAGTAAACTTGAAAATATGTGTGCATACACATATGCCCTCCAGAACCACACCCCTGGTTCAGACCAAAAAGAGTAGATGCTTCAAAGGGCTATGTGGTCAAAGTCCTTTCAGCTTTTCTACCACTTCAAGTTGAGTAAAAATAGTTTGACCTCTCAGACCAGAGCTCTATCCTGAGCAAAGCTGCCCACCCTCTTTCTCTTAACTTACTATTTGACTTACCCCTTCTTTGGGGGCAGAGAAGAGAAAAGGATTTCAATGTCATAGGTCTCCCCTTTCAGTTCTTGCTCACCCTTGAGTAATATGGAAAAGGAGAAATTGAAAGTTACAGATAATGGGCATAATGCCAACAAAGGATTTGAATCAACTGAGCAACTGACTATACCAACAAGCTGTTAAAATATAAGCATCAAGGATTTCTGGGATTCTTGGTATTTTTTTCTTTATGAGTGTTTTAGAAAATCTGTGCTCTTCCCTTTCTATTCGTGTGTTCCCTTTAAGGTCGAGTGGATACATTTTGGAAACCACAAAATCTGGAGATACTCTCCTTGTTATCTATGATACTCTCCATCCACAAGAATAGTTTGCCTACCTCTTTCAGGTATTGCTTTGAGTTATGTTGGAGAGGAGGACAAAGCAAAGAGGAGGGGGTATGTAACCACAGCAATATTTCTCCCAAAGGGGAAGGAGCAGGATCATGCACATGGGACAGGTGACTTTTATTTGGACTTTTTATTTTGTTCACAGAGCACAGGGCCCCCCTCTCCCTCCTCTTTTGTGCCTCTTCCCCTCCTCCAGGGGAACTTTCAGGTCCAGATGATACAGCCAGGTCCGTGTGTCTCTGGAGTTCTTGCAGCCCATCTCCCTCTTGCATCCATACCCAGCACCCCCAGAATAGAGGCGGAGGGTTAGGAAACCAGAGGTAAGGGAGGGCTGTGATGATCAGGGAGATTCTGGAAGAGTTGGATCAGAACTGTACATGCATTGAAAGCAGCACTCTTCCTCCTCTGACCACCAAGTGGTGGTTGTGGGGGGAGAGGGGAAGTTGGTTTAATCACTGGGGGTCCGGGCTCTCGCTGTGGGGAGTTCCCCTTCTTGGCCCTGGGGGTCTTCCCTCCCCCTTAGCCCGTCCCCTCAAACCCATCCTTCTGGGATTTATCAACTCTGAGGTAGATTTTACAGAGGGAGTTGTGGGTGGGAGGTGGGGAGGGAGAGCAGTAAAGGGAATTAGCTCTTTTTTGAAGCAGATCTCAGCAGCCTGCCCTTGGCCAATAATTCTCAGGGTTGGGCTGGGTCCAGGTGCCCACCCTTGCCCACTCCCACCTGGGCATGGGGGAACAGTTTGGGCTGCCTACCAACCCACCCACTTTACAGGAATCCGGTCTGACACCCAGGAAGCAATGCCAATGTCCATGCCTGACCTGGCACCAGCCCTTTCTGGGTTCCCAGGGCACTTGTGGTAATGGGATCTGGGCAAAAGGAGAGGAGGAGCTGCCCCACCACTATGTGAGGTGAAAGTTCCAGGAACTCAATCAGGCAGACATTTGAGCCTCTGGATCCAGCAAGTTGAAACAAATGGTACCCGTTTGGGGGGAAGGGGAAGACCCTGCCAACCTAAGCTGGAACATCCAGAGTACCTTCCTAATGCAACCCCATCACTACTCAGTCTCTCTCTGTGTCTGTGTCTGTGTCTGTGTGTCTGTCTGTCTGTCTGTCTCTCTTTCTCTCTCTCTCTGTGTCTCTCTCTTTCTCTCACATACATACACACACACACACACACACACACACACACACACACAATATTCTGCTATTCTGCTCAGGTCCAGGAAGGCAGTTAATCATCCAGTCCCTGCTGGGGGGCAGTTGGGAGTGGGGGAGAAGGGAGAGAGAGAAGACCTTTCTAGGGATAGTATAGGGAGAGGTAGCCCTGGGATGGATGGAGGACAAACGTATACAGGAGGAGAGGGATGAGGGGTGGCTATATCTGGTATTTTCTCCCCTGGGAACCCCACTCCAGGAGACTCAGTGCATAGGGAAGAGTTGGCATCTGACATCAATGCCTGGCAGGGCTGAGGACCTGGAATAAGAGTGGGGCATAGAGGACCAAAATGGGATGAAATGTGGCAGAGCTACGACACATCACAGACACATCTCCAGGGTGGGCTGGGGCCTTCCGGAGTTCACAAATCCCCTTCCCTTCCCCCCCCACTAGCCCAACAACACTGGAGATTTTACTGCATCCAACACAATTTGAAAACAGGAAGGACAAAAAGACTCACAGGGAGATGGACAGCCCTGACCCGTTCCATCCCAGTTCCCCACTTCCCTGGAAAGGAGCCAGAGAAGGGGTGGAAGGGGCAGGGAGTAGTTCTTGGCAGCTCCACCTGGGATGAGCCAAAGCTATATGGTGACCGGCAGCACAGTAAAGAGACAGCACACTTGGCCAGAGTAGCAGAGGTAAGGGAGGACGGACCCTGCGAGAATCATGCAGCATTCAAAGTAGGGGAAATGGTGGTCTGAAGAGGTGGGAGAGAATGAATGGTCAACGAGGGAAGAGTGAGTGTGCCCTATATCTTGCTGTTCTCCAGGTGTGAGTCAATGTGTTTGATGAGTGCATCATCCGGGTACCCAACGGGAAATCCCAGCTGACAGAGAGGGCAGCTTCGGATGTCTGAACCCACAGTCTCCATTAGCAACTGCAGGGAGAGGGAGAAAGAAGGGGGGTCATTCCTGAGGACTCTCTTTGTACCACCCCAACATCATACTTTCGCCCACTTTCTCCCTATTCCTTACTCCTGGGTCCCACCTCAACTCTTAATTTACATATTAATATGCTAAAATATAAACTTCAGGATATATAGATAAATATACAATATTATAAATAAATATATTTATATAAATAATAAAGATTTTAATAAATATTAAACATTGATGAACAAAAATAAATTTATATGAAATATAAACTTATATTTTTTCTGTTTTGTATCCCCAGTACCTAGAACACAGTAGGTATTCTAATAAATGCCTTTTGATCGACTTGCATTACAAAGAGCATGGGGATCAGTTTTCTATTCCTCCTCAAATTCCAGCCTGGCCAGTTGACTCTTCGATGTCCTCCTCTCAGTCTATCCTTCTTGTTTTAACTGTCATTTTCTACACTGTTAACTCCTTCCTTCTAGCTACTCTTTCCTCCCTCAGCTTCTATTGTTTTCTTGACTGAGGCACCATATATCTCCTGTAGAATGTAAGCTCCTTGAGGGCAAGAAGTATTCATTTTTGCCTTTTACTCTCTAGTCTTTGCTCTCAGTTTCCTGACCCCTGATTCCTGCAAGTGCTTTCCATATTCTCCTACACCTGCCCCATAAGTATAGTATCTCTGACAGCCCTAACATCAGTTTTCTTTCTTTCTACATACTCTCCATGACTTCAATCATCTCTATGTAGATGATATAAATCAATTAATCCCAATCCCAATCTCTCTCCTGATATTCAATTTTGATATGTCCCTGGCTAGACATCTTTTCCAGGACAAGAATTTAAACTCAGCCAGTCCAAAACTGAACTTCACATCGCAGCTAAAATCTCATTTTTCACCGGAAGCCTTTTCTGATTTCCCTCTTGTTAATTATTTTCAATCTATTATACATTATACTATACCATATGTTAAATAATTATTATATAATTGCACATATTATATATAAAACATAATAATTGTATAATTACATATTTTATTATATATCTTGTTTGTATATAGTTGTTTGTATGTTGTCTCTCTCCCTCCAGATTGTAAATTCCATAAGTGCAAGGATTGTCTTTTGCCTTTCTTTGTATTCCCAACGATTAAACACAGAGGCATAGTTTAGGTGCTTAATAAATGTTTATGGACTAATTCGTTAATCTTTTCTTCTCACTTCCTTACTCTCTTATTTTCACTGACAGCATCATTCAGTCTAGAAACACCCTCCCAATCACCGAGACATGGAGCTCCTAGGCTATCTCTGGGTTTTTACACACACACACACACACACACACACACACACACACACACACACACACACACAGAGGCACTTAACTGAGCTGGCACAGTGGACAGTTGCTGGGTCTGGAGTCAGAAAATTCAAGCTGAATTCAAATCCTACCTGTGATACTTCCTAGCTATGTGATCCGGTGCAAGACCCTTAACCTGTTTGCTTTCATTTTCTCAGTTGTAAAAGGAGGCTGATAACAGCACCCACCTCCCAGAATTATCATGAAGACAAAACGAGACACTCTGAACACATAGTAGGCACTTAACAAATGCTTGTTTCCTGCCTTCTTTCAAGGCCCAACTCGGGGGCCACTTCCTCCATCAAGGCTGCCCTGCCACCAATCCTCCCTGGGGCTGGAGTTTTCCTTTGCTGTTATTGTCTCTATTGTGCTATGTACTGTTCCTCACCCCAGTACACTATAAAGTCCTTGGGATTCAGGAACTGAGGCAGCTAGGTGGCTCAGTGGATAGACTATCAGCCCTGAAGTCAGGAGGACCTGAGTTCAAATTTGGTCTCAGACATTTAACACGTCCTAGCTGTGTGACCCTGGGCAAGTCACTTAACCCCGATTGCCTCAACAACAACAACAAAAAAAAAAGTAAAGGAAAAAAGAAGCCTGGCATTGGGTATTTGGGTGGCTCACTCCCCGAAAGGTGTGGGACTCTCAGGTCTGTTTGTCCAAAGGGGAGTGGGCACTCTGTAACCGCCCATCCTCCCCCCGCCCCAACCCCGCCACGGCCTCCCCCGCCCTCACTCACGTTGATGGACGGCCAGGACTGGGCATGTTCCGCGTGGGTGTAGGCAGCAGTGGGCGTCTCGGGGATGGGGAAGCCGGCGCAGAAAGAAGCACAGCGGATAGTGCCTGACTCTGGGCTGGGGGGGCTGGGCACAGCCCACTCTTCCTCTTCTGAAGACTGCTTCTCAAACCGAAGCCGGATGCCTTCAAAGGTGCTCCGGGGGCTGAGAGGCCGGCTGGGGCTGTAGAGCTCCCCGCCGTAGGGTCGGGGCTTGGGCAGCGTCGAGGCCTCGGCCTGCAGCCACGCTCCCGCGTATCCCGCCCCATCCGCCACCTCCGAGTAACTACGGCGCCCCTGGAAGCCGGCTTTCACGTGGTGACTGGGGGGCTTGGCGTAGGCCAACTCCACCAGAGTCCTCTCCCCTGGTGGGGGCCGAGGCGGGGGAGCCGGGCAGGGGGGGTGCACAGGAGAGCGGCGCTGGGGGGCAGGGGACTGGCATGGTGGGGGGGGCGGCAGAGGCACAGGGGAGCGGCGCTGGTGAGCGGGGGATGGACAGGACGGCGAGGCGGGGGAGCGGCGCTGCTGGGGGGAATGGCACGGTGGGACAGGGGAGCGGCGCTGGGGGACTGGGGACTGACACTGGGGCCCGGGCTGGGGGGCCCGAGCTGGCGGGGATGGCGAAGGGCACTGTGGAGATGGGGTGTGGCGCTGGGAGAGAGGGGAGTGTCTTTGGCCTGAAAAGGAAAACAGGATGGAAGGGGAGTGTGAGGGGAAAGTCGGGCCTTCCCACCCCAGGGGAATGGAAAGACCCCAGCATGCAAGGAAAGCCGTTAAGGTAGGGACAAGGTTCTGAATGGCTGCGGTGACCCCGCAGAATCTAGCACAGGCTCTAGTCCTGCCCCTTCCCACCTCCTCCTCAGCCAGGGCTCGCTCACCGCTCCTCTGGGCTTGTTCCTGCAGCAACGTCCGCAGAATCCTCCCCTGAAGGGAACTGAGCTCCCGGAGCCGGCCCAGTTCCTCGGTCAGTTCTGTGTAGGCCAGAGCCAAGTTAACCCTATGGAACGTGCAGAAATGAGGCATGGAGTCCGGACAAAGCCTTGCATATATCTTATGATCAGAGGATGACTAGGGTTTGGAGCTCTAATTAGGAAGGGGCAGACGAGGATCTGGTTCAGGCATCATCATGGGGATACACAGGGGCATCTTCCCCATAGTGGGCTAGAGATCGCTCTTATAACTATTACTCTCCGATTGGCCACAGCGCCCCTGAGGGGCAACAAGCGGAAGGAAGAAAGCTGGATTCAAAAAAGAC
The DNA here is from genome assembly GCF_016432865.1 of Antechinus flavipes. NCBI lineage: Eukaryota > Metazoa > Chordata > Mammalia > Dasyuromorphia > Dasyuridae > Antechinus > Antechinus flavipes. The sequence continues at coordinate 136,034,981 of NC_067401.1, read as the reverse complement.
ACTACTCCGCAATCTTAATTGGACTTTCCTCTATCCCAAAACAGTTCCTCTATTAGATTCCCCACTTACTCCTAGGGCTCCACGTGTGTCTACCCCACTTGAAAAAATTTGCAATCACACCTTGGCTAGAAGGGATCATAAGAGACCACTTAGTCCAACTCCCTTCTTTGACCAATGAGAAAACTGAAGCTCAGAGATGGGAAATGACATATAGTATAATAACTATAATATATAATATAATAATAATAATAATAAGCCTAAGAGTCACGAATGGAACTTAGAAAAATGATGGGGATCTTGAATATATAAATGGTCAAAGAACAATTTTCAAAGGAAGTAATCCAAGCTATCTACAATCATGTGAAAAAATGGCTCTAAATCACTAATAATTAAGAGAGAAATAATAAAAGCAAATTTGAAGTTCTATTTCATACCTATCAGAATAGCATAATTAACAAAAGAAGAAAATTATAAATGCTAGAGGGGCTGTAGAAAAACTGACACCAGTTTACTGCTGGTTACTTAGCCTTTCTGCAAAGCAATTTGGAACTCTGCCCAGAATGCTACCAAACTTGTATATATACACTTTGAACCAGCTATACCTCAGAGAAGTCATAGAAAGAGGAAATGGATCTATATGTACAAAGATATTTATAGCTGTTTTTTTTTTCTTGTAGTAGCCAAAAACTGGCAACTACTGGTATATCCTTACATGGCATGTAAATGAATGGAATGTTACTGCACCATAAAGAAGCTTCAGAGGAAACTGGAAGCATCTTTATGAACTGATGGAGAACAAAGTGAACAATTGTTCAATGAAAACAGTTTTATACCACGACAATAACATTATAGAGAAAAGCAAATTTGAAAGACTTTAGAATTCTGACCAATATATAAGTCCAATATAGTGAAGATGAAACACAAAACTTACCTCCTACCAGTGAAGTGACAAACTTATAAGGCAGAGATGATTTTCCAAGATAGGTAATATGCGAGTTTTTTTCCTCCCAGACTATATAGGGCTTTCTTTTTTTAATTTAACTTATTTAATGGAGATGGGAGAATAGATAATTTTTTTAATTCCTAATTGAAAATAAAAATAAAAAGACACTCCCCTCTTTCCCAATGCCACATCCCATCTCCACAGAGAAATTACAAAAATTATTGGGAGAGAGGCCAGCTGAGGGCAGTGAAGTCTTTTTAGAACCTGAGGGTCTGAACTTTTTTACCCAGGATATAAACAGTTTAGCGTTTAAGGGAAGACTGGGAAAGCAGATGGGGAGGAGCAAAAGGAGGAATTGGGAGAAAGAGAAAACCAAATAAGGCTGTGAGGTTTTATAAATTCTGGCATAGACAAGAGGCATTCTCAGGGTCAAAATATTCTAGAGGTCAAGAGAATAATTTAATAACTTACATTTACATTAACAAATAGCTCACATTTCTACGTCTCTTTTTTTCAAGATTTATGTATCACTGTCCTCAAGTTGTGCAAATATTTTTTCCATTTTACAGATGGAAAAACTGAGACTCAGATTAAAATGATTTAGGATCACATTATTATATCAAGAATCTGTCTCTTTTATAACATCAGGTGTCACTGATTAAATGACATTCCTAGTCATGCAGCCCATAACTATCTGAGAAAAAAATTGAATCCAAGTCTCTCTCATTCTAAGTTGACTCTTCTATCCACTGCACCATATTATCTCTGAACCAGAATCAATAGATAATTTTAAAATATCTGAGCCAAGACTTGAATGCAAATTTTCAATGAATAGGGCAAATCCTGCCTCCGACCCTTACTGCAATGGATAGCCTTATGCATGTCATTTAAATTCTTGGTGACTCAGTTTCTTCAACTACTCAAAGGCTTCTCTATCTATGATCCTATGATAAGTGTGGTTTCCACTATAGAACATAGCCTCTGAATGGCTACAAATTCAGCCAGGGGAACCATTGCTACATAAGAATAAAGAGCTTGGGTACCATCCATCCAGTTGCTGAACAGAACCATCTATATTCACTTCTAATGCCTTCACTGTGGTGTCCTTTTTGTGAATTTGCTTTGCTTTGTGAATAAGTCCTAGAGGAGAAAACAAACCAAACCTATTATCTCAAGTTGGGGAGGGGGAGGCACATAGTGTATAAACCACTGGACTTAAGAAGACTTGGGTTGGTACTTGTTTACTGTGTGATACTGCATTTCCTGAATCTCAGTTTCCTCATCTGTAAAATGGATCTGATAATAAAGATATCTATTTCACTAGATTATTATGAGAACAAAATGAGATCGAAGATCTAAAGTGATTTACAAACTCAAAGAACCCTCTGAACTGTTTTCAATAAACAATTGGCGGGGAGTGCTGGGACAGTGGAGGGGAAGTGGATGAGGTTAGGGCTTCAGAGAGCAGGAAAAGCTGGGCTACCGGAGAGAAAGAATGACTGAGCGGCTCACTTGTTTGAACATCAGACTGGGTTGGTGGAGGAGCCTAAGGGTGGTTAGGGACAAAACCCCCTTGAACAGCAACATTATTTTTAACTCATTCATTTTCCTGCTAGTGAAGGGAAAACTAGGGCACTAAGCCTCCAAAGGAAACCCGCTTACCCCTAGAGAATTCTTTTGCCAGAAAGAGTCCACCCAAATGTGTCCTGGTCCAAAACAGTAAATAAAATATTTTAAAGAAGACTGGGCTTCTTTCTGTCTCCACTACCTATTACCACTGTGACTTTGGTCAAATCACTCAATTTCTCCTTTCTCTTAATAGTTAAAAATTAAGGAGATGTATGTTTTGCCTTCACACATATAATTGATATCCTATTGCTTGCTTTTCTCAATGGGTGGAGAAAGGGGAAATGAAGAGAGAGAATTTGAAGCTCCAAATTAAAACAATAATGTTAAAGATAAAAATTGAAGGGGGGAAAATGAAGGCAATAAATTAGATGAACTCAAGAGTCTCTTCCAATTCTCATCCTTATGATCCCTTCTAGAATGGAGAGTGGGTACAGATGAAGAAATCTAGGGTAAGAGGCATAGCAGGCAGGAGAGTGCTCCCTCTTTGCCTCTGCACCCTCCAGGCCATGCCTCCTCCCCCGAGTAACCTCACACCATGCTCAGCATATTTAAGCATTCTGAAATCCTGAGTACCTCCCAAGTCAGACTGGAACCTCCCTAAAGAAGGGACCATTACTCCTCCTTGCCCCAGAATTCAGCATAGCTCTACCCCACAGGGGACACTCTGTCCAAGGTGTTGATTGATTAATTCATCCACCAGCCAAAGATACAACTGAGATGTAATTTTTTAAAAATGCCCTGGACTCCTGAAAGTCAGGACCCTCACACCCAATTCTAACTCTTTTTGTAAGCTCAGACAATTCACAACTTCATTGCTTGTCATTTAGTCAAGTTGATAAACAATTATTAAATACCTACTCTGTGTCAAGCATTGTACTAAGCACTGGGATACAAAGAAAGGTAAAAGCCCCTGTTCTCAATGAAGTGATGAGCCTCAGTTTCCTCTTCTGCAAATTAAATGGATTGGATTATATTATGTCCCTTCTACAGCTATATACTCTATGGTCCTCTCCACCTCTGTCCTGTCTGCTTAGATTTCAGGTGACAGATACAGGTCGGTGCCTTCACACCCAGCTCCCACTCCAGGGTCTTGGCAATCTCCCAATGTACCTCTGTTTCTTCACCTGACAGTCTAGATTTCCAGGTTCCTGTCACCTCTCCCTTCCTCTCTATTCCCTCCTAACACTGCTTCCGCCATCATCACCCTAGATCCTGACAGTCACAACGCAATCTAAGAGTGAGGCTGAGAGCTGTCACCTCTTCTTGGTCAGATAAAAGGAGGGGGGAGGGAGAAAGGAAAAGATGAGCCCAGAATACCTGGTTGGGATGAAACAGGGAGTGAAAAATGGATTGAGAAAGAGAAGCTTTAAGGAGGGAAGGTAGGGAAGAGACAGCTCTCCTCTAGAGGCTACCAGTTATTCCTGAACAGGCCGGGCCAGCGGGAACTAAGATTGTTCTCTGTCTGCAGTGTTGGTTCCCATAGGCCTTCCCCAAACAGGTCCTGTTGCTTTCTTAGGAAGTTCTCCTACGAACACCCCCTATTCCTCCAAATACAAACCTTTTTTATGCTCAAGACTACCTCCCCCAAAGCAGAGGCTTCTGAATATCCTCTATCTCCTTCCTCTCCACCCCCTAGGATTGTGCCCAAATGCCCACAAAATCAGGTTGAGATGCCAGGCTACATTGTGCCCAGTGGGAGAAACCTAGAAGCAACATGACTCATGTTGGAAACACTGCAAATTCAGTGGAAAAAAAAAACAAAAAACAAAACTAAAACTCACAAACACACAGAAAGATGTATACAAAACACACACCATTTCCTGAGGTTCTGGCCTAAACCTGAGTGGGGTTTTTCTTTCCCCCTCATCAAAGTTATCGATCTCGTTAAATTTCTTTCTATGTTCTGTTTAATCCTCTTTTGTTTTCATCACATTTTCTCCAGAACCATAGCTACATGTGGATACATATGACTCTTCTTGAAATATAAGCTCCTTGAGTACAGAGATGGCCATTTTTCTCTATGTTATCTTTAGAGCTTTGTATGTATTACATACTTAATAAGTGTTTATTAAATTAAATTGGGAAAGGAACAGAAATGGAAGATCCCAGGATTAAGGATTTAGAACTGGGAGGGACCTTAGAAGACATCTACAATAGCCCCCTGATTTTATGGATAATTAAATTGATAATGATAAAATAGATTGTTACACAGCTAATCAGTGACAGAGTCAGGTTTAAACCCAAGGACCTCTGACTCCAAATTCACATTGCTTCCACCTGATTTTGTTTGGCCTGATGATGAAAATGATAAATATTGTTGTGAGGTCATTTTAGTTATGTCCAACTCTGGGGTTTTCTCAGCAAAGATACTAGAATATGGTCTGCCATTTTCTTCTCCAACTCATTTTACATATGAGGAAACTGAGGCAAATAGTGTTAAGTGATTTGTCCAGGGTCACAGCTGAGGACATATGTGAAGCCAAATTTGAAATTCAGGTCCTTCTAACTTCAGAAACAGTACTTCATCTACTTCATCACCTCACTGCTTTTAATAATAATAATAGCCAGCACTTATAGAGCATCTCAAGAATTACGAAGCATTTGCTATGACAGGCAAATCATTATTCCCATTTTACAAGTGAAAGATTACACACATACAGCTAAGTATCAGAGCTATTACTCAAACACAGATCCCTCTTACTCTAAGACCAAGACTCTCCTAAGAAAGGGTAATAACAATGCCTACAAACTGTCCTGGATGGATGGATGGATGGATGGATGGAGAAGAAACCCAGGGTAGAAAGACTTAAGAGGACTTTTATATTCTTAACATATGTTCTTACACATATGACAGAAAAAGAAAGTGCAAAATAGATGGGTTTGTGGAGGTCCATAAAGATGGGACTATCTCAAAGTCTACTCTGGTTAGTTTGAATAGAAAAAGTATTCAAGGTCATGATTCCTACAGATTCAATTTGTTGAACCAACACTTCCTAAAGATCCAGAGGCCAAAAGACAGCATTGCTAAGGAGCTCCAAATACAGGTATCCAAGCCATTGAATGAATAAACAAATTTATCCATTTATTCATTGATTCAATTAATATTTCATCAAATCATAAAATTGTGGGTTTTAGCAATGGACAGGACATCCAGAGGTGATCTGGTCCAGCTCCCTGTTGGGACATAGACAAGGGAGAATACACTGAAATGGGAAGCAGGAGATCTATCCAGTGGGGTCTCTGCCATTGATAACTATGTGTAAATTACTTCCAGAAGACTGTGATCTGTAAAGCTGGAAGGAATTTCAGAGACTCCCAATAGATTCAGTTTTCTCTGCTTTAAAATGAAACATTCTGCACTCTAATATTCTCTATACAGAGAAGGAAAGTGAGGTTGAAGGAAGGGGCCATGCCTCGCTCAGATTCAAACAATTATCAAGTGACAACGATGGACTAAAAAAGCCAGATCTCTTAACAGGTTCTAGTGCCCTTCTACCACACCAGGATGCGCCACTGAACACCTAGCATCTACACAGGAGCATGTGCTATGTATTTCAGCTGTTGTTAGGGTTAGAGTTGGGTCAGTCCAACTCAGGATAAAGGTTAGAATTAGAACCAGGTCTAGAAGTAGGGATAATGTCAGGAGTAAGATCAGGGTCAAGAATTTGTATCAGCTCAATTCTGATGGACGTGACTTTCTTCACCAATGAGATGATTCAGATCAGTTCCAATGGTTTAGTGAAGAACAGAGCTATCTACATCCAGAGAGAGGACTGTGGGAACCGAGTGTGGATCACAACATAGCATTTTCATTCTTTCTGTTGTTTGCTTGCATTTTATTTTGCTTCTCATTTTGTTTCTGTTTTGATTTGATTTTTCTTGTACGGCAAGATAATTGTACAAATATGTATGCATATTTTGGATTTAATATATATTTGTTTTTCTTTTATTCTGAGGCAATTGGGGATAAGTGACTTGCCTAGAGTCATACAGCTAGGAAGTATTAAGTGTCTGAGGTCAAGGTCAAATTTGAACTCAGGTCCTCCTGACTTCAGGACTGGTGCTCTACCTACTGCGCCACCTAGCTACCTCAGATTTAACATCTATTTCTATCATGTTTAACATCTATTGGACTACTTGCCATAAAAGGTAGAAGGAGGGGGAACTAAAGTTTTGCAAGGGCTAATGTTGAAGAATTATCTATGTATATGTTTTGAAAAATAAAAAGCTTTAATAAAAAAAAATAACCACAAAAAAAAAAAAAAAAAGAAAGAATTTGTATCAGCAGGGGCAGCCAGGGGGCACAGTGCCCTGGAATCAAATCCCACCTAAGACACTTACTAGCTGTGTAATTTTGGGCAAATTAATCCAAACTGCCAAGGTCAAAACATGGATTAGAGTCAAGAATAGGATAAGGTTTAGAATTAGGGTCAGGGTCAAGATCAAGAGTAAGGTAAGAGTTGGGTTCAATCTTAGGGTTAGAATCAAGTTCCAGAATTGAAGTGAAGTGAGTGACTTGATCCCCAGCTCTACAACTAGCCCCTCACCATAATTGTCCTTGGGTCACCCCCACTCGGGGTATAGAGAAGCAACAGACCAAACTTTCCACCGATGGTTCAGCCACACCCATCCTTGCCCTTCCTACCCCTAACCCCAGGGGAGGCGGCTGGGCCACCAAGGCTGTGGAGCGGACTTTGAGGTTATAGGGCCAGGAGGAGGAGGAGGAGGAGGAGGAGGAAGTTGAAGCACAGCAACCAAATGATCTACCACTTCCTCCAGGGTGCTTCCCCCCTACACCTTCCCCACCTCCCACGTCCTTCCCCCTCCAACTCCAGCAGATGGTTCCCAGAATCTCAGGCTAAGGAGCAGCTTTTCCCTTTCTTCTTCCTCTCCTCCAGAAAACCTTATCAGATATAGCCAAACTAGAAAATTGCATAAAGGACCTTTCAGGATCTGAGAAACCCCCAAAGACCCCCCCAAAGCCCACTTCTAAGAGCTCAAGTGCTATTTTTTCTAGCCTGGACCTTGGACACAGGGCACCTAGGTAGAGGGAGGGAGAAAGAATCAGAAGAGACTCTAAGGAACAAGGGGTAGAGACATATTTTAAGCACAGCTGGCTATTAAATCTTCACGAATCAACTGCTATTAAAAATCAATTGCTCAGTCATTTGGTGTCAAGCATGAGGGGATCCCTCAGGGAGTTTTCCATCTGGGGAGATAGCACTGTGTGACATCTTTCCCTTCATTTAGAAGTAGGGGAAAAATTATAATGACTAAGGTTCTAAAACTCCCCAATTCACTGAAACTCAAACCATAAGCCGCCACCTCCAACACCCCAATATCCCCTACTCTGAATATAGTGATGGCACTGGAAGGAGGAATGACGGAAAGGACTTTGGATCCCAAACAGGAGTTGTAAGGGAGTTAGGGAGTAGGACACGGAGGAAATGAAGGGTGTCTGAGTTCAGTCCTTATTTGATGCTACACTGTCCCTTGGCCATTATCTGAGACAGAGTTTCCATCTTCTCTTATGGACTTCACACCTCTCCTCTGATAAACAACCGCAGTGAATGCAGAGACTTGTGGGTAAAGAGGGAGGGGATGAAGCTTTAAGCCAAGGAGTGAGCAAAAAGGGGGGGCAGAAATCAAAACCCTGAACTCCAGCTACAGGGAGAGGACAAAAGTAGTCACTTCACATCAGCCTCTATCCCTAAGCCTGAGGCCTGTCCTACCTCATCCCTGGAGATGTCTAACCTTGTTCTTCAGGGAGAAAAGGAAACATCAGAGGAAATCTTCACTCCTATTTAATCCCCTTTCCTTGGTCTACAACTTTGGACTCTGCTTTATGGTTCTGTCTCCTGAAGTATCAAATTGGAAGACATCTGGGGCTTCTAATCTCAGATGTGCTGAGTAACACTGAAAGACCTATTCAACCTCCCAGGGTCTTCTTGCTCTCAAAGACTAATATCTCCTAAATTTAAAAAAAAAAAAAAATCATGCGAGAGATTATCTATAGCTTAAATAACACCAGCTTTATAATCCAGATCCTGCTATGTAGGATTTTTTGCTATGTAAAAAAAGATAAATTCCTCCACAGGCTTCATTAGTAGAAGCAGAGAGTCCTGAGACAGGGTCTTAACTTTCTATTGTCCACTACCCTGGTCAGAGGGAGAAAGTAAGGGAACAAGCATCGATTAATCTTCCACGGTATACCAGGCACTGTACAAATATCTCATTTGATGAGGACCCATCAAGTGGGCTCTGTTCAATTATGTGTGTCACATTTAGAAGGGATATTGATAACAGATGAAGCTGGTCAGGATGGAAGAGTAGGGACAAGCATTTATTAAATACCTATTTTGTGCCAGGTAATGTGCTAAACACTAAACAAATATTATCTCATTTTATTGTAACAACCCTGGGAAGTAAGTCCTATCATTCCCATTTTACAGATGAGGAAACTGAAACAGAGATTAAATGGTTTGTTCAAGGTCATACAGCTAGAAAACACTATGATTGGATATGAACTTAGCTCCAGCAGAACTTATGTCTAACTTAGAAATGAGAGAATCTAAGGGGTTCAATAGCCAGTTTTCTATGTTTAAAAGTCTGTTGTGTGAAATAAACTTTTTTGAGTAGCAAAGAACTGGAAACAAAGTAGATGCTCATTCATCAGGGAAATGATAAACAAATATGACATTATAAAAACAAGGAATATGAAGAATTCAGAAGAGTATAGAACAGTATAGAAAACAATGTGGAATGATGCAAGTAGAACCAGAATAATAATATATTCAGTGATTACAGTGACATAAATGGAACAAATCAAAAACCCAACAGAATTTCTGTGCAATTCTAATGACTGAGTTAGTTGCAGGAGAAGAGCTGATAAAAGGTACTCTTTTTACCTCTTAGTAGAGGTAGAGGATCATGGCTGTGGGATAGTTTCCCTACCTTTGCTTTTTCTTTGTTCTAAGGGACGCCTCAATGGGGAGGGGAGGGATTTATTTGTAAATGAAGGTGACATAAGAAGAAAAGATGTCAATATAAATTCCTCTAGGCATATTTGAATGAGGCTGGTAGAGAATGTAGAAGATATTCCTGCATCTACTGGAAGGCTAAATTTGATGGCCTAGAAGTACCTTCCATCTCTAAGACTATGTTCTAGACTGGTATATTAAATGTGCTTGAAGAAGGGAGGAAAAGGGTGAGGAGGGAGAGAAAGGACTCTGGATCAGACCTGGGCCTGAGTCATAAGCTCCTAAGTGATGAGAAGGGATAAGGTAATAAGGAGAGAAGAGGACACAGGGAAGAGGGAAGTTGCCAAAAGGAGCTGAGTTTACAAAAGCTGAGTTTATTAATTTTTTTTTTTTTTTTTGGTGAGGCAATTGGAGTTAAGTGACTTGCCCAGGGTCCCACAGCTAGGACATGTTAAGTGTCTGAGATCAGGGCAGCTGCTCCATCTACTGCCCCAGGCGTTGGGTTTATTAGAAAACTACTTGGGGGAGTGAACTGTCAATAAGATTTCCTCTCAGGGTTAAATAATTCTTGTCATCCTTAGGCTGCCCACACCTTTCAGGGCCCAGAGAGCTGAGAAATCAAATACATGCCTGTGTAGGGTTAGCTCGGGCATAGTTCTGTCTCCACTGTGACAAACTGGGGAGATGGAGGTGCAGAGAGGGAGTGGAAAGTGGAAAACTGGCTTGTGAGGGATGGACAGAGGTTGGTTAGAGTTCAGGAGGGAGAAAGAGGCTTGAACAATGAATGGTCTTCAGGATTCAGGAGTTTGTCTCCACTGAGCCCAACAAAGCAGAATGGTAGTTAGATACAAAAAAGTCAATGACAGCAATAGGATACCAGCCCAGAGGAGAGTGCAATCCTCTTGGAGAGGAGATAAGGAGTTGAGTCTTCCTCTATCATAATTCTCCTCTTCTTCCACATGAGACAACTGAGGTTCAGAGAGCAAGTAATTTGTCCAAGATAACTCTGGAAGTTAACCACAAAACCAAGCACTCTTTTTTTTTCCCCTTTTTTTTGAGGCAATGGGTTAAGTGACTTGTCCAGGCTCACACAGCTAGTAACTGTCTGAGGTCAAATTTGAAAACAAGTTCTCTTGATTTCAGGGCCAGTGCTTTATCCACTACCCCAGCTAGCTGCCCTGCACAAGGCCACTGGACTCTTGGCCTTGTGGTTATAATGATATCATTCACAATGCATGATGCTTTTCCTTAGGGGCCAACCAGGCCAGGGGTTGGCAACTAGAATCTCAATCATTAATTCCATATACTGGGTTCTTTTAGCTAAAATAAGCCCTGCAATGGACCCATCAGTGCTGCTGGCTCATTAATGTGCAAACTCTGACGATAATGACTGGAGAACAAGGCTTAAATGGCCCAGGGCCCAACTACAGTCCCAGTCATTACTATAGTCAGCAAAATGGAAAGGAAAAGGAAATGGGCATAAGTTTGTAAGATATCGGAAGGACTGCAAGTAAGCATCTTCTTTCCCCTTCTCTCTCCCCACTTAATACTTTGCTTAATTCATTTCATAGAATTTTGAGCTGGAAGAGAATTTAGAAATAATTTTATCCAACTTCCAAGGCCCAGAGAGGAAAAATAACTTGCAAGATTACATTGATAGTAAGTAAAGGGGCTAGGATTCAAACTCAGGTTTTCTAACTTTGATTGGGGGGTTCTTTCCTCTTCACCACACTCGGCCTGCCCACAAAAACAATCCAATCTTATCTGTTGTCCTTCCCAGAAACCAGCTTTGTACAATACAAGATCAGCCATCCTAGTGTTGGCAATCCTAGTGTTCATCCTTACTTGGCAGCATCCCCGCCGTTGGCATAGACAGTTCAGTAGCCATACTTATAGCCTCTTCTTCCTCTTTCTCCTTTCTTCCTTTTCCTCTTCTTCCTCCTCATCTCCCTCTTCCCCCCTTTCCATTTCTCCTTCTCCTCTTCTTTCTTCTCTTCTTTTCCTCCTCCACCCTCCTCTTCTTATCCCTTCTCTCCCTCCTTATCCTTGTCTTTTTTTCTCCCTCCCCTCCTTCCTTTTCTCCCCTTCCTCCTCCTCTCTCCCTCCTTCTTCTCTCCGCTCTCTCTCCTCCCTTTCTTTCCCTTCCTCCTTTTCCTCCTCTTCTTCTTTCTCCTTTTCTGTCAGTTCCTTCAAGTTCTATACAACCTCAAGCTCCTCCTCTCTTCTTAGAAGAACAATTAGCTAATCAGATAAACTTCTTTGTTTCTCATAGAAAAAGACAGGGTAGGAGCTAAGCTCCTCAGGGCCCTCACTCTGGTTCCTAGATAAACCACATACACGTTTGTAAGTGCTTTCCAGAAACAAAACATAATTATTTTTTTGACTTCTTAGCATATTGTATTAACTTAGAAGATTATAAGATATCAAAAATCTTGTATCAAAAATTATGGGAATCTTTCTAGTGGCCAGAAACTGGAAACTGAGTGGATGCCCATCAATTGGAGAATGGCTGAATAAATTGTGGCATATGAATATTATGGAATATTATTGCTCTGTAAGAAATGACCAGCAGGACAATTTCAGAAAGGCCTGGAGAGACTTACATGAACTGATGCTGAGTGAAATGAGCAGGACCAGGAGATCATTATATACTTCAACAACAATACTATATGATGATCAATTCTGATGGACGTGGCCCTCTTCAACAATGAGATGAACCAAATCAGTTCCAATAGAGCAGTAATGAATTGAACCAGCTACACCCAGCGAAAGAACTCTGGGAGATGACTATGAACCACTATGTAGAATTTCCAAGTCCTCTATCTTTGTCCTGCATTTTTGATTTCCTTCACAAGCTAATTGTACGCTATTTTAAAGTCCAATTCTTTTTCTACAGCAAAATAACTGTTTGGACATGTATACTTATATTGTATTTAACTTATACTTTAACATATTTAACATGTATTAGTCAACCTGCCATCTGGGGGAGGAGGGGAAAGGGGAAAAATTGGAACAAAAGGTTTTGCAATTGTCAATAATAAAAAATTACCCATGCATATAACTTGTAAATGAAAAACTATTAATAAAAAAAAATTATGGAAGGGAGTTGGGACCACATAATGTCACAGTTAAAGGGACCTTAGAATATATACTATAGCATGACACAGAATGTCAGAACTGAAAAAAATATTTAAAAATAAAACACCAAGCCACATTGCTTGGATAGAAACTGGAAGTCATGGTGGAGTGGAGTGTGAAAGGGAGGTATCTTCTAAAACTGTTTCTGAGTACTGATCCCTTTACCCTCTATTTGAAAAGGGTTCCATCATCCTGCCCAATAGGTATGTAAGGGACCTTAGAATATAGAAGTAGAGGGCCAAAGCAAGAGAGGGATCAGAGGCCATCTAGTCTAACCCCTCCATTCTACAGATGAGGAAACTGAAGCCCTAAAAGAGTAAATGGTCCAAGGTCACATAATAATTAGTGTGATTAGTTAAGTTAATTGTTAGCTAAATTGGTTAGACCAAGAAATCAGGTCTTCTAATTCTTAGTATCTTCACCCATGTACATATACATACACATCTAGAGTGAGAAATGCCAAATTAACTTTGCTTCATATACTTACAATATTAAAAGTATACACACATACATATGTATGTGTGTGTGTGTGTGTATATATATATATATATATATATATATACATATATATATATATAATATAAAAGACATATATTACAATTCTTTCAAAAATTCTTTTCCAAAATGATATTTTTGAAAAGGATTTCTTCTTTAAAAATCTTCCTGGATCTGACCTCTGCCTATACAATTAAAGAGTGAATTTTCATCTCTCACAGATACTTTCATATAGTAGCTGCTACAAATTACACCCTTCCCTCTAACTGACCTGCTCTAAGGGCTTACATCTTTATATACTTATTGATTTCTGGTCTCATTCCTCAAGGTGGGCTCGAAGAAGACCAGGTAAATAGACCAGAATTCATCCAGCATCTCAGTGACAGAACCAAGATTGGCTCCCAAGATCCTCAGATTCTCCTAGTGCCCTCAGCACTAGACAAAGAGGAGAATTCCCATTCTGCTAGAGGTGACTTCAGAAAGCAGAAGGATGGAGGAGAAGGAAGAAGCTCTTCACAGCTAAAGCATCTCGTGCTCACTCTATCTAGAACCATCTTGCTCCTTTATCCCCAAGGCATATAGACTCCAATAGACAGAGCAGACAAGGGTTCTTAGAGCAAAACATTGAGCTGGAAAAAGCTTTAGAAGTCACCTAGTCTAACTCCTTCATTCTACAGATGAGGAAACTGAGGCCCTAAAAGAGGAAATGGTCCAAGGTCTATTCTCTATGCACAGCTTCTCATAAGCCTGGATCATCTCTCCCAGAGAACTCTGATGCCCAAGGCCTTGGCACGTTGTGTGATGTGAGCCAAGTTCCTGATTCTCTTTGGGCCTCCAATTCTCCTACCCAAAAGAAGGAAGTCTTTGCTGCGACCTCATATAAGAGTACAGGATTTGAAGCAAGTTTGAACATGAATAACTCCGAGCTTTTCAAAAGGCAAGACTGGAAAAAACACATGGTCGTTGTTCACAGTCCATGGGGAAGACAGTTCTCATGCTATAAACACACGTCCTCCCCAACGGACCTTGATACTATTATAATATCAAACCCCTCCTGCTCCTATCTTAGCTTCAGTCTTGGTCTGATTCTTAATGTATCCTTCAGGGATTGGAATCCTACCCCTACAATACTGTGTGACTCAAGGGAAGCTTCTGCCTTTTTCTCTGCCTCCCCTTTTTACAGACCCCTTCCCCATCCCCATCCAGAAGCAGAGAAAAGAGAATGCTACAAATGATGACTCCTGCCTGACCTCATCTCCTCTCTGTTTAGCAGGGAAGGAAGAAGGGCTTAGGCTAACTCATCCTGGTTTGTATGAGAAATGAAGGGCCAGAAGACTTACCCAGCGGCACACAGCTCATTGGCAGCAGCAAAGCAACTGAATCCCACCAAGGAAACACAGTCTAATCCTACTCTCAGAAGAGCAGGGGGTTGGGCATGAAAAGAAAATTAAGGGAACTTCCCCAAGCCCGAACTCCACCCCCAGCTCTCACCTCCTTCCCACCCCATCATAGAAAAACCACAGGAGGAGAAAAAGCCACTTCAGGAAACCCAAACTGCTCCCCCTTAACTGCTGGGCACTGAGACAAAAGTTCCATGAGAGCCGGAGAAGAGTTAAACCCTGCGTGGAAAGGCACAGTGGGCACTGGAAAAAAACATGGGACTTAAGGACTCAAGAGAAACTTGGGTATGAATTCCACTTCTGACCTCAGCTTCCTCAGTTGTAAAATAGAGATAAAAGTACCAACATCTAATATGTAGTTGTTGGAATTAATGGGACTATGTGGATTTGTTTGACTGTATTAAAATGGGATATAGTCGGTGGTGGCGCAACGGATAGAGTGCCATTCCTGGAGTTGGAGGGACCTGACCTGAGAAACTTAACTAGCTGTGTGACGCTAGACACTTAACCATTGTCTGCCTCAGTTTCCTCATCTGTAGAATGATCTGGAGAAGGAAATGGCAAACCACTCTAGCCTCTTCATCAAAACCCATGAAGAACAAGAAACAACTTTAAAAGATTTAAGACTCCTCTGATCAATGCAATGACTAAATACAATTCCAGAGGACTCGTGGTGAAACATGCTGCCCATCTCCTGAGAGAGAGGTAGTGGGTTCAATGTGCATATTGAGACATACTTTTGGGGAGACATGGTCATGAAGAATTAGACATGATTGAATAACTACAAAAAACAGTGATGATGAAGGAGAAAGAAGGAGGGACAAGGAAGAGGAGGAGGAGGAGAAAGAGGAGGAAGAGATGGAAGAATGAAGGAGGAAGGAGAAGGAAGAAAAGGAAGAGAAAGAAAAGGAGAGAAAAAGGAGGAGGAGGAGGAGAAGAAGAAGAAAAGAAGAAGTTGTTGCATAGATTGACTTGAGAGTCAGGATGCTCTGCCTCTAATACATATTAGCTGTGTCACCCTGGACAATTCACTTAATCCTGGACCTCCTTTTCCCAAGCAATTCTCTGAGACACTGAAAAGCAATTGTCATCACCCTTGGTGATGAAAACTCCTCATGGAAATTCTCTACACAAGAAAATCACAGGGCCAGTCCCTGCCCCATCCCCAGCATCATCATTATGATGAAATCAAAGCTGAGGGTTCTGGTGAGTGCCCGGACTGGAGTGAAAGAAAGGATGGGAAGGCCAGGAAGCCTGGAACTTACTGGTCATCTCCAACCCTCTTCACCCAAGCCATGTCTCGCTCCGATTGGTTGGAAGCCAAATCCTAAGAGAGAGAAGAGGTTAAAAAGCACTGAGTGGGAGAAAAGTTTACGTTGCAAAAGCGAGCAACTCCGAAAGACAAGATCCTCTGGTGGAAGCAATGACTAAATACAGTTCCAGAGGGCTCCTGGGAACCGGGCTGCGCGTCTCCTGAGGGAGAGGCCGAGTGTGCACATCAGACAGAATGGCGGGACGTGGCCAGTGGGGACATTTGTTTTGCCTGAGTATGCATGATTATTTTGTTTTTCTTTCTTTTTCAATGGGATGAGATGGGGTAGGGAAGGTGGGGGAAAGAGAAGATGGATTTTTTTATTCATTGGAATATAAATTAAATTTTTAAAAGCGAGACTTCAAGCCGGAATTCCACATGGGATCTCATCTCTGGGTCCCCCCACCCCGCTGCCTACCAGACTTCCTCTGCAAAAGGGCATGGCTGATGTGGGGGAAGGGCAGCTCTCCCTGGGTGCTCCCAGGTGGCTTCCAAAGGGCCCTCCCGGTCTTGCCCTCCCCTGCGCCTCATCTTGCCCCCGCCCCCCCAAGCTGGACCCCAAGGAGCTGGAAAAGAGGAGACAGGTGCAGGGTCAGATGAGGCGCCGGGAGGCATACCTGAGCCCTGCTCTCCTGGAGCTGCTTCAGCTCTCCCTGCAGCCGCTCACACTCGGCCTGGAGCTGCTCTTCCCGGAGCTGGGCCCCCCTCGCCTCCCCTCTAGCTGCTTCCAAAGCCTCTTCCAGCCGCCTCCTCTCCAGCTCCCCAACACTGGGTGGGCTGGGCCAGCCCAGAGCAGGCTCTAGCACTTGGGGAGGCAGGCAGGAGTCCAGAAAGAGAGCAGACAGAGGAAGGGGCGGCGGGTTCAAGGTCGGTGCTGGCCAAGCCCGGGGCTGCCCGCCTCCCGCCCCTCCTCCCCTGCCCCAGCCTCTGGGACCTGACACTCGGAGAGTCTCCCTCGGGCTGCGTCTACAGCCCGGCCGCCCGCGGGGGGGCGCTGGGGAGGGGGCGGGGCGGGGCCGGGCCGGGCCGCCTCTGTCCAGTTTGCTCCGCGCCCTCTCCAAGGTCCTCCTCTATCCCAGAGTGTTCTAGTTCTCCAGCAGAGCCTCACCTTCCGCTCCCCGGCCCAAGGAACAGACAGCACTGAGCCTAGGCGGGCAGTGCCCTCTGCCGGCCGTCCTAGACACCACACGCTTGGGGCCCGTGGAGAGAGCTGGGGAGACTCCGGGGGGCAGGAGTGGGTGAAAGGGGTACGGTTCCCGGGGGGTCGGGAAGGAGGAGAAGCGAGCCCTCAGGGGGATCTCACCATGGCCAAGGCCAGGCCCTCCTCGTAGTGCCAGGTAGTGGAGGTCAAGGTCAGGGTCAGTGTGGGGAGGGGCTGCTGGAGGGCTCAGGCTGGGGAAGCTGCTGTCCCCGCCTCCCTGATGCTGCCGAAGCTGCTGCTGCAGGCCACAGATCTGCCTCAGGTGGGTCTCCACCAAAGCCCGCTGGAGGGAGACAGGACGCGGGCGAGTGGGGGGAGTTCAGGTCTGCACCGGAGCCCCCTCCCCCTCCCCCGGGCCTCCCTGGCAGGGATCGGGGGCATGTGAGCCCCCTCCCTCCCAGCCCCCAGTCCTGAACCGTTCTGCGAGCAGCCAAGCGCCAGCCTCCCGGGCATGCGCCCCGCCCCTCCTTCCCCACTCCCACTGAGGCACAGACTGCCCAGCGGGCAGCCCAGCCCAGGAACGCCCACCCAGCCCGGGCCCGGCCGCCCCGCCCCCGGCCTCACCATCTCCCCCAGTTCGTTTTCCAGGTCGCTCTTCTCTACGCACAGCTTCTCGTAAGCCTGGATCATCTCTCCCAGTTGTTCTTCCTGCTCCTTGCTCTTCTGGAGCTGTTCCGGAACCGGGAAGGGGAGGGAGGGTGGGAGAGGGAACAGCAGGGTCAGCAGCAGACAGAAACAGCGTTTGCATTGTTTTCAATTTCTTAAGATTTATAACATTTTTTTCCTCAGGAAATAGTATCATCTCTCTTTGTCCTGGTGAGGAAACTGAGGCTCAGGGATTGCACTAGTTTCACACAGTTAGTTATAGTATATCCCAAACATTGCTATACCTCTGGATAGTTTCACCTTTAGTAAAAACATTGTGGGATTTAGGATGGGGGGGCCTATTTGCTCAGTCCTAGTTAAAGCGAAGGGCCCTTATTCGGAGACCACCGCACTGGTTAAGGGTTTCTCGTCATCCCTGCCATCCTCCTCAGCAAGAAAGGGGCAGGGGCCAGTGCAGCTGACTCAAGGCACTGGGGAGGAGTGAGTCCAATCCCACCTGAAACCCCCCTGGGACAGAGAGCAGAGAACCCCCGGAGGGCAGTCCTCTGGGGACAGGGGCTCACCTCATGCTGGAACTGATTGAGTCGCTGCTGTAGACTGGACTTTTCCACCTCCAGCAGGGAGCCCTCCTTAATTTCATACAAAGAGAAGTTGTGCTCATCTCCAAAGTCACCAATCACTGGGTACTGCAGGAGGCAGAAAACAGAGTTCTCAAAGGGGACCCATCCAGCCCTTTGACCCGCCGGTACCATCCCTGAGGGTCACCTCTCCTTCCGCCAGAATGTCCCAGCAGACCCCTTCTCCAGATTCCTAATTAACCTGCTCCCAAGTCCCTCTCATGCCTCTGGCATGCACCCTTCACTGAACGCCATTCTCAGATGTCTCTCAGGACGGTCCTGGCTTGAGCTTCCTGACAGATTTCCCAACTCTATCACTAGCAGAACCCACCAAGAGGGATCCCCAGTGAGGGGATCTGTGAACCAGATCTTTGCACTCTCTAGCCAAAACCTCCCACTGAGTGTCCCTAAGAGACAGATCCTTCCCTTGATAACCTTTCTGGAGGATCAGGTGATCTGCTGATCTCTCCACACTCTCCCAGGAATCAAACACAATAGCAGAGCCCTCCTGGGAGACCCCTGAAAACCAATGGGACCAATAACCTGATTCCGCTACCAGGGCCCTTAACAAGATCCCTCCCTGAAACAGTGGGGATGGAGGGAGGCCTGGATGGCCCCTGACCTTGATCTCATACACCTTGAGTCGGCGCCGTAGGGTGGCATTCTCCCGCTCCAGCCCCCCCAGCCGCTCCTTGATGTCCCCGTAGGCTGTGATGAGTGCGAAGTGGGAGGCAGAACACATGTCACTGCCCAGCACAGGGCCCCCCGGCCCATCCAGCCACACCTCGCCGGACCCCAGCGCCTCCTGGGTCAAGATGCTGATGTCGTCCTCAAACATGGATTCCATGGCACTCAGGTGAGGGGCAGGGGCCCTGGTGGAGCCACCTGGGGGGGTTGGGGGGGAAGGGGGAGCCAAGGTCTGCCAAGGGCGCCCAATACCAACCCCCGCCCCAGCCCAACTGGGAATGTGGGTGGGTGTGTCTCTACCACATGGCTCATCCACATTCCTTGTATCTCCAAAGCCTTTTGGGACATGAGGACAGGGGACTTCCCAGTTCCGTAATGAGAGGGACCCCAGGCAGAGGGGAAGTAAACTCTAGATAAAGTCTAGCTAAGCGGTAGATAGCCTCAGGTCTAAGAACCCAAATCCTAAAGACCTCATTCCTCCTTTTCCAGTAGCCCCTGGTGGGTGGTAGTGGGGGTGGTAGTCATTCTGTCCAAACCCATAACTCCATGGAAGCTAAAACAATCCTGCTTATTACATATAACGCTCCTATCCCTACCCCCAGGGCTACTAAAACCATTTTCCGTAGTCACCAGGGATCTCAGACCCTGAGAAGATCCCTTCCCATTAAGGGACCAGGAAACTGAGGCTACAGCAGGAAGGGGTTGGGGAATACCAGCCCTCAGAATCCTACCAGAAATCAATTATGCCAACACTCAGGATCCTGGAGCCCCCATCTCACCTGACCCAATTCCCCTCTCACAGTTCCCCCACAAGTTTCAAATACCTGGCAGCCATGCTCCTGCTCCCAAGTTCGTCCTGTCCCTAAGCCTCTTCCCCAAAGGATCAACAAAGGCCTCCAAGGGTATCAGTGCTCTTAAACTCCCAGCATCATATCCTCTCCAGCCTGTCCCTCCACCCCATTTCCTCCCAAAGGATTCCAGAATTCAGGAAAAGGAAATGCCCTCCCTTTCCCCCGCTACTCTTTCCAAGCCCTCCCTGGAAGTGCAGAGAGTCAGCGCTCATGTTCTGCCAGTGTCTGGGGCCCAGAGAGAGGAAGGAAGAGAGATGAGGTCTGGGCTCGGGGATTCATCGTCAGGCATGGTGAAGGCTCAGGGTCACCGACGGGGGATTTGGGCTTAAGGACAGAGGGCTCAATGTCTGCAAGGAGAGGCCCTGTGCTAATGATGAGTGAGACAGAGGAGGCTCACTTGTCAGGGACGAGGGCGCCCACTTTCAGTGAGGGGGGATTCAAGGCTGAGTATCAGGGAAGGGAGGGCTAGAATTCAAGGATGAGAATATATGTTAGGGATGGGGGAGGGGAGGAGCTTCAGTGCAGGATGAAGGAAATCTATTGTAAGGTGGGGGGGGGGGGGGAGGGGGGAGGCATTCCTTGTCAGGCAGGTATGGGATTAGCCCTTCCTTCAGTACGAAGGGTGACAGACTGATCCTCAGGGTTTAGGAAGGATTTCAGGGTCAGAAGGGAAAGTTCAGTATTAGTGATGATGGCCTGGCTTAGATGTGATGGAGTACTAATTGCTGATTTACTTCTCCACAAAAGAAAACGGATGACATGGGGACATGAGGAGCGGGTTGTGATACTCTTTAAAGAGGTTATAGTATGTGTTCATGTGCATGGGGGGAGGGGGGGAGAGAGAGAGACAGAAACAGAGAAGGGAGAAAGAAAGAGAGAGGAGAGAGAGAGAAGGGAGGGAGACAGAGAGAGAGGAGAGAGACAGAGAGACAGAAGGGAGAGAAAGAGAGATAGAGACAAAGGGAGAGAGAGAGAGACAGAGAAGGGAGAAAGAGAGAGACAAGAGAGAGGAGACAGAGAGAGACAGAGACAGAGAGAGAGACAGAGAAGGGAGAAAGAGAGAGAGAGAGAGAGAGAGAGGAGAGAGAGAGAGAGAAGGGAAGGAGACAGAGAGAGGAGAGACAGAGAGATAGAGAAGGGAGAAAGAGAGAGACAAGAGAGAGGAGACAGAGAGAGAGACAGAGAGCGACAGACAGAGAGAGGGGGAGGAAGAGTTTTCTGGGGACCTGTTTATGAATGTGGCTATCTGTGTGACTTTGAGTGTGTGTAGGGGGGAGGCATTGTGTGTCTCTGAATGAGTGTGGGTGTCATAGAGCTGGTACCTCAATGAGAGAGCTCGGCTTGGGGTGCTGATGAAAAGGGACTGAGATGAGAGTGATAGAATGTGTGTATTGTTCTGTGAGGGCTGGGTGGGTTTGTGGCACGTAAAGCACGTACGGGAATGTCAGAGGGGTGTGTGAGTGTGTGTGGTTGTGTGTGTGCGCGTCCCTGAGCCAAAGCTCTGTGTGTGTTGGCAGTATGAGGATTGTGGGAAGGAAGGAAGAGGGTGTTTGCTTCCAAAGCTAGGCAGCAAAGGTTAGCACCCCAGGACCCCAATCCCTACGGGCTAGGAGACCCGGCTTAAGTGTCAGGGAAACGTGCGTGATAGTGTGTATGTATGTCTAAGGGGTGGGTGTGTTTGTGTGTCTAGCCCCACCTTTAACCCTTCCACCCCCAGTGCTGCTCCTCACACTCCCGGCCCACCCCACGACACTGACCCCCCGAGGGGAAGAGGCCAAGGCCCATGTGCGCAGCCCTAGCCTCTCCAAGCCGGCTTTCTCGGCCGGCCTTGGCTCGCCCCACGATGGGGGTCCCTGCTAACTGCTAGACTGGCAGGCCTACCCGCCGGACTGCTGGCGACCAAAGGTTCACTCCCGCATCCTTCCCTGGGGCCTAGCCGGAGGAGGGGCGGGGCGGGGTGGGAGGTGAAGGAGGGAGAGGTAGTCGGGGTATGGAAAAGGGAAGGGGTCTGTGGCTTAGCTGGCCCTGGTCCCTCCCGCGGCCCCTTTAAGAGCCGCCCTTTAAACCCCTTTAGCTCGGCGGAAAGGAATTGTCGCCCCTCCCCTCTCGGGGGCTGAGACCACGCAACCCCCTCTTCTCCAGCCTGGTCGATCCCCTGCCCCAACACCTCTCATGCCCCTAGAGCTCGTGGGGTTAAAAGAAGGGGCGCCGGAGGCTGCGGGGCCTGAGAAGTAGGGAGGATGGGGATGGAGGGCCGATGCAGCGGCCCGGGCACTGGGACCCTTGCCCTCCCGCCGAACCTAACGAAGTGCATGCCAACGCCCCCAGCCCGTCCCCCGCGACCCCCCGCCAGGGCTTCCGGCATAGGACCCCAGGCGCCGCTGCCATCAGCACCGCCCCCTTCCCCATCCCACCCCACCAACCCCGGCCCCAGCCTGGGACTCACATCAGCTGCCGGCTCCGGTTTGCATCGCAGCTCCCCCCTCCGCCAGTTCCCTCCCCAGACTGGCACCGTTGCCCCCACCCCCGGCACCGCGCTCCGCTCCTCGCCCTGTCGCTGCCGCCGGGTCTCTCCCCACCCCCCACCCCTCCCCTGCCCCCTCCCTCCCTCTCGCCCCGCTCCTCCTCCTCCTCCTCCACCACCACCACCACCGACACCACCGCCGCCGCCGCCACCAGCTCCGATGCCGCCTCCTCCCCGGCTGCTCTCTGTTCCCTGAGCTGGAAAGGCGCCCCGGACCCCGCCGCTGCCACCACGTGGCATGGGGCCGCCAGCCCCCGCGGTTGCCCAGACTTGGCACAGCGCCCTGTGGTCTCCCCTCCCCTCCTCCTCCAGTTACCTGGACCACACTGGCATGGGAAGCCAGCCCGAGGATGCTTTGAAACCCTCGCTATTTTCCAGATTTTCCAGTATTTGCAATTGAGGACAAGAGGAGATGAAGTGAGGTACAGGGGCTGGGGAGTCAGGAAACCTACGTTTTGTTTGTCTTTGAGAGGGGAAGTAGACTAGGACTGGGGAGATATAAAATCCAAATTCCGTTGTTCCTGGAATAAGGGTCCCTTTGTGCTCCGCACTGACCGGTAGACTGCAGTAGAAGGGGTCACATACAGAGAGAACTTCCTTAAAAGTTAAGATGCCTAAAGAGTAGGAATGGAGGCCTCGGGAAGTTGATTGGGCCAGCAGTGAGTTGTCCGGAAGCATCTTTCTTTATTAAGAATATAGTATTAGAATCCAGCCAAATTCCTCACATGTGTGAAGATCATCCTACCTGAAGATAAAGGAATGGACAAGTTAAATTCTAGTGTACCTTTCTGTGTCAGGTAGCTAGTAATCTGTAAAGAAATCACTAAGGGAACAAAAGATACCTAAATGTGGAATAGGAATGTGCTCTTGGCCTTGGGGGAGGTAGGAGGAAGGAATTGAGGAGGGTAACTGCTAACGGATAGGTGGTAGGAACTCTGGCTCTCAATTCAGGGTTCCCTCCTCACAAACTATCACATACACACATAGGGCATGAGTCTATACAGTTCTCCCCTATAAAATAAAGATATGAATTAGACAAGGTCCTTTCTAGCTCCAGCATCTGAGGATGCTTTGAGAACTGAGGCGAGGGGTAAAAGAGGATTCAACATTCATTCTTGGCTTTTACTGGAGATTCCTACAACTTTCAAGAAGTAAAGCTGAGGGTCAAAAGCACTGCTGCCCTTAATTTGTCCCCTGAGAAAATAGGACCCAGGATTGAATTTCTTCTCTCAGGAAAACCAGCAGGTGGCTTCCATTGACTGCCCCTTCTGGCTCCTATTCCTTAAAATGAAGGTGATCTCCATTGCAGCAGGTCATCTCCATTCTTGCTGACAGGAGCAGATCCTTCCTCCCTTGTTGTTATAATTTTTAAAAGGGAGGCCCTGGCGCCAATGGCGTTCCTTGGCCTCCCCTGTGCTAGCATACCCACTTATCTTTTGAGAAGCAATTTTGGAATTTTTTTGGGAGAAGAGGAAGTTTCCCCAATCTTTCATGTTGTCATAGCCCTGTTTAGGTTGGGAAACAAGGATATCGCCCTAAGTTTGGAACAACTTCCACTAAGTTTGAAGGGAAAGCCACCACACACTTTGGACCTAGCCACACCACTCCAGGCCCCTCCTCCTCCAAATGTCAAAGTCATGGGTTACCTCCAGGGCATATGACAACCTCGTGGTCATTATCAGCCCTTGTTCCTTGGTGACTGACCTAAGTAAAGCAGTCTTACTCTAAAGAAAGCTACTTTCAAAAGCTCTGGAGCAAGAGAATGAAGGTGAAGATCAAAAAAAGGAGAAAGGCCAAGAATGCATTTGAGGGAGGAAGGGAGGAAAAGAAAAATGCCCAGCAGAGCCCGAACGAGAGTAAAGGAATTCGGGGAGGGTGGGGGGGAGGGAAGGGGGGAAGTAAAGAAAAAGCAAACAGCTCCGGAAAACAAACTGCAACTAAGAATCTTAACAGTCCGAGGAAGTTCCTCCCTCAAAAACTGCCCAGAATTTGTTTTTTCACGAGTTTGCATATTTGTTACAAGGCTTTATTTTGTTGGGTTTTTTTTTTTTTCCCCATGTTGGGGGGAGGAGGAGAGAAAATAAATTTTTAAGTGAGAAAAATCAGATTGAATTAAAAAAAAAATGCCCAGGGAGAGATTTTCTCCTACTGACTCTTGCTCTGGAAACAGGCTTATCCTTTCCTGCCCTGCTCCTGCCTGAAAGCAGTAGGAGTAGGTGACATCAGCAGCTGGTAGAGAGATTGAATCAAAATAAAATCCAGATGACTTAAATAGAAACAGCCAAGCAGGAAAACTCATTAGACACATGTGGCAGTGTGGGGAGCAGGGTGCTACCTTAGCACTGCCTTCAGAGACCTTGAAGAAAAAGGTTTTGTAGCTGAACCATTTTGAGAATCCATGTGGAGCTGCAGGTCAGCCTTCTGTGAAATCTAAGGCAGAAATGTTTCTTTCAACCAAATTCCTCAAGGGCTAACTCTTTCTAAAGGAGAGCATTATAGTTTCTGGTAAAGTTTTTAACTCCTGAGGTGATTTCTTCAATTCTTAATTGGATGTGGATTGATGGAAAATCTGAAATCAGCCAGTCTTGTTTCTTTCCTCCTGAATCCCTTTCTTCACAAAACCCTTCTCCAGCCCTGCTCTCTCTGCCCAGGAGGGTAAGTAGATGAATGATGAAAAAACGTCTGGGAAGACAGTGCTTAGCCAATGGCAAAGCATTACTCATTGCTATGGAGAAGTTGGTCATGGAGACCTAATTCTCCTGCCCTTCCCCCTCCGCCATGGGACAATGAGGATCTAAGATTAAGAGGAACACAGGCCCTGAAGGCAGACTCTGAATCTGAGCACATCATTGGTAAAATAGAAATCAATTCAATCCAGAAAACATTTGTTACAGTAGCATGAATTGAGGTCTACAATAACCTACATCCTGAAGTGAAGACAGAGCAACCTGGAACTCGCAGCGAATGGAAAGTTGGGTAACGTGACAGCCTTCTTGGACACTCAGCAAATGGCACTGCTGATGAAGGCAGCTACATCTGGGCAGGAGTTCATTTAGAAGTGATCACTGCAGCTCTGTTTCCTCTCGGGGTATGAGACACATTGTTAGCTCGGAGCTTAGCAGAACCTCTGTCACTCTGCCAGAAAGAGGCAGCCGTAAAAGCTCATATAAGGTGTCCAAAATAAACATGTCCAGAAATGACATTGTCAAAATTGTCAGAAATGACATGTGCCTCTCTCCCTGAATTGATTTGGGGTGTTGGTTCCAGAAATGAAGGGCACATGACTGGGGGTACTCTTCAAATACAAATATCACATTGTAGAAAGCAAACCTAATTCTGCTACCAAAGAGCTCAGTCTTGGGTCCATCAGAGATACTTTCTCTACAGTTTTTCATACTTCTGTGTAGCAATGCAGTTAACTTTTCCGGCCACTCTTGCTACTTCCCCCAAAAAAATGCTTTCTCTTTCTCAGTATCAATTTAAGGGATTAAGTCTAAATACTAGCAGAAGTGAATGATAGATGGGAGGGGGCAGCTGATTTCCAAGAGGATTTGGAATTGTTTTCATGGATTTTCATCTTCCTCCAATCTCTCTGCTGAGTTAATCTTGAAATCTAGAGCTTGGATATGCCACCTTATCTTATAATAGCACAAGGAATGTGTGTTGAGTAGTGAGAATCTTGTATATGTGTGTGTGAAAAATTTCACCCAGCAACTCCCATGTATTAGATTCTAAGTTCCTTAAAGGCATATTTTTAATAGTGTGTATGTGTGTGTGTGTGTGTGTGTGTGTGTGTGTGTGTGTGTGTGTGTAAAAATATTTCACCCAGTATGCTCCCATGTATCAATTCTTTAAAGGTGAGGACATGCCCACTCTTCAACATTCTCACTGCTCTCCTTGCAAACAGACAGGACTACCTGGTCATAAAGTCACTTTTTTTGTTTAATAGATATCATTTCCAAAGCTACTGGGAGGTTCTGTAACTAGTCAGAGTTACTTTATCAACTAGTTTTTTTACTAGTCAGTGGTCCAGACACAAAGGCAGACCTCAAAATTTAAGTCTCCTAAATCCCCCTTCTAGAGTCTCTAACACTATTTAACACCATTTGTAAGCTGCCTAGTACTAGAAGAGAAACTTGAAGATGGACCTGGTCAAACCAAATCCTGGTTTGCCCAAATTGGGGACAGCCCCTAGGGGATAAGAACAGACATCAGATTTAGAGGCCCAAAGATGAAATTTCAGAACTACCACCTACTATGTGACCTTGTGAACCTGGGGAAATCATTTAACCTACCTGGGCCAGTGTCCTCAACTATAAAAATACTGGGCCTAGCTAGATGACTTCTATGGTCCCTTCTAGAAAACGATGATCCAACAAAGCATCAAAGTGGTAGGTACATTTAGAAGGAAGTACTACTTATATACAGAACAGCCAATTTATGCAGTTTATTACCCCCAAACTAATATAGCCTGAGGATAGAAACAGCTTCCAATATTTCAAATAAATGTATGGGATAAAACATCCATGGGAGAGTATAGTATAGGAGAGGAAGAGACAGAGAATCAGAAGGTCTCCCACTAACTGCAACCATGGACAAGATTATTTCCCACTCAAGTACCTTCCATCATCATGCTGTGACAATGAATATGCTGTCTGTGGAAAAACATATAAAATGATAAAAAGTGAAGTAAAATGAAGAAAGAATAGACATAACTACAACATAAATGAAAAGAATACTGAAAATGAATACGAAGAAATTTTAATAACCAACCCTAAGGAGCTTGGTATGAGAAGGTATCGCCCTCCATCCCTTACAGAGGTGAGACACTACAGGATTGGAATTGTATAGCAGTCTAAACTTTTTCGGTGTTTCTTTGGCTCAACTGTTAAGTCCTCTAGGAGGGAAAGAGAAGGGGAAGGGCAACACTGGGGAAATGTGATAGACTTTTTAAAAGAACCTACTATGTGCAAGACATCATGCTGGGTACTGGGGATGAAAGGGAAGAAAAAGTCTTCAATTTAAAGGGGTTCACAACACAAATTGTATCTGGAATTATCTCCAATTTTTAGCCTATTTGGACTTAGCTGCCTATTATCCATTATCTGTCATTAAACAGTAGGGATTTTTTTGTGGGTTTTGTTGCATTTTCTGTTTTTTGGGGGAGGTGAGGCAGGGGGAACATTGCCTTTTTTAAATCTCCACAACTCAGAACAGTACCTGGCACATAGTATCTGCTTTTATGAAAATATTTGTTGACTTGACAAGTAAATACAAAGTATACAGTAATTTCAAAAGGGAGAATGCTAAAAAGTGGGGATAGGGAAATCAGGAAAGTCTGTGATGTGGGAAATGTGCTATAGGTGAGGCTGGGAGGGAATCCTAGTACTAGAATCCTTAAAGGCATATTTTTAATAGTGTGTGTGTGTGTGTGTGTGTGTGTGTGTGTGTGTAAAAATATTTCACCCAGTATGCTCCCATGTATCAATTCTTTAAAGGTGAGGACATGCCCACTCTTCAACATTCTCACTGCTCTCCTTGCAAACAGACAGGACTACCTGGTCATAAAGTCACTTTTTTTGTTTAATAGATATCATTTCCAAAGCTACTGGGAGGTTCTGTAACTAGTCAGAGTCAGTTACTTTATCAACTAGTTCTTTTACTAGTCAGTGGTCAGCATCAAAGTGGTAGGTACATTTAGAAGGAAGTACTACTTATATACAGAACAGCCAATTTATGCAATTTATTACCCCCAAACTAATATAGCCTGAGGATATAGGTGGGAGTCCAGTTCAAACATGAGGGCTCACTTATGCAAGAGACCAAATGTTGAGGAAGGTAGAACTGACAAACCTTAGCTGGACAGAGAATTCCACAAAGGAAATATGAATCAAGACTGAAGAGGTATACGGAAGTCAGGCCGTAGAAGATTTAATTGGCACAGCTGAGTTTATATATTTTAAATTAGAAGCAATAGGGAGGTACTGAGAATTTTTTAATAAGGAGTTATACACATTGTCAGATCTGTTTTAAGGTGACCAAACTGGTAGTTGTATTCTAATGGCAATGGCAGAGTCAATCAGCACATATAAACAGAGCCATCTCTATAAGCTCTGCATGTCTCTCTATCTGGGACTTGTCCTGTCAATGTTACCTTTAGTGGCACTTGTCTCAGCAGGGCATTTTTTGCAATTTGTAATTCCATCTGCATCCATTAAAAGATAAGTTCTAAATGTTAGCAAATTCCGGGTACAGACTAATATGACCCTGGAGATTTTTGATTTAAAAGGCTAGAAATAATATTTATAGTGTTTACTTTGAACCAGGCATTGTGCTAAGCCCTTTACCATCTCATTCAATACTCACTGCTGTGATAGAAGGTAGGTGCTATTTTTATCACCATTTTACAGATGAGGAAACTGAGGCAAATGGAGGCTAAATGACTTGTCCAGTCACATAGCTAGAAGTGCCTAAGGCAAGGCGGAAGGGAGGGGGAAAATTGAGGAAAGGGGGGGGGGGGAGAAAAGGGAAGAATCAGAAGACTCAAGGCTCAGTAAGTCTGTTCTCTGTTCCTTATATAAGAACATTACAGAATTCAGGTCACCATTCCATCCCCAAATAAGGAAAAAGGAATGGTATTATAGGAAGTTAGGACAGGAAGGAGAAACTCAAGCCCAGTGTGTAAAGTTGACTTGCTCAATGTCCAACACCATTAGAGTTGGGATCAGAATCCAGGTCTCTAAAAAGTCAGTCTAGGCCTCTACACTACACCAGAGTTGCTCACTAAACTTAAATATTACTGAAATAGACTGAGCTAGTCAAAAGCCACCAATACTGACCAAGTTCTCCTTTAGCTTCTTCTGAAACAAATTTCCAGCACTGGGGGGAGAATCACTTCTGCATTTATGCAGGAAAGCATCAGCAGCACTCCTCAAAACAGAAAGGATTCTTGCTAAGGTCAAAGTAGAGGCTGGCTCCTAATACTTCGACTGACCACAATTAAGTGTAAAAAGCTCATGTGAGGTCTCTGCCACTTACCAAACACCCAAGCCACATGATACCTACCCATTTTAATAGTTAACAAGCAATTTTGACTAGTTAAGACTTAAGGAAATCATTAGCTTATTTTCTTGCTTATGCTATTCAGTAAGAATTTATTACTTGAAAAACCATATAATTCCTACTTCTCACAGTTTAGATTTTTCCTAGAGCAGGAGTTTTTACTCTTTTTATTTTTGGGAGGTCAGAGACCCATTTGTATATCTGAGGCCTATCAATTTCTCCCGATTTTTAAATGCACAAAATATATTATTAGATTACAAAGGAACCCAATCATACTAAAAGTTTTCAAAATATTCATGAACCCAAGGTGAAATAAGCATGCTTTTCTATCCCATTTTATCCCCAAGGAAATAATGTCAATATCTGGAATAACGAGACAAAAATGAAGCAGCAAAGTATTGAAAATAAAAATAAAGCGGACTTTATTTTGAAGATAAAGATGATGGTACCAGTTTTGGTTAGTAAAGTAGGGCTCAATTATAACACGTCACTAATGCCATCATAGGAAATGGCACACCAAGGGTAGGCACCCCTAGTGAGATTACAGAAGCTGGATCCAAAGTCAAGATGCAATCAGAAGCTCAGAATGCCTGGACTTTGGGTTCCTCTTTATGCTGGACTAACACTCATTTGACAGAGTGACAAAAGTTAAGACAGTTGCTTGGTTTGAAGTTAAAATGCTAAGAGCTGCATAAAATGGACACTTCCAAAGAGTACACTGACACAGGTCCCCTCCCCCCAACCCCCCTATCCCCACACACACAAAAAATTTGGTTCCTAGGGCAACATAATTGCCTTTGACAGCCATCACAATGGTCAATTACTTGGGATAATAGATGAAAAGCCAAGTGACATAAATAACTGATACAGGGTATGATGCAGCTTGCCCCACATAGGTAACCAAAGACCAGTCCCATAACTGCTTTCTTAGATCTTATGCAATACTGTCTTTCCAAACAGGCAGTAACTACACTCTCATGCCAAGATTTGGCCATGGGGAGGCCCAGGCAGCAAGTGGACAGGATGCTCCACTAAAAATGTATTTTGCACCCTATTCCCAAGATAGCATAATTTAAAAGAAAATTCCAATGTATAATGTGGTAAATCCACCAACCAAGGATAGATAGCAGGATTTAACACATAAACCTATAGGTGCCAAGACTAAAACCAAAACCCAATCAATTTGTGATTTCCCAACCAAGTCTCCCATCCACCCCTCCCCTCCTCTCTCCATAACTAAATGGGTCTGGGAGAGCTTTTAACAGCAGCGTTCAGAACTGCTTCCCTGGAACAAAACATGACAAACACACGGAAGGTTTTGTTTTCACTATGGTTCTCAGTGTACTTTATTCTCCTGCTGTCTACAGCTGAGCAGCCCACACAGGGGACAGAAATGGGTAGCACTGAGGAATGATCAGATTTCTCTCCCCATTCCCCCTGCTCCCCCACATCTTAAGCTCTATTCCCACCCTCCCCTAATTTTCAGGAATGGTTTGTAATTAACATCACCCCCTCTAATTAAAAAAAAAAGGCATTAAGAGCCAGGCCTCTTTCTAATCAGGGTTCAGGAGATTGTAAGCTCTTTTAACATATGGAGCTTCTCTCCTTCAAACACCTGGATTTGTTTTGTTTTGCACACTGGTTCATAGATCGGCACTTTTTGACTCTGAACCTGGCACCAAAAAGGCACAATATCTGATACCCTGTACAAGAGCTATTAGAAATGCTGCAGTGCAGATGGGCAAATTTTAGCCAATCCCTCTCATGGATGAAAAAAAATTAGGCTGCTAGAAAAAGGGATGTCAAAGGAAAAGGATAGAAATTAAGACCCCTTTCTTATAAGCTGTAGGGATGAAGGTATAGAAGGGAAGAGGAATCCTGTTTTCACTTGCCAAACCCAAAGACCATTTTTCATTATTTCAAAGCAGCACATTAAAGATGCTGGTTTAAAAAAAAAAAAAAAAACAACTGCCTAACAAATAAAGGGAATCAAGTTCCCTATATGCCTTCTTATTGCTGATGCCAAAATGGAAAATCAGGGTTGCTCCTTTCCCAACTAAAAAAATGTCTTTGATTTATGAAAATGGTATGATGCATCACACCTATAAAGAAAATTCCAAATGGCTAATTAGGGAAGTAGCAACATCCCTGATTGGTCAGATTAACTGTCCATTGGGCTTCTGAATCTTTTTTTGTTGTTGATTTACATTTTTAAATTAAAAAGATCAGTGAGTGGGATCTCTTTCAATTGGAAAGACCAAATATACAAAAAGTAAATTTTAGGGAATGTTTGACACTTTTATTAATCTTCAACTGCAGTGGAAAAATATAACCTTTTACAAGTGCCATTTTCATCATGAGAGCTTGTCAGTATGTCTATATAATATATATATATTTATATAAATTCTGTTTTTCCGTTTTTGTTTTGTCGGTTGGTTTCTGAAGTGCAGCAAGAGACCATTACCACATTGGAGTCAATCAAATAAAGAACAGAAGGCCAAGCAGTTTCCAAATGGTTATTTTATCAGATTTTGTTTGAACATTAAATTTATCCTCATTTTGCAATCCAAAATAGTTACCTGAAGTTTGTTATGGGTTTTTTTTCTTATGTTTATATTTTTATTTTTTTTATTCTTTGGCACAATTTTTTGGGGCGTTCAGACTGTCACAGTACAAGTCAGGAGAGAGCTTTCCCTTTGTGCTGCCAATTCTGAGCATTTAAATTTTGGTTTGGGTTATGGGTTGTCTTTAAAGTCTGTTTTTGACAATCTCATTTTTTCCTATATCCTCTAAACCAGAGTTGTCTTTTCCCCTCCCCTCCCCCCACTCCCCCCCTTCTACATTCACAGTTGAACCATATTAGGAAAGGCGCCTTGATGAAAAGAGATCATGAAAAGCGTCACTTGGGATGGGAACTGAACATGTCAGTGCTTTTCCCTAAAAATTAAAAATAAAAAAAGACCCTAAAGAGCGACTTTCCTCTTTTTTTTTTTTTTTTTCCTTTTTACATCTCTTGTGCTGCATCAGTAGACAGAACTTCGGTTAGTTTTATGAAATGTAACGTCTAACCCCTTTTTTTTTTCTGGGAAAAAGATAAACTGCAATGACTTGAAGTTGAGAATGTGGATACCGCCTCATTCACACACACTCACTCTTAGACTGAAAAAATCCCTCACCCTCCTTTTAGCCCGCACGCGTACAGTACCGTGTGGCAAAGGTACACCGAAGGTGGGCTCGAGACCCAGGCTCCATCTCTCTCATCAGTAGCAAAGGCCAGGCCTTTAACAACAAAGCACCACAGCTGAACCCAGTCCCTTTTCTCCCACACTAGTCATTCCGCTCAGCACTGGCCGAAAGACAGAAAAGCTAGTTCTAGCCTCTCTTGGGAAGAGATAGCTCTTTCTCGCTCTCTCTTTTTAAAGCACATAAATCCCGTCACTTTTCTCTTTTCCAAGACGGCCGATGTTATGGTTTTCTACGGAAGTCAGTGCTTAGCTCACTAACAGCGCTGCTGTTGGCTGCTGCTGCTGCTGCCGTGGCAGGATTTTCAATGTGGTGTGTTTTCAAGCCTCACTCACTCATCCTCTCATTCCCAAACATTCAGCATCCGTGCACACTCCTCACTTCCGGGTTTTTCAAAAGATTGGAGATTTCCAGTGGGGGTCTCGGGTGTCATCCCAATGGTAACAGATCTGAAAAGAGAGGAAAATAACACACACAGCCTTTTTAACTGAATATAGTACACTCATTATGTGCAATTAGCAAAATTTCAGTTCTCTCCAATTCTACAAAATTCTTTTAACTCAATTTGGCAACAAGTTCTCTCACTTCTTCCTGTTCTACCCTCTTGCCTAATTCATCTAGACTAAAGGGTAGGGGGGAAATTAAAAAGATAAATCGCACCCCAACTAGCCAATTCTGCCAAGAGTGAAAATTACTGGTGAATAATTCTTGAGTGGTTGGGAAGAGATTTAAATTACTATTCAGACTAGGTAGGGGTAGCCAATTTCCCCAGTTCCAAGTTTCATTATCAAAGCTAACAATAAAGGCCTAGAGGAATCAAAAAGGTATGGTGAGAGGAAACAGGATCTATATATATATATGCAAGCAATATTGTCAACCCATTGAGCTATTTTAACATTGTACAGTTTTAAGTTTTTTGTTGTTGTTCTGGGGATGCCATTATTAAGGAGGGAGTGAAAGAGATGGAGATCCCTGGGAAATACCTGTGGTGTAAAAAATAAAACTCTTTAAGAAAACATCTTCTTAATGTGGAAAGAGTGACATTCAGGGATACTGAACTATTCTGGAACAGCAGAAGGCCAAAAACAATGGCTTCAAAGAGCTCCAAGTGAGCAGCATCAAGAATAGCCCCTATCTGACCCTGAATGAAGTTTGAAATCTGGGTAATTTTTCATTTATTTAAAATGTATCCTATCATTTATCACTAAAGATTATCAAGCCTATTTTACAGTCTTTCAAGGTTGAGAAACACAGGTAGAGAAATGCCAACACTACCAGGAAAACAATTATTTGGTAACAGAGCTCTTGCCATCAAATCAAGAAATGCCTACTTAGGGGAGGTATAGGGTAAATAGAGATCTTACCAAGCTTGATTCTTCAATTTCCTCAGTTCTTTTGTTGCCCAGGTAGCAAGGGTTTTTGTTTTGTTCGTCTTGGATCTTCGTCCTTCAGTTAACAGTTCATGGATCAGGGGTCTGGCCTCTACTAATTTCAGTACATCCTTCCCAAAAGCTGTACATAAGTCTCTAAGCAAAACAAACAGAGAAATTCAAGAGAAATCAAAACACCAAGTTGCACTATTTCTTTTGAGACCAAATAAAATGGCTGTTTTTACAGGAGGAGGAAAACTAGGACCTAGCAATAGACCAATGAACCTGGTCTTTCTTTGAAATTTTCACTTAACGAAATTCATTGATAAATGGAGAAATATGGTAAACATTTTTGTACATTCATAAAATAAGTACCCTTGAATTAATACTGATAAGTTAGACAGAAATAACTCATAACCTTACTCCATCCTAGCTTCTGCAAATACTCATTTTCTGGCCCACAAGTCAGTTTCTATGAGCTCTATAGCTCAATTATTAAAGCCAAAAGGTAAAACTTACCCTATCAGTCCAGCAGCACAAGCTACTACTACATCTGTGTGATCCTCATCCCCAGCAATGTGATCAATGAAGGAAAGAATAAATTCTACTCGGGGCTGCACCAGCATCACATCCGCTATTTAAAAAAATAAAATAAAAATTTTTGCTGGATTTTTTCTCAATTAGAACAAAATCCAATGTTTCTCTCCACAGTTCCACTGTATTATAACCCTCCAAACAAGGAAGTGAATGAAAGGGGGCTAGTTGTTCATCAGTGCATAATATGAACAATGAGATGTTTTAATATGCATTTCCTAAGACTTCTGCACCTCAGATATTCTCTTCTAACTAGAGAAAGCCCAAAAAACCAGCACAGACACTTTACAGCTCAAAGTGAGGGCTGCTTTTCAAATGATGTTCAATGAAAAAGCAGCTCATAGGTAACTCTTTCCTGTTAGATCAGGGGTGTATGTATGTCCCATATACAAGAAACAAGAGTGTATCTCAGCAGATATGGTTCCCCCCCCCCCCCTTACAGGTAATTATGTTGGGGCTAAATTGCTCTCTTTGTTTACATGAGTGAAGCAAAAGTTGATTCTTCCTCAGGATCCCAGCATTTCCTACAGTTTTTCTACAGTTGTCTTGGGGCAGATTCTTTTTTACACCAAGGATATGTGGCAAGGAGAGGAATGAAAAGACAAAGTTCCCATTCCCTACTTTCCCTGAAGATTTCCTTTTCAGTAGCAATGGATATCACAAAAGGAAAGCTCCAAAAATGAAAATTCTAAGTAAATACTTTTTATCCCAATTATAGACATTGACCAGTGGACCAAGTAAATTATAATGTATACTCAACGGTGCACATTCTCCTGGTCTCCCTTTAATCCCTGGATGATTCCGGTGTAGGCTTCCAAGCACCCTTCCCTTAGCTCATTCAGATAATCCACCATGTCGTAGTCCGACTATAGGAGACAAACAACAGACATCCCCAGGAAGGTCACCTGACATCCAAAAATACCTTCTCCCCATCCCTGGCTTAGAGACAACTACTATATGACTTATTACCTTGTCCACCTGGGCTTGGGAGGCCTGCTGGAGAGTATTCAATACCACCTCAAGGTACTTCTTAAACTCTCCCCCAATGGCAAGGGCAATATCCCCAAATACTGACAGAATCTGTGGCTTGACAGACCTGTGGACATTTTCATTCTGATGAACAAGAAAGAAATAGTTAATAAAAGTCAGAATTTATAAACCTAGCTTACTGAGAAAAGCTTTTAATTTATCTACATTTTTATCTGCTTTTTCAAGAACTTTCCCTAAAAATTGTAGCTCATAATTTATACCAATTTTCAGTAACTTTTATCAATTTTCACACGAAGTTTAATGGGTCCTTTTTATGAAATTTGAAACTCACTGCATCTTTACATGTCCCTACCAGTCAAGTTTTTGGAGACTTGTTGCTTTTGAAACACAATTTTTGCCATAAAACTGATTTAACTTACCTACATCCCTGTTTTCTCATACCAGTTGGCTAGCTGTGCCTTAGCCTCTTCCACCCTTGAGCATCAACTACCTACTGGACATTTCAAATTGCAAATTCTATAGGGATCTCAATTTCACTTTGTTCACAATAGTTCGTTTTTATCTTTCCCCACCAACTTACCCTTCTTCCAAACTTCCCCATTTCTGGCAAAGGCACCACCATCCTTCTAGTCACTCAGTTCAAAACCTCAGTCATCCTCAAATATCTCACTTTCCCTCATTCCAACTATCTAATCAGTTGTCAAATTGCCAATTCTACCCCCACGACATCATTCTCTTCTCTCCAATGCATCCTCCAAAGTGACTATGTCATTCCCTTCCAGTAGTTCCACATTACTTCTGGAATCAAATACAAATTCCTTCATTTAGCATTTAAAGCCTTTCACAGTCTACTTCCCAATTTACCCTTCCAAATTTACACACACATTGCTCTTATTCATTTTTCTATAATCCAACCATCCTGGCTATTTTATCCTTCCCAGATAATATTCTGGTCCTGGTACTAGACCTGTTCATCCACTGTCTACACTATCTCCAACCTATCCCCAACTCCCAATTCTGGAATGGATGGCCTGCCTCTCTTCTGCCTCACAGAATTGCTAGTTTCCTCAAAAGGTCAGTTTAAACACTATGTTCTAAATAAGAATTTTTTTTACATTGTCCTTTCTCCAAATTAGATCACATATATTTTGCATACACTTTTACCTGGTAAGCTACTTCACTTATGTCTAACACACAGCAAACTCATTCTATGGGTGTATTAATGGATAGTGAACTTACTCCCAAGTTCTCCAAGAGCAGCTGCATCACCTCATCACAGAAAGGTAAAATGTTGGACTGCAGGGCTCGGCACAAGTCTCCCACCAGGCCCACAGCTGCCAAACAAACCTACAGAGGAAAACAGGAAAATAACTGGAATTGCACAGAAGACTAACTACAGAACTGAAATAC
The DNA here is from genome assembly GCF_016432865.1 of Antechinus flavipes. Lineage (NCBI taxonomy): Eukaryota > Metazoa > Chordata > Mammalia > Dasyuromorphia > Dasyuridae > Antechinus > Antechinus flavipes. The sequence goes on along the minus strand of NC_067401.1, from coordinate 135,997,929 downwards.
GCCTGCTCCTTTATTATAAAAAGCCCAGAGAACTAAAGTCAAGAAATTCTTCTCCTTAGGAGGATACCTGATTCTTTAAATTAAGGTGGAAGGAAGAAATACAAATAGAGACTATGGGAAATGGAGGATGGGAGATGTCAGCAAATGGTTTGGGGAAGAGGACAAGTCTAACACCTCTAAGGATGCTATTGTATAAGGACATGGAAGTACTAATCTTGGCTTAATGGAATAACAATAACACTTACAGATATAGGAAATAACCTGAAAATACAAGTGAGTCAATTATTTTTGCTAGTGTAGGTTGGGGTTAGGGAGAAGGAAGTGATAATTTGTACCTAGTGCATTCCAACCTCCATCAGGCACACAAAAGTTCAATGTATTATGTTGATATCAAGAGGTATGTCCCACCTGGTACTCAGCATAATTCTTCAAACCAATGCCCAAGAAGGGTTTAAAGGCATCCATGTATTTCAGGAATTCACCACCCAACACTGTACAGAGACAAAATCTATTAGCTTAAAGTACCATTGAGAAGGCTTTATTTAGGCATAGAGAGGTGAATATTCGGATTCCTCTGAAGTCAAATTTTTAAAAATGTACTACAGTACAGTATACAGATTGTTGCAAATTAATTGAGTTAATAGAACTTATACACAAAGACATTTACAAGCTGTTTTAAAAGAACAAGCCAAATTCCTGCAACGGCTAGAGGGGAATTTTGGGATTCTGTTCAAATACCCTGAAGATGCCAACTGTTCATAGTATAGCATCTTAGTTTGGATAGAACAAGAAAAGGGCATGGCCTTCAGAAATGTCGTGGTTAATTTTTGGATAGGCTGAGCCAGCAATTCTGCCTCTTGTCTGCCTCCTCATCTGGAGGCCAGCTTCTGAACAGGATCCTCAGGCAATCCCCCAAGGTTCTGAAACAAACTATGTCCAGGAGAGCAATACTGGCCTTCAACTTCCAATAAGCTACTTTTAGGATCCAAGATGAAACTCTTATTCAGGACTATCACATGTTCCCAGAATATTTCAGCATATCTTTTTCTTATGCCAGAAATAAATCCAGTCCTCCAGAAGTTAGTCCCTTAGGGTGATAATGGCCTCAGAAATTGGACAATTCCCCAGTAAGGTTCACTAAAAGATGTCCCCAAAACCATTCCTTGTTTTTTTCTTAAAATGTTCTTTAATGGAGTTCTTAATGATCTTTCAGTGTCTGAATTCAGGCAGGAAATGATCAGAAAAGTAATTTCTAAAACTCTAAAATTCTATCACATGCCAACCACTATGTGCTACTTCAATTCTACAATACAACCTCAATTACAGTAACAAGGAGAAGAACATTTCCTTCTTTCACCCTAGATGCTTTTACAGCACCTCCCCAGTCAGACCACTGCCACCAGCACACTTTTGGATGACGGGAACCAAACTCTTATGAAGACTTTGAGGAAAAAAGTACCTAGTTATTAAGATGCTATGCTGACTTGATGCAAGCTGCTAATGCTAACTTATACTTTACTCTCAAATTAGTTCCCTGATATCTTCCAGAAGTAGAGCTTTAAAGTTATATGGACACTTAAAATTTATATTTTTAAGCAAATCTGGACGTTCAGGCTTGACTTTAGATCTACCAGTAGAAACAAGGGAATAAGTCAAAACTCTTAAAAAAAAAAAAATTTCAAATCTATCCCAAATCATACATCAGTTTGCTCACTGACCTTCTACCAATGTGCTCACTGCCATCAGGGCATCTTCTTGAACCCCACCAGACCCCGCTGTGCTCTGGAACATCCTCAGCAAGGATGCCATGACCACATCAGAAATCTGCAAAGCATCCTGGTGTTGGACTTTCCGGAGAACATTCTATAAAATGAGTAAGACATTAATACTTCCGACTCCAAGCTTGATAACAGAAAAGGCTTTATTTTTGTTATTTTTTTTATTTGACATTCATCTCTCCAAAAACCCAACCTGTAGTATTGTGTTTAAATGTTTAGTCAATGCAGACTATCTTCACTAAAACACCCTTTATTTTAATCTTCATCTTATTCCTGTGTTGTAAAATAAACAGGGTTTATCTATCCCAGCAAAGAAAACTATTTTCTTGCATTTCATTTATGCCTGAAATTAAAGTTAATTAAAAGCCAATCCATTTCTTCCCCCCCCCCCCCCCCCCATTTTGGTGAGATACCACAGTTCAGTTCCTACCCAAGACAATGATCTACTGTAAACTCCTATCACTGCTCATCTATTACTAATGGAAGCAGAGCTTGACTTCTTTATCCACTTTCCCCAACCCCAATTTTTCCTATCTTTCTCAAAAGACATGTCAGTGAATGTCTAAGTCTTTCTGACCTATCTGTTCGATGTCAGACAGCATACCTCAGTACCTTGAAAATTATTTTGCTTTCTAGTTATTCCTTCTAGTAGGTGATCTGAACTCTGGAGAATAAATGGCCCAGAAAAAGAAACTTCATGATTGTACTGGACTCTGGTGTTTCAATCGTTGATTGTCATGGTTTATAAAATGGCAAAACCAGAATTATTTCAAAAGATAATATAGCTTGAATTTTTAGGAAAAAGGAAAAGGTATATAGGAAATGTCTGTGGATGGGCTTGGTTTGCCCACAAAGAAACAATGCACCAAAAAAAGCATAGGTGTGATCTAATTGTAGTGAATTCCAGCCTCCTATTCAGTCACAGGGCAGAAAGGGGACTGCCTGACTCCAATGAATGTCTTCAGATCAGCTTTCTCAACAACTTTGTTCTATGTAGCGCCTGTACTTGTCATCCCAAGACAATATTCCCTTTCCTTTTCTTTCTTGCCTCTTTCTCCCCTCACCCTATGCCCAAACATGTTTGAAATAAGAAAGGCCAAATCCATACCTGAAGAGTAGCACAGAGCAAAGACTGAAGGTCGTTGAATTGGATTCTGTCTGATGTGCTCTGGATGTGAGACTGGATAAAGAGAGAAAAGAAATTCACAATGGGTGACTCAAGACCTATAACTTGTTTTGGTGCCTTCTACCAACTTCCCAGGAACTCCCAAAACTCTAGTTCTCAAAAGTATGTGACTCTGCTATGAAGACCCCTTTGGGGAATTGATAAATAAGGATGAAACAAAAAGATAACAAAAGTGTGGTGTTTTTCCCTTTTCCTGCTGTTTTGCCTCCATTATACTCATTACTTCTACTGATTCCCTAAGCCTCACCTCCATCTGCAGCACTTGCTGCAGCCGCTCCATGATGACCAAAGTTGTTTTCTGGACTGCAGGATAACAGTCCTTGGCACTGTTTTTCACTATTTCCATAAGGGCTTCATATGCAGCACTCCTCAGGTTGTTCTGATGTCCATCAGGTCTGGTCAAAAACAAAATGGATTAGTCTTTTGGTTCTCAACAAAGTTCAAAGACTCTCCTTCCATTCCCTTGAATGAGGAATGGTAATGTCTGATTAATGAGATAGCAGTTTTTGTGACCCATTTTTCTACTAAAAATGATTCCAGAAAATGAGAGAAAACAGACCTGATGTGGATTTGACCAAAAGCAAGCCAAGCTTCAAATTCTCTAAGGTTCATTAAGCTTACTGAATAAGGAATAAGGACCTGAGGAAAAGACAGTGACCTGGGAGTAGAGTTCCAGGTTTAGTGCTAGGACTCCCTCTATTTAGCTGTGGGAGCTGTATGTCCATCATATTTCTGGGGCACTGTCAGACTAGATTAATTTATTCAAATTAAAGTTCCTATGATACAAGACTTTTTTGTCTTTGACATTCAAGAATTCTACAATGTCTTCATGAAGAGTTCAGAAGATAATAAACCCCCCTCTGCTTATAAAGGCATCAAAAATAAACAAAACTGAAGGAAGATGGTGGATCATCTATCTGATCACTAAGATCTCCATTAGTCTTCAGTTATCTTATACTCATCCACCACTGCCTTTTGGTTATAACCATTTTGTAATACCATTATAACACTGTTTCTGTAATAAAATGTATTTTATTACAAAGTCAGATATCTACCACCCCCCTTCTGAGAAGTGGAAGTAGGGTTGTAACAGGTTCAAGATGACTAATTAGATCCATATAGACAGGCATCATGTAATTACACTCCCCAGGTATTTTAAAAAGCAATTATGAAGAGTTTAAAACAAAGAAAAGCAGTAAGCAGTTGATTCTTAGGATCAGTTAAATTGGCAACTTCATGTATGCCTCATGCCTACTCCCTAGATTTTACATAAATGGAGTTTTAAAAACTTCAAAATTGGTCCTAGTGCATGTTAAAAGAGAATGAAATTTGTGAATATTTGATTCACATTCTTAAGAAATGTAGTTAAGTGAATGAATAAAATTATATTTGTGAAATTTAATAACAGTTATCACCCTCTTGCAGTACAAGGAAATATTTCTATGTCTTTTTCTTTTGAGATCAACATGTTCACATCTACCACAGAAAGTCCTTGGAGCTGAAATACAAAAATACTATCCATAGAGAATGACAATTACCTGTCTGTGGTTTCTAGAAGCTTCTGAACTATGAGTTCAAATGAAGTAGATAAACAGTAGGTAGCTGGTTCTTCCTGATCATCAGCAACATCTGCAGCTTCATAGGCAGCTTCAGCCAGACTAGAAAAAGCCTGAAACCCAAGAATATCTCAAGCCTTAGTTTTAGAAAACTAACTAGACTCAGGTATATCATATTTTCAAAATATCTCAACCTATCAGTTGGAAAGTGATAGAATTCTCTGAATTTCTACTCCAAATGCCACCAACAACTTGCCACTTTTTAAAATTTTTGTTGTTGTTCTGCTATGGCTGACAATCCATGGTATCAGACTTCAACAAGACTCTAGGACCAAGGCTATGGCTGTCAAAATTTTTCTTTCCATTAGGAAAAAAATCTTTGAGCCTTATTACCTCCAAAGTGCTATGCCTTCTTTTATACAATTACATTCTAGAATTACCCCCAGGAAACAAAAAGCTAACTGTATTCCATATTCATACCTACCTTCCTTCTTGCTCCCTCTTATCCTTAGAAGCTCTGTAACTAACAACTCATACCCCTCAGCCATTATTTTGAGTTCCCAAGACACTCAAAATAAATGCCTGGCTCCAAATAGTTCTCAAGCTGAGATAGCATGACTGTTCTTAATGGTTCACCATGAGTCAACAGTTCCCATCGGCTGAGGCAGTTCTCCCACATGTTAATTGAAGAAATGAGAATGTAGGTGTTCATAAAAAAGCATTCTTGTAAAAACTCAACTTTCTCCCCCAAATCCTGCTTTTGCCAATGAGCCAGCCAATCTAATGGCACCATTCCCCCCTTTAATCATTCTCCCTGCTTCCCTCCCCCATAAATCCAACCTCTCACCCAGCACACGTTGGAAGCCACTCTGGGCTCAGCACTTAGGCCTTCAATCAGACACTGCAGTAGAGGAGCAAGGTAGACATCATTGATGGCAGCCTCAGGAAGCAGCTCACAGATTCTGCCCACAGTCCAGGCCGTTGTATCTCGAACTACCACACTGGGATCTTTCATTAATTCTATGAGAGTGGGCATAGCCTAAAATACAACACAGTATTGTCAGGCAAGGAAGAAAGTATTAAATATGTTTATGCATTCCCAAAAAAGAAACTGCTAAAAATGCCATTTTAAATCAGAACATGGCAAATGCCATTACAGAAGACATGAAATTGATATGCCAGAGGACATGACTAGTTTTTGAGAAAGCTATCCTTCTATTGGGTACATGCCCTGTGAAGCCTTCTCCCCTCCCCTCCCCCCCCAAAAAAAACCCCACGCAACAATATAGCAACATTTTTTTGGTGTTGGAAATACTGGAAACAAAATGGGTACCCGATGATCGAGGACATGACTAATAATTAATGTTAATCCTAAAGAATAGGTGCCAAAATACTCCTTCCTCTCAGGACAGGTGGTGGGGCTAGATACAATGACTATGCACATATTCCTGAGCATAGATGCTATGTTGGGTAACTGCTAACATATTTTCTATAGCCTCAATAGAGGCCCTCCTGATTCTGAGGAGTTTAACTGGTGAAAGTAACCAGAAAGTAACAGATATAAAAACAAAATATTATCAATAAAAATCTTTTTAAAAAAGAGTAAGACTTTTCTTAAACAACACCAACAGAAATTACTGCATCTGTATCTAAGGTTGTGATAGTCTGCTATATTCTCTTAGATCACTCCTAAATTATTGAACTGCAATTCTGGACTTTCTCTTTTTAGAAGGAATATCAAAAAATTGTAGAAGTGTGAAAGGACAGTTAAAAAAATAGTTATTGTTTGGTCTGGAGAAGACTTGCAAGTAAATGTTAAAGACACAATAACTGTCTTCAAGACCCTAAGTCACATAGTACTCCAAAACTAGTACTAAAAGGCAGAAATTAAGTTCTATTAAACTAGACAGGGTTCAGAGCTTCTGAAGTTTCTTACAACTCTTATAATTCTATCATCTTTCCATATCCAGTGTTCATCAATGCACCAAAACTAACCTCCTTTGGTAGGAACCAATACTTGATCATTTCATGGAGAGTTTGTATGAATCAGTTCTTGATTAAAAATAGGTCTTTTCTAAGTCCCTTGCAAGTTAAAAGAGGAACAATATTCAACATTTATCTTGGTCTTACCTGAATCACTAGTGGTTTGAGCTGATTGGGTTCTGGGCCTTCCAAGATGCATCCAAAAGCCATGACAGCTGCGTCTCTATACCGCCAATCAGGGTTCTTAATGTGTTCTTTTATGAAGGGTAATACATGAGGGACAATGTCATCTTCACAGCAGGTAGCCAGGAGCATGAGGCAAACCCCTGCTGCTTTACAGGGATTCCAGTCATCATCATCATCATTTTCATCCTAGCAAAATATTGTGCTAGTCAAAACACCACTTTAAAATATTTAATGTTTAAATTTAATATTAAATTATTTTAAATATTCACTATCATCCTTGATAATGTATATATGTGTGTACAGACACGTGTATCTCCAACCTCAAAAATGGTTATGAGGTTTGCCGTTAGGAGCAAATAAAATTTAAAGGAATTAATTTACATGATTCTATAATGCAAGGTCTGTTAAACCTGGTATACAAAAACTTTTCATTCCAACTTTCCAGTGCCACTAATTAGAATTCAGTCTACATATTCCATAGCTAGCAAGACCACAAAATCTGTATACTGTCTTATAAAATCAATTCCCTATGCAGAGTTTCAGCTGGGTCTACCTAAGAAGTTTAATGCCATTTAATGGAATAAAAAAGCCAACAAAACTAGACATAATAGAGACCAAAAGAAAAATGAGCTAGCAAAATTAAAGACTTACCTAACAGTTAAGCTTTTAAAAATTACAAAGTGGATGATATTGCTATTCGTCTTGAGAATTTTAACATTAACAGAGCAATTTTGGTACAAATGAAAAAGTTCTGGCTCTGGAATTTCAAATCCTATCCTTGATAATTACTGTGATACTTTGAGTCATCTAATCTCCTCAGGTCTCACTTTCCTCATTTATAAAAGGGAAGAGGATAAATTAGATCACTCCTAGCTCTCTCTATATGTATCATTCTGTGTAAATTTTCTTACACACAGAATTCTATAGGGGCACGTGAATCTTCAGCTATCAGGATTGTTTTCTTTGGCAATAGTATGTTTTTGGTAGAATAAAAATGTATGAGGCTAAAGAATTTTTCCTTATCACAAGGCCCTCCAAAATGCGATGCCATAGAAAAGGGAAAAAAAATTAACTAACAGAAACCTTTTTCAGAAAAAACTTAAAAGAGACTTCTCTTATCACTAAATCACTCTAGTGAGAAGTAACTAAAGTGAATCCCTATGTTCCTGTACTTTGCTGCCTAAGTTTCTAAAACCCAATGAGATAAGGCACCTAGGACAACTCAATAATTCATGTATATCATTTCATCTCTAGTGACCAAGCCCCATCCCCACTTGAACTGTTCAGACCCAATTTGCCTTCAAAAACAACTCTGAAAGCCTAAGGGATCTCTTAGAGCCAGCTCAGCTGTTCCTGAGTCATCTGTAAAAACATCAAGCTTTTGAAAAGATGCCAATTTCTTGCATTAAAACCATATCATACTTCAGAGTGGGATTTGCAGCAAGCCAACACTGTTTATATAGTTTCATGTCATAGTTTGAATTTTAGAACAAACTCACCTGTTTTGTTAGAGTTTGTGTGAGGATTGGGACCAGATACTGTAGTGCTCCCTTGGCATAAAATTTGCTGGTATGCTCTGGGGGTCGTCCCTGTTCTGCTGCCTAAAGGGAAGACGCATCAAAAAATCCCAGTTAGAAATCTTTAGGAATCAGTTTGCAACAACGGTATACATAGGGAACTGTGGTTCAGATCTAGAGATAAATAGGGGAAAACAGGCATGCTAGCATTTCACATACTTTTACCATCTTACTATTAAATAGGCCTTTTAGTAGCCTGAATCACATTGCTGGTAGTTAATTAAATCATTTTTAGAAGTTCCAAAATGCTTGCAAGCTCCAAAGCACCTGCAGAAGCACTTTAAGGGGTCACTCCTCAAAGAACTGAATGTATATAGCAGATGCGGCCTAGTGAGAGGATTATATATAGTGGAAGTATATATAGAGTAAAAAAATCCTAGACAAGAGAATAAGATATGGATCCAAAGTCAGTTTTCATATTAAAAAATCCTCAGCTACAAAACAGAGAATACAACTTTCGCTTAAGCTTATAAGGAAAAGTGCCACATAATAATCTTAGAGCACTACTAAAATTTGAATCATGTTGTACTGTCGTATGTGCAAGGCAATGAGGGAAGTCTGGAATTTCTCCCCTTATGAACAAGAATGCTTAATCTGGGGTCTATAAACCTAAAAAAAAAAAAAAAATTATTATTCAAAAAAAATTCTTTTAAGTTTACATATATTTTAATGTATTTATTTAAAAGCAATATTCTGAGAAGAGATCCATAGGCTTCACCAAATTTCAAGAGGGATCCATGACCTAAAAAAGGTTAACAATCTGTTGTTTTAGAGGTTCTCATTTTAAATCTTGTCAATGAAACTACAAAGAAAATCTCTTTTCTCATTGATTGAATTAACAGTAGTTATTTTTTGTTGTCACTCAGTGATACTGGAATCTTCATTCTCCAGGTCATTTTACAGATAAAAAAAAAAAAAAAAGCCAACAAACTTATATCTGTTACAGATTTGAACTCAAGTTCTCCTGAGAGTTGTCGCACTGCACCACTTGGCTGGCCTTTATAGGCAGTCTTAAGAAAAGTTGATAGGCTCAATGTTTACATATGGAATACCCAAAGTGCTTGGAGAAACTCCGGTCTTAGAAATTAACTAATGATCAAATACGTTGAATTAGAGCACGCCCCTTTCTCTTTTAACAACTTCACTACTAGCAAAACAACACAACAGATCCCAGATTTGCAAAGGTGCTGGCCTGCCCCCTGGTGTTTAATTCAAGATTTCTGTTCTTCATGCAAGAAGTTTGGTCTGTGCTAACCTGACCTCCTTGATTGTCCCAGTCAGAACCCCATTTCTCCCCCTACACCCTGGCTCACCTCTGATGCTTCAATGGCCAAATCCATTTCCTCATCACACACATTGGACCAGAATTCTATTCCCTGAAGGGCTACTTCATCGATGTCACTTTTCATTGCTTCAATTGTGATCTTCAAGAAAGAAATAACCCCAGCCCAATTAATTCTTCATTTAGTAATTCTCTCCCTCCTTTCCATGAAAATAAATTTCAGCAATTACGTTGTTCAAAGTATCACTTCAAACTTGCACCATAACTACAGCTAAACTTAAAGAAAACTCTGGCTCAAGGAATTTCCTTGACTTCAGGATCCTTTAATCCATTAAACCAACATTAAGTACCTTCCGTGTGTAAAAGAAAAATTCAAATTCAGACAAAAAAAAGTTGGAAGAAGGGAGAGTGATGTACAACTGCCACAATAAAATTGTAGTTTTAAGAGGTGTAAAGACCATTCTCCAACTCTCTCATCTGCTGGGTGAGGAAACAGGCCCAGAAATAAAATCACTTGTCACACAGCTTTTTAATGTGATGGCACATCTAGGTCTTCCTGAGTCCACATCAGCACTCTATTCATCTCTCTATGCTATTTCAAATACGTATTTAAAAAAAAAAATCACATTCTGACTAAAAGGATCAAGGAAAGTTTCTTAGAAAAGGTAGTGTTTCAGTTGGGTTTCAAAAATAGGATCAAAGAAACAAAAGAAGTCCAAAAATGACCAAAAAAAACACAAAGCAAATAACTGAAAAATGTCAGATTTTCATAAACACAAAAACTAATCATGCTTGTTTTCTCTTGGCAAAAAGGTGACAAACTACAAATATAGAATAAGACAAATGTTGTCAGATAGTCAATGGTGTTGATTTGCTTTATTTTTCTGTGCTTCATTATAGGAGGGTTCTGAAAATCAAAGTCTCTGGAAAGTGAAAGCAATATTTTTTAAAAATTAATTTTTATTTACAAGTTCTTTAAGAGAACAAACATTTATAAAGCACTTATTAAGTGCCAGGTCCTATCTTATGCACTTTTATAAATATTATCTCATAAGATGGTCTCAACAACTCTTGTCAATAGGTCCTACTGTTAAACCTATTTTATGCCTGATTACTTAGACAGGCAGAAGTGACTTGCTCACAGTTAACAGCAAATTAAGTGTATGAGCCCTGATTTGATCTTAGGTCTTCTTGACTTTAGGTCACTGTTATCACTTAGTTGTCTACTTACAGCAAAGAGAGCTGGACCCATGTATGTTTCCATGTACTGATAATAGAGGGACATGATCTTCACCAAATTCTGTAACGCAGCTACTCGAACCTACAAAGGAAACAGAAAGTTGTTAATCTCAAAGCCAAGTAATAAAAGGTATATAACTTGAGATTCTGAGGCACTATTCTACTATCATTCTCCACCATTTGTAGCTTTGAAACTCATCCTACTAACAATTATAACAGAGCAATAATCCAGACAGAAGGTAATTCTCTTTTTAAGAATCTTTCAAAGGCCAACCACCACATTTTAGTAATCTTGCAGATTTCAAACAAAAAAAATTCTTATCAACATTTAAAGTACCAGCCCTATCCCCACCCTGTATTCACTCAAAACAATACCAGAATCTTAAACCAAAGTAAGAACATTCTGGGAATGCTATAAAGACAATTTGAGATGTTCCATTCAATCTAACACTTACCCTTGTATCTGGACACTGGGTTGCCTCGCAGACTACCTGCATAATAAAGTGCCTTTCAGACTGCAAGGAAGAAAACATAAAGAAAATGAAGGAAAACATAAAACAAACATGGGAAGATCCTCTCTACAATAAGCACCTCATTTCCTATGGTTATATGGCAACACAAAAGCCAATTCACCATTCTTGGAGTAATTATCCTATAAATACCTATCAGGAATTTAAGCTTTGTACCTCCTACATAACATAAGGTTAACTAAGATAAGATAACATAAGGTTGCTAATCTAACCTTGAAAATGGATTATCACTAAAAATGATTAGCCAAGAAGGCCAGGATCTGATGGATACAACAAAGTAGGTAATCTTAGTTTGGGAAAAAAAACACTTTGTTTTTTAAAAGACAGTGGGAAAAACTACATGACTTTAGCACAACTCTGAATTTCTCCTACAACTATGTTTAAAAATGTAATTATCAAAATTGAAATATATCATCAAAAATCTGCTGTGCTTCAGAAGCACAGGAGATAACTAAGAGGCAGAAACAAGACCAACAATAGCAGACAAATTAGATATAGTGGCAGAAGATAACAATATATTACACTTTTATTTGAAATCTTCTAAGATCCAAAAGAGAAATCTTCCTGCCTTTCTAACAATTAGAAACATAGTTTTAAGTCTTCCTCACAGACCAGATGAAAAATTTTAAAACCTCACTTTTAACCAAGAAATTATTGTGGATTTGATTGCCATATGTTCTGAAGTAGCTTTAGTAAACATGTTTCTTGAGGTAGTTAAATTCTAATCCAATTACATAAAAAGGGTGAGAAAATACAGGAGGCTGGTAGAAGAAAAACTTCTATGCTAGGCCAAGGCACCTTCTTCTGTGTGCAGCCTCAACTGGATAGAACTGATGCAGGAGACAGAGACAGAGATGTGGCAAAAACTACATTCAACGATTCCATGATTTTGGATTTACATTAAGACAAATTTAAATATCCTCCAGCAAAGCAAACAATGCACAAAGTAACTGACATGATATATTTTCTTTGACGGACCAGTGAGGAATCATGTAGCCCTTTCATTCTTTGTACCCAGTCTATAGCCTATGCTAAAACAACCTTACCTCTTTGTCAAAGTTTGCTTTAGTGAACTCCAATGAGTTCAGGAGTGCATTGGTAGCTGCTAGCTTCACATTATTACTAGGTTCTTCTTTCCTCATTCCCTGGATTATGGCTGTCAGGATCTCATTGGATTTATCCTGCAGCTGTTCTGGGTCCTGAAATGAGAAGTCCAAGGAGTTATGCTAGTAACAAATCCAACAGTAGTCTAGTTATGGAATTCAATTCATTGTGAAGTGCATTAGAAAACAGCTTTCCTTGGTCTTTGGCTATCTCCCTAAGGTTCCCTTTGCTTCTATTTTCCTATTAATCCCTCACTTAAATAAAAGTACAAAAATCTCATCTTTTAAATACAAATATTTGTCCAGAGATATGGCATAGTTACAAATCTTGAAATAATGTAGTATTAATTTCGCTTCTTCCTCCCCCCGTGTCAAATTAATGTTGTGGGTATTTCTAAAAAGAGATTACATGAAAGGTCAAAGGAAACTTCAGCACATATGTATATAATGATTGAGATGCAAGATGGAACATACATTGCTGCAGCAGGATGATTTCAGAAAGGCCTGGAGTTACATGAACTGAGGCTGAGTGAAATGAGCAGGACCAGAAGATCATTATATACTTCAACAATAATACCATATGATGATCAATTCTGATGGACATGGTCATCTCCAGCAATGAGATGAACCAAATCAGTTCCAATAAAGCAGTAATGAATTGAACCAGCTACATTTAGCAAAAGAACTCTGGGAGATGACTATGAACCATTACATAGAATTCCCAATCCCTATATTTTTGTCTGCCTGCATTTTTGATTTCCGTCACAGGCTAACAGTACACTATTTCAAAGTCTGATTCATTTTGTACAGCAAAATAACTGTTAGGACATGTATACTTATATTGTATTTAATTTATACTTTAACATATTTAACATGTATTGGTCAACCTGCCATCTAGAGGAGGGGATGGGGGGAAGGAGGGGAAAAATTGGAACAAAAGGTTTGGCAACTGTTAATGCTGTAAAATTACCCATGTATATAACTTGTAAATAAAAAGCTATAATTAAAAATAAAAATCTTTTTAAAATTTTAAAAAAATATATTGCTGAACAAATATAATCAGATACATAACTGATCACATGGCAAAAAATTATAGTAATGAAAAAATTTTTCTAAAGGAAGGCCCACAGCAATATTAAGTGAAAATACTACTTTGTGAAAATAACAGTGGATTGCAATCTGCACTTATAAAGAAAACCTTTCAATTAAATATATACATCTATTATAAAAATTTGGGACAAAGGAATACTCCTCCAAGATCCTATGATTTTCATCTTAAGCCCCTATTGGTACAATCACACAAATTTTCTAGTGTAAGTGGGGTCAGCAGTTCAGTGTTCTATCCAGGCTGTCTGTAACAAATGAAATACCAGAAGGTTGAAAATCACCACCTGGCTCTATCATCCAGAGTGTAAGGGACCGTTAACTCCTACTGATTCCTTCATTTTATCAGGTCAGGATATCAAAACAAAGGGGCTATCAGATTAATAACAACATCCTACACCTCAGTTTGCCTATCTATAAAATGAAGAGTTAGACTAGAAAATCTCTGATGTCCAAGTCCCTTCCAGGTCTAAATGTTCCTTAATAGCATTACTTAAGAAATGACTGTAAATCCACTAATTAAATCAGACATAAGACAGCTAGAAAAGATGCCACTCAGTAATCTCATACATATGCAGAAAAATTAAGTCATTATTAAGGATGCTGAGTAAAGGAAACATCAAAACCAGTAGTTTTAAGAATGACCAATTATGAAAAATCACGGTAGAGAGCAAAATGTAAGACAGTTCTTAACCCTTCTTTTACACCAGGGACCTTTCTCAGAATCTTTTTAACGGATATTTTTTAATTTAAACAATTTTAAAATAACATTAAAAAAAAAAACAAATTTTAAGTACCACTGTTCTAAGAATAAACAAACATTACCCTTGGTATCTGGAGATGAACAAGGTAGAAAATATTTTTAAAATGAGTAAAAGACAGGGCAGCTAGGTGGCGCAATGGATAGAGCACCAGCCCTGAAGTCAGAAGGACGAGAGTTCAAATCTAGTCTCAGACACTTAAAACTTCCTAGCTGTGTGACCCTGGGCAAGTCTTACTTAACCCCAATTGCTTCAGGGGGGAGAATAAAAGACTATTAAGAGATGGAATTCCAAATTTCCCATCCTTAAAACTTCTTTTTAGCTCAGTGCTTAGACAAGGTAATGATAGTATAATTACAAATTCTTAGACTCCACCATTAAAGACACTTTTATTTTTAGACACTTAGTTCTCTCATGCAATAAAGAACAACTCTTCTCAGAGCAGCTTTTAAAGAAATAAGTGGTATCCATAATGGATATTATATTCCCCCCCAATTATACTTAATCATTAACATTTTTTTTCCCATTACCTTTTCAAGCATCATTTAATATCATCCAACCTCTGAAACAAAAAAGAAATGAGGCATGGGTTGTGTCTACTTGAATAGATACTTACAATGTCTTGACAGATATAACCAATTGCTTCCAATGTTGACTCTTTCATGTGCTCTGTGCTGTTAGGGTTTGTGACGTTAGCTACCAGCTGAGGAATGAGTTCAGGCCATTGGTTTACTGGAATTTCTGCACAGGCAATACCAGCTACGCACTGTGAAGCAGAGCTTGGCCGATAGGTTTCTGTACCCAAAGTCTGCAAAACCTTCAGGATAGAAAGAACAATAACTTTTTGAGATCCCTTCTAAGATGCTTAAAAGAAACAATTATTAAAGCTATCTTACGACCATATTTCTCACAAAAGAAAGTAATGCCTTTGACTATTCAACTATAAAAGTGGCATCAAACATAAATGGCTAGTATAAGCCAAGATTCATCTTATTTTCTTGTTTAAGTGGAAAGAGCATCAAGGAATCTGCTTCAGTCAGTCCCATACCAATGACCCTTAACCTCAACTGAAAATGTTGATGGTAATTTTTTACCATCTTCTAAGGGTCCACATTGGACAAGGATAGGGTGGTATTAGAAAACAAATCTCAAGGAAAATATGTGAAAGCAGCAGTAATAGCAAGTCTGATTGACAGGTTCCAGTATAAAGTTGGTCTTACCAATGCCCTGAACCTCAAAATCTGGCATAAGTAAAATAGCAGGAGATTGGAAAGAAAATCAACTGACAATTATTTAGATAGGAAGGGAATCAAACCACTAGTGAAAAGACAAACACAAGGGGCAGCACTAGGGAGGAAGAGAGGGAGGAAAAAAGGGAGAGGGGGGAGGAAGGAAGTAAAGATTTAAAATACAGGTCCTCAAGTCAAAGGACCTGAGTTCAAATCCAGCCTCAGGCACTTAACACTAGTTGAATGATCTTGTTATTTAACCCCAACTGTCAGAAAGTCAGAGAAAGAGAGAGAGAGAAAGAGAAGAAAAACATGTCACTTGTGGAGAAGAGGAAAAATATTTTTTCTTTTGTTTGTTCACTAATAACCTAATAACCTAGGAAGCAATGTGATAAAGAGCACTGGATTTACTTAGCAGAACTGAGTTCACCTCTTGATTGTCATTTACTATCTGAGATTACAGAAGTTGCTCTCTGAATCTGTCTCCTTATCTATGAAATGATTAGATCTCTAAAACCTATCCTAGCTTTAAATCTATCACACTATCTTGAACAAATTGCTAAAAGAATCTAAACCTCAAAAAATTTAACTACCAATCCCTTAATTTGTTTGCAAGGACTTATTCGTGCTTGCCCAAACAAATTTAAAATCAATTTTTCTCCCACTGCGAAATAGGACTTCTTTAAATGTATTTTACATCAGTTTATTAAAAGGAGAAAGCATAAGAGCCATGAAGACACAGTGGTAAGGTATAAAGTTATAACACCAATGGGGTCTAAGGGTTAATCATTACCATTAGGGCTAATTCTGTCTAATTTTGTCAATGAACTCACCAGGCCACCCAAAAGACAAACAGTTAGCTGTTCCTAGTGCTGAATGGAAGAAAGTGGAAAGCTGCCAGATTTTTCAGGATAACTACTGACTAGGGTAAGTCATCTGATAACTTGCTTCGTGGTTAATAATGTGTACTCAAACTTTTCTTTTTCTCCCATCACCCTCGACTCCACCTATATGACTTAAAAAAAAATACTACCAATGACCTATCAATAACAAAGTATCGTCTAATTCATAGAAGATATTCCTCAAATCATAGGATTTTTTTCCTAATCTGGAAGAGATCTTAGTGATCTCACAATCCAAACCATTTTACAAATGAGGAAACTAAAGCAGAGAGATTAAATTACTTCCTCAAAGTCAATTCTGGAACTCAAGTCTCTTGACTCTCAATTTAGTTATCGAAGTATTCAGTATCATGCTACCCATAATATATATTTATAAATATATATATTAGTTCAAAGAAGCAATCCTCCAAGAGAAAATACTAATTAATGCTACCTAATGTGATTTCAGGGGCCATACATGCACAAATGCATTAATATCCTACATCATTCAACAAAGCCCTGTCAACTACAAACAGGTTTGTGTCTAACAAAACAACAAAGTTATTAAGCCTAAGCTAAAGACTTATATATTAGGAACCTCTATCACTAATACTACTTCATAGTACAGTAATTAGGCAAAAGGCAAACACTAATCAATTTTGTTCTTATTTACAAAAAGGGGGATTCAAACAATGTCTACCAGGGTCCTCATCTGAATTCTGAATATTAAAAAGCATCCACAAATCTTACCTCACATATAAAAATCTTACTCTTATCTATTATTTACTTTGTAATTGTTTGGGAATGAGAATGGAAGAAACAGCATTATATGCTTTAGGATTTCCAATAATAAAAGATAAAACTTGTTAAATTGCTAAGAGTTTTAAAAGACTTCATGGTCAAAGATGACAATCTTGTTTTTATATTCCAAAGACTGATTATAGAACTTAGAGCATTGAACCTCCACCCATCTCTCATCCCTATATATAATAAATTTTATTAAAGTAGAGAAATGTACCAGGAGTGATGCTGACTTACCTACAGATGGGATCCAAAGCCAAAAAATAACAGGTGAGAACTTTAAGGAAGTGATTTGAATAATATACTCCTTGGGTCCCTCTCAAATGTGCCTCACCTGGACTGTTCTATGGCTTCAACTTAATAGGGAACACTGAGCACAAGGAAAAATACCCCTTATATCAATGTCAAATTCACCCTTCCCCAAATGTATTAATGTTACCACTAATTTATCCAGTGGAAAGCAAGAGCACCATGCCTTCAAATTAATTGTCCAGAAAAGGAGAAAAATGAAAAAGTAATGATGTCCATGGAATCTATCTTCATACTTCAGTTATTGAGCTGCATGTTTCAAGACCAATTGGGAAATTCCAAACAAGCTCTAGCAAGTGAAATTCTATTTTCCTACGGTATTGGAATACCCTCCAAAAGTCCTTTGGGGAATATGAGAAAACAATGTCTAAAAAAATCATTTAGATCATCCTGGGTCAATACATCCACTAAAAATACTTGACATTCCTAGTTCACAAAATTGGATTTGAAGATTTTGAGTTATCCATCCTTCCCTCCCCCCCCCCAAAAAAAGCTCATCAAAATCATTTAGGAATGAAAGTCACTGGAAAAGACTGGCCTCCCAACTTCTGTCACTAACTGTAAGACCTAATAACCTTTAACAATAAGTCTGCAAAATTACTATGTTTTAGTATCCATCCAACAATTATTGAAAAGAAAAAAATAAAAAATGGGACTCTGAACCAAAAAACAAAGACCTAAACTATAATCTGAAAGGAGCTTGTGCTTCTAAGTAATATCTCACCTTGTTTGTGAGCTCCACTACCAGCAAATGACCAAAGGCTAAATGAAGACTTTATGAAAGATACTTGCTACTCCTTTTCCCAAGAGAGCCAAAGAAACACTTTGCATGTCAGTTACTTACATAGTTCTTGACCTCTCTTCGAGCATTGGCATCAATAGCAAGCCATCTCTGTTGATACTGTGCCTTGATATCTGGATCTTTAGATGTCAAAGAGTTCTTGATTTGTAGCCCAGCTGCAACTCTGGCAACTTGGCTATTTCCTGGATTTGCCAGCACTCTGGACAGTTCCACAAGGAAAGTGGGCTGGTAAGGAGAAAAGAAATATTTGTAAATGCAAACAACCTCTGGGAATTTCCTAGATTAAAGCCAGCTTGGTTAACAGCTCATGAGGGAATAAGCAAAAGGTCTTTGTAAGTTTTAAAATATTAATTACCATACTCTTTTTATTCATACATTAATAACATACTTTAAGCTGCACTCAGACTTTTGGGACATCCTGTACATTTACCCATCCTTCTCTCTTAATTCCCAAACCAGGTCAAAATTAATAAATTAAAAAGATTGTTTTCTATTTCAAGCTGATTTGTAAATTGTCTTCATCTCCATATTTAACCTGTCCATAGTCAAAGCTCACTTGGTGATCTGACAGTGAATAGGTTTCTTCTAAAGGTCTTCACCTTTAGTGCTTTGAAGAGCATGAGTTTTTAAGTGTCTTCTAGGAATGTTCATTCAAGATGAATTAGATTGACTCACTAAATCTTAGTGCTCCTCAGGCCTTGGAAATCCTTTACTATGCCCATTTCATAGAAGAGATGAGATAAGCAAAGTGCTTTGCCCATGGCTAATTTGAGAAGATTCAGGATTCCCAGCCTCCTGGCCTTCAAACTCAGTTTTATTTTAGCAGGAGCAACCAGTAGAAGAAACAAATTTAGACTTGATGTTAGGAAAAGTTTTATGATAATGTAAAATTCTACATATGAAGAATGGGCTGCCTCAGGAACTAATGAGTTCACTTCAAGCAAAGACTAGATGACCACTTGTCAAATATATTAATAAAAGAATATATAGCCACTGAGGATCCTTCTAATCCTGAAATTCTGTGATTACTTATATGTAAACTCAAAATAAAGTAAGTTTTCAGGAATTGCATCCTAGCCAAAGACACTGTAAAGTGAAATTGAGTTCAAAGCATTAAAGGACAATAAAATTAAAGAAGAATGAGTTCAAAAGATGTAAAAGTTGTTGAAAAGAGGAAACAGAATTTAATTCTGAAAAAAAGGAATTGAAAAATTGTGAAGGCAAGACTTCAACAAACTAATGTCAAGTACTAATTTATACTTAGCAGTTGCTTCTGATTCTCTATTCTGGAGCAGAGCATTTTACTGAAGCTAGAAATCTAGTAATCTGCATAATCTGCAAGACACTTCATCAAGCCACAGCTTCTTAGAAATGTACAGACTATACCCTCCCGCAAAGTCTTTCAACCCTTCTCCCAAAGCTCACTGGCTAACCTACAAATGGACCCAGCCAATCTTTGAAATTTGAGATATGAAAGAATTAATCTCAATAGCAGGACATTATTAAGTAACAAGTCAAAAAGATTTCTTACAGTTCTTCACAAAAATAAAACACAAATATGGTTCATTTATATCAGTAAAAAGTCTTGCCTGCAAAATGTGAAGGGCACAAATAGACAAGCTAAGGAATAAAAATATCCAAATTGTAGCTAAAATTGTAGTGCCAACTAACACTGACCTTTAATCACCCCAAACTAAATGGTTTGAAGACAAGAATTTTTTAAAAATCATCTATACTTCTTTTTCTTTTGGCATAAGGTTTATCCTAGACCTAATTCATTAAATTAATAATTTTATACTATATTTTTATGGTTCTCCAGCCATTTAAAGATATTATACCACAAACAGCTCAATCTGTTTTACCAGAAAAACATCAAAAAGTGAACATGACTGGCATATGGACTGTTTCATTCAATCCACCCTAAATTTTTATCCAGAGAAAGTGTTCCCCATCAAATGAGGGACAACTGTTTAATTTTTCCCAATTCTTAAAATTTTAAAAATAAAATAGCAAAATACTTCCTCTGACACTGCAACAGGAAATAGGCCTCATCTCCTCATTGCTGGGCCACACTGTCTAGTCTATAACACCAACTCCCTGACCGATTAACTCTATGCCCATCTAGCTCCATGATGGCAGCAGAAAACCCACCTCTAAAGACAGGGTAAAATATTGGCATTAGGGGGAAGGAGATTTGGGGGTGCCAGGCCTGACTGCGGAAATAGGGACTTTAAGAGACCAGTTTAATGAAGCGGACGGGGAATGAGAGGGGCTACAGGAAAGGAGAAGCAGGGCCTTAGGCGGGGCGATTGGCCGGGCTCCTAGGGCTTCCACATGGTCCCTAGGCCCCGGCGCCCCAACCCCCACCCTTACTGAACACGCAGCGCCATGCAACCTAACTTCCCCTCCCTCCCGCTGCACCGCCGCCCTCAGGCCGGGCGATGATTGGACAGCCCTCGCCCGGCGCGCCTCGCTATTGGCCGGCTGCCGGGGCCTGGGGCGGGACACACCCACCGGCTTCCCGATGGCGGGGTTAGGTTGGTCCGAGAAGGGGGGAAGGGAGGGAGAAGGGGGAGGGGGGGCGAGATGGGGCGGGGTGGGTTCCCTAGGCCTGGGCCCCGGGGAGGGCGGGAAGGCCCCAGCCTGGGGGGATGGGAGGGGGCCAGGCGCAAAACGCACCAGGTTCTCTACAGCTGCCCGCTCCAGGAACTTCTGCGCCGCTTCCAGTTCAATCCGATCTGTGGAGAGGGGAAAGGAAGGGGTCAGGGAAACCGCAAAAAAGGGGCTTCCCCTCCCCCAGTCTGATTACCTAGGCCCCATCTCCCAGCCCCAGCCCCCGGTCTCGGCCCCGGCCCCAGTCCCGACCCCGGTCTCGTACCGGGCGACACGGTCTTTTCGAGGATGGTGATCAGCTCCATGGCGGCGACGGGGGCTCGGGCTCCTCCTCGGGCGGCTCCGGCTTTTCAGACTCCCACGGCAGAGACGATGGCTGTGATGGGGGACGGGGGGTTGGGGGACCGGGTGGGAAGGGAGGGTTGGGGTGGGGGGGCGGGGGTCACCACAAGCCCATTCACCGGCTCCCTCCTACTGGTCGCTCCGGCTTCCCTGCCCGCTTTCCTGCCCGCCTTCTTCTCTTCTCCACCTCCTCTTCCTTTTCCTCCTGTGCTGCTGTATCGGGAGCTCAGGCTCCTCCGGCTGTGGCAGTGGCGGCGGCGGGGGAGGGACCCCGGGGGCAAGTCGGAGCGCGGCTGATGCTGGGGCGGCGGAGGGAGAAAGAAGGAAGAGAGGGTGGGAGGGAGTCACTGAGTGAACGGCGGCTCGCAGGCGGGGAGAGAGCGAGAGAGGAGGCGGAGGGATATCCGGGCCGGAACTCGTCGCGGCGGCACCGCGCTCCCGTCCGATTGGCCCCCGCCGAGGCCACGCGGACTTCCTGATTGGTCCGCAAGCTGGGGCCGGAGGACCGCCGCGTGCCGATTCGCCCGCCGACTGCGAAGCTCCGGTTGGATGGGCTGGCGGCCGGGAAGGACGCGCGGATTGGCGTCGGGAGGGGCGGGAGAGAGGTTGCCCAGAGCCGCCCGCCGATTGGCCCCGCCTCATAAGGGTGCTGCACTTACATTGGTTGGGGATAAGGAGGGGGGAAATAGAAGGGAAAGCCCCGGAGGGTTCTGATTGGACGCGATGCTGGGAATCGATTGGATGAACTGAGGCCGGGCGCTCCAGAGAACTGAGTAGAGGAGTTCGGGGTCGCTTCGGTCTGAAAGGCGGGAGGCTCTAAGCGGCCTTCGGGCCCGCGGGGCATCATGGGATATCTTAGGAAAGAGGCGGGCCGGCTTAGCAATCAAGTAGGCGCTCTGGACGCCCCCGCCCAGCTCCTGAGCTGGGCTTGGTGTGGTCGCTCTAGGCCGCGGGCGCGGGCGCGGTACCGGGGCCTCCTTCCTAACTGATTTCGGCGCGGGGCTGAGGCCGGGGCTCTGCTGAGGCTAGTGTATGGCCCGAGGCTGGGGCGGAAGGAGGGGGGGTTCCGTACTAGGGGGTGTGAGGGTGGTGTCCAAACGAGGTAGGTTCACTGCAGACATCCCAGGGAGAACCGCGGAAAATGAAAATTCATCCAGGTGTTTATTTGAGTACCTCTTGCTATCAAACTTATAATAAATTTGCTTTTGGCAGATCTGGGTTCAAATCCTAATTCTCAGATTTACTAGGTGTGTAACCCTGAGTTGCTCTCTGATCTCTGCATAATTAAGGATTGGTCCTAGTTTTATCAGTATGTATAGGGAGTTGCCTCATTGCTGAAGAAATCACAGATTCTTCCAGTTTGGGGGCGTGTATAAAATCAAAGCACTGAAATTACTAGCTCCTGGAGCAAGAATTCACAATATTAAAGATTCATTAAGTAGTTAATAAGTACTGACACTGTTCAAAGACATGGATGAGTTAGCTCCAATCTCGAGGGAAAAGAGGAAAAAAAAATTTGCACAAAATTATGTGCTTATAAGGAAAGGTGTTCAAGCTGAACTATACATTCCAATAGGCTTTGTGAGGTAGAACATTTGAGTCTTCAACATAAGGGGAGGAGAATATGTACAGAAACGGTATATGTGTGTTTTTATACATATGTGTATAAAGTATTTTGGGAGTGGGCCATGAGTACTAGGGGAGTAAAGAAAGGTAGCTTAAATTAGGCTGAATGAGGAAGGGACTCCAAGGAGTCATGAGAAAGAATATTTGAGGCTTCACTTTACATCTAATTAAGTCCCCAGGAGAAATTAGAAATATGTGGGGGTTAATATATCAAGTAGGTTATTTTGGCAAGACAATGCTTCTTCCTATGTCATCCAAAATGCTTCCCTTCCTTCTAGTTGTTATGCTTGATTCGAAAATTATAAAACCCAAATTTCACAAAGTTCTGTAGTATCACGTCCCTATGTGACCTAAGTCCATAGCCATGTTTTTGAATGATTCCTCATATTTCTGGTGCATCCTAATTATTACAGCCACACACAAGTCATTCCTTTCTCAGTTCTCTTTGTGTTGCAGAGCAGAACCCTCATAAGGTAGAAATACTCTCAGAAAATCAAAATAGTCTTAAGAACTGCCTGAAAGATCTCCCACTGTTCTGGAGGCATTTGGGGTTTTTGAAATGAGAAGCAATGTGGTATTAAAAAAAAAAAAAAAAAAAAAGGATGCTACACTTCATATCATAAAACAGGATCGATCTGGGACATGTGTCAAAACATGGGTTTTTTTGACATAGCAACTGGGTGACCCCAGGAGTTCCCTCATCTATTAAATAAGCTGTACTAGAACTTTTAAAGTTTCCTTTCAACCTACTAATTGAGGATACTAGCCCAACAATTGAATTGTTCATTTGTCATCCCTCACTACCACTACATTTGATACAATTCAACACACATTTTAGAGCACCTGCTACACATTGGGGATATTAAAAAAAAAAAAAAATCACTCTCTAAAGAACTTAAATTCTTTGGGGGAAAGACAAGGTATACAAATAAATCCAAGGTAGTGTCTGAAAGGTAAGAACACCGAGTTGGAGAAGAGGGTCAGGGAAAACCACAGAATTGATGACATCTGAATTGAAACAGGATTAAGATGCAGAAACAAAATGCGACTCAAATGTAGGAAAGTACATTTTTGCCTATGCAAATAAGTGCAGATATGAAAAATGAACTATCAATGAAAATTCTCATTCCTTATCCTTAATATCTTTTTGTTATTCCTTGCTCACAAGTAATTGGTAATCCTCTGCATAGCAGCCGATAGGTTATATGTTAGAGGATACAAACAAAAATGTCCCAAGACTATCCTGATTTGGAGAACAGACGAAACAAGAGGGTGAGCTGGGAAGAAGGCGAGGGTACTTACACAGCGGCAGCAAAGTAGCTGGTGAAGAGGAGAAATATACTGGTGAATACTCCCTCTCTGGTGACTGAGCTCCTAACAGAGTGGACCAGTGGGCATATAGGCCTCATAGTAGTCATCCTTTTGTGAGGTGGAGGTAGAACTAAATATGGACAAGTAAAGCCTAGAAAGAGGTGACATATATATATATATATAGAGAGAGAGAGAGAGAGATACAGACAGATGAATTGCAGGCTGTACTAATGAGGAAAATGTACAAGAAAACTTATAAGATCAATTAGTCCAACTCCCTCATGGTCCAAGAAGATTGGGATTGGCCCAAAAAGTCATACATACAAGTTATATAACATTTTGGGGTCTCAATTTCCTGATCTGTAAATGGGATTATAAAACTTAGACTGCCAGTTAAAAAAGAGTACTGTATTTAAAATCTGAAGATTAAGATTCAAATCTTGGCTTTGCTCTGTCCTTCAATTTCATCAAACCATAGAGTTGGGAGGACCTCAGAGGTCCAACCATGACTAATCCAGAGCCCTTAAAGCTAACCTCTATATAAGTCACAGTTCTTTTTGTTTTTGCTTCATTTATAAATTGGAAAAAACAAAACTTTCCTGCTAGAGTAGAACCAGCCTCTTTGAAGCCTGCAAATGATAAGGAATTCTATCTTAGGTAATTCTAACTATTCAGATTTTTTTTTTTCTCTTTCTATCTTCTGTAAGACAAATGAATTGGACTAAATTCTCTCTTAAGATACCTTCTAGGCCTAAATCCTATGGCCTTCCTCATGTAATAAAGTTATGAGGAAAGCAAACAGTTATAGGATTGAGTTAATATAATTTTGTGTTATTTGAGTGTTAAAAGATTGTAAATCTAGTCTGACTCAGAGTCACCGAGAAAGGAAGGGCTTTCTTTACTCAGGGTCATACAATGATGGAGTAGCTAAGAATGGAACCTATTCAATCTGACTTTGTTAAAAAGTCTCTATCATGTGCTTGGTAGGGGAAGAGATACAAAGTTTAGGTGAGACAATGTTGCTAAAGCACACAGGAGAGTTGGAGAGGATAAGACATACTGAATAACTAATATAAAATAATGCAAAAGTAGATAAGACATTTTAATTTGTGACCTAGGAGGGATCTCTTCAGGGAGAGGAAGTCTACTGAGAAATGCTGTAGTATTTAAAAAAAAAAAGAAAGAAAGAAAAGAAAAGAAAAGGCACCTATCAAAAGTTTAAGTAGGTGCATAAGAATACCAATCCAGAACTAAGATTCAAGGGGAAAATGTTTAACACCAAATAGAGGCATCAGGAAAGACTTAAGAAAAGAGGTGAAATGTGAAGTGGACTTTGGAATTTAGCTCCCTAGGGTTCTGAGAGATAGAGGACATCTGGCCACAACAGTAAGGTTTTAGAGGTAGGAGAGTACAGAATATGTATGGGGTCATCTCAGAGTCTAGTTTGGGAGGAGGGCAGAACATATGGAACGAAGGCGTCTCAAGGCCTTGTAGAAGGCCTTAAAAGACAAAGTAGTTTGATTTTTTTATTCAGTAAGCAATTGGAGTCATGAAATTGTTTGAGTTAATTCAACAGATATTTTATTAAACATTTAACTGATAGATTGAATATTATTAGAATAATATTAAGAAAATATGAGTTATAAAGTCAGTCTTGCACAATGGATAGAAAGTTGGCCTTCATAGCCAGAAGGATATTTGTCCCACTCTAGGCAGCACCCTTAACCTCTCAGTGCTGTAGGCAACTCTCTCAAGTTACAGAGCAGATCTGCACTATTTGAGGAACAATTGTGATTTGACAAGTGTGGAAAAAAAATACCTGCTAACCCAAAGCAAAATGATGGTTTATATTAGGAGACAGTAAAAATCTGATTAATTATAATGATTAATCTTACCCCTAAATAATAGATGTAGGAAACTAAAGGCAATGACTGTGATGTAAATAATAATACTACCCATAAAGATAAAATAAAAAGTTGAGTGGTGGTTTGGGGAAACATTTTGGGATTGTTAAAAATATAGGATAATATTCCAAATACTCCAGCTCATTTCCTTTTATTCAGGTCCCAGCTCATTTTCCATCCAGAGTCATCTACCTCTTCAAGAGATGTTTATGTATGGCCTAATTCAGTAGCCTGCCTATTTAACTGAATGAGTGCCCATCTAGTGTGCCTAAACAATAGACATTTTTCATCCATTCAGTTTTCCCCATATGGATTATTGGGATATTTTTGAAGATTTCATTGAGGATGCTCAGTAGTATTCTGGTGCTTAAAAGAAAATCAGCACTATGTCATCCTTGAACAGCAATATCTGAAGTCCATCTAAAGAAGGAAAATCCTTTCATGTGGATTATGTGGGGGTAAACTTCAGGGTATTGGTGAAAAGTTTTGGTGAGCCTCTGTGGAAATATTCAAGCTCATGGAATCACAAAGACTTAGAATAAACATCTAAGAATATGCCATCTCCACCATTTATAAATGAAAAAAACCTGAATGTCAAAAAATCTAAATGACTTGCCCATGATTATACAGCTGATAATTGCTCCAGAATGGGGCAGGTCTGCCATAATTTCATTTGTGTTTTTTATCACAACATTTATTGTGTGTGAGTGATGGAAGGGTAGTAATGCTGAAAATAGAATAGCATAGTGTTTGAAGGTAAAAGAAGCAGAGGGAACTTTATATAAGATCTCATCACTTCCCCCAGATATGTTGATACTAGATACATGGCTGTCATGCTGAACTATGTGGATATAGCCAAGAATATTTTACTTGTATCCTGATTATTTCAGTACTCTAGGTTGTGAGTACTGGCCAGAGTTTAATAGAATCAGATAGATTTTGAACAAGGAGACACTGCAGCCAGCTCTCCTTATTTTATACCACCCTAAATATTAATAATCAGAAGATTGTTCTTTTTTTTTTTTTAATTCTATGGCTGAATACAACAAATAATTTTGGATTGATATGTATTGGCAGATACATTGAACAGACTCTTTTTTTTACTACAGCTTTTTATTGACAGTACATACGCATGGGTAATTTTTACAGTATTGTTCCTTGCACTCATTTCTGTTCCAACTTTTCCCTTCCCTCCCTCCACCCCTTCCCCTAGATGGCAAGCAGTCTCATACATGTCAAACATGTTAAAGTATAGCTTAGATACAATATATGTGTGCAGATCTGTACAGTTCTCTTGTTGCACAAGAAAAATTGGATTCAGAAGGTAAAAATAACCTGGGAAGAAAAACAAAAATGCAAGTAGTCCACATTCATTTCCCAGTGTTCCTTCTCTGGGTGTAGCTGATTTGAACAGAATCTTATTATTATACAAGTAGATTCTTTTTTTTTTTTTAAATAAACATAATAGGATCTTTTATTTTTTATAGATTTCAGCCAACTGTGTGATGGATCCTCCTTAATGCTAGCATCTTCTTCCTTATTTCCAGTTATGAGGGAAGGGGGAAAGGAGGGAGATGTTGTCTCCCTCATTAGAGTATAACCTCCTTGAGAGTGAGAACTATTTTTGCCTTTATCACTCCAATGTTTAGCACAGTGTCTGGTGCAGAGTAAGTAATTAAGAAATGCTTGTTCACTTAACTGTAGCAATATAGTCAACTACAGAGCTATAGAAAATCATTTGCCCAAGCTTACCTGTTCTCTTGTAATATTTTCATCAAGGATACCCTTAATGCATATGGATATCTTTCTCATAAGAAAGAAGACACAGACTTGCAGTTATTGTTATCTTCTCAACTCTTTTTTTGAACAATAATTCTACCTCTGATGTTTTTCCCAATACTCAGGTATCTTCCTGTCTTTCAAAATGTCTAGAAAATAGATTCTTGCAAGTTTTAAAAAATCATTTTGCTTCCAGCACAAATTTCTTCTGAGTGCATTTGGCCTGGTTTGTCTGAAAAATATTCAGTCTCCAAAGAAGCAAAATTGTGAGTGACTGGAAGGCCCTACAGAGATGTATGATATGTGTATAGTAATTGGAGCATATTCCAAGAATGACTTGACATACATGAAGTGGCTTAAAAGATGGATAAGGCCTGGGATTTGTTTTTAATGTAAGTAACTCCCAGTAAGGAATGTTCTTTAGAGATTTGCCTGGCTTAAAAGATGATATCCTTTAATGTATGATAACAAAAGGATGTAAGCTGGTCAATTAAAGAGCAAAGAATAGCAAATGATCCAAGGGAAGCACTGTTTCATGTCAAAGACTTAGCTATGGGAGTGAGGGATGAAGGATTTCAACACAACTGAGTGAATTTTCTATGTAGAGCAGGAGTTCTTAACCTGGAGTTCATGAACTTGTTTTTAGAAAAATTTAGTAGAAAACTGGGAGGAAATTTTCACAGCAAATTTCTCAAAGATATAGAGAATAAGAATATAAGTCTTTCCCTGATTGATATATGGTCAAAGGATATGAACAGGCAGTTTTCAGATGAAAATAAAGCTATCTATAGTCATACAAAAATGTTCTAAATCACTCTTGATTAGAAAAAAGCAAATTAAAACAACTCTGGGATGCCACCTCACACTTATCAGATTGGTTAATGACAGAAACGAAAAATAGGTGTTTCTGAGGAAGGTGTGGAAAAATAGGGACAAGCAAAGTTTGGAATTGTGACCTGTCCAGTCATTATGGAGAGTTATTTGGAATTATGCCCAAATGGCAATCGAACTATGCATATACTTTGATCCAGCAGTACTATTATTAGTTCTTTATCCCAAAGAGATCATAAAAAGGAAAAAGAACTTGTACAAAAATATTTATAGTAGTTTTTTTGTGGTGGGAAAGATTTGGAAATTGAGGGGATGCCCAAAATTGGGGAATGGCTGAACAAATTGTGGTATATAGTTATGATAGAATACAGTTTTGGTAAGAAATGACAAGCAGGAGGATTTCAGGAAAACCTGGAAAGACTTTCACGAACTAATGCAAAGTGAAATGAATATAACTGAAAGAACATTGTGTACAGTAACAGCAATATTGTACAATAGTTAACTGTAAATGACTTAGTTATTCTAAGCAATACAAAGACCCATGACAATTCTGAAGGACTTATGAAAAAGAGATGCTATCCCCTGACAGAGAAAGAACTGAATTGAAGTCTGACTGCAGGTAAAAAAACACACTATATTTTACTCTATCTTTTTCATTTTTAACTGTTTTCTTTTATAATACAACTAATATGGAACTATATTTTGCATGATTACACATATGTCATCTATAGCTTCTCAATGAGAGGGAGGAAAGTAAGAAGGGAGAAAATTTGGTGCTCAAAATTTTTAAAAAAGAATGTTAAAAATTGTTTTCACGTATAATTGGAAAAAAAACAAAATATTTTTCAAAGTATAAGTCTATCCCAATATAATATTTTTTTGTAATCCTATGTATTTTATTTTATGCATTTAAAAACATTAGTCTGTGAGGGGGTCTGTAGGCTTCACTAGACTGATAAATGGTTCCTTTACAAAAAGGTCTAGAGGATTTATGAGAGGATGACAAGAGAATGCCATAAAGTTTGAATGGATTCAGCACTGCTGAAAAAAGTACTATATCTGTGAGACGAAAACTCCATTTAAGTATAAATACACTACTATACTATTAGAAGAAATTCCAAGTTTAGACATGACTAGGTCCCTGCCCTCATAGATCTCACAGTCCAATTATAATCTTAAGCAGAGGAATGAGATGAGCATTAGAGTACAGTACTCTTCTAATACTTCATTCTGATGTTGAAGGATATAAGGATAGTGGAGTACAAACTCTGGTAGGTCTTATGCTGGAAAGCATATTCCCAAGAGACAACGTACCTAAATCCAGATGGGTTTATCACCAGGAGGTCAGCTAACCGATGCCAATAATCTGGGGCACAACAGTTCATGAGACTCCATTAATCAAGGAAATGAAGAAGAGTTATAATCTGTTGTATTGGAGGGAGGATCCTTATCAATGAATTCAGAAACATTTTCAAGTATTTCAATGATCTGACCAGAGTATAAAGGATAGGATAAAGTAGTGAATACAACTGGATATGCTGACTTTCTATTTTGGGGGTGAGGGGTTGGGTGGAGGGAGAGAAAGGGCATAATTAACTTTTTTTTTCAATATTCTACCAATAACCTGGACTCCATTCCTGGAAACTTAGCTCTAATAGATACATCTTATCTTATTAGGACCCAGAACTCCATGCTCCTTTCATACTACCTCACTCAAACAGTCCCTTCTTTCCAACTTCCTTTTATGCATATCTTCCTCCATTAAAATGTAAGCTCTTTAAGGGTAGGAACTGATTTTCTTACTTCCAATTGTATCCCCAATGCCTAGCACATGGTAAGGACTTAATAAATGCTTTATTACAATAGTTACACTCTGGCCCCATTCCCTGGGGACCAGACTATGTCTGCCCCCTAGGGTTTTAGTATACCCTAAGAAATTCATTTTTTTTCCCCATACTGTCCTTAGCTTGATGACCTACTGGTTGTGTTCCTTCCAATTTATTTAACTACTCAATACTAGTTATTTATTTCAAAGCATATATTGACAAAGAATATTTACTTCAAAGATATATCAAGAACATGTATGCAAATATTTCACCCAATCCTCTGAGATACTCTATCACTTCAGTCTGTAGAAAAGTGAGTACAAGATTTGGATCAATTCCTATATAATGTTGGTCCTATTAAATTCATGTCCAAAGGTGGCATCAATGCTGCATAAGTCTGGACTGGGGTCCCAAAAGTCATTTCCAAAAAGCACTCCTTGCTCTTCAGGGCTTTGATTCTGACCTAACTACAAAATCCAAAGTAAGGTGAACATTAGTATCTCATTCTGGTATTAAAATTATTGGACAGTGGAGTACAAACTCTGGTAGATTTTGACTCTTGCATAGCTGTGGCTCATTTTTCCAACTTTTGAAGAATGGAAAAGACCAAATGGAAAAGCCATCAAGGCCCCATTTCTCAGTCTCTTATGGCCTCAAAAGGCAAAAGCCCAAAGGCTTTCTTCCCTTTACCACATGGTCTAAATAGACACTGTGACATTACCACTGAGCTGTCTCGGAAGCAAATGGAGCAAAGAGATGGCCAAAACTGACTCAGACCTTCTTAAAGATGAGAACAGTTCCAGATAAGCAGCCTGTAAAAAAGAAAAAGAAATAAAAAAAAGCTTCTTCCAACCCTATGGTTAGCCAATTGGAACCAATGTCTAAAATGCTCCCCAGACTCTCTAAGACATTTCCACTTTACACATCATAACAAGTCCCCTGGAAGCAAGCTTCCCAGGTTCTCCATGTGGGGGAAATGCATCAGCTGAGCAAACCAAAGAAGTCTACACATGCGCCAGACCCTCATGATTCTATCTGCTGCTTAGCATATCAGCACAAAATATTTCATTCTTATACACACTTTACAGTTGCAGGGATCAGTCTTGATCACAGAGGATTGGAAATAAAACATCTTTCTTCTGAGAAGAGTACTAGAAAACTAAGGGTTCAGAATAAGGCATTTTCTATCAGACATGGTCAGTGTGTTTGTTTAGCTTAACGATATTTTGTTACAAGGAAGGATTTCTGGGGAAGATGAGTAGAAATAATTAGGAAGTAACAGTAATATAAAAAAATCAGTAAAATAGATATTTTTAAAAGGCTTCATAAATGTACTCATTTTTAGTTCTCTAAATAAATAAGGAATACAAGTATAAGTAGAGAATTTGAAGGAATAGGTAGGTGTCTCATCCCCCCATGGCAAGCCTTCTTTCTTTGAACACAACAACAAATCATTCAGTTAATAAATGAAACCACAGGATATGGATAGGTATGTGTTTCCATATCAGGCTTTTTATATATTTCTAAGTGAGCTATAGGGCAATTAGATTGTCCTGGCTCTCAACCAAGACAACATGTAAACAACCAGGATAAATAGAAGACGATTCAAGAGAGAAGGAATTAGAAGTTCTCTAATCTGGGCCACCAAGAAGAGCTTTTTGTTAGAAGAAGAAATTTGAGGTAAGACTTGAAGGAAGGGAGGGAAACCTAGAAGTAGAAGTAAGGAGGGAGAGCAGTTCAGGCCTGGACTTCAGGTAGTAAAAAGTCACAAAATTCAGGAAACAGATCAGCATAAAAGGCTAATGTTGATAGATCTTAGGTTACATGCAGAGAAGTGTAAGAAAGGTAAGAAAAGATCAGATTAGGAAAAACTTTAACTCCAAAGAAGATTTTATATTTGATTCTAGAAGCAAAAGCGAGCCGTTATTGTTTATTAAGTAGAGGGGTAACATGTTCAGACCTTTAATTTGAAAAGATCACTTGGGCAGGTAAGTAGAAGATGGACCTAAGGCAGATTTGAAACAAGGACTCGAACCAAAACCTACTTTATTCATCTAGGCATGAGGTGATCAAGACATGTACCAGGTTATTGGCAATGTTAAGGAGAGAAAAGGGAATGTTACAAAGAGAGATATTATGATGATAGAATCAAGTCTTGGCAATAGATTGGATATTGGGTTCAAGAGAAGAATAGAGGATGATGTTGATGTTGTAAGTCTAGATGACTGAGAAGATGGTGGTACCCTTGAGAATAGCAGAAATTTGGAAGAAGAGTGACACAAATTTTGATATATGAATGTAATGTAATATTACACTATAAGAAATGACAGTAATTATAAATTCAGCCACCATCTGCTTAAGGACAGAAATCCATAATGCCTTTGAAAAATCTCTCAAACAAGTAATTTCCATTCATAATTTGTAGTATTCCCAAACAAAAGAAATTTTCACAATAAGATGAAAGTTATAAAGGGATGAAGAACTCTAAATCCTGTGACCTTCCTTGCTGCTAGGAGAAGCATAGGGGGTCACAGGATTTAGAATACTTCAGGGCCTAGACTCAGGAAGACCTGATTTCAAATCTAGTCTGAATCACTTTCTAGCTATGATCCAGTCATTTTCTCTGTTTGCTTCATCTGTAAATGAACCAAAAAAGAAAATGGCAAATCATTCCAGTATCTTTACCAAGAAATCTCCAATGGGGTCAGAAAGAGACACAACTGAACAAGAAAAAGTGAGCTACTCTTATTGTATAATGAGATTGGCACTCCTCAGAGAACAAAGTTCAGGTAAAAGTTTTAGTTAACAGTTTTGATTCATCAAACACTATAATATACACAACTTTTGGCACACCCCGAAAAATCATTTTTTCTAAAATCCTTCAAATACCTATTTCTTACTTACTATGGTTTTGCTGACTTTACTCTGAAAGATGCCACTATCAGCTGTGGGGGAAGAAAAGGAAAAAAAAAAAAATCTCCATTTTCATTACTCCCAACCTCTACTACACTCTGATAGAGATATTAGGAAAAAGTAAAAAGTGAACTCTCAAGAAGTGGGTTTTTCCATCAGAGTTGACTAACTTGTGAACTTTTTCTTCAGAGCTGGTTCTTGTTTTTAAAGGATCCATTGGGGCATGGCTGGTCCTGACCCATGCTAGTCCCCACATCTTTGATTATATCCTGTACTGGTGACCAGATATATTTCATAAGGGTTTTTATGCTTGTATTCTCTAACAGATCATGATGCAAAAGCAAAAGGCACTAATAAAAGAAATCTGCTAAACAAACAAGACAATGTTCTCAAAATAATTGTAGTATTAAAAAAAAAAAATCACCATTCCATAGTGTTTCCAAAGCCAAATGTATCGAACAATATAGAATCAGAAGACCTGTATTTGGATCCTAGCTCAACATGCCACATGACGTGTGAAATTCTTTTTCTTTAGTTTTTTCATCTAAAAAAAGGGGATAGGGCTAGATAATTTTTTAATTATAGTTTTTTATTGACAAAACATATGCATGAATAATTTTTCAACATTGACCCTTGCAAAAACCTCTGTTCCAACTAGGCTAGATAATTTCTAAAGTCCATTCTAGTTCTCAATGTGTGATCATATATTTCAGAGGCTCCTAACCATCAGCAAAACATGTGCTTCAAGTTATTTCTCTGGTACTAGTTTAGACCCCTATCTCTCACTTAGCCCTTTGTGTGTCCAAGAGAAGCACATGTTGCTAAGGATGGTAGTGAGAACTGAAAGAGCACTTATTCTATGACTGCCAACAAGTTGTTCACAGAGCAAAATCAACTGCCATAAAAGAGGGGAAGGGGGGAAATGAACTATACATACATATATATATATATATTTTTTTTTTTAAGGAAGCATAAAGGTAATATTTAGAAGATAATAAAGGGAGAGGGGTCCTTTCTCTTTTTTTTAGTGCCTTCCTGTGATTATTTTTCTAAGTCTTAGTATCATATACTTTTTCTAAAATAGTATTTTATTTTTCCAAATACATGCAAAGATAGTTTTCAACATTCACCTTTGCAAAATCTTGTGCTTCAAATTTTTCTTTTTCTCTCCCTCCCTCTCCTAGATAGCAGGCAATTTGATATATAGGTTAAACATTTGCAATTTTTCTAGACATATTTCCATATTCATTATGCTGCACAAGAAAAAAGATCAAAAGGGAAAAAAAATAAGCCAACAAACAACAAAAACAGCAAAGATGAAAATACTATGCTTTGATCCACAAGCATGGAGAGTCTCCATGGTTCTCTCTTTGGATGTGGATAGCTCTTTCCATCAAAAGTCTATTGGAATTGCCTTGAATCGCCTCATTATTAAAAAGAACCAAGCCTATTACAGTTGATTGTCACAATCTTCTTGTTGAGACCATATACTTTTGTCCCTTCATTGTTCCTCCCTTCTTTTTTTCTCCCTTATTCCCTTCCTTGGAGAAAAGAGAACATTCACAGAAAATAAACTTATAGAAGCTAAATACAGTTTCATATTGAATTTAACAAACCAGATTACATCAGAAACACTAACAAAATAAACATATTTCCCAATCATTTCCCAATGTTATCATCCCAAACCTCATAGTCTTGGACCTGTAATCTCATCAGAGGTGGGTCATTCTCAAGTGGAAGGAAGGGTGCAATCCTTCAATGATGCAAATTGCAATCCATCCATCTCTTGTGAAAAAAAAGCCCCAGCTCTGGAGTCAGAGAACCTGGTTTCAAGTCTTTGTCTGACTTTACTTGGGTGATCTTGACCAAGTCCTTTTGCATTTATGAGGCTCAATTTTTTTCTTAGAATAATAATAGCTAATGTTTATATAGCATCTACTATATGCCAGGAACTGCACTAAGCACTTGACATATATTATTTCATTTGGTCCTTACAACCCTCCTGGATGTAGATGCTATTATTATCACCATTTAACACATGAAGAAATAAGGCAAACAGAGGTTAAGTCACATGCCTAATAAATATCTGAGGCTAGATTTGAACTCTGGTTTTCCTGACTTCTGATCCACTCTATCCACTATGCCACATTTGAGCTATAAAATAAGGAGATTGTACTAAATGACCTCTGTGGTCATTTTTCAATCTGTTGCTCTCTTAGTCTTCATCAGTTCCAGAAACTCATCATCACACAACATGACATAACTCTGAAACTCACTTCCTTAGCATCTCTCTGGTGGGAGAGTGTAGCTAATGAATCCTCCACATAAGGAGGCCTCCCAGGCCCTTATTATTTCCCACCCCAGCTTCATATCCTGAACAAGTTACTCTCATTCTCTCCCTTTTCCTCCTTTTGTATGTGTTGTCTCTCCACTTCCCCCAATAAATTGTGAACTTCTAGAGGTTAAGGATTGCCTAATATATCTTTTCTTTGTATTCTTGGTGCTTAGCAAAATGCCTGGCACATACTCTACCTTGACTCTTTGAGGTCTAAGCCTATGATTCTAATCTTGTATAATTATTGCCCATGTCTTCTTATTTATCCATCTTCTGAGCTCACTCTCTCAAAGTGAATTAAATTGACTACATCTCCCTGTTGGAGTTCTAGGAATACTTCTGAAGGGCAGTGGAGTGGCTTTCATAAATGTCACTGGTTCTCAAGCCCTCATTTCCGTGTACTTAGCACAATTACAAGTTGATTGCCATTTGGTTAGCCAGACTCGATTATTTTTTGGAGTAATAGTTACTAAGGTAGTATTTTAAGAATAGTTGTTATGAAATTTCCCCAAAGTCTGTGACATTCTCTTCCACAACTATATACAGAGATCAGGGAAAGTGAGTTTGAGTTTAAAAAGCCTATGTGCAAAGGGGTAACAGTTCCTGGTCTTTTACTATCCCCTGTAGGATGTTATATAGATTCTTTGCTGAACTCTTTGTGGAATCATGAATCTACATCCAACTGTGCTTGATTCTCAAAGGAGACAATGACATCAGCTGGTATGGGAAGGTAGAAAATTCACAATCCCTTGTGCCCTTCTTAGAATGTCTTTCTCTGGCTAGGGAAGAGTGGGAAAAAGACCTTAGACAATCTCTCCTTACCATCATCTTCTATTGTACCCTTCCTTTTTTCTCAAGGGGTTAGTCACAATGCCATACTGGCTCCGATCTCTGAAGTGACTTAAGTTCTCAAGAGGCTTGAAAATGACTAAAGACAACTCACAGCTCCTTGGGCATAATTTTGCCTTGTTGCTTCATTATATACCCAGGTATCTTATTACTATAAGTGGGAAGGGGAGGCTTGATTAAGTCTATTATACTCTTATTTAAACTCATAAATCTGCCATAGGGACTCCACCCAAAGTACTGAGGAATTTTTTTCCTGACATATATAAAGTAGTATACTAGAATACTGAGGATATAAAGATGAAAAATGACAGTCTCTACTCTCAAAAACACTGCAGCCTAGTAAATTCCTCACACATAAATTACTATACTCTATTTTCCTGCTTCCAGTCTCTTCCTGCTTAGTACAAGACTAGTCATCCTAAATTATTGTCTTGATCATGTATCTTCTCCTAATTCATTATATACTTCCATTTAAACCATCTTGGCCTGGCTCTTGAGGCACTCTATAATTTGAATCTATTCTACCAATTCAACATTATCCTTACTACTCTCCAACATGCATCCAATTAGATGATTCACTCCCCTGAAATACCAATCTCTGTTTCAATGTTTTTGTTCATGTTACTGCCTTTACATAGAATTCCTTCCTTCTTTCTCTCCTTCATCTACTTATTAAAACTCTCCTATCTTTCAATGCCTACCAAATTTCTCATCTTTTCCATTACACCTTCCTTAATCAATCAATCAACAAGCATTTAAGTGCTTACCAAGCACTATGTTCTAAACACTGGGGATGTAAAGAAAGATATAATTATCGTCTAACATTTAATAAAACAACAAATATTTATTGAAAGTAACTATGGAACTATGCCCAAAGGGCTATAAAACTGTGCAAGGAAATTGTAAAGGAGGGAAAAGGATCCACATGTGCAAAAATGTCTGTACCAACAACCCTTTTTGTGGTGGAAAATGAGTAGATGCCTATCAATCGCAGAATGATTGAAGAAATTATGGTATATGAAAATAATAGAATACCATTTTTTCTATAAAAAATGATGAACAAGCTGATTTTTAAAAGGCCTAGAAAGATTTACATGAACTGATGCTGAGCAAAATAAATAAAACCAGGAATACAACATATATAGTAACAGCAAGACTGTGCAATAATCAACTATGAATGATTTAGTCCTTGTTAGTGGTTAAGTGATCCAAGGCAATCTCAATAAACTTTGGATAGAAAACTCCCATCTTGATCCAGAGAAAGAACTATGTAAAATAAATGTGAATGGGACTGATTAGATAAAGTATTTCTTAGTATTGAATCACGTGATCCCTGTTCCCAAAGCAGGGATCCAGGAGGGACCCTGCAGGGAGGGGAGAAATCATATAATCTCTGAGGAATGAACCTTGAACCCTGAGATTCAGGAAGTTAGTAGAGTTACAGGAAGTGATGTGACCCACAGGAAGCAGACAACATTGGTTAACACTTGTCAAAGATGGTAATATTCTTTTAGTCTATCCAATGAGAAGGCTCAGGTTTTTTGCTTTTAAGTCCTGGACAAGCCAGAAGCTGACCAAGTTTCCAGCAGCACATGGCAGGACTTGGGATGGCTCCCAAGTATGTCTGGGCCTCTCCTTGCAGGGATTAAATAAATGCTTTCTCTTTGTACCTGAAGATGTGTCTGATTAGTTAATTTGGGAAAAGGGGTCTTGAACAGTGCCACAAAAATATAAATCAACACATGCCATGTTCACTTTTTTTTCTTTTTCTTCTGTTTTTTTTTTTCTCTCATGGTTTTTCCATTTTGTTCTGATTTTTCTCTCCCAACATGATTCCTAAAGATATATGTATTTTTAAAAATAAATGTGTGTACATATAATATATATACATATATAATCAGAAAAAAGAAAAAGAAAAAAAAGTAAAGCTTTATTCTCAAAATTATAGAGAATTTAATAAAAAAAAAAATAGAACAATGTAGTCCTAGTCTTCCAAGAGTGACAGTCTTAGCTTGAAATGGTTCTAAGATACATAAACATGAAAGTTAATAGAAGAAAATATTTACATGAAAAGATACAAGAAAATAAGTGCCCAAATGACTGGGATTGTGGCTTATTCATCTTTTAAGAAGGGGTGTTCCTGAAGAACTTCAGAAAAAAGTGAGGGGTTGTCAAGTCTAACACTCAAAGACCAAATAAATTCTCTTTATTTGGAAAAGGAGGTGAATACCTTAAGTGCATGTGAAAAGATCAGTCTGACTATGAACTGTGCCCCAGGGCACAGACTACATTCACACCTTTGTCTTGTACATAAGATTCCCAAAGGTGCCTGGAAGGTGGAAAATGACTGAACTGAAACTAATTACCCTAAAGCACTGATTCTCAAACTTTTTGATGTCAGGACCTTTTTACTTAAAAATTAAGGACACCAAAGAGCTTTTTTTTTTTTTAAACATCGATTATGTTTATTTCTACATTAGAGATCTAAACTGGTAAAATTTTAAAATATGTATTAATTGATTTAAAATAATAATAAACTGAGATGATAACTAATTCCTTTCTCTTCTTCCCTTACTCTCATGCCAGCTGACCTCAGCCTTCCTTTTCCATGGTCCAGATCTTCCTCTGCTTTACCATTTCTCTATGCCTTCTATTGTAACTGAATCCCCGTAATCCTAGATCTTTCCATCTCAAACTCATTTTCTGATGCCAATAGAAATATCACTTCCTCTGAAGGACCCTTCATCCTTCACTACTCTCTCTAGCACCCAGTGCTCTTCTCATGCTCTATGTGTGACTTTGTGTGAGGAAGAACAGGCTCACTCCTTTCTTGCTTTTTACTGCCATTTCCAGACTGTTTCTTTGATATCTTCATGCAACTCCCTCTTCCTTGAATTTTAGTCCATCACATAGTCCAGATCTCTGTTACAGTCACTTATCAGGTTCCAAGTTATTCTCCCTTTTTCATTAAGAAGCCTAATTTTTGGCTTACAATCTATTATTTTCCATTCCAAATTCTGTTTTGCATACACAAGAACTTTAATATAAATATCCTCTAAAATTTTACTTAATTGGTTTTTTCAAATTCCATGACCTACTTCTGGATTTGAAGTTAGAAAATCTGAGTTTAAATCCTAGCTCAGCTGCTCACAACCTATGGAATATTGGGCAAATTGCTTATACTTGATGGGGTTCATTTTTCTCATTTGTAGAGTAAAGGTAGATTAGGAAACTGAGAGAATACCAAGTTATTTTGCGATAGAACATAGTTTTAGACTGTTAAAATAATGCTTTGCAACATGAGGAAATCTTGTTAGACATCTATCATGGATCACAGAGATTTATCATTTATTATGTGAAATAGTTCATGGGCTTAACCAAATATAACTAAGCAAGGCAAAATCATAAATGATTAAACAACATGCTTCTGGGTTGGGAGTCTCAAGAGAGAAGCAGAGCAAAGGCAGGATCTGAGCAGAGGAGGAACTTGGGGAAAGTTGGAAAAAAGTTAGGGAAAGGCCAGGAAGGGATCAAGGAGGAACCAGGAAAAATCTATGTAACTGACCAGGACCCAGATTTGTCTGAAGATATATTAAACAAGACAATCTCAAGAGTTTGACCTAACTCTTTGACAATGGAGACATTATGGATGGATTAGAGTTACTGACAATGGAGGCCAAGTGAGCTGAGTAAGAGTTCCGACTTCACATCAAAGGGATTGAATCACATGGCCTCTAAAGTCTTTTCTATTTCTGAATCTATAATATATCATCTTCTCTCTAGACTAGCACCCATGTCTAATAATTTACATTCGATTTCACCCCTCTTCCCTATACCTCTGTACTTAGGACTCTAAACTAACTTCATATTTTTCTATCTTTCCCTTTGCCTTACTCATCCTAAAACTACTCTTGATCATAGGATCATAAATTTAAAACTGAACCTTCCACCCTTTCTGTTCTCTTTGTCCATCATCTCCCCTGGTCTGACCCCACTTCATAGTCATTATTCGTGTTTGATTTGTTCAACTCTATGCAATCCTCCAGTCTTGAATCCCTTGCCCCCAGTCCAATCTGCATTCATACTTTGCCAAATCTCAAACCTAGGCAATGACCATCACCTGCCTCTTCTACTCCCATTCGTCTTACAAGTCAGGCTACATTATAAATGAATGAAAAGACAAAGACTAAGACTTATTATGTCACAAGTGTGGTAGAATATATAAGCAAAGATAGTCTCTGCCTTTGAGGAACTTGCACTGTAATTCTTTTTGTTGTTCAGGTATTTCAGTCATATTTGACTCATGATGCCATTTTGAGGTTTTCTTGCTTTGCCATTTTCTTCTCCAGCTCATTTTATAGATGAGGAAACTGAGACAAACAGGGTCAAGTGATTTGCCCTATCCACTGGACCA
This sequence comes from Antechinus flavipes, assembly GCF_016432865.1. Taxonomy (NCBI): domain Eukaryota; kingdom Metazoa; phylum Chordata; class Mammalia; order Dasyuromorphia; family Dasyuridae; genus Antechinus; species Antechinus flavipes. The sequence goes on along the minus strand of NC_067401.1, from coordinate 135,956,879 downwards.
TGTAGTTGTCCTTATATTTTAAGAGGGAGAAACAACACAGATGGGAATAATTAATGGAAGCAGGAACATTTTGGGAAGCTATGAGGGTGATGAGTAGAGCTATAGAGGAATAAGATTGATACACCCTTCTAGAAACAATAGCTAAGTTGATTTGATCCTTGATTCCAAAATGAGGAAGAGGAGGGAAAGAGAGAAGGGAATGAGCACCTGTAAAGCAGACAACTGACAAAATTGTTCATAAGATGGCTGGAGAGTTGGAAGTAAAGGGAAGCATGAATGAGGTTTTCTGTAAACAGTGGACCAAGGAGATCACCAATTAGAAGACTGAAGCCTGAGAGCAGAAGTTCCAAAGATAATATGTTTAAAATCTCTGCAGCACTTTCTCTGATCTGCCTGCTGAACAACAGCAGGCAAGGCTGTTTAGAAGAGGGTCAAGGAAGCAGGGAGTGATCCTGAACATTGCCCGATGAAATAAGGCATTTGGGTTAACAGAATCTATAAATTTATGTTATCTATTTCAATTGGCCCCCCACTGAAGCTTAGCAGTCCTTGGTTCTTTTTATCCCCATAAAGATTACTCCAAACTTTCTCTTCTTTTCTGTTCTCTTTAGTCCTTTCAAAGCCTTTTCTCCTCCTCCTTGAGTAGCATACTTTTAAAAGCTCCATATTGTTGCAGATGGATCTTGGAAGAACATTTATACATAGAAATACTTCTCCCACAGCACTGTGGAAGGTTCCTGGTAGAGTATACCTGTATGTCCCACAGGCTTCTCAAACTCAGGATATTCAAAATATAATAAACTATCTTTTTCCCATGAATACTCCCCTCTTCCTATTTCTGCTGAGGAAAATAGCATCTTTTCAATCATCCAAGCTGGCAACCTGAAAGTCATTCTTCACTCTTTCCTTTCCCTCATTTCTCTTTTCAAATCAGTTGCTTTTACCTACAGAAAATCTTTTCTCCTTTCTCCTTTTTCTCCACTCACATCACTATTATCCTGATTTAGACCTTAATTTCTTTTCACTTGAGCTATTGAAATTATTTCCTGATTGTTCTTCCTCCCACTGGTATCTCTACTCTCTAATCCATCCTCCACATCACTGCAGATTCATAATCCTAACGGATAGTTCTGACCATGTCACCAACCTGATCAATAATCTTCAATGGCTGACTACCTCTTGTAACTAACATGAACTACAAATGCCTTTATTTGGCATTTAAATCCTTCACAATATAGTTGAAGTCAATTTTTCTAAATCATCCCCTATCCTGTGTTTTTTTCCATTCACAGACAAACTCCTAGATGAAGTTCTCTCTACTTTTTGCTCCTATTTCCTTATCTTCTGGCGTCAGAGCTCAGCTGTTTTTTGTGTGAGTGATGAATGAGGCACTGAGAAGTTGCTACCATGCTAAGAGATATCTCTATCCCAAATGTTCATGTGGCCCAACCTTCGGTAGAGCCTTCCAAGCTTGTATTAGTCTAATCAGCCATAGTCAGACAAATTGTATTTTGACCCCAACATTGTGATGTCATCTTGGTTCTCTTCAAGAATGAAAGACAGGGACAGCTAGGTGGTGCAATGGATAGAGCACCAGCCCTGAAGTCAGGAAGACCTGAGTTCAAATCCTGCCTCAGACACTTAACACTTCCTAGCTGTGTGAGCTTGGGCAAGTCACTTAACCCCAAATGCCTCAGGAAAAAAAAAAAAAAATGAATGAAAGACAATGACCAACTAATTGACCAAGTGTGCCTATCCATTGCTAAGAGCAGGGTTATATGTCTACACTTTAAGAAGGAGAACATTTGACTTTTTTTCTTTTGCTGCTTGAAGTTTAAGAGGCTCAGCATTGGGGGGAAATTGGGCTAAAAGCTTTACCTGTTCTCTTACTGTTCTCTTGGGAATGCCTTCCTGATTTAGCTTGCCTCTGCTGTGCTGATTCTGAAAGAAAAGGGAAGAGTGTTTTTATCTTAATTCTATTAAGCTGTTCTTATTTTAAACTTTAAACCATTTTAAATTGACTTGTTGAAGTGGCCATAGTTCAGGACTGGTCAACAACAACACAAATAAGCACTTTATTAAGCAAAAAACAATTCCTTCTCTCAAAGAGTTCAACAGTCTAGCAGGAAAGACAACATGAAAATATCTATGTACAAATAAGACATATACAGGAGATAATCAACAGAAAAAAATACTAGCATTAAGGGGAGTTGGGAAAGGTTTCTTGTAGAAGGTGGGATTTTAGCTGAGGAATAAAGGAAACCTAGAGGCAGCGGTGAGGAGGGAAAGAATTCCAGCAACGTGAAACACTCAATAAGAATGTCAGAATCAGAAGGTTTCTCCTATAAGAAGGAATAAAGAATCGTACCGCTGGATGGTGGAGTATGTCTGAGGGGGAAGTAAAGTATTAAAAGACTGGATAGAAGGTGACTAAATTATAAAGGGCTTTAAATAGCAAAAAGATTTGATGTTTGATCCTGGAGGTAATAAAGAACCACTGGAATTAATTAGTGCAATAACAATAGTTTGATCTGAGCATTAGGAAGATTAATTTAACAACTAAGTGGAGAATAGACTGGAGTAGGAAAAGACTTGAGGCAGAGAGACCAATTGTCAGGCTATCGGAACAACCCAGATATGAGATGATGAGGGGCTCTATTAGAATGGTACAAGTGTCAAAGGAGAGAGGGGGCATATCCAAGAGATGCTAAGATAAATTGACAGAACTTGGCAACAGACTGGATATGAGGGCTGAGAGAGGGAAGAATAGGATAGGTAGTCAGCCTAGATGATTAGAAAGATAGTCATGCCCTCAAAAGGAATAGGGAGATAAAGGGAGTATAGATGAGAAGAGGGACCAAGACAGATTCCCTGTGGGACACCCACCATGAATGTGCGTGACATGATTAATGATCCAGCAAAGAAAACTGAAAAGGAGAATAGTGTCACAGAAACCTAGAGATAAAGAAGGGAGTATCTATCCAAGGAGTAGAGGGTCATTGACAGCGTCAGAGGTTACAAAGAAATCTAGAAGGCTGGGAAATTAAGAAAAGACCCTTGAGGCAATTAGATAGTATAATGGATAAAGCACTAGCACTGGAGCCAGGAGGACCTGAGTTCAAATTCATCCTAAGAAATTTGATACTTTCACCTATGTGACCCTGGGCAAGTCACTTAACCTCTATTGCCTAGCTCCCCCGCCCCCCAAAAAATGCAAAAGTCTATTATACTTGACAATTAACAGATTTTTTAAATTTTTAATTTATTTTTATTAGTATATCTTTTTATTTACAAAACATATGCATGGGTAATTTTTTCAATATTGACGCTTATAAAACCTTCTGTTCCAAATTTTCCCCTCCTTCCCTTCACTCCCTCCCCTAGAGGACAGATAGTCCAATACATGTTAAATATGTTAAATCCAATATATGTATACATATTTATAGTTATCTTGCTGCACAAGAAAAATCAGATCTAGAAAGAAAAAAAAAAAAAACCTGAGAAGAAAAACAAAAATGCAACCAAACAATAACAGAAAGAGTGAAAATGCTATGTTGTGGTCCACACTCAGTTCCCATAGTTCTCTCTCTGAGTGTAGATGTCTCTCTTCATTACTGTACAATTGGAACTGGTTTGAATCATCTCATTGTTGAAGAGAGACCTGTCCATCAGAATTGATCATTGGATAGTCTTGTTGTTGAAGTGCATAATGATTTCCTGGTTTTGTTCACTTCACTCAGCATCAGTTCACGTAGGTCTCTCCAAACCTCTCTGAAATTATCCTGCTGGTCATTTCTTACAAAACAATAATATTCCATAACATTCATAGATCATAATTAATTAATAGATCTTTTGATAACTTTGTTGAGAACAGATTTAATTGAATGATAAGGTCAGAAGCAAGACTGTAGAGAATTAAGAGAGCAAGAACAAAAAAAGCACAGACATAGATTATAGATAACCTTCTCATTCAGCCATAAAAAGGAGAGACAATGTCTAGCATTTAGTTAATAATAATAGCTAACATTTATAAAGCACTTATTATATATTATGCACTGTTAAATGCATTATAATTATGATCTCATTTGTTCCTTACAGCAACCCTGGTAGATAGATACTATTATTATCCCAATTTTATAGATGAGGGAATTATGGCAAACAAGGAAAGTTACTTGTTCTGAATCACACAACTAATAAGTGTATGAAGCTATATTTGAACTCAGGTCTTCTTGACTCCAGCCCTAGAGCTCTATCTACTGTGCTACCTAGTTGCCTCCAGCAGGGATGGACTGATAAAGTGAGAGCTTTTTGAGGATGGGGGAGATATAGACATCTTTGTAAGCAGAAGGGAAAATCAATAGAAAGGGAGCAAATTAGCCTTGGATGGGAGAAGGATAACCTGTCCATGTGAGATGAGAGGAAGGAGAAGATAGTGGCAGAAGGGAGAAAAGGGAGCTGACAAAAGACCTTAATATTTTTTTTTTAATTTTTTATTTAATAATTACTTTATATTGACACTCGTTTCTGTTCCGATTTTTTTTTTCCCCTCCCTCCCTCCACCCCCTCCCCTAGATGGCAAGCAGTCCTTTATATGTTGGATATGTTGCAGTATATCCTAGATACAATATATGTTTGCAGAACCGAACAGTTCTCTTGTTGCTTAGGGAGAATTGGATTCAGAAGGTATAAATAACCCGGGAAGAAAAACAAAAATGCAGATAGTTTACATTCGTTTCCCAGTGTTCTTTCTTTGGGTGTAGCTGCTTTTGTCCGTCATTTATCCATTGAAACTCAGGTCTCTTTGTCAAAGAAATCCACTTCCATCAAAATATGTCCTCATACAATATCGTTGTCGAAGTGTATAATGATCTCCTGGTTCTGCTCATTTCACTTAGCATCAGTTCATGTAAGTCTCGCCAGTCCTCTCTGTATTCATCCTGCTAGACCTTAATATTTTTCAGTAAAATATAAGGCAATCCTTAGCTGAGAGTTGAGGGGCAGCTATACCTAAGAGTATGATCATATTAAGTATTGCCTTTCAGCAGTGAGTATACAGTTGAGATTATGTAATATAAAATTTTAGTCAGTTAATATAGTTTTATGAATTTCTCCACTTTCATTCAGTAACAGATAAGACTAATGACAGCAGATGGTAGGAGTAATCCAGTGCTGAGACTTAGTAGGCAAGCTGTTTGATAGAATGTAAGGACAAAGGACTTCAGAGAAAGGGATAGTGTAGAGTTAAACTAGTTCATCAGAATGTTCAAGATGCAGAAGGGAAAAGAAGGTTGCCAGTGTCAAGAGTAATGGCCTGGGAAAGCCGAGGGGGTGGAAGCATTAGAGGTCATAATAAGTATAAAGAACAGAGTTAGATCTTTTAAGACAGAAAGAGAAATAGAATAATAATAGATTGTGATCAGATAAGAGAATATCAGTGATCTTGAACATGGAAATAGTGCTTTTGTATTGACAAGATCATTGACCGTGTTTTTAATTGTGTTTTAACAATTTAATTGTAAGTAAATTGTGTTTAATTGAGTTCGGGTGGAGGAGTAAGCCATGGGAAATAATTAAGCTAAGGAACTCAGAAGTTAGGCTGTTTGAGTATAAATATGTATATTGAAGGGAGCCAATATGTAAGTTGAAGGAAAAAGTAAGTTGAGCTTTGAGCTACACATTGAACTCATAAAAGAAAGAAAGAAATTGTCCTGGAATCAGTAGATAACAGCTACCACAAATGTTATTATTTGGTAGATATGGAGTGAATGAACTTCAAAGGAGTAATTATTGAGTAGCAGTGGTAGGAGGAGAACTTAAAAGTAAGGAGCAAGGAATATTCTAACCTTGATCAGTGAGTCAGAGCAAATGAGTGAAAGTGCAGTCAGTTCTGAAAAAGATGGCCATGGAGACTGTCTTTGCGATGTAGATCTCAGGTTTACATCTAGATGAGATCTAGAAGATGGAAGGAATGTGAAAGGAAAATTTTAAATATGAAAGCAAGTTTGTTACCTATGGGGCAGATGTTCTATAGAGCAGAATGGAAGGGATTGGGAGCTTTAAAGGCTATGAGGAAAGAAGCTTTAGATGGTGGGAGATAGGAGCATGGGAACAGGCAGTGGGGGACAGAAAATGGGATCTGAATAATGATATCCAGGGGTTCTGAATCGTTGGGATGGAGAAGACATGATGGGATGGAAGTTCCTTGATCACTGATTTTTTAAAGTAATTTATCAAAATCCTTAGGGGGTGGAAGGCACAACCCTCTTAGACCATTACTTCTCAGTCAGTAAATAATTGATATTTAGTATTGTTATCAATAATATCATATTAATATTAATAAATATTAATTAAAATAATCAGTAAATATTAAGCATATACTATTTCTAAACTCTTGGGATAGAAAGGCAAAACCAGGACCTTAAAATTTTAAAGGATATAATAACTATGTCTAATAAGCTATCTATGTCTATGTACCCATCTATAACTATCCATAGTTATAATTACATTTATATATCTGTATCAATATCAATATCCCTAACTGTATCTAGAAATATATTTTTATCTGTATCTAGTCAACAGAGAGAAAGCTCTCACATTAAAAGAAATTGGGAAAAGCTTCTGGTAAAAGTTTGGATTTTATTTTTGAAGCACCCCTTTTTGTGGTGGCAAGGAACTAGAAACTGAATGGAAACCCATCAGTTGGAGAATGGCTGAATAAGTTATGGCATATGAATGTTATGGAATATTATGATTCTATAAGAAATGATCAGCAGGATGATTTCAGAGAGGCCTAAAGAGACTTAAATGAACTGATGCTGAGTGAAATGAACCAGGAGATCATTATACACAGCAATAACAAGACTATATGATGATCCATTCTGGTGGACATGGCTTTTTTCAACAATGAGGTGATTCAGGCCAATTACAATAGTCTATGATGGAGAGAGCCATCACAAGAAAGAAGATTCTCAGATTCAATGTGGATCATAACGTAGTATTTTTTTGTTGAAATTTGCTTGTTTTTTGTTTTCTTTCTCATTTTTTTTCCTTTTTGACCTGATTTGTCTTGTGCAGCATGTGCAAATATGTGTAGAAGAATTGTACATGTTTAACATATATTGGATTACTTGATGTTTAGGGGAGGAGGTGGGGAGAAGGAAGAGAGAAAAATTTGGAACACAAGGTTTGGCAAGGGTGAAGGTTGAAAACTATCTTTATAGGTGGCAGCTAAGTGGCACAATGGATAGAGTACCAGCCCTGAAGTCAGGAGGACCTGAGTTCAAATATGGCCTTGGACACTTAACACTTCTTAGCTGTGTGACCTTGGGCAAGTCAATTAACCCCAATTGCCTCAGCAAAACAACAACAACAATCTTTGCATATGTTTTGGAAATAAAAAGCTATTATTAAAAAAGAAGTTTGGATTTTAGCTGAGACCTGAAGGAAACCAAGTTTGGACAGCATGAGGAAGGACACCATTCTAGTCCAGGGGCAGATAGTAAAAATGCTGAGATGTGAAGTCCGGGTTAGCACCCTGGATGCCTTAGAATCAGCCAGAATCAGGATAAGCAAAAGTCCTTGGTCTTTATTCTTGGTCTTTAGAGGGAGAAGTGAAGGGGATGGACACAAGCTCTCCACAATCTCCCTTCTCCTCCTCCACCGTCAAAGTGACTCTGGCTTGTCTTACTCCACCCCCTAATCCCTCCTCAATTATCTGTATACACCAAAAGATCGAGCCAGCACAGAATAGTGGGAAGGGCCATTTTCCAAGCATATGTTAATAGAGTATTGTCCCATAGGTAATTAGCCTTAAGTACTCAGTTGTCTGATTCCAGTGCAGATATTCAGAGTGTCAGCCCTTTACATTAAGAGATAAAATGTATTGTTTGAGAAAAAGCAAAGAAGCAAGAATAATTGAATCTAAATGTATGTGTTTAATCCTGGAGGTGACAGGGAGCCACTGGCATTTATTGAGTTTGTTGACATAGTCAGACTATACTTTAGGAAAATCACTTTAGTGCTTGAATGAAGAGGATGGACTGAAGTGAGAAAAAGTGATGGGCAGGACAACCAACAGGCTATTACAATAGTCCAAGCATAAGGAGATGGAGCCCTGAATCAGGTTGGTAGCAAGAAGAGTGTACATTAGGGAGGTGCTGCAAAGGTGAAATGTAGTCCTTGGCAATAAATTGAATAGGAGGAAGGGGGTGGGGAGGTTACAGAGAGAGGGAAAAGTGAAGTATGATATCTTCTTTTTCTCTATTTTATGCAAGTAAGCATCTAGAGATATAAAATTTCCTCTTATTACCGCTTTGACTACATCCCACAAATTTTGGTATATTGTCTCATTGTTGTCATTCTCTTGGATGAAGTTATTAATTGTGTCTATGATTTGTTGTTTCACCCATTCATACTTTAAGAAGAGATTATTTAGTTTCCAATTATTTTTTGGTCTATTTTCCCCTGGCCTTTTATTGCATGTGATTTTTTATTGCATTATAATTTTAAAAAATGCATTCACTACTTCTACCTTTCTGCATTTGATTTTGAGGTTTTCATGCCCTGATATATGATCAGTTCTTGTATAGGTTCCATGAACTGCTGAGAAAAAAGTATACTCCTTTCTGTCTCCATTTAATTTTCTCCAAAGATCTATCATACTTAAATTTTTCTAAAATTCTATTTACCTCCTTAACTTTTTTCTTGGGAACATCCGTGGCTAGCCAGAGTGACCTGGATGAAGATTCATATACCTCTTAACTTTTTATCTGGACTCTAACCTCACCCATCCCATTCAAATTGCTCTTTTCAACATCCCTTAACTGATAAATCCAGAAATCTTTCTCAATTCTCAATTATTGTATTTGACTTTTCCAAAGCTTCTGACTTTGTCAGCCAGCCTCTCCTCTGGAATTCTTTCTTCCTTTGCCTTTAGTGACAATACTGAAGTTCCCATAGCTATTTGACCATGCCTTCTCTGTTTTCTTCGTAAGATCAACATCTGCCTTTCGTTCTCTAAGTCTTGCTATACCCCAAGGTTCTAACTGGATCCTTCTATTGCCTCTTTATACTTTTTTGTTGGGTGATCTTATCTTAGGTCAATTACCATCTCTAGGAAGATGAAAGAATGAAAAAGAATGTATTAAACACTTGTCATGTGCAAAGTTCAGTGCATACAGATAGAAAAGTAAAATGGCTCTTCCCAAGGAGATTCCATTTTAATAAAGAAAGGTTCAGTTACAGGGCAACAGGAATGTCTCAATAGTCTTGAAAATGGAGGAGCAGGGAAAATGACAAAGCAGATGTCTCCCAAATCTAGATATCATCTCTATTCTCGTTCTAAAATTCCATTTCTTCATCCTGAATCTGGGTATCTCTCAGTCATCTCAAACCCAGCACATGTAAAACAAAATTCCTTTTCTCAAACCTGTTCTTCATCCAAACTTTCCCATTTCACCCTGCCTTCCAGTGGATAAACTTGAGTTTGCAATCTTGTAGTCATCCTTGACGATTCTCTCCCTCAACCTTGTAAGCCAATCTCCTGTCAAACTTTAGAAATACTTATATCTTTAACATCTTTGATAGAATATAAGTTACTTGAGGACAAGAACTGTTTTATTTTGTATTCCTAGAGTTTAGCACAGTGCCTAAAATATACCCAAGCACTCTCCACTCACATGGCTACCACCCTCTTGCCCATCTGGACTATTGCAATAGCCTAATGTGTTGTGGCTTTGGGTTTTTTTTTTTTTTTAATTTCTAGCCTCTCCCCTTTCAAATCTAGCTTAAAAATGGCGACAATATAATTTTCTATTCTAAAAAGCATCATGGCATAATGAATTGAGAGCTGGCCTTGGAATTAGGAAGACGGGTTCAAATTCCATATCTGTCACATAATGACTATATAAACATGGACAAACCACTTAGTTCCTCAGTACTCCAAGCAACTCTATTAAAACTTTATATTGCAGAAAAGGTGTTGACCTGCATTGGCAGAAGGAAATTTTCTATATCAGTGAAATCACAATCTTGTCCCTATTTCCAAAACATACACAGCCATGACCATATAGCTCTCCTGCTTAAGAAGTTTTAGTAGCCTTTCACAGTTTGCTCATGATCTTTCACATCACTTTCCTGCAAGTCCTCGGTGTTCCAGTCAAACTGGCTTAATAACTAGTCCATGGGCTTAATGAGTCCAGTATCCCTATTCTTGTCTCTCACCTCTGTACAAGCTATCTCCCATATCTAGAATGAACTCCCTCCTCATTTCTATCGTTGTAATCCCTTGCACATTTCATAACTTATCTTGGATACCATCTCCTATGGAGGTCTTTCCTAATCCATCCCCCTTCTTGTCTTGTTGCTCTCTCCTTCTTCAAATGCCTTTTATTTACTATCTTTACGTATATTTTAAAGAATAGGACTTAGTTTGTTGAACTGAATTGAGAAGAGGAGTAGCACAGTAATCGTAGAAAAGATCATGTTGCAAGTGGAGGAAATGACGTGAGCAAAAAAGTATTGAGGACTGAATTTAAGCCACTCCTGCCTTCAAGAAGCTTACTTCCTCACAAACTTGGCATAAAGGCATTCAATAGTAGTGATATAGAACTTCAATTAGGACAGTAGTATTGATGTAATGTGATTTTGTGGTCCCCTGACCTTGGGGGACTTCTGTTCTAATGGGTCACTGGCTGGGTCTTCTGGCTTTGGAATCTGCCGTAAATTATCTGATTCTGACCACTCCTTAATCAGATAGCTTCTGACCTCAGGAAACTCCCACGGATCAAACTCCTAGAACAATGCTGACTAATGATCTGGTCAGTGCTAATCAAATTTTGGAGACCCTTAATTGATCTGGAGATTACTTGCTAGCCTTACCCTCCAGTCATAGAATTAACATATCTATGATTGAAAGCAATTTAAGTGTATCTCCTTGCTTAATTTCTTTACTGGATCCCCTTAGAATTCAGTCTGCTTGGTTATGGAGTGCATTACTTTCTTTTTTTTTTTTTTTTTTTTTTTTTTTTTAAATTTTATTTTATTTAATAATAACTTTGTATTGACAGAATCCATGCCAGGATAATGTTTACACGACATTATCCCTTGCAATCACTTATGTTTCGTTTTTTCCCCTCCCTCCCTCCTCCCCCCCCCCCCCCCCCCCAGGATGGCAAGCAGTTCTATATATGTTAAATATGTTGCAGTATATCCTAGATACAATACATATTTGCAGAACCGAACAGTTCTCTTGTTGCACAGGGAGAATTGGATTCAGAAGGTAAAAATAACTCGGGAAGAAAATCAAAAATGCAAATAGTTCACATTCATTTCCCAGTATTCCTTCTTTGGGTGTAGCTATTTCTGTCCATCATTTCTCCAATGAAACTCAGTTAAGTCTCTTTGTCAGAGAAATCCACTTCCATCAGAATACATCCTCATACAATATCGTTGTCGAAGTGTATAATGATCTCCTGGTTCTGGAGTGCATTACTTTCAATAAAAACTTTCCCCCTTGACTAGGAAATGGGTTCAAGCCTGCAAATTCTTTTGAGATACCTTGCAATATTAGGCTGGGACTTTTGGGGTCCCTCTTCTCAACCTCAACAGTATTACAGATTTCCACCCAAAAAGAAGAAAAAAAAATGGTCTTTTCTACTTAGACTCTGTGTTTATTAACCAAAATTAGGTTGTAGGGTGTAGATTTTCAACAATCCCCAAGGCTTTTAAGGGTAGAAAGAATAATACCGCCCTCTACTTTTGCTATGAAAACAGATTGATTACTCAGCATCTATTTCCCGCTTTTGTCAAAATGGACATACATAGTCATGAGATTCAACTTGTGAAGGATAGAGTCTAGAATCTTTTTTATTTAAAAAAAATTTTCAATAGTATTTTATTTTTTCCAATTACATGTAAAGATAGTTTTCAACATTCTATTTTTATAAGATTTTGAGTTCCAAATTTTTTTTATCTCCCTCCCTTATTCCTTCCCAAGACATCAAGCAATTTCTGTATTAGTCAATTTGTGAATGAAACATCAGAACAAAAGGGAAAAGCCATGAGAAAGAAAAAGCAAACAAAAAAAAAAAAAAGAAAGAAAGAAAAAGGTGAAAATAGTATGCTTCCAGTCGTAGTCTCCATAGTTCTCTCTCTGAATATAGATATCATTTTCCATCCCAAGTCTACTGGAATTGTCTTGGATCAGTGCATTGCTGAGAAAAGCCAAGTTTATCATAGTTGATCATCACAAAATCTTGATGTTACTGTGTACAATGGTTCTGCTTACTTCTAGAGTCCAGAATTTTAAACCAATTGCAACCTACCTATGCATAGAGTGTTTCTTTCTCCATAGAATGAGTCTCTACTTGTTCTAAGGTATCTTCTAGCTTGAACATTCTATATTCATGACAATATTAAAAAGCAGTCAAATTCTGATGAAATATAATGAATTAACACAGGCTCAGATAACTAATAAGGAAACACATCTTCCTCCTCTTATCAGAGAGGTGGGGATCAGAGCTGGCAAAAGGACAAGTGATAAGCAGCAGGGAGTGAAATTATCTCAAGTACTAGCTAGATAGTACAGTGGATAGAGCACCAGCCTTGAAGTCAGGAGGACCTGAATTCAAATCTAGTCTCAGACACTTAACACTTCCTACCTGTGTGACCCTGGGCAGGTCACTTAACCCCAATTGCCTCAGCAAATTAAAAAAAAAAAAAAAAAAAAAGTTATCAAGTACTTCTGATCAAATGTACACACTCTGGAGACAGCACATATTGCTATTGCTTCTGTCTTCTGGACCAAAACAGAGCAAGTCTGATATTGAAGTTTTAAAGCAAAAATGATTAGGCAGGGAAAGGAGAGACCCCACGAAGATTCCAACATCTTTTAAAACTCCCTCCCAAAGACCCTGGCTGTTTCATCCTAATTACTGCACTGGTGGGATCACTGTTGTGGAGTACAGTAGATACCATCAGAGGAGGTCACGCATTGATTAGCAATCTTTGATGTTTTTGTTCCAATGAAGGGTTCATGAGAATGAGGCAAGGAAATAAAAACAAAAGGCAACTACAAAACTTTCAATTTAATTTTTAAAATTCTACTTAGCCTATAAATAAGTAAGCTGTGTATGAATAATTGAGAGTTGACTGTGTTAAAACATTCCATAAAGGGGTAAAGGCATATAAAAAGTCAATTGCTAGAAAATTGCCAGGTTTCAAATTGGCAGGAAAAAAAATGATGAATCAATCAGCTTACACAGGGAAAGTAAAATGTGCTTCCAATTCTTTTTTTCTTAAAAGTATTGGGGATAAGTGAACATTTACAATGGCAGGTCTGGCTAATAAACTCAGAGAGGAAACAAGTGTAGGCAGAGAGGAAAATACACCAAATGGGTTTTTTTGGACTGAAAAAGAAAAATGGCAGGCCTCCTAAGCCAAAGAATTTGGAAACACCTCTACTATAGAACAGCCAGCAGAAGAGACAGTCAGGGTGGCTGAGTAACTAAGTAAGAATGCAGAAGCTTTGAGGAGTAACCACAGATTGTCGTAAAGTAAAAGGTAGAATTGCATATTTATGAAAATACCAGCAATATGGGTGCCGGCCAATAATAATGGTACTCACACTTACAGAGCATTTTACAGGTAACAAAGAGTCATATTCCAGAGGTCTTTCAGAATTATTTACTTTCATATTATTTTGGTCATCACATAAATTGTTCTCTGATTTTTCTCTTCATCAGTTTATATAAATTCTTCCTTCCATGTTTCTCTGAATCTGCCATTCTTCATTTCTCCTGATGTAGCAAAATTCCATTGTATTGATAGGTCACAATTTGCTGTAATTTGTTTAGGCATTCCTCATTTAACAGACACCTATTTTGTTTTTAGTTCTTTGTCACAAAGAGCTACAGACATTCCTGTACATATTCTTCTCTGTCCTAGACCTCCTTAAAGTATATACTTAACAGCGATATTGCTGAGTCAAAGGAGTATATACAATCAAATTCTTGAGCATAGTTCCAAATTATTTTCTAAAATAGCTGAACCATTTCACAGTACTTCCCCTAATTGCTAGTTTTCTCTTTGTTACCTTTGCCAATCTGATGGGTATGAAGAAGAGTAAATAAGTGAGGTTTTATCTTCACAGAAATTATAATTGTGTATTTGTCTTTATAATATTTTTATACTTTTTCCAATCTTTCTCCCTATATTATACTTGAGTACCATAGATAATGAAATGATCACATTATTAATATGTGCCAAATAAATATGCACCAAATTGTATACTTTCTAAATACTTAAAAGAAAAGGTTAACTGAATTATGGGATGAAATACCTGAGCAGGTCATTCTCAAATTGATAGGCATCCCCTCAATTTCCATTTCTTTGTCATCACAAAAAGAGCAACTATAGATATATTTTTAAATATGGGATATTTTCCTCTTTCTCTGATCTACTTGAAGTATGAACCAGGTAGGTAATAGTATTTCTAAATCAAAGAGTATGCATAATATAACAGCTTTGGGGAAACAGTTCCAAACTGCTTTCTGCAATGACTGGAGCAATTCATGACTCTACCAACAAAGCACTGATGTGCCTGTTTTCTCACAGCCTGTCTAGCATTTGCCATTTTCATTTTATGTCAGTTTTGCCAATCTGATGGATATGAAATAGAACCTCAGTTTTGTTTTAATTCACATCAAATTTTTGGTGATTTAGGGCATTTTAATATGGCTATTGATAGCTTTTATTTCTTCCTCTTCAAAGCTGCCTTTGACAATTTATCAATTGGAGAATGATTTTTATTCTTATAAATATAAATCAGTTCTTACAGAGCTAGAAAAAATAATAACAAAATTCAGAACAGAACCGAAGGTCAGGAATTTCAATGGAATTAATGGGGAAAAAATACAAAAAAAAAGGTGGTCTACCTGTACCAGACCTAAAACTATATTATAAAGCAGCGATCATTAAATCCTTTTGATACTGGCTAAGAAATAATAGAAATGGAGGCTGGAGCCAAGACAGGGCTTTGCCTGAACTCTTTCTAGCTTCCCTCAGAATCATCATTAGATCAAGCCTCTGAGGGGATTTTAGAGACAGAACCCACAAATACTTGTAGTGTAACAAATTTACAGCTTAAGATATCTTAGAAGGACTTCAGGAAAGGTTTGTCTCAATTGGGCCGGAGGGACAAGACCCAGGGCAGAGAGTCTCCTTACAGGGAATATAATGGGAGGTTCTTAGCCAAAATACAGTAGCATTAGCTACTCTGTCCTGATTTAGAAGGCCAGTGGATTAGCAGACTAGTTGTGAGACCTCCAGTGCAACTACAGAAGGCAAATAATAGGAAAACTTAGCCAGACCCACTTAGCACAGTGAGAAAGCCTGCAGTGAGAAGGCTCTAGGACAGTGAGAAGCCCATATGGCCCTGTAGAGGAAGCTTGAGACAATCTCCCCTGTACCCTGGGAGCAGATCTCAACCTTTAAAAATGAACAAAAGCAAAAAGAGCTCTGATGATAGATAGCTATTATGGAAACAGGAAAGAATATGTACCCTGAGAACATTAAAAGAAAAATGCCTTCACATGAAGCCACAAAGAATATGAACTGTTCTCCAGGTCAAAAGGCTCTCTTGGAAGAATTGAAAAAGAATCTTAAAAGAGATTTAGAAGAAAAATGGGGAAAGCTTTGCAGGAAAGTTTGGAAAAGGAAACAGAAATTGACTGAAGAAAACAACTTAAAAATCACATTTGGTGAAATGAAAAAAACATATACTAAAGAAAACAACTTCTTAAAAAATAGATTTGACAAAATGGAAAAAGAAAACAACTCCTTGAAAAATAGAATTGGTCAAAGAAATAGAGTAGTGGATCAGTGGAATAGGTTAGGTTCATAAGACACAGTAGTGATTGATAAACCCAAAGACTCCAGCTTCTGAAATAAAAACCCACTATTTGACAAAAATTATTGGGAAAATTGGAAAATAGTATGGCCCAAACTAGACATTGACCAACACCTAACATCTTATATCAAGATAAGGTCAAAATGGGTTCATGATTTAGACATAAAGGGTGACACAATAAGCAAATTAGGAGAACAAGGGATAGTCTACTTCTCTGATCTGTGGAGAAGGAATTTATGTCCAAAGAAGAACTAGAGAACATTATAAAAGGCAAATATGTAATTTTGATCATATTAAAAAGTTTTTGTACAAACAAAACCAATTCAGTTAAAAGTAGAAGGGGACTAGAAAACTGGAGAAAAAATTTTACAGTCAATGTTTCTGATAAAGGCCTCATTTCTAAAATTTGTAAAAAATTGACTCAAATTTGTAAGAATGCAAGCCATTCCTTAAATTGATCAATGAGCTTTAAAATGTGAAAAGACAATTTTCAGATGAAGAAATTAAAGCCATTCTAGCCATATGAAAAAATATTCTAAATCACTATTGATGAGAGAAACGCAAAATAAGATAATTGTGAGGTAATATGTTACATCTCTCAAATTGGCTAAGATGACAGGAAAAAATAATGACAATTGTTGAAGGGAATATGGGAAAACTAAGACACTAATGATAGAGTTCCACATATGATAGAGTCCACATATGCAAAAATATTTGTAGCAGTTCTTTTTGTGGTGGCAAGGAAATGGAAACTGAGTGGGAAATGGTTGAATAAGGTATGATATATGAATGTAATAGAATATTGTTCTATAAGAAAAGTCTGGAAAGATTTACATGAATTGATGTTAAGTGAAGTGAGTGGAACTAAAAGAACATTGTACCCAGCAACAACGAGATTATATGATGATTAACTGTGATGGATTTGGCTCTTTTCAGCAATGAGGTGATTCAAGGTAATTCTAATAGGCTTGTGATGGAAAGAGCCATCCACATCCAGAGAAAGGATCGTGGAGATTGAATGTGGATCACAGCATAGCATTTTCACCTTTTTGTTGTTATTGTTGTTTTTTCTTTCTCATTTTTTCCCTTTTGATTTGATTTTTCTTGGGAAGCATGATAAATGTGGAAATATGGTTAGAAGAACTGCATTTGTTTACTTTATATTGGAATACTTGCTCTCTAGGGAAGAGGGTGAAAGAAAAATTTGGAACACAAGATTTTGCAAAGATGAATGCTGAAAACTATTTTTGCATATATTTTGAAAAATAAAAATCTATTTTTTAAAAAGAAAGTTAAAAAATAAGTAAATATAAATCAATTCCAGGCCTATCTTAGAAATGCAAACTTTATCAGAAAAACTTCTGCAAAGATTTTTTCCCCTCATTTACCTAGCTCTCTAATTTTAGTTGCATTAATTTTATTTGTACAAATCCTTTTTAATTTTATATAATCAAAATTATCCATTTTAACCTTCTGTGATCCTTTTTATCGCTTGTTTAGTCATGAACTCTATTACTATTCATCAGTCTGACAGGTAGTTTCTTTCTTGCTCATGTAATTTGTTTATGATTCTGTGTCAGAATTGTGTACCCATTCCAAGACTGTCTTGGCATATGATGTGAGATACTGACTTACACCTAGTTTTAGTCAGACAATTTTCCAGTTTTCCTAGCAGTTTTTGTCAAATAGTGAATTCTTGTCCCAATAGCTATGACCTCTGGGTTCAAACACTACACTTCTGTATTCACTTTTGGGTAAGTACCTAATCTGGTACTGCTAGATCCCCTAACTTCCTATTTTTTCCTCATTAATTCCCTAGCTAATCTTTTGCTCCTACAGATGAATTTTCTTATTAATTTTTGTAGATCTATAAAGTAATACTTTAGTAGTTTGATTGGTATGGCTTTGAATAAGTTGTTTGTCCTTTGTTTCGGAGGACTCATGGTATTCCAGGTGATGTATTGATTTGCTAATTAATTGGCTTTGAGTGAGGCAGAGTCTCACTCTCAATTCCAGAGTCATTGAAGTCTAATGGCAAGAAAATAGTCCAAGATTATTGACAATGACCTGTGATGCAGTGGATTTCTTTGGAATTTTCAAAGTCTTACCAAGCTCTAAGTGCTTCACAGTATCTGCTTCGGCTGCCTTCATGGCCATTGGAACAAATTGTTCTCATCCACCCATACAGTCCCAGGAAGTCTTCATATGCTTGAGGGAAACCTCCTCCTAACTGATCAACAGATTTGAGGCCCATCAGTTACCCTCAACCTGGTTTAGCTTGTCTGCTGAGATGGTTTTATTGGGATGTGGTCATTGTGTATGCTTCAGCTTGTTGGATCTTTGAATAAATAAATACACTTAAATATCATTTTTATTAGATTGTCTCAGCTCGCTATGAATAATTAATATTTCTTCAGGTATTTAGATGTTTTTATTTGTGTGAAGAATATTTTGTAAATGTGTTTATATAGTTTCTCTATGTATCTTGGCAGGGAAACTTCCAAGTGTTTTATAATTCATGTAGTAATTTAAAATGGAATTTCTCTTTCTAATTCTTCCTGCTAGATTTTCTTGATAATATATAGAAATGATTATTATTTAAATGCATTTATTTTGTATCCTGTAATTTTACTTGTTATAAATAGTTACAATTAGTTTTTTAGTTGACTCTCTAAAAATCTCTAAGCAAACAGTCTTATCTGTAAAAATGATAATTTTGTTTTTTCTTTTATGCTTATTTGCTCTTTTTTATATACTATAGCTAGAATTTCTAGGATTATAATTAAAAGTAATGGTGATAATCAAGACTGCATTGAAACTAGTTCATACTACTAATGAGAGCTAGTTGTTAAATTTTCAGTGTGAATATTTGTATCTCAGAAATAGACAAATAGTAGAAGTCAAAGTTTAATGTATTTTTTAAAAGAAAGTTATGGAGAAAATGTTAATAATGCAGGTTAAACTTACAAGTATGTCAGGCAATTTTTTTTTCCTTCAGAGAGCCACTAGTTAAACATTTACTAGCATATTTCTAGCACTGATAATAGCCTTTCTTGCTTCAGCCTTGATATTATTACAATTGCTTCTAGTTTATCATTATTAGAGATAATGCTGATTCTTGGTTTTATACATAGATACTGCATATCGTATTAAGGAAAGATACAATTTATTCCTATGCTTTCCAGATTTATCTTATTTCTTGTTTAAAAAAAATACATATTGTTGCATTCTGGCTTATAATCCATTCTGCTATCCTCTTCTATTTTGTGTGTCACCACATTATTCACATTTACAATTATGATTGTTAATTGTATATTTCTATTCATCTTATTCCCATTTTTTTCCTTCTCTTAGTTTCTCACCCGCCCTTTATATATCCTGTCTTTTATTTCCTCCTTTCCTTTCTACCTTTTCAGTCTTATTTCCCTATAGAGTGAAATATATTTCTGTACCCAACTGTATGTATGTATTTTTTCCTCCTAGAGGAAAGTCCAGTCACTCAGGTTTAAAACTTCAGAGACAACTGATTTTTCTCTTTCCTTCATGCATAAGATTATTTCCTTCAAAGCTCAACTCATATCACCTCCTGCAGGATGCCTGCAGATATTAATGCCTTCTTCCCAACAAATTACTTTTGGTATATGTTATAAGAGAAGTGAAGTCGTCCACTATACTGAATGAACTTCCTGTAGTAAACTGTTAAAAAGTAATAGACAAGAATTATAGATGATAAGCATGGATTTGGGGAAGGAAGACTTGAATGAATGAGATTATAAATACATTTGAAATATCTGAGTATCCCTACTGAAGTGGCCAGCTAGGTGGTGTAGTATTTAGAACACAGGGCCTAGAATGAGAAAGACCTCAGTTCAAATCCCATCTCAGATATTTACCAGCTATGTGATATTTTTTAACTTGAATTTAGAACTTTGCACTCATCCCTATATAAAAATTACCTTCTTGAAACAAAGTTGATGCCAATTGTTTGGGAAATGAATAAATAAACTGTGGCACATTAATGTAATTGTAAGAAGTGATGAACATGTTAAAAACAGAGAAACTTGGGAAGAATTCCCCTCTCTAAGACAGTAAGTAGTATGATATAGGTTATATATGTTCAATCACATTAAACCAATTTTCACTTTATTCATATTGTAAAAGAAGAATCAGAACAAAAGAGAAAAACCACGAGTAAGAAAAAAATCCAAAAAAGTGAAAAAATAGCATGCTTCAATCTGCATTCAGACTCCACAGTTCTTTCACGGGATGTAGATGGCATTTTTCATCATGAATCCTTTAGAATTCATTTGGTTCATTGTATTGCTAAGAAGATTCCATAACATTCATATACCACAATTTACTCAGCCATTCTCCAATTGATGGGCATCCATTCATTTTCCAGCTTCTAGCCACTACAAACAGGGCTGCCACAAACATTTTGGCACATACAGGTCCCTTTCCCTTCTTTAGTATCTCTTTGGGGTATAAGCCCAGTAGAAACACTGCTGGATCAAAGGGTATGTACAGTTTGATAACTTTTTGGGCATAGTTCCAAATCGCTCTCTAGAATGGCTGGATGTGTTCACAATTCCACCAACAATGTATCAGTGTCCCTGTTTTCCCTCATCCCCTCCAACATTCCTCATTATCTTTCCCTGTCACTCTAGCCAATCTGACAGGTGTGTAGTGGTATCTCAGAGTTGTCTTAATTTGCATTTCTCTGATAATGATTTGGAGCATCTTTTCATATGTCTATAAATAGTTTTAATTTCTTTGTCTGAGAATTGTCTGTTCATATCCTTTGACCATTTATCAATTGGAGAATGGCTTGATTTCTTATAAATTACAGTCAATTCTCTATATATTTTGGAAATGAGGCCTTTATCAGAACCTTTGACTGTAAAAATGTTTTCCCAGTTTATTGCTTCCCTTCTAATCTTGTCTGCATTAGTTTTGTTTGTAAATAACATTCCATTACCTTCAAATACCATAACTTATTCAGACATTCCCCAATTGCTGAGTACATTTTCCAATTCTTTGCCACCACAAAAAGAGCTGCTACAGACATTTTCTCTCCTTTATGATTTCCTTGGGATACAGAACCAGTAGTGGTATTGCTGGGTCAAAGATTATGTACAGTTTTGTAGCCTTTGGGCATAGTTTCAAATTGCTACGCAAAAAATGGTTGAATCATTTCACAATTCTACCAACAATACATTAGGGTCCCAGTTTTCCCACTTCTTCTCCAATATTTATTATTATCTTTTTCTGTTATCTTAGTCAATCTGCATATTAAACTCTATTATTAAATATATTAAACTCTATTGTTTCTACTCTCAAGTTGAAGTCCATTCAGATCACTCTAAATTCAGCACCTTGGGACAGATATTCTGTCATCCTGCATCAGCTCTAATTCCACATCTTTCATATAATTTTATATTCACTTACACTTTTTATCTTATTTTGTTGGCATCTTTTATTTTTACATCACTTTCATTTCCAATGATATTCTTCCCAATTATTCTACCTAGTAAGTGATCTCATATAACACATTTTAAAAAGAAAGAGAAGGGGGAAAAAGCATTCTAGAAAAACTAACCCATTAACTGAGTTTGACAATATATGCAAGGATCCATATCCATAGTCTCCCATCTCTAAAAATAAGGTAGGGAGATAATGATGGCTATTCATATAATGCTTCAAGTCTTATAAATCTTTTTACATGTATTGTCTCATTTGATCCATCCAATGACTTTTTAGGAGTGGATTATATCATTATTTCCATTTTACAAATGAAGAAACAAAGGCTGAGAGAGTTTACTTGACTTGGCCAGGATCATACCCCTAGTAAGTGTCTGAGAATTTGAACTTCTGGTTCCAACAAATCTACTATGCCACAGAGCTTCCTGATGCATTTTTTAAATATCTTCTCTAGGGATAATTTTAGTTATTCTAATTAGCATCCACTCTCTTTTCATCATTGTTGTTGTTCTTTCTACTCATATTGTTTCACATCAACCATATTCTCTTCTTGATTCTGCTTACATTGCACTTCATCTTTTCATATTTCTTTGGATTCTTCATAGTCATCATTTCTTAGTCATGGCAAAATTCTATAATATTTATAAGTCATTTGTTTATCCATTTCCCAACCCACAGGCATCTATTTCTACTTCTGTATACAAACACAAATTGAGATGCTATGATTTTTATAATGTCATTAAAATATGTTTATATATTAATAAAACAGACATGATAAGAGAGTTATTCTATTTAATTTTTTGTTTGTTTTTATTACAATAGAGTCACCACAAAATCAGTAAAACTGAATCTCATTTAATATTAATATCATGGTAAGTGGTCAAAAGATATAAATCAATTTTTTTTTGCAAGGCAATGTGGGTAAGTGACCTGCCAAGGGTCACACAACTAATTGTCGAATGTCTGAGGGTGGATTTGAATTCAGTACCTTCTGACTCAAGAACTGGTTTCTATCCACTGTACTACCTAGCTGCCCCTTATATCTAGATATCCCAATAATTTTTGAAAGAAGAAAATCATGTTATCAATAATCTTCTGAAACAAAGTATGAAGTTAAAAATAATCAAAGAAATGTAAAATAAATGTAAATTAAACCAAACATTAAAATGTAAATGTAAATTAATAATCAAAGAAATGTAAAAAAAATAATAAATTGAAATGTAAATTTAAACTATGTATCACCTGACACTTATGAAGGTCTTCAAGCAGAGACTAGATTTGTTAGAAATGTTCTAGTAGTGATACCTTATATATATGGTTGAAGTCCTTTCCAACTCTTGAATTCTGTGATCCTGTGAAATTAACAGAGGCTGGAAAACTTGTAGGAAGGACTAAAAGAAAATAGGTACCACAATTCAACAGAACTAATCATTTATGTTCAACTGTTGGAGAAAATAATTTGGAATTATGCTAGATTAACATTTCTGACAGTGGATATATGTGCTAAATATATTTTGATATAAGAATATGATGAAATATTACTATTTCATAAGGAATAACAATTATGAAGAATTTAAAGAAATATATGTAATATCTTCCTCACGTCTCCAAATGTATAAATCATTCTTGAGTCATAGTTTTCTTACCCCTTGTTTAGATGGTCTCTTCAAAGTTTTTCAAGCAATTCAAGTTTCAGAATCTTCCTAGGATAGGAAATGTCGGTTTTGCTAAAGGCTTTTTCTCTTTATATTTCAATGTCTTTTAGCTGCTGCAGATTTCTTTGGGGGGCAGCCCCTGTTATATATAGAAAGATTTGTTTGAAGGCAAAGCAAAAAAGCAGAACCAAGAGAACTGTCAATAAAGTTGATGATATGACACAATAACAAGTCAATCCTGGTGGAAATACAGCCAACCAACAGTTGGTGCAGTTGCTACAGCAACATCTATTAAGGACCCAGAAAAGAAAGTTCTTGTTACCAAAGTCCTTGGCACTGTCAAGTGAATCAACAGCAGAAATTGATCTGATGATTTTTCCAGTGGAAATAGTATTAAAGAAAAAGCATTCCCATCTGCTTTGCAGCTGTGTCCTAAGGACTACGGGACTTTTCCAACTGACTTGTAGCTGAAACCTTCCACATATGTTGTCTCCCCCAATCAACTGTAAGAGTAGGGGATGTCTTACTTTTCTAGAAATGAATATTTATTAATTTTATGGTATTCCCAGCTCTTAGCACAGTGCTTTGCATAGAATAAGTGTTTAATAAATGCTTCATTCACATTCAAATTAGTTGTCCATTTTTTGTAATAAATAAGAAATTGTTAATTGTGTCTATAATTTTTTAATTTCTCAGATACCAGTTATACCTTTTGTCACTTTGGTTGATTTACTAAATGTAAGATAAAACCCATTATTTATATTTGAATTTCTGTTATTACTATCAATTTGAAACAATTTTCCATATGGTTTCTCATGTTTTCCAATTCTTTTGAGAACTGTTCATAACCCATAATCAGTTATCCATTGGAGAATGACATGTGGTCTTATGGATTTGGCTGATCTTCCTATATATCTGAAGACCCCAGGAGTGAACAGGTCTTTTTTCCCAATAGTTGGTCTCCCTCTTTATCTGGGCTGCATTGATTTTGTTCTTGTGAAGTTTTTCAACTTCTTATACCTACATTATTTTTATCTTTTGTGATCTCTTCTAGCCCTTGATTGGTCAAAATTCTCTCCTTAACATAATAGGAATAGGGTACTGCCTCAGTGATTAGATGTGGTTGATGTGGTTACTTGATTTTGTTTAAAAGCTCTTTTTCTTTTAAAATTTTTATAACTAGTGTACCGGGGCACCATGTGTAGTGAGGCTACCCCTTCACAATTAGCATAGGGTGGGTGACATCATGTGGCTTGAAAAGAGAAAAGACACATCTCTAGCTTCTTCTCTCCCTACCCTTCTCAAGGTAGGACAATGAGGAAATTGGCACAGGGGTTGGTCCCTCAGAGAGAGTTGGAATTTTATCTATCCATATCATCACTGTTTTAAATAACACAATTGATAGCTGAGCAAGGAAATGTAATTTGGATTATAAAGTTCTCGCTTTAATAAAAAAAAAAAATTGAACAGTGAAAAGAAAAAGAAACTTCAAACAGTGTTAGTCTAGGGGATATGATCTGATCTTTGTTTTATTATTAGGGGAAGCAGGACCCAAGATTTATATACAGGATTTGACCCCTATCCTACTAAATATCAGTTCCACAATGAGCACATAAAAAATATATATATATATATATATCCAAATTAGTAGCAAACCAGATATCAGAGAAGGTGTACATAGCAGACAATTTAGAGCGAAAACAACCAACCATCTTTAGAAACCTGAATCTCCCAAAAGGAAGCTCCCTGAAATCTGTAGTGTAGGATAGGGACTAATAGAGACTGCCAGCTCCTCACATTCTTCCAAGAATCTTTTCTTTCAGCAACCTAAAATGTGGTCAGATTTTTCTATTTTCTCTCTTGAAGATGGAAGCCAGAAGCAACCAAAGCAACTTGAAGCAAATTCCAAAGACCATCTCAGGAAAAATTGAAAACTCTGAAGCTCTCTCAGTATTGTCCACTCTGCTCTGACCCTCATGAAGGACAGGTCATTCATCTCTAACAATGAGGACATAGTTTCATGTTAAAGGCATTGAGACTGGGTTATGTTTGGGATGTTTCATTGAGGAGGGAGGAGGATAATGAGAAATATATTCATAAATGAAGGTGATATAAAAACAAATAATATCCATACAAATAAAAAGATAAAAAATATTCCTATCCATAACTGTGAAATGTATCATATCTGGTTGTTTTCTAATTTTTTTAAAGATATGCTTTGTATTCAGGTTGAATACCCATTTTGATAGCCACTTGGTGCAATGGATAGAACATTAAGACTGGAGTCAGGAAGACTCATCTTCCAGAGTTCAAATCTTGCCACAGACACTTGCTATAGCTGTGATTCTGGGTAATTCATTTAATTCTGCTTTAGTTTCCTCATCTGTAAAATGAGCTAGAGAAGGAAATGGCAAACCATTCCAGCATATTTGCCAAGAAAATCCCAAATAGGGTCACAAAGAGTTGGACACAACTGATTTACAACAATGACAATCCATTTTGGGGTTAAATGGGGTTGAACTTCCCAATTTTCTCAGACATTCCTATCAAATAAGGAGTTTCTCTTCAAGTAGTTAATGATCCTTGGTTTACTGAAAACTGGATTGTTTATGATTCTTGTTTATCTAGTCGGTTTTACTGCTCTAATTTTCTATTTTTTAACCAGTATCAAATAATTTGGATGATTGTTACTTTAAAATATAATTTGAGATCTGAAAATGCTAACTTGCCTCTTCATTTCTGCCTCATTATTTCCCTTGAGATTCTAGATGTTTTGTTCCTCTGAATACATTTTTAAATTATGTCTGTTTCTATTAAGTGTCCCCTTGATAGTTTAATTGATATCACACTAAATCTATAAATTAATTTAGCACTTATTTTATTATGTTGGCACAACCAAACCATGACCAAAAATTGTCCTGTCAATTACTTAAGTCTTTCTTTATTTCTTGAAAGAGTGATTTGTAATTTTATTTATGTCTCAAGTGTGTCTTGATAACTTGACTTTCATACATGTTGTAGTTATTTTGAAAGGGATTTTCCCCTCAATTATTTTCTCCTGGATTTTGTTGTTGATTTTTAAAGGAGAGAGGAGGGATATTTTGCTTCCTTGCTTACATTTCAGCTTAGATGAAATAGTCCCAGGAAAACAATCAAATGATGACAAGGTGTCAGTGTAGTAATCAGGTAGAAACATTTGGTGATTCTTTTACAAACATTTCACTCTAATGAATTATGTTTAATGGATTAATATTTATTATTTGCTCAGTTGCTTTTTTGGAATATTTCTGTTGTTTGTGATTTCTCCCTATTATTTTTGGTAGCTTTCTTGCCTAAAGTATCTCTAAACTAATCCTCAATTCTTTCAAGATTGTATTGCTCCTAGCATTTGTTTCCTTGATGTAGTCACTTGGTTTCCTCCAGACACTTTCTCCAATTTCATCTTTTTATCTACTTTTCACATGGGACTTTGGAAATTGAGATTTGGGAGTCCAAATGTAGTGTTCCTCTGTCATTGATGAAAATAATTCTTTATAGAAACCTTGACAAATCTGTTATATTTTATGTCTATTTGTTGTCCTATCAATTTCATCTGTAAATGTTTCAGGGATAAAATGGTTCATTTGAATGTCACACCAAGGCGTCTTTTAAACTTTTTTTAAAATGTTATTTTTGGTTCTAAATTCTTTCCCTTCTATTGAAAAGTTCCCATCCATTATATTCCCCATCCATTGAAAAGTCAAGAAATTCAAAACCCACTGTACATTCAAAGTCAAACAAAACATATTTCCACATTAGCTATGGTTGTAAAAACAAAGAAACAATGACAAAAACAAGAAAAATAAAGAGAAAAATATACTTCGATTTACTCAAAGACCATCAAATTTCTATTGGGATATGGATAGCACTTTTCATCATGAGTTCTTTGGAGTTTGTCATAGATCATTGATCAGAGTTGCTAAGTCTTTCATAAGTTGATTATTGTTATGATAGTGCTATTACATTGTCCTGTTTCTACTCACTTTATTTTTTTATCAATTCATATGTCTTCTTTTTAAAAAAATTTTATTACATGTGATAGCTTGATGAGCAGAGGAAGAGGAGGGAAATACTAAAAATTAATTTGATGTAAAGACATAAAAAATAATGACATTTGAAGAAATCAATAAATATTCGAGTAATGTACCTTATAGGAATGTTTAGGTATTTGGTGGGATTTATCAGTTAAATCAAAACAATGTATTGATAATAAATACATAGATAATTTAAAAAAGAAATTGGAATTCATACATAATAAAAGCTTTATTATTAATATTCATTTTTATATGTGACTTGAATGAAAAATACCTGCAACCACAGGTGAAAGATGATCATTTTCAAGATGAAAGTAGATCTACTATTATTAGAATGAAAAGAAGTAGAATAGAATATCAGTAGTTTATAGGAGAAATAAAGTCTCTTGTATGCCTCATCCTTTCTCCTGACATTCATTTCCATATTTCTATCCATCTGTTGTTGATTATCTCCACCTGAATGTCCTATCTACAACTCACTCATTATGTCCAAAACAGAACTCATTATCCAAAACCTGTTCTTTTTTTCCATATTTCCCTATCTCTATTTTCTCAATAATCCAGAATCAACCAATTAGTCAATTCAACCTTCTAAATTTCTCTTACAGCCATTTCTTCCTTTCCACTCCTATTACCACCCCTAGTTCAGACCTTATTACTTCTACTTTGTATTATTATGCTACTCCACTAGCCCCTATTACTAGGAACAGCTAGGTGGCACAGTGAATAGTGCTAGGCCTGGAGTCAGGAAGACATCTTCCTGAATTCAAATTAGCCTTTAAACTCTATTTGCTATGTGACTCTGGGCAAGTTACTCAACTCTGTCTCAGTTTCCTCATTTGTAAAATAACCTATAGAAGGAACTAGCAATTTCTAATATTTTTCCCAAGAAAATCCCAAATGGGGCCTTAAAAACTTGAATATGACTGAAAACCGTACGGATGGCCTCCTTACTTTCAATCTCTGTCCTTTTCAATCTATTCACATAGCTACCAACAGAACCTGACAAAGACACAAGTATGATAATGTCCTTCTCTACCAAATGGATGGATTTCTACAATGATCTGCTTCATTTTCTATATGGTGCGGATGGGCTCCCAGAAGTTCTGAGAGGGGACAATCCATTATTGAGACACTGGGGGAAAATATATATTATTCACTTAAATTCCAAGATTCCTTATTTTCTTTTGACTATGTTCTTGGGAGAAGGACTTTTGGTCCACCATTTGATTTGGTACAGGGAACAGAAAGAAATGCTAGAGCATGTTAGAAATTTCCTAACCAGGTGAGGTGGATTTCCATATTTTATTAAAACTGAGCCATATCTCTTAATACTTCCTAGGTCCTCTGAATTTGGGGTTGGGGGCTTGTGCCTGCACAGAGAGGTAATTATTTCACATCAAAGGCCGAGATGACTAAGCTGATTCTTGGAGTAGTTTGCCCTCTGGTGGGCTAAATTCTAAATTACACTGTTGGTCAATGGCTGTAACTGAGGTGCTCTTTTTACTAGGAATGAAATGATACGGGTACTTAGTGCCCGAAATGTTACCTGAGGCACCCATCAAGTAACTCCATAACACTGACACATAAATAAAATACAAATTCCTTGTGTTGTAATGCAAAACTCACCACAATCTGGTTTCAGCCTACACTCCCTTTTGTGTGGTCTATGTTACAATTAGCCGAATTGCTCTCGAATTTTGATCTTTCTCCATTTTGCTTCTGTGCGTTCACAAGGACTGTCAGACAAGGCCAATATAGACCGTCTTCCTCCTCCCCCTCCGTCCTCCCTCATTTCTATCTCCTCTAAGGCACATCTTACACGCTGCTTCCTTTTGCATGCCTTCCAAAACCCTCTCAGATCTCTATTTCTTATACACTAACATTTTATTCTGTTATACATATGTTACATGTATTGTAAGTATTTCTGCAACTATCCCATTTCTATAAGATTCTAAACTCCCTGAGGGTCAGGACTAAATAGTTTTTTATCCTTGTATTGTCAGCGCCGCTTCCGGGGAAGTACTATTTTGGTACCTCATTGTGATGTGATTCTGGGCTCTTGAGGATGAAGCCCATGGAGAAGACAAGTCAGCAACCTTTCCAGTACAGGTGTCATTATGAACTACTTTGCAAGGAACAGCCTGGAAAGTTCAATTCAATTTTAAAATATTTGTTAAAAAAAACTATGTACAATAAATATATGGTGCTGGCTAGCAGGGATAGAAGGACAGCAATTAGAACCTGCTTTTAAGCTTAGACGTTACTGAGTTGATAAGACACGTCCACAGGTAAGTAAATATAAGGTAATTTTGAAGAGGGAGAAAGAGAGACAGAGACAGAGACAGACAGAGGGAGAGGGAGGCAGAAACAGAGAGAAATAGAAACACAGAGAGAGAGACAGCAAAAGAGGAGAGATGGGGAGAAAGATAGACACGAGAGAGAAAAAGAAAGGGGCAAAAACAGAAGGGAAATAGAAACAGAGACAGAGACAAATGAGAGAGACAGAAAAAGAGGGAGGGGGGAAGGAGAGCAGAAACAGCTTGAGAGATGGGTAAATGGAGTCTAAAAACGAGGTAGGAGATGTTTGAGCTGTCTTAAGAAAGACAAGGATTCTGGGAGAGGAAGATGAGTGCTGGGCACATTTCAGACATGGAAGTGTAGGTGCATTCCAGGATGGCTTGTGTAGAAACACAGTATTAGGAAGAAGCATATTATCCTGCACCACCACCCCCCGGCCCCGCCTCAGGCATTTGGGGTTAAGAGACTTGTCCAGGGTCACACAGCTGGAAGTGTTAAGTGTCTGAGACCAGATTTGAACTCAGATCCTCCTGACCTGAGGGCTGGTGTTCTAACCACTGCACCATCTAGCTGCTACCAGAAGCATATTAAATTGAAGACAAAACTTATCTCTGAGTTTGCCTTCAAACCAGTGGATTGGAGAGGGAAGAGAGTAAGCATTTTTTAAGCACCTACTACCATACACCATGCTAAGCTCTTTACAGATGTCTCAATTGAACCTCATGACAATCCTAGGAGAGAAGTCCTCTTATTATCCCTATATTACAATTGAGGAAACTGAGGCAGACAGAGTTTGAGTGACTTGCCCAAGATGTCTCAGCTAATAAAAGCTAGATTTGAACTCAGGTCTTTCTGACTGGGCCCAGCACTCTATCCACAGTGCCACATGGCTGATACTATGCCAAATGCCAGTCTGAATTCATATTTATCCCTGAAATATTAAGCAGCCACAAGCTTTTTTAAGCAAGGTTATGACTGTGCCTTTTCATCACATTTATTTCTGGTAGACCCCCTCCCATCCCGTTGCCAAACCCCCCCATCCCATTCAGCTCTTCTTAGTGACAAACAAAAACCACCAATTACAATGACAATATCTGACAATGCATTTAACATTCTGACTTAGTATTCTCTTCTTCTATGCTTTGAGAATGAAAATGTTTTATTATCTGTGGTATACCTTATTCAGTTTTACTTCCTTTAAAAAGCTATTTTCTCTACTTGCTTTTAAAAATCTTTTCATTTACATTGTTTCAGTCACAGTGAAATGTGTTTTTCACTTCTTATTTCACTCTGCAGTAGCTGATGCAAGTCTCCCTATGTTTCTCTGAATTTTTCTTATTCATTTCCTACAGCATAGCAATATTCCATTATATTCACATGCCACAAATTTTTCAGCCCTTACTCAGTTGATGGACATTCACTTTGTGGCCAGTTCTTTACTACAATAAAGAGAGCAACTATGAATATTTGGGTACGCACTGGATTTTTAGTTTTGCCTTTGACATTCTTGGCATATATATCCAGTAAGATCATTGTTTCACAGGCCACGGATAAGTTAGCCCCTTTTCTTGCATCATTCCAAATAGCTCTCTCAAACAGTTGGACTAATATCCGGTGCCAACTCCCCCACCCCCATCCTGGGTGTATTGACAAGTCTGTCTTTTCTTAACTCTTCAACGCTGACTTCCAATTTATTGTTATCTTTCTCAATTCACAGAGTGCAATGTGAAAACCACAAACCTAGTTTCATGCATTTCTTTTATTATGAGTAACTTAAAGCCTGTTTTCATATCATCAGGTATTATTTACATTCTTCAGAAAACTTTTTATTTAAACATTTATCTATTAAAGAAAGGTCACTGGTGTAATAATGTTGCTTCAGTTCCCTATATTTCTTGGATATCAGAATTTTATTAGAAATATTTGATATAGTTTGCCAGCTTTATAGTTTCTTTAATATTATAGCCATTGATTTTATTCCTGCAAAAACTTTCAAATTTTATGAAATTGACATTGTTATTTTGATTTTTGTGATCTCTTATAGCATTTGTTCACTTAGTTCCACCTCAGTCATACATAAGGGTAGTCCAATAGATCTCACCAACACCCATAAATATTTAACTTCTTTTGTTAGAAACTCAGAAATTCTTCATAATCTCTTACCCTTCCACCTTTTTCTGTTTCCTTCCTCAACCTAATCTTCAGTGAGATGTCAAATTGTCGTACACTTCAATTCTTTCTCAGACTTTTCCCAATGCCTGATTTTACTTTCTTCTTTTTCCAATCTGAGTTCCATATTAGTGGTTTTGATTCCACTGTGCTTTTGATGCTTCTAGGGGAGACAGCAATAATTTTAAGGTCTCGACCTTAGCGGGCTTCTGTTTTAACAATCTGTCAGTGATTCTAAAGGCTTTGGATTCTGATCCTGAGGCCTTCTGATCTAAGAATGCTATTGTCCTGTCAATGATTATAAAAGTCCTCTGGCATAGAAATAGAATTATATTTCCCTTAAACGTTAGGGAAGATATATTAGTGATCCTGAAACTATTGTTCTAACAGTCTGTTAATGATTTCAAATCTTCTAGCCTTAGAATAGTCCTACAAACATTACTGTCTATGGGTCAGTGATAACCAAATTCTTGAGACCATTCCTTAGTTCTACTCCTAGCCATATGCTAGCCCCTAGCATATCCATAACATGAAAAACTAAATAAATGTGTCTTCTTGCTTCTGTTTCTTTGCTAAATCTTCTGGATTTTAACCAGCTTCAATTGGAGTTACAATAAAACTTTGCTCCTTGACTTGAATATAGGTTCAAGCCTGCAAATTCTTTTTTTTGAGACACCTCTCAACATAGGTCTGTGACCCCCCCCCCCAACCTTTTGGGGTCCCTTCCTAACCTCAACACTTTGATTTCAAATCCCTGGCCTCTTGTCCTACTATTCACCTTGTTAAACCTCAGCTCTTGATTACTCTCAAAATCCATTTTCTTTACTCATACTCTCTAATTGCTGAACAAAGGTGGAGGAAATTTCATAACCATGCTGATTACTTACATTACAAATTTATATGCTTCAGTCTTTTTCAATTGTATGACTTTTTGTGACCCAATTTGGGCTTTTCTTAGCAAAAATGTTGGAGTACTTTGCCATTTCCTTCTCCAGCTCATTTTACAGATGAGGGACCTAAGACAAGCAGGGTAAAGCGACTTGCCCAGAGTCACACAGCTAAGAAATGTCTGAGGCCAGATTTGAATTTGGAAAGAATTTTCCTGATACCAGACCAGATGTTCTATCCACTATCCCTCCTGGCTGTTGCCTCCTCCGGGGAAGGCAAACCTGATTGATTCCTTATCTCAATTCCCCCAAACCTCTTCAGCCTCCCTCAAAGTTCCGCACACCTTCTCCCTCCCCACCTCCTTCCAAACCTTCAGCTGAGGATGTCTCTCATTCTGCTGAGAAAGTTGAGACCATTTGAGGTGAGCCCTTTTCTCCCATTCTCTTCATCTCAAAACCACTTAATATTACTTGCATTCTCTTTCCTCCCAACTTTTCTTTTTTGTTTTAGATCTCTCCTTTCTAAGGACAACCCTCTCTATCTGTACAATTAATCCTATTCCTTGACTTCTTGCACTTTCAATTTTTTTCTCTTTCTGTTGACTTTTCAACCTCTTTCTTTCTATTGCTTCTTTCCCTGTAGCCTGCAAACATATCAACATTTCTTCATCCTTAAAAAACTATTTCTATAAGAAATGACCAGCAGAATGATTTCAGAAAGGCCTGGAGAAACTTACATGAAGTGATGCTAAGTGAAATGAGCAGAATTGTACACTTCACTTTTGTTGCTGTTTTTTTTTTTTTTTTCCTTTCTCATGATTCCCCCCTTTTCTTCTGATTCTTTTTTCATAATATGACAAATGTCACATACATGATTGTACATGTATAACCTATATCAGATTGCTTGCCTTCTTGGGTAGGGGAGGAGAGAAGGGAAGGAAAAAATATAGAAATCAAAATCTTACAAAAGTAAATCTGAGAGTCAATGGTGAAAAATTACCTTTTCTTAATACCAGCTATCAATTAAAAGAAATCCCAAAATGAAATCTCCTAGATTTGCCTCAGAGGCAAAATTCAGAGCTTCCAGATCAAAAAACTAATATTATAAATATCCAAAAAGAAAATTCAAGTATCAAGAAACCACAATAAGAATGAAATAGGAGGTGGCAGCTACAACTAGAAGAGGAGAGTTTGGGATGAGGTTCCAAAAAGCAAGAAATAAAGGTAATCTATCTGCAATATTAAGTGTAATCCTTTAGGGTCAAAAATAACATTCCCAATGAAAAGGCTAAAAATGACTGGAAAGTTTGAAATAGAAATGAGGCTCTAAGGAAACATAGAAAGATATACATATGTGGATGGAGGGATGTTAATAGAGGGATAAAGAATAAAAGTCATTTTAGAATCCTAATGTTTTTAAGAGCCACAGAGAAAAGTAAAATGATAGAGTGCCTATAAATGGCATTTCGATAGTCTAAAAACAAATGGAATGAATAGGGGATTATACTGCAGGGGAGGAGTTATGGGAGGGGGAAAGGAGTAAAAAGGTAAGGAAAATCATCAATTATAGAGATATAGAAGATGATGAAAAGTTTACAATCAAGGAAGAAGGACTGAATCTGAATCAGGTAAGAGGCAATTGAAAATAATTACACCAACAAATACAGAAATTCCAGTATAGGAACACATTAAAATAAAAATGGATATAGAAAGAGATAGGGATAAGTAAAGAGATGAGTGGTTTAAGGAGAATAGATTAGGAAAGGGAATAGTCAGAAGGAAAACAAATTTCATTGTTAAAGGGGGAAGGGGAAAGGATTAAAAGGAAAGGAAGAAAGATAGAAACCGGGGATCAGGGGCAGAGGAAAGGGAAGAGAAAAACTTGAAGAGAGAAGAAACAAGATTTTTTATTTATTGATCTTGTGTTGGGCATACTCCCTCCCTTTTACCACTTTCTTATTTGTAAAAAGAGGAATGTTATTTAAAAGAGGAAAAAAGTATAAGAGGGCAGCAAGCAATTAATAATCATAATTATGAATGCAAATGGTCAACGAACTCTTCCTTAAAATGGAAGAACATAGAAAATAGGATCAGATCATATACTATTGATTTTAAAAAATACTTGAAACACAAAAATTCAGAGTTAAAATGAGAAGCATGAGAAAAATTAATCATGCTTCAACTTAAGTCAGAGAAAGTAGAGGTAGCAATTGTGACTTTAGATAAGGTTACCTTATATATAGATATGATAAAAAGAGATAATCAGGGAAATTACATTGTGCTTAAAGTAATCATACATAACAAATCAAAACTAATCTCTAATATATTCACATCTAATATCTAGCATAGTATTTAAATACTTAAAAAATAATTAAATTTCATAGAGAAAATTAGTGACTATAATAGTGGGGAACTTTAACACATCCCTGTCAGATCCAAGCAAAGACAAATTTTTGACTTGATTAAAACTTTAGAAAAATTAGAGATGGTTGACTTCAATGACTTCACAAGCAAATTAGAGAAGAAAATTATTTTTTGATGGATAAGGAAAAAAAAGTTAATGACCAAAAAAGAAATAGAAAAATAAATCGAAGATAGGCAGTCAAGATAGTCAACAGAGTAGGAGTCAACATTTTTGCCTACATCTCCCAACACACCTCTTCTGTAACCTAAAAAATGCATTAATTCTGATAGGAAAAGCCAAGAAAAGTCAAAGAAGTAAAAACGAGGAAAACAAGTAAAAGAGAAGAGAATAGAAATACACAAGTGCAATCATAATCGTGAATGTGAATGTGATGAACTCACCCATATAATGAATATCAGAATGGATTAGGAATTAAATCCAGCAATAACATGCTTACAAAAAACATACTTGAAGTGAACCTTGGCAGATTAGAAACACCAGGCCTGGCTGTGCTGCTGAGAGTTTGGCTCTAGGAAAGTAGCCAGAACATAGGAAGTGCAGAAGCAGTAGGGCAGAGATGCTGCTGGCTGCAGGCACTTACAGGAAGGCGGAGCTCTTGGTTTGGGATTCCAGATCAGAGTGGAGAAATGAAGCGAAGCGTGAGGCACCATCCCCTCATCCAAAAAAATTTACTTACTTACACTAATACTTTTTATTGAAAAACTTATTTACTTACACTGATACCTTTTATTGGGAAAAAAAAAAAAAAAAGAACCAGCAAAGAATTCCATTGAAATATATTTTGAGAATAAGGAAGACCAGGGTTCATCTTGTAAAAAGATTTAGTAAAAATCTTTAGTAAAAGAGATATTTAAAAAAAAAAAAAAGCTTCTACCCCCAAATAGTAACATGAAATGGCTCCCTGCCCAGAGACAATTTATAGAAGAACTCAAAAAAAATTTAAAAATCTAGAGACATTGAGAAAAAACTAAAAAGAAAAAAACAAGATTATGGGGAAAAAAAAGTCAAGCCAACTAGAAAAGGAGGTACAGAGTCTCAAAAATGAAAATAATTCTTTGAAAATTAGATTTGGACAATGGGAAGCTAGTGAAGCTATGGGAGACCAAGAAATAACAAAATAGATTATAAAGAATGAGTAATAGAACAGAATGTGAAATATTTTTTAAGAAAAATGACAGATCTGGAAAAGAGATCAAGAAGAGAAAGTATAAAAATTATTGGACTGCCCGCATTTTTTTATTTCCTTCACAGGCTAATTGTACACTATTTCAGAGTCCGATTCTTTTTGTACAGCAAAATAACCGTTTGGACATGTATACTTATTTTGTATTTAATTTTTATTTTAACATATTTAACATGTATTGGTCAACCTGCCATCTGGGGGGGGGGGAGGGTAAGGAGGGAGAAAATTGGAACAAAAGGTTTGGCAATTGTTAATGCCATAAAATTACCCATGCATATAACTTCTAAATAAAAAGCTATAATTTAAAAAAAATTATTGGACTGCAAAAAAGTTGTGACTGAAAAGAGAACCTTGACACAACAATGCAGGAAATAATCCAAGAAAATTGTCTCAGAGTGATAAAACATGAGGGGAAAGTAAAAATAGAAAAACTCCACCAGTCATCACCTCAAAGAGATCCTTTGTGGAAAACACGCAGAATATTATTGCCAAATTTTGAAACCCCCAGATCAAAGAGAACATTTTGCAATAAACAAGAACAATAAATTCAAATATCCTGGAGCTACAATTAGAATTGTACAAGACTTATCATTAGCCACAATAAAAGACCGCAGGTCCTAGAATCATATCTACTGACAATCAAAAGAACTAGGCCTACGGCCAAAAAGATCATATCCAGCAAAATTATAATTTTGAATGATAAAAAGTGGATATTCAACAAACTTGCAGGTTTTCAATGCTTTCTATCAACTAAATCTGAACTTAACAAAAAATTTAATATATTGGAATTAATATGAAAGATCACTTTCAAGTAACAACATGGACAAATTTTATATATATATATATATGTATGTATGTATATATTTACATGGGAAATGTATACCATATGTTTAAAATTGAATCAACAATAGGGTAGCTCAAAAGAAAGATAATTATACATATACATATACAATAATTATACATATACATATGTATACATAATTATACAAATGAGGTACAGAAAAAGAATACACACAGAGGCATTTGACAGGGGAAGAGGACTTGTAGTTCTGAAAACCTACTCACACTGGGAATGGGTTAAATAGGTAACACCACATATATACCATGAAGGGTATAGCATCCTTCAAAATCTGTAAAGAAATAAGAGAGGAGGGATAAGCAGACAGGAAGCAAAAAGTGAGGGAAGAAGAAAAGGGGGAGATCCATGAGTGGTAGGAAATTAAATAATAACAAGGTAAATTAAGGAGCAGAATTAAAGCAAAGAGTCAGCAGGGATAGGAAAGGTGTGTGTGTGTGTGTGTGTGTGTGGTGGGATGTATGTATGTGCATGTATATACCTACATATGTATAGATAAATGTATATTTTCTTAACTATATCCTGCTTGGGGGGAGGATGCAAAGGGGAAAAAAAGAATAAAGTAAAAAAGGTGCACAGTAGAGAACAAAACAACAACTTACAAATAAGTACAAATGTATACTCATGAACATAATTTCTTCTACTAACATATATACTTGCTTAAATTGATAATTTATTGTTATATGTTTTGAATCCTCCCTGATGTTCTGCTGGGCACATGACAGTGTTTGCTTTTGTTTTGTTTTATTTTGTTTTGTATTCATTTTCTAGTTTTCTTTTTTCTTATTCTGTTTTTTAAAAAAAAAGAAATACACTTGAAACAGAAAGATATACATAGACTTAAAATAAGGGGCTAGGGTAGAATCTATTATGCTTCTAAAAAAGGTGGGCATGACAATCTTTTAATTAAAAGAGAAGGAAGCTACTCAAAGGTGCCACAGACAATAAATTAATATCAGTACTGAACACATATGCACTCAGTGACAGGAAATGTTAAATGAGAGTCAAAGTAGAATGAATATTGATGCTAAAATTTTAAATAAAAAACTACCAAGAAATTATAGCAATATATCACAAAAATCATGCACTATTGTCAGGCTGGGTTTATATGAAGAATGAAGGTTAGTTCTATATTAGAAAAAATATAAGCATAATTGACTATTTTAGCAACAAAACAATAAAAATAGATATAGAAAAAGGTTTTCACAAAAACAAAGGTTTAATACTCATTCCTCTTAAAAACACTAGAAAGCACAGAAATAGACAAAGCTTACCTTAAAATGGTATGTAGTATTAATTCAAAATTAATAGCAAACATTATATGAAATGGTGATAAGTTTAGAAGCCTTTCCAATAAGATCAGAGGTGAAGCAAGTATGTCCATTGCCATTACTATTCAATATTGTACAAGAAATGGTAGCTATAACAATAAGAGAAGAAAGAGAAATTAAAGAAATAATCACAGGCAACAAAGGACAAAACCATTCATAGATGATATTATAGTTTACTAGAAGAACCCTAGGAAGCCAACTAAAAAACTAATTTTAAAAAATAGCAACTTTATAAAAATTGTAAGACATAAAAATTTAAAAACCCATGCAAATCAACATTTCTATGTGTAACCAATAAAAATCCAAAAGGACCAGATAATAACAGATAGTCCATTTAAAATAACAGCATAAGCTACTTAGAAGTCTACCTGTCAAAACATACAAAGGAATTATATAAACACAAATTCAAAACACTTCACACAAATAAAGGCAGATATCAATTATTAGAGAAATATCAATTCTTCATGGGTGTACTGAGTCAATATATTAAAAAAGCCAATACCACATAAATTAAGTTTTCTTATTCAGTGCCATTCCAGTCAAATTACCAAAGAATAATTTTATAGAGCTAGAAAAAATAATGATAACAAAACACATCTGAGAGAACAAAAGATCAAGAAAGTAAAAGGAATCAATGAAAAAATAGGGGAAGTTTTATTAGTAGTGCTAGATTTTATCCTATATTACAAAGATTTAATTGTCTAAACATTTTGGTACTGGGAAAGAAATAGAGAAACTAAATATACAAAATAAAGATGCAAATGACCATAGTAACCTAGTTTTGACAAATCCAGAGATCCCAAGTATTTAAGAAATCACTATCTATCTGACAAAAATTGTTGGGAAAACTGGAAAGTAGTTTGACAGAAACTAGGCAGAGAACAACAAACATCTCATACCATATATAAGAATTACTTCAAAATGGGTAATTTTGGGTATTAACTCAATTAATTAG
Source organism: Antechinus flavipes (assembly GCF_016432865.1). NCBI lineage: Eukaryota > Metazoa > Chordata > Mammalia > Dasyuromorphia > Dasyuridae > Antechinus > Antechinus flavipes. The sequence continues at coordinate 135,917,656 of NC_067401.1, read as the reverse complement.
CTCAAAAATTAACTCAAAATGGGTAAACCTCTAAAGGGTAATATCATAAGCAAATTAGGAGACAATGTAAAAAATGTCAGAGAAGATGTTTATGGCTAAATAAGAGATAAAAAAAAGTTTATGAGAGATAAAATAGATAATTTTGATTACACAAAATTAAAAATTAAAAAATTAGAAGAAAAAGAGAAACTGGGGGAAACATCTTTGCAGTGGTTTTCTGAGAAAAATCTTTTTTCTAAAATATATAGGAAACTAAGTCCAATTTACAAGTGTAAGGGCCATTTCCCAAATCTTAAATGATTAAAGAATGTGAATAGGTAATTTTCAAAAAAATCCAATCTATCAATAGCCACATGAAAATATGTTCTAAATCACTAATTAGAGAAATTAAAATTAAAACAACTCTAAGCTGCCACCTCATATCCATCAGGTTTGCTAAGATGGAAAAAAAAGAAAGAAAGAAAAATGATAAATGCTGGTAGTGATGTGTGAAAATAGGTGTACTAATGCACTGTTAGTGAAACTATGAACTAATCCAATCATTCTGGAAATAAATTTGGACACATGCCCAGGCACTTAAACTTATTATTCTTTGACCCAATGATACTGATACTAGTTCTATGCTCCAAGGAGGTCAAAGGAAAAAGAAAATATTTATAGGAGCTCTTTCTATGGTAGCAAATAATTGGAAACTAAAGAGATCCATTACAGAATGACTGAAGAACTTATGGTATATGAATGTGACGGAATGACATTCTGCTATAAGAAACAAAAAACAGTTATACAAATATCAGCAAGATTATGTGATGATCAACTGTGGTGGACTTTGCTTTTCTCTGCAATGTGGTGATTCAAAACAATTCCAATAGATTGGGAAAGGAAAATGTCATCCACATTCAGAGAAAAAACTATGGAGACTGAATATGGATTGGAGCATAGTATTTTTGCTTTTTTTGTACTTTTTCTTTCTTATGGTTTTCTCCCTTTTGGTCTGATTTCTTCTTCCACAACAAATGTTGAAATATATTTAAGAGGACTGCACATATTTAACCTATTTTAACCTATATCAGATTGGTTGCTGTCTTGGGGAGGGGAGAAGTAAGGAAGAGAGGGAGAAAATTTTGGAACAATGAGTTTTACAAAAATGAATGCTGAATGTTGAAAGCTATCTTTATATGTTTTTGGAAAAGTAAAATACTGTTTAAGAAAAAGAAACAATGAATAAGATGGTTTCAGAAAAACCTGAGAAGACTTATGTGAATTGATATAGAATATAATAAATAGTAATTTTGTAAAAATAATTAACTTCAAAATACTAACTCCTATCAACAAAGTGACCAACCACAATTTTAGGAAATATGCTATTCCTCTCTAGAAAGAGAACTGATGGACTCAATGTGAAGACTAAAGCATTTTTTCTTCTGTTTCTTTCTTTTTTTCTTGGAATATGGCTAATGTGGAAATTTATTGTGCATGTCTAGACATACTTGTAATCTATTCTATTTTTCTTGACTTCTTAATAGGTGGGAAGAGAAGAAAGGTAGGAAATTTGAAACTGAAAATAAAATAAATTGAATTAAAAAAAACAAATTGGATAATTATAATGTAATATTTTTTTAATTTTGCATAAACATATCTTATGCAGCTAAAACTTTGAATTAGTTTTGCCATTCTGGGAAGTAATGTACAACTATGCTCAAAAAGTTGCACATATCCTTTGATCCAAATTTGCCACCATTGGACCTATATACTCCAAAGAGATCAAAGAATGAAAAAGAATCTGTATATATGAAAATATTTATAAAATCAATTTTTTGTAGTAGTCCCAAATTGGAAAATAAAGAGCTGTCCTTCAGTTGAGGAATTAATAAACAAATTAAGATAAATTAATGTAATGTCATTAGAAATAATGAAATACATGGATAGTTTTAAAGGAAATTGGGAAGACCTTTATGAACTGATACAAAAAGAAGTAGGCAAAACTAGAGGATAATTTATACAATAACACTTTATAAATTATAAAAATGACTTTGCACTACTGAGTCTATATTCCAAAAAGGTCATAAAAATGGAGAAAGGACCCATACATGCAAAAATATTTGTAGCAGCCCTTTTTGTAGTAACAAGGAACCTGGAAAACGAGTGGATGCCCATTTGTTGGAGAATGGCTGAATAAGTTATGGTATATGAATGTAATAGAAGATTTTTTTATAAATTGTATATTGGATTGTTTATTTTCTAGAGGAAGGAGATCGGGGGAAGGGAAGAAGAAAACTTTGGAACATAAAATTTTGCAAGAGTGAATGTTGAAAACTATCTTTGCATGTTTTTTTTTTTTTAAATAAAGTTATTGTTCCAGTTTTTTCACATCCCCTTCAACATTTGCTGTTATCTTTTCCTGTCATCTTAGCCAATCTGAAAGATATGTAGTGGTATCTCAGTGTTGTCTTAATTTGCATTTCTCTGATTAATAGTGATTTGGAACACTTTTATATATATGACTAGAAATAGTTTCAATTTCTTCATCTGAAAATTGTCTATTCATATCCTTTGACCATTTATCAATTGGAGAATGGCTTGAATTCTTATAAATTTGAGTTAATTCTGGATGTATTTTAGAAATGATGCTTTTATTAAAACCTTTAAATGTAAAAATGTTTTCCCAGTTTATTGTTTCCCTTCTAATCTTGTCTTCATTAGTTTTGTTTATACAAACACTTAATATAATCAAAATTATCTATTTTTGTGATCAATAATGGTCTCTAGTTCTTCTTTGACCAGAAATTCCTTCCTCCTCCACAAATCTGAGAGGTAAACTATCCTATGTTCCTCTAATTTGTTTATAATCTCATTTTTTATGTCTACATGATGAACCCATTTTGACCTTATCTTGGTCATGTGTTAGGTGTGGTTCAATGCCTATTTCTGCCATACTAGTTTACAATTTTCCCAGCAGTTTTTGTCAAATAGTGAGTTTTTATCCCCAAATCTGGGATCTTTGGGTTTGTCAAACACTAGATTACTATAGTCTTTAACTATTTTGTCCTGTGAACCTAACATATTCCACTGATTAGTGGAACCGTGAACGGATCCAACCATTCTGAAGAACTATTTGGAACTATGCTCAAAAAGTTACCAAACTGTGCATACCCTTTGACCCAACAGTGTTTCTACTGGGCTCATATCCCAAAGAGATCTTAAAGAAAGGAAAGGGACCCACGTATGCAAGAATGTTTATGGCAACTCTATTTGTAGTGGCAAGAAACTGGAAACTGAGTGGATGCCCATCAATTGGAGAATAGCTGAATAAATTATGATATATGAATGTTATGGAATATTATTGTTCTGTAAGAAATGACCAACAGGATGATTTCAGAGAGGCCTGGAGAGACTTATATGAACTGATGCTAAGTGAAATGAGCAGAACCAGGAGATCATTATACATGGCAACAACAAAACTAGATGATGATCAATTCTGATGGACGTGGCTCTCTTCAACAATGAGATGGTTCAAACCAGTCCAATTGTTCAGTGATGAAGAAAACCATCTACACCCAGAGAGAGGACTGTGGAAACAGAGTGTGGACCACAACTTATCACTTTCACTTTTATTGTTGTTGTTTGCTTGCATTTTGTTTTCCTTCTCAGGTTTTTTTTTCTTTCTAGATCCAATTTTTTCAGCAAGATAACTATATAAATATGTATACATATATTGGATTTAACATATTTAACATGTATTGGATTACCTGCCATCTAGGGGAGTGGGTGGGGAAGAGGAGGGAAAAATTTGGAATACAAAGTTTTGCAAGGGTCAATGTTGAAGAATTACCCATGGATATGTTTTGCAAATAAAAAGCTTTAATTTTTATTTTATTTTATATATTTTATTTTATTTTATAATAACTTTTTATTGACAGAATCCCATGCCAGGGTAATTTTTTACAGCATTATCCCTTGCACTCGCTTCTGTTCCGATTTTTCCCCTCCCTCCCTCCACTCCCTCCCCCAGATGGCAAGCAGTCCTATATATGTTAGATATGTTGCAGTATATTCTAGATACAATATATGTTTGCAGAACCGAACAGTTCTCTTGTTGTGCAGGGAGAATTGGATTCAGAAGGTAAAAATAACCTGGAAAGAAAAACAAAAATGCCAATAGTTCACATTCATTTCCCAGTGTTCTTTCTTTGGATGTAGCTGCTTCTGTCCATCATTTATCAATTGAAACTGAGTTAGGTCTCTTTGTTAAAGAAATCCACTTCCATCAGAATACATTCTCAAACAGTATCATTGTTGAAGTGTATAATGATCTCCTGGTTCTGCTCATTTCACTTAGCATCAGTTCATGTAAGTCTCTCCAAGCCTCTCTGTATTCATCCTGCTGGTCATTTCTTACAGAACAATAATATTCCATAACATTCATATACCACAATTTATCCAGTCATTCTACAATTGATGGGCATCCATTCACTTTCCAGTTTCTAGCCTCTACAAACAGGGCTGCCACAAACATTTTGGCACATACAGATCCCTTTCCCTTCTTTAATATTTCTTTGGGATATAAGCCCAGAAGTAGCACTGCTGGATCAAAGGGTATGCACAGTTTGATAACTTTTTGGGCATAATTCCAGATTGCTCTCCAGAATGGTTGGATTCGTTCACAACTCCACCAACAATGCATCAGTGTCCCAGTTTTCCCGCATCCTCTCCAACATTCATCATTATTTTAAAAAGCTTTAATTTAAAAAAGAAAGAAAGAAAGAAAAGAAAGCAATTGTTGTCAATAAATAAATAAATAAAATTTTAAACAAATGCTAAGCAAGCTGATTTCAGAAAAAACCTGAAAAGACATGAATTGATGCTGAGTGAAGTGAGCAGAACCAAGAGAACATTGTACATAGTAATGATGATAACTCAAGCCAGCTTGCTCTCTACCTAAGAACAAAATTTGTTTATCCATTCTAAGATCATTCCCCGAAATCTCCCCTGATTTTGTCCTTCAATTATCTCTCCCTACTCCTCCTTGATCTTATCCTTCAAGTATCTTTTGCTACTCCTCTCTGATTTTGTCCTTCAAGCATTCTCCCCCACTTCTTCCTGATCTTATTTTTCAAGCAAAACATCTCCCCAACTATTTGTCAAAACAACTCTCCTGATTTCTACCCTCTGCGTCCTTCAGTCTATAAAAATAGCTCCTTCCCAAAATATAATTGGATTTTGTCCAAGACCTTTACTCATTAATAAAGGTACCTTTTGGCAGGGAGAACACCTCATTTTGACTCTTCACAATATTTGTGCCTCATCTTTACTCTCCCAAACCTCATCACATGACTACATCAATAAGAACAAGATTATCTTCTGATCAACTGTGATGGACTTGGCTCTTCTCAGCAATGTGGTGATCAAAGACAATTGCAATAGACTTGGAATAGAAAATGTCAGCCACATCTTAAGAGAGAACTATGGAGACTGAATATGGATTAAAATATAGTAGTATTTTCACCTTTTTTTGGTTGTTTTTCTTTGTCATGATTTTTTCCCTTTTGATCTGATTTTTCTCACATAACATGGCAAATATGGAAATATGTTTAAAAGACTGCACATATTTAACCTATTTCAGATTACTTGCTGTCTTTGGGAAGAAGGAGGTAAGGCAGGAGGGAGAAAATTTGAATGCAAAGTCATATAAAAATGAATGTTGAAAATTATTTTTACATGTATTTGGAAAAATAAAATACTATTGAAAATTTTAAAAATTGAAATGACTGAAAGTCTTTAGAAATCTGGTCAATTCAAGGAAAAAACATTTAGTCCAGAAAACTTAAAATGAAAAATGTCTCTCCTTTCCTGACAGATAGGTGATAAGCTGAAAATGCATAAAGAAATATACATTTTCAGCCATGATCAAAGTAAGATTTTATTTTGCTAGACTATACAAATTTGTCTTGAGGAATTTTTATTTTGTTTTGTTTTGTTTTAGGTTTTTGTTGTTATTATTCAATAGGGATGGGGGTAGTAAGAGGATAGATTATAAATACATGTGAAAAGCTGATTTTATTTTATTATTTTTTCCTATCCTCTATTTTTTATTATTAAAGCTTTTTATTTTCTTTTTCTTTTTGCTGAGGTAATTGGGATTAAGTGACTTGCCCAGGGTCACACAGCCAGGAAGTGTTAAGTGTCTGAGGCCACATTTGAACTCAGGTCCTCTTGACTTCAGGGCTGGTGTTCTATCCACTGCATCACCTAGCGGCCCCAAAGCTTTTTATTTTCAAAACATACACATGGATAATTTTCAACATTCACTTTTGCAAAATCTTGCGCTCCTAATTCTTTCTCTTCCTTCTCCCCACTCCCTCCCCTAGACAGCAAGTAATCCAATACAGGTAAAACATGTGCAATTCTTTTATATATTCTTCCACAATTATCATGCTGCACACACACACACACACACACACACACACAGACACACACACACACACACACCAGCTCAATTTATTTCTGTTTTGTGGGAGAGTTCATCCCCATCACAGTTAAAATGACTAATTCTGTATTTCTCGCCATCTTTTCCCTGTTATACTTTTCTCTTTCCTTTCCTCCTTTCCCTCCTTCCCAATATTTTGCTTCTGCCATCTCTCTCTCAAACAGCCGTCCCCTTTTACAGCCCTTCCCCCTTTCTTATACCTTCCCTCTTCTACTTCAGTTCTCAATTCTATTAACCTTCCGTTTCCTTTTCCCTTTCCCCTCCTACTTTCCTATAGAGTGAGACTAAGATTCTCTGTGAAGTTAAGTATGTCTGATATTTTCTCTTTGAGCCAAATCTGATGAAAGTAAGATTCACTTAGTGTTCCTCCCCTTCCCTTCTTTCCAATTGTAATAGGTCGAAAAGCTGATTTTAGAAAGGCCTACAAAGATTTACTGAATTGATGCTGAGTGAAGCAAGCAGAACCAGGAAAATGTACACCGCAACAGCAAGATTGTTCGATGATCAGTTATGATAAATTTGGATACAATTGGCAATCCCAATAAACTTTGGGTGGAAAATGCCATCTGCAGTCAGAGAGAGAACTATGGAGACTGAATGTAGATCAAAACATACTATTTTCTGTTTGTGGCAGCCCTTTTTGTGGTGGCTAGAAACTGGAATTTGAATGGATGCCCATCAATTGGAGAATAGCTGGGTAAATTGTGGTATAGGAATGTAATGGAATATTATTGTTCTGTAAGAAATGACCAGCAGGATGGTTTCAGAAAGGCCTGGAGAGACTTACATGAACTGATGCTGAGCAAAATGAGCAGGACCAGTAGATCATTATATATTTCAACAACAATACTATATGATGATCAATTCTGATGGACGTAGCTCTCTTCAACAATGAGATGAACCAAGTCAGTTCCATTTGTTCAATAATGAAGAGAACCACTACATCCAGTGAAAGAACTATGGGAAATGAGTGTGAACCACACTCCGTTTTTGTCCACTTGCATTTTTTATTTCCTTCTCAGATTATTTTTACCTTATTTCTAAGTCCAATTTTTCTTGTGCAGCAAAATAACTGTATAAATATGTATACATATATTGTATTTAACATAAACTTTAACATATTTAACATGTATTGGTCTCCCTGTCATCTAGAGAAGGGAGTGCGGGGAAGGAGGGGAAAAGTTGGAACAGAAGATTTTGCAAAGGTCAATGCTGAAAAATTATCCATGCATCTATCTTGTAAATAAAAAGCTATAATAATAAAAAAACATACTATTTATACCTTTTTTTCTTGTTTTTCCCCCTTTTTTTTCTCTCCCAAAATGATCCATATGAAAATATGAAAAAATGAATGTACATATATGACAAAAAATGTTTTACATGTAACTGAAGAAAATAAAAAATAATTTAAAAATCATGTGAAAATAATTTTAATAAAGAATTGACATCTAATGTTGTAGCTGATACAACTCCTTCAATTTGTTGTGTGAAGGAGGTTCAGAAATCAGCAGTAGCAGCAATAGTGTGGCTCAGTCCCCAGATTCACAGCAGAATGTCTTGCCAATCATTTAGGTCAGCCTGCAGAATAATAACCAGAGCAGGAATCCTAGACCAAATTTACTTCCCCTGAAAATCAGAATGGATCAAACAGAAGACAATGATCTCATGAGGCAACATAGAATATTAAAACAAAGTCAAAAGGTTGGGAAAAAAGTGAGAAACTATAAAGCATCTCATTTATAATCTTAGGGAATTGTTTTGAGCACTAGAGATTAAGTTCAAGGTCACATAACCAATATGTGTCAGAGGCTAGACTTGAACCCAGAACAGATTCTTCCTAGCTCTAAGGGAGGCTCAATAAATTTTGTAGAAAAAGTACTTGGAAATGTTGGTTCTACATCAAAAGGGGAGGAAGAAGGTGGAAACTGTGAACACCTAAATAATAACCCACTTGTAAACGCCTATGTGACAGAGAACATATAAGTTGTAGAGTGAACTATGACCAAATAAGGTAAATGCTCATGGGAGATGTAATCAGGGTGAGGGAACTCACACTTGCATTGTGGTGGGTTGTAACCTTTTGGCACCCAGCCTTTGGGGAATCAAGGGAGGGACCTGTGTTTCAGAATGGGGTAGAAAAAGTTGTACTTTGATACATTAAGAATGTGCCTACTTTGGATACCATTCTTGCAAGATTATGAATAAAAATCTTTTCCTGGCTACATCAGCAAATCTGCAAAGTCCCTGTTAAGGCCCTTTGTTTCTTATAATTTCACCCTGCTTCCTCTCAGAATATTTGATACTGATATTTAATGTGAGATTTTATGGTTTCTCAAGCCCTTTTGATGAGGTCGAAATAGCAATACCTAGTTTGAAATAAACATGTGACAAATTGACAATGGACATTTTTTTTTAAATTTTGAAAAATATTTTTTTACATTATCCCTTGTACTCACTTCTGTTCCGACTTTTTCCCTCCCTCCTCCCCTCCCCCAGATGGCAAGCAGTCCTTTACATGTTAAATAGGTTACAGTATATCCTAGATACAATATATGTGTGCAGAACCAAACAATTCTCTTTTTGCACAGGAAGATTTGGATTCAGAAGGTATAAATAACCTGGGAAGAAAAACAGAAATGCAGATAGTTCACATTCGTTTCCCAGTGTTCTTTCTTTGGGTGTAGCTGCTTCTGTCCATCCTTGAGCAATTGAAACTGAGCTAGATCTTCTCTATTGAAGAGATCCACTTCCATCAGAATACATCCTCATACAGTATTGTTGTTGAGGTATATAATGATCTCCTGGTTCTGCTCATTTCACTTAGCATCAGTTCATGTAAGTCTCGCCAGTCCTCTCTGTATTCATCCTGCTGGTCATTTCTTACAGAATAATAATATTCCATAACGTTCATATACCACAATTTACCCAGCCATTCTCCAATTGATGGGCATCCATTCGTTTTCCAGCTTCTAGCCACTACAAACAGGGCTGCCACAAACATTTTGGCACATACAGGTCCCTTTCCCTTCTTTAGTATCTCTTTGGGGTATAAGCCCAGTAGTAGCACTGTTGGGTCAAAGGGTATGCACAATTTGATAACTTTTGGGGCATAATTCCAGATTGCTCTCCAGAATGGTTGGATTCGTTCACAATTCCACCAACAATGTATCAGTGTCCCAGTTTTCCCACATCCCCTCCAACATTCAGCATTATTTTTTCCTGTCATCTTAGCCAATCTGACAGGTGTGTAGTGGTATCTCAGAGTTGTCTTAATTTGCATTTCTCTAATCAATAGTGATTTGGAACACTCTTTCATATGACTACAAATAGTTTCAATTTCATCATCTGAAAATTGTCTGTTCATATCCTTTGACCATTCATCAATTGGAGAATGGCTTGATTTCTTATAAATTAGAGTCAATTCTCTATATATTTTGGAAATGAGGCCTTTACAATGGACATTTTCTTGCCAAAAGGAAGGTTTATTTAGGAGAAGAGTTTATAGACAAAAATAAGAGATAAAAGAGGCACACCAGGAATGACAAATATGAAATAGAATTGGGAGAGTTTGTAGTTAGCAAGGAAAAAGACAAGTTCCCCTGGGGAACTCATAATTAACCAGGAGAAAGGAAGTACTCCATGAGGTGGCAGAATGCCATTGACTGGCAGGATTGACTGGCCAGAGTTAGCTAGAATAAGGAGGAAGGCGTCATTAAAGGGAGGCACTATGAGGAGGAACAGAGAGTACCCATAGTGGGCTTAAGTGCTGAAGAGAACTTATCATAAGCAGATCTTTCATAGGGGAAATATAGCCTTGGGGGTTTCTCAGGTACAAAGGCAAGACAAGCACTTGGCAGACCAGATCCCAGACCTGTCTAAAGGTATGCCAGTGAAGATAGTCTGAGAAAGTTTAACTCCTTAATTTATGGTAATAAGACAGTCTGGGAAAGCTGTGTTATCATCAAGGTTGTCTCAAAGGTTATTGTGAATGTCTTTAAATATGCTAACTAGATTGGAGGCAGGATGGATGAATTAACAATAGACTATCTTCATATTATTCCATGTGAACAGGATTTGGCAGCTCACATCACTTTGCCCAGAATAAACCTTGAGGTTTGGATCAAGTTCTATTATCAACATTTTACAAATAGAGAGAGAGAGAGAGAGAGAGAGAGAGAGAGAGAGAGAGAGAAGGAGGGAGACAGAGACAGAGACAGAGACAGAGACAGAGAAAGAGAAAGAGAGAGAGAGAGAAAGAGAGAGAGGATTATGTGACTTGTATAGGGTCATGCAATTTAGTGTCAGAACTGAGAACAGAACACAGGTCTCTTGACTAACATTCATTCTCTCCATTATACCATGCTGCCTCTTATAAAAAATATTAGGGTGTTTTGCAGTTTACAAGGCAGTTTTTGCAATGCCCTAATGTAATTCCTGACTCAACATTATCTCTGGGGTTGTCCAGTTCAGATCACAATCATATTCACGGCTACTAAAACCAGTTCCAACCCCACTTCCCCCTCACTGCTCTGAACTTGGTTTGACACACACTTGGGCCTCCTTCTGAGGCACATTTATTTGTTAAGACTAGTGAGCCATGTTCATCAGATTAATAGGGTTGTTGAAGGTGTGAAAGTAACACAATTGCTCAGCTCAGCAGAGTAGTTATTCAGAGGTAGTGAAGTCCTATGGGAATAACTCATGACCTAATTTCAAGACCAGCAAGGTAACATACCTGCAGGTTAGAATTCTGAGAGAAGAGCCCTTTCCTCATACCAACAACTTCTTTCCCTACAAAACCTCTGGGAAGACAATCTCCAGGTTTATGCGCCCTAGCTAATGATGACATTAAACTAAACTTGCAGCTGAAAATGAGGTGATTTATGAAGTGTCACCAAATGATGGCACCCAAAATTTGGAGTTTGGTCATGTGAAGAATTCACAATGGCCATTCTCTTTGGTAAAAAGGTAAATTTATTTAGGGAAGAGATTACAAACAAAATGAAGGGATACAATGGACACTGGGAATGGTAGATATGAAATAGAGTGGGAGAACATGCGAAAGGCAAGTTCCTCAGTGGAACTCACAATTACCCAGTGGAAAGGGAGCACCCCATGAGGTGGGGCATGCTCTTAGCTGGAAGGCTAAGTCCTGAAAGGGACTTAGCCCCCTAAAGGAGTTAGCTATAAGAAGGAGAAGTGGGGTTGGGAAGCAGAGTAGAGTTAGGGGAGGTATCAAGTGATATGTAGGAAGAAGAAAGACACCCCAAGTCAGAAGGCTGTGGTGGGCTGACCCAGGACAGAGTGGTGGCCATGAGATGGCCGATAAGTAGATTTTATAAGGAAAATTTAACCTCAGGGTCATGACTGGGATTTCTTTTCTTTTCTTTTTTTTTTTTTAATAACTTTTTATTGATAGAACCCATGCCAGGGTAATTTTTTTACAGCATTATCCTTTGCACTTACTTCTGTTCCAATTTTTCCCCTCCCTCCCTCCACCCTCTCCCCCAGATGGCAAGCAGTCCTTTACATGTTGAATAGGTTATAGTATATCCTAGATACAATATATGAATGCAGAACCGAACAGTTTTCTTATTGCACAGGGAGAAATGACTGGGATTTCTGACAGGGTATGGCAAGGTGAGATTGCTCAAGACCTCTACAGAAGATGGGTCTCGGGGTGTTAAGGACCATCCCTAAGTGAAGGGGCAGGTCAATTCTCCAAGAGCCTCCATAGCTGTGAATCATAACACTTGAAGGAGTTGCAAAGCAGCCTTTACTAAAGCAGATGTTCCTTGTGGACTGGGAATGAGATAAATTGGAGGCAGAGGGAAGAGGAGAGAGGTCAGACAATGCAACTGGCCTCTCAGTCTCCTGGTATCGTCGTCATCCTCTCACAGAAAGAGATCCATTCTACAGGTCTGAGTTAGACCTCCAGCAGCCACTGGCAGGTGGCTCCCGTATCACAACATCAGGAGTTTGACATCACTTGGATTTCAGACTGGACCACCTCCTCAGAGGTTGGGACCATGTTGTTAAACTGATCTTTATCAGTGCTTTTTATGAGAAACGCTGAAAAGTTGGGTTTCCACATGCTGCAGGCTTTGAGGTATATGGGATAGTGGGTACCACTGACCAAGAGGTTTTCAGAAAAGGAGAAGTTAAGGAAGATTAGGATTCATAGAACAACTAAGTGATCAATAGAAGCCTTGAGAAAACAAGAAATTGAGAAGCTAGGAAGACACAAGTGGGTTTAGCCAATCAGAAAGATTCTGGTGATTTTGAGAAAACCACAAACTTATGATAATAGCTCATCCAGCCCAAACGAGTTCGGGTCAATGACCTGACTTGACTAAATCACTTCTGTGCCGTTTAATAGGCTAATTAAATATTGAACAACACATCCCAGAAGAGGAGTTTTCCACCATTTTTGAATATGGGATGTATGATTGGGGGGACATGTTTTATACATATTAAGGGGAAACATGTAGTGGTCATATCAGAAAGACTGTAACCCGGATGAAATGGACCAATCCTTTCTCGGAAGGGAGGAGCTGCGTCACATGAGCAAGTATAAAGGTTCCCCCATTTCTGTATTCAATGCTCCTTCTTCCCAAAGAGGAGTGGGGCCCGCTTCTGGTCAAAAATGTTAAGATAATTCCTTTAAGATTCTTCTTTAATAAATTTTCCTTGATATCTGATTTTCAGTGTCAAGAGTGTTATTTTTAACATCTTCCATCTGCTTGCCTCAGGAATCAATTCTTTAGTTTTTCTTGGTCTGAAACACCATTCAGGAACTCATCAAAAGGACTTGTACAAAATAGTGTATAAATGTGTTATTTCCCCCAAACCCCCAGCACACAATTCTACAATGAAGAAAAAACAAGGAGAAATTTTGATGTGAATCCTAAATCAGCTCATTGTAAGAAATTGCTAAAAGGAGCCTGTCCTGTTCTTATTATCAAATCATAATCATTTCAGTTCTCCCAGATTGTCTTGTTAGCACAGAATAATGAGAAGCAAGAACTCCTAATCAGCTCATCTGCTTCCCATTGTTAGAATTCCAACCTTGATCAGCATATCTTTAGATAAACAAACTCCTTCCTGGTTCCTCCCTTACTCCTTAAGATTCCCCCTCCCTCCCAGTCTTTAAAAGTCACAGTTCCCCCCCCTTTCCCCAAAAGCAAGTTGCTCAATAGGTATGACTCTGCCTTGCCCAGTCATGCTGGTTTGAGCCTGTGAGCTATTTCATGAAAGTAAATGGCAAGCCTTTATAACCTGTGATGGATGTTTCTTTATGCTGAGAAATGAACCAACATTATTTTATAATAAATTTTTGTAATTATGATCTTCCAAATCTATTTCATATTATCATTCCTGGTACTTTTATTTTTACATCAAATTCACACCAAACTATTAATACTAGCTAATTGAGTTAAACCACTTAAGACTACTTTTATATTCAGTTTAACAAATGTTTTTAAAGTAAGGATTGTACTAGGTAGGGATGTAAAGACAAAAATCGTAAAAACATTCAGGATATAACACAGGGATAAATAAATAAACAGTAATAACTTAAAGATCAGAAAAGATTTTCCATATGAGATGGATCTGAGCTGAACGTTGAAAGATGCAAAGGACTCCACGAGGAAGAAATGAAAAAAGAGTGTATTCTAGAGAGACAGAAGATGGATGGAATATGGGTTCTAGCAATATTAAATACTTCAGGTTGACTGTAAGGTACAGTGTGTAAAGGGCAATAGTGAAAAACTATAGAAAAATACCAGAATTAGCAGGCTGTTGTTTTATACTAGAGGGAATAAGGGACCATAGAAAATTTGAGTAACATACCTTTGAAAGCACCAAATCTGTTAGAATTCCAGAGCTATGAGTTGCCTGAGGGGTATTGAAAGCAGTTACAAAGGAACTATGGAAATCCAATTTAAAAAAGAAGAGTCCCATTGCTTCTGAGCCTCCCCCCAACTTTCTCTGTGGACTTTCAGTTATTATGTGAAACTGTTGAGGTTCAGAAGGGATGCCAAAAGGTTTGGGGTCACAGACTGGTGTCCTGAGGTGTCTCCAAAGAATTTGCAGGCTTGAATCCTTCTCCAAGTCTAGAGGCAAAGTTTATTGTAATTGTAACGCCAACTAAAGCAGGCTAAATTCCAAAAGAATTTAGCAAAGGATCAAGAGAAGGGAGACAATTTTATCCTGTTATCCAGTTCTTCATGTCATTGATATGCTAATTTTATGGCATAGAAGTAGAACTGAGGAAGGGGTCTCAGAAATTTGATTGTCTCTGACCAGCAAATCTAGGACTAGGAGATCTAGGAAGGCAGAAGACTTCAGAATCATTGACAGAAAGATTGTCAGAATAATAGCACTCTAAGATTAGAAAGTCTCAGGATCACTCATATGTCTTCCCTAAAGTCTAAGGGAAGAAAATGCAATATTATTGTATTCCTAGGCCAGAAGCCTTTTACAATCATTGATGGACAGATTATTAGAACAACAGAACTCTAAGGTGGAGGAAGTGGGGAGCTCCTTATTGCTGTTTCCCCTAAAAGTTATACTCCTTCAAAACAATTAAATAACTGCTTCTTAAAGTTGTCCCTTCCATAATACTTTCTCTTAGTTAAAATGCATTTAACCCAGCCCCCTACTCCACTCTGGTGGCCCCCTTGGGCTAAAAGACGCTAGTTTTTGCTGTTTTGGTGGTCTTGTTTATTTCAGGTTGACATATCTGATGTCAGAAAGAAAAATTTGAAGACTCTTGCCCAACCTCAGAAGCTTGGTTCTACTGGGGCCCTTTTGTGTTCTAGGCAAGATTCATCTCAAGTAGAAGAGGGTACAGCTTCTAGGGGAAATAGAATAGTGATGAGGTCCCCTAACCTTAGAGTGCTTTTGTTCTACCAATCTGTCTCTCAATAATTCTAATGGCTTCCAGCTTTAGGATAGTCCTGCAAACCCTGCTGACTGTCAGATAATCTGCTGGTCAGTGATAACTTAAGTTCCTTAGGCAATAGACCACCCTCAATTCTACCTCTGGGCCATAAAATTAGCATATCAATCACATGAATTTGTCTTCTTGCTCCTGCTTCTTTGCTAAATTCTCTTGGAATTTAGCCCTTTTCAATGGTCGTTGTAATTACAATATACTTTGCCCCTTGACTTAGAGATAGGATCAAGCCTGCAAATTCTTTTGAGACACCTCACAACATCAGTCTGTGTCCCCAACCTTTCTCCTTTCTGAATCTCAACACTGTTATATCCTATTATCACACCCTTCCCTCTCTCTAACCTCCTCTAACCACAGGGGGAGGAGGAAAAGCAGTAACACAGACATATAAACACACTCAGCACATTTAACACAATGATATTCCACAAAGGCAAAAATACAAAACTAATGCCCAGTAGCCATCCTTTTATAGGGACTCGTTGGAGTGGCTATATATGGTCCACAATTATAAGCCCAGGAACCATGTCAGAGAATGGATTCAAAAATGGCCTTAGGTCTGTGTCAAATTAACTGAGTGAAGACTATCTAATGGGAATATAGCTTTAAACTATACCTTAATTGTGACTTGAGACTTTATAATAACAAGTAGAGCTATAGCTAATTAGCATTTAAGTACCTATTTTAAAGCCAATTTGTTCTTTTATTTCTGGGATAGATTTCTATGATTATGTTGAGTTTGGGAAAGGGACCCCAAAATTTTGGGATCACAGACAGTGTGGTGAGGTGTCTGAAAAGAATTTGCAGGCTTGAACCCACTTCCTAGTCAAAGGGCAAAGTTTTATTGTAATTATAACATCAATTGAAGCAGGCTAGATTCTAAAAGAAATTAGTAAAGGGCTAAGAGAGAGGAGAAAGTTTTATCTAGATTTCTATCATTGACATGCTAATTCTACGGCCCAGGGATAGAGAAAGTGGTCTCCAGAATTTGGTTCTCAATGACCAATAGAGTATCATGATTGTCTCAGGAGTTTGGTCCTGAGTCCAGAAGCTATCTGACAATCAGCAGTGAATTAAGGAATCCTCTATTCAGAATCAGATTGTCGTTCTCAGATTGGATGTGGGAAGTCCTTGAGGCAGACTCCAAAGCCAGAAGATTTAGAGTTACTGACTTATCGTTAGAATAGAAGCCCCCTTAAAATCAGGTGACCTCCAAGAATTTCAAGGGAATTAATGAAAAAAAATCAAATGCAGGTGGCCTAGCTGTACCAGATCTAAAATTATATTATAGAGCAGCAGTTAACAAAACCATTTGGTACTGGGTAAGGAAAAGATTAGTTGATCAGTGGAATAGGTTAGGTTCAAAGGATAAAACAGTTAATAACTATAGCAACCTAGTGTTTGACAAACCCAAAGACCCCATCTTTTGAGATAAGAACTTACTGTTTGACAAAAATTGCTGGGAAAATTGGAAACTAGTATGGCAGAAACTAGGCATCAACCCACACTTAACACCATACACCAAGATAAGGTCAAAATGGGTTCATGATTTAGGCATAAAGAATGAGATTATAAATAATTTAGAGGAACACAGGATAGTTTACCTCTCAGACCTATGGAAGAGGAAAGAATTTATGACCAAAGAAGAATTAGAGATCACTACTGATCACAAAATAGAAAATTTTGATTATACCAAACTGAAAAGTTTTTGTACAAACAAAACTAATGCAGACAAGCAATAAACTGGGAAAGCAATAAGGGAAGCAATAAACTGGGAAAACATTTTTACAATCAAAGGTTCTGATAAAGGCTTCATTTCCAAAATATATAGAGAATTGACTCTAATTCATAAGAAATCAAACCATTCTCCAATTGATAAATGGTCAAAGGATATGAACAGACAATTCTCAAAGAAATTGAAACTATTTCTAGCCATATGAAAAGATGCTCCAAGATATTATTAATCAGAGAAATGCAAATTAAGACAACTCTGAGACACCACTACACACCTGTCAGATTGGCTAGAATGACAGGGAAAGACAATGCAGAATGTTGGAAGGGATGTGAGAAAACAGGGACACTGATACATTGTTGGTGGAATTGTGAACACATCCAGACATTCTGGAGAGCAATCTGGAATTATGCTCAAAAAGTTATCAAATTGTGCATACCCTTTGATCCAGCAGTGTTTCTACTGGGCTTATACCCCAAAGAGATACTAAACAAGGGAAAGGGACCTGTATGTGCCAAAATGTTTGTGGCAGCCCTGTTTGTAGTGGCCAGAAACTGGAAACTGAATGGATGCCCATCAATTGGAGAATGATTGGGTAAATTGTGGTATATGAATGTTATGGAATATTATTGTTCTGTAAGGAATGACCAGCGGGATGATTTCAGAAAGACCTGGAGAGACTTACACGAACTGATCCTGAGTGAAACGAGCAGGGCCAAGAGATTATTATACATTTCAACAATAATATTATATTATGATCAATTCTGATGAACCTGGCCATCCTCAGCAATGAGATGAACCAAATCAGTTCCAATGGAGCAGTAATGAACTGAACCAGCTACCCCCAGCAAAAGAACTCTGGGAGATGACTAAAAACTATTACATTGAATTCCCAATCCCTATATTTTTGCCCACCTGCATTTTGGATTTCCTTCACAGACTAATTGTACACTATTTCAGAGTCTGATTCTTTTTGTACAGCAAAATAACAGTTTGTACATACAAAATAACAGTTTTGTATTTAATTTATACTTTAATAGATTTAACATGTATTGGTCATCCTGCTATCTAGAGGAGGGGGTGAGGAGAAGGAGGGGAAAAATTGGAACAAGAGGTTTGGCAATTGTCAGTGCTGTAAAGTTATCCATACATATAACCTGTAAATAAAAGGCTATTAAAATAAAAATTTTAAAAATATATATCACAAAAAATAAATAAATAAATAAAAATAAAATCAGGGCACCTCAAAACCATTGCTGTCTCCCCTAAAAGCCATATTATATCAATTAGAATGTAAGCCCAGACTCCTGCAAAAAATGGGAGAAAAGGTCAAGTGGGGGATAGAGGTCTTCTGTGTTCAGGCTACTTAATGTTGTGTTTTGCAGTTTTTACTTTGCACTCCTTTTACTGACAAACACCTTGTCAGATGGCAGATGCCCTTTCTTGCAAGATTGTAATAAACAGCTTTTTACTCTTTCTTACTCTGAGAATCTGATTGTTTTTGTGGTCGATACTGTCCCACACAGTTTGGCGGCTCCTTCTGGGATATTTCCTGTTCTTGAAGAGTCTCTCTAGTATCAAATCCTTGGCAGGCACCCTCCAAAGGGTTCTGTGGTGTTCCTTGGACTTGGCTCAGGAACTGTCGCTCCAATCGAGTAAACTCCCCAAGAGAGACACTAGGTAAAGAATTAATTCAACCCAGGAGATAAGCCAGCTGAGGAATGTTTGAAATCATTCGGGTAAATTGTGCAGCACAGCCCAGAAGGCAAAAACTGTTGGTGGGGAGAGATACTAACTTTCCTCTGCCAAGCAACTGATGAGCCTTCTGGATATTGGGAAAATCCTAGGCGGTTCGAGTCCATAAGGATTCTCCTGTTTTACTTTGGTAAGATTGAGTGAGTCTTCCATTAAAAGAGGATAAAATACTGTGAACCTTAGGAAAGAAAAGTAGCTGTCTCTAAATCTATCTGGTGTTCCTGGAAGATAGCTCTTTAGGAAGAATTGGGATTAAATATATGGGGATTAAATATTGTTGTTTTGTTTTGATAGATAATCAGCTCACTCTGAGAAACTGTCCATTCTCCCTACTCGAGAGGAGCCTTCAAAACCCACCAGCCAGTTCCTAAGGCTTCTGCTCCAAAACTCCCCAAGGTGGGGCCAAGAAAGGGAGCTTGATTAATGTAGAGAAGAGCATGTATGTGTTTGTGTGTGTGTGTGAGCCTGTGTTTTGTCTTGTGTTTCTGTCAGCCAAATTACAAAGGAAAAGATTTGGTTATTTGGGATTTTTAAAGTGCTTTTTTCAATTTGTAATTGGACTTAAGCAAATAGCTTTTAGCTAGAAAAAGGAAGGACTAGTTCTGAAATTGGGAACGTTTTAAATTTCCACACCAAAAAGAAAAAAATCGACATTTCTGTGGACCTAGAACTGGCCAGTTTAGGTCTGCAGAAATAGATAAAGTTATAGAACTGTTAAAACATTTTAGCAGATTCTGGGAGTTGTGAGACTAAGTTTTAAGTTGCTTGGCAATGTCTGTCAGCTAAATTGAGTTGTGCTATTATATTTTTAAGTAGGCCTAATTTACATCATTACATCTGAGGGCCAAAATTTGAGACTTATAGAGGAAAAAAATTGCAGGAAAAAAAAATGCCCTCCCTGGGATTTTCCAAGCTTCTCAGGTTTGTATCCTGGTTAGGCTGGTATGTTAACTATACAAAAAAAGACACTGTACAGTTTAAAAACAAATCTTACACAGCCTTACATTTCAATTTTTTTTTTCTTTAAAAGGAGTGAGTTGTGTACAGGGGGGTTAAATGCTTTATAGACAAGAAAAAAACTGCTCTATAACCAAATTCTATAACCAGTTTGCACTGGTGCCCCAACACCTTTGACATGCCATCCCTCCCCCATACTTCCGGCATGGAGGACCACAGATCTGTAGCCAGACACCTAGATGTAAATTTTTCCGATCCTCTTTCCTCAGAGTTCTAAAGTCTGCCAGTTCTTAAAGTCCTGTGGATAGACTTAAAAGGCAGTTTTCTGCCACCTTAAATTTTAGGGCTGTTTAAATTGAAATTCTGATTCTGAATTCGTATGACATAATTACTATTAACTAATGCATGCTATAATTGTGAACTTTGTTTATTGTGGTATAAAATTTTGAGCAATATGTATATATTGATATGAAGTATTGTTACTAGAAATTTAAATCTGTATTTGATTGATTTTAAGTTAAAATTTTTGGTCCTCTGATAACTAGCCTAAAGAAGTCACATGTTTATATCTCCTAATTAGATAAAATATATTTAAGCTACTATGTTGGTTGCTAAATTGTGTATTGGGCAATTTGTAAAAATTATATGAGCTGTGCTTTAACATATTGTCAGCCCAATTGGGCTGTGTTAAAAATTTTATGAAATTTAGTCCAAAGCTATTTAGAATATTCAACTTAAAGGTTTGTCTTTCTTTCTCCCTTTAACAAAGAAGTAAAAGCAAGAAAATTTGGTGTATAGGAATATGTTTAATTGAAGAGCAAATTGTATCTGAAAGGTGTGTAATATATCTAGAGATAAATGGGAGGGTATTGAGGAGGTGTCCCTCTGTTGATGGATGAGACATCTTAACAAGGTTTGGGGGTCCCCAGGTCGGTGTCATAGGTATTGCAAAAGATTTCGCAGACCCAGTCTCCAAGTTAAGGGGCAAAGAGTTTTATTGATGCTGACAATGGCAGTGGGTTAGATTTCAGATTGAAGTAGCCAAAAATGGAGAGAGAGAACAACTTTATTCAGCCTCTCATGGCCTAACTCTAAAGAGTCTATCATTGGCATGTTGATTCTATGACCTGGCTAAGAAGTGGTCAGAATTAGATAGATTAGGAGTTTCCTGAGGCAGACTCCAAAGCCACAAGACCCAGGACCACTGACCCATTAGAACACAAACCTCCCTTCCCCCCCCAAGGTGAGGGGATCACAAAATCACATTACATTACCTCTAGAGAGAGGGAGTCTGGTTCCAGAATATTTAGGTTAGGTTTTGGTGAAATGACATCAGTGGGGAAACTGATGTAGGGGATGGGTGGAAGTTTTCCCTTGAGCTCAGCTGCTTTAAGAACGGTTAGTGAAATAACATTGGAACAAATTGTATTTAAGTATGGTATAGATGATTGATTCTGATAATACTTATAAGGTCTTATAAGAAATAATGAGGAAGGGATTGCAAATTGGGTAACAATTCCTTGCACCTGGGCATTTGCCGTCATGGGGAAAGTGGAAAGAATGAATCAGATCATTAAGAAATGGATTAATAAATTGATGTTAGAGACTAAATTGCCTTGGACCAAATGTTTGCCTATTGCTCTGTTAAAGAATTCGAACTGTTCCCAGAAGTGATCTGGGACTTTCCCATATGAGATGCTGTTTGGTTTGCCCTAAATTAGGCCCTTCAGAAACTGAGTAGGAAAGAAGGAACTGTATATACAGATTCCAAATATGCCTATGGGGTAATACATACATTTGGAAAAATTTGGGAGGAATGGGGCACATAGATAGTAAGAGAAAGGATTTAGCTCATGGTGAACTAATCAAACAAGTGTTAGAAAATTTATTGTTACCACCAGAAATATTGGTGGTACAAGTCAAAGGACACCAAAAGGGAAGTTCCTAGAAGCAAGGGTAAATAGACTTGCAGATAAAGAAGCAAGACTGTTGAGGTTGAGAAGGGATGCCAAAAGGTTGGGGTCACAGACTGGTGTCACAAGGTGTCTCAAAAGAATTTACAGGCTTGAACCCATATCCAAGTCAAGGGACAAAGTTTGTTGTAATTGGAACGCCAGTTGAAAAAGGCTGAAGTCCAGAAGATTTAGTAAGGAGCAAGCAAATTTATCTAGTTCATGTCATTGATATGCTAGTTTTATGGCTTAGAGGGAGAAATGAGGGGTGGTCTCTGGAATTTGGTTATCACTGACCAACAGACCTAGGACTATCCTAAAGCTAGAAGACTTTAGAATCATTGACAGACAAGATTGTTAGAATAATAGCATCCTGAGATTAGAGAGTCTCAGGATCACTAATATATCTTCCCTAAAGTTTAAGGAAAGAAATATTGTTATATTCCTAGGTCAGAAGATTTTTACAATCATTGACAGAACAATAGCATTCCTAGATCAAAAGGCCTCAGTATCATAGATTCCAAAACCAGAATAT
Source organism: Antechinus flavipes (assembly GCF_016432865.1). NCBI lineage: Eukaryota > Metazoa > Chordata > Mammalia > Dasyuromorphia > Dasyuridae > Antechinus > Antechinus flavipes. Next base: position 135,895,285 of record NC_067401.1, on the reverse strand, counting down.
TTAGAACCACTCTCAGGTTGCTAGAACAGAAGCCCTCTAAGGTCAGGGGACTTTAAAATTATTGCTGTCTCCCCCTGGAATCTATACTACATCATTTCCCCTCTTAAGCAGTTTGTATCTTCATTTGGGACAAAGGGATGAAGCCCTTATCTTCTGGAGCTGCTTCATGCTGATAAGGGGTGTAGAGCTGCCCCTTTGCCTAGTGGGGTCCAGACTGGGGGGAGGGTGGGTGCAGCACATGATTTGAAGATGGTGATGGCAGCATTGAGAGGGGTGATGGGAGTCAGAATCAATTAACCAACGATATTCAGGGTGAGCAAATAAGTGAAGTTCATAGCTTGGACTTGAAGGAAACAAATCTACCAATAGGAATGTTAGTTCTCAGGAGATTATGAAGAAGCTTCAAGGAAGGTGGTGTAGAATGATTGAGCTAGTTTGCCAGAATAATTTTGGAATGGAAATCCTACAATTATCATGTAGGTAAGGGATCCCTTTCCAGCAAAAAAAAAAAAAAAAAAAAAGAGGAGATAGGTTAGAGTTATTCCCCTGGGAGGTAGCTAGTACAAATGGAGAGGCATCCAGCGGGGAGATGGTGACATTTGGAAAAGGAGCCTTTGTAAATAATGCATTAGGTCACATATGTGGGCTCCCTTGAGGATGCTGAGGGCACACCCCACAATCCTGAATGCTCCTAGTGCCCATGGATTTCCCTAATCTGATTTATCTCCCCATTAGTGGGGGCCCACAAAGTTACACCGAGAGCTGGAGAGAAAATACTAGGAGCAAAATCTCATCCTTGGAGTGTTGGAAAAAGTGGGAAAAGAAAGAAAGAGGGAGAGGGAGAAGAAGAGGGGAAGGAAGAAGAGAGAGGAAGGAGGGGGAGGGGGAGAAGGACACAGGTAATTTCACCCTTCCTTTTTCAGTGTGTTTCCAGTGTTTCCAGAAGGCTTGCAGAAAAGTACTTTCAGGTCCTCTATAGGTTCACAGGAATATTCAAGAATATCTGCAGGAGAAGAAGTACCAGAAGTAGCACTTTTAATTTTAGAAACATGAATCCAGCTGGGGAAACCTTCGAGTTTGACTGAAGTTGGAGTGGTCAGAATGACCTTATAAGGCCTTTCCTACTGGGAGATTCTTCACTCAATTCTCTCGAGTCTCCAGACATAGTTTATTAAAGATTCACTTGAGGATGTGATTCATTTTCTCTACCTTCCCAGAAGACTGAGACTGCCAGGCAGAGTGGAGATGATAATTAATCTTAAGTGAGTATGATTTCCTTTAGCAAAACCCTCTAAGCCTTTTCAGTCTTATAAAGAAAGGCTTTTACCCATTAATAAAGATGTTAACAAAACCAAAAGCTGTTTGAAGCCCCCTGAAAGGGGGCACTAAATCTCCCTGCCAGTCCTCCCCAAATGTGTGCCCTTCCTCCAGATAGACTTCAGAATTTACTTGGGCACAAACTGGGCAGACCTGACAGATCTGTTTAATTATTTCTCCTAGCTTGTGAAGATTGAAGATAGGTTCCACAAGGGACTAGAGAGCATTTTCTTTCCAAGTTGGTAGCTTAGTATAGGCCAAAAAGAAGTTTCCATTGACTTGCCTCTGGGATTAGAAGCTGGCCTGAAGATGTCTGAGACCACCCAGAGGGGAAAAAGGTGTACCCCCTTTCTTTAGCAAAGGGCCTGTTCCTGGGAGCTACATGAAGGAGACTAAGAGTCAGGGAGCTGGGGAATTAAAGGTTCCATGGTCAAGGGCAAATGGCAGCAGCTCTAGCAGCTGAATCTGTAAGCCTGCTCCCCTTGACCTGAAGTGAACCCCCTTCTGGTGTCCTTTACAAGACATAATAGAAATTTCTCTAAGTCCATGGACAGTTCGCCATAATTGTTTTGTTGTCAAAAGTCCCCTTTCTTTCCATATAACCCCATGAGTGTACAAAATACATATTTGGAGTCTGTATCGATGTTCACTCTCATTCCTTTCCCCAGTTCCAAAGCCCTAATAAGGGCAATGGGTTCAGCTTTCTAGGCAAAAGTCCCAATGGGGAGTGGCTTAGAATAACCTGCCTTCCTTTTCCCCATTTTCAAGAAAACTGGACCCGACTTTAAACCATTCACCATCTGGGTGGACTGGAGTAGACAGAATCTCAAGCTTCCTCCCAATTATGAATATCACCCAACTGAGTGTTGCCAGGGAGCAGGGTGGAAGGGGTAAGGGTGTGACCACCCAGAGTCAGGTCGGGGGTGTCCAGCAGGAGAGCCTGGTATCTGGCAAGCCACTGAGGCTTCTAAAATGTTCTGAACCCGTTGTGGGGTCGGAACCCCCAGTGGCTGCCTAGGGTGAACTTGGAGGCTTCCTCAGCTAGAAGGGCTGTGGCGGCTAGCTCTAAGGCAGGGGGTTGCCCTCCAAAATCCAGTTTCTTTGAGAAGTAAGCAAGGGGTCCAGAGATCCCAGGATCTGGCCTCACCTTCCATCAATGTACTGTGTAAAAGGCTTTAGGTAGAGCTAAGACCAAGGCAAGAAATTAGCTTGGCTTTCAGTGTTCTAAAACCCTTGGCCTGATCAGACCCCCATTTGAGGGAGTGATTAACAGACTGAAAGGCAAAGTGGGCTTTTAGACAAGGAAATTTCATGGCCCTGGGTTGGGGGGGGGGGGGCTGCAAGTTAGGGGTTTGTATGGCTGCAGCCAGAGAAGCCTCTGTGGGGCTGCAAATCAAGATACTCTCTACATACGGGACAGCCAGGGCCTGTCCAAATATGTGGGGGCTGTCACAGAAGCCCTGAGCTACCTCCATGTTATGGACACAACTGCCCATGTTAATTGGTGGGGATTAGGTTTCCCTGGATTTGCCACATCCGAGGCAAAAAGAAATTGTGAATCTTTATGCAATGGTGTGCAAAAAAAAGCATCTTTAAGATGTAAGGTAGAAAACCACTGTGTCCCCTAGGATACTTGTACTGGGCTCATGGCTTCTACTGACCATTTGCTCTGATTACAGAAATTTGCTAGAAGAGGAAAAAGTAGGGACATGATTATAATAGTGTCAAAACAGTCCCTTCAGGCTTCAAAGAGTACACACATGACAGGATAAAGCATTCTCAGCTCTATTTAACAGGCAATCATGCAGTAAGAATAGCCAGACTCAGAAATAATCAGGTGGGAAAAAAGAAACAGAGCTGGGAAACTGAGTCAGAAGGCTCCCACCTTAAGCCGAAACTAAGAATATCCTCCCAACTTTTGCCCAGATAAGATGTCCACCTACGACAATAGTTCAGGAAGGCATTCCTCTGAGTAACTTACGGCATTTTTCTCGAATAGTCAGTTACAATCAAATTAAAAACTCAAAAAAATATCAATTATAGTCCCAATAGATTTTATCTCTAATGGGTAATTCTACTACTCATAGTTTAGGGCTAGATACATTATTCTAAAAGTTTACCAGGACATACACACACAGGAGATTTTTTAAAAATATGTTTTATATGCTTAAACTTATCCTGATGTAAAGAATCAATCATTATATAAGTTTATAGGTTGTTAGTAAATACAATCCCTTGTTTAAAAGCTACAAACCCTAAACAGGCTCATTTCTCAGGGCTGATGACCTTGCTTACCCTGGTGGTGTCAAGAAAATAGGTAAGCATACAGATTAAGGGGGGTTGACAGAGACCCCATGAAAGCTGAGCTTGCTTTTGCCACCCAACTATTCTTAGTGTTTTCATGGTAGTGTTGTTTGATACCTTTCCCCACTCTGTGAAAGAGGAAAAGTTGTTGCACACCTCATACTTGGAGGTGAACTTATAAGGCTTTCACTTTATCTCTCTAGTTCCACACACAGAAATGACCAATTTTAGATTTAATATGATGGCAGTAACTCCAAATAATTTAGTTAACAATTTTAGAATTTTCCTAAGTAATGGCCAAATAGTCTTAGCTGTAATTTCCATCCCCTTAAATAAATTTCCCTTTTGTTTTAGGGAGAAAACAAGATAATTCTTAAAATTGAGATAGAACAGATTTTTAAATTGACTTAACTTTAGTTAATGAGATTCCCTAGATTCTGATTAAATGTTCTAGGCAAACTGAATAGCCATTTGGTTTTTTTCCAATTTATGCAAATCATTTCTCTTTTGTGAGCCAGGAAAAGGGTTAAGGTGCCAGATTTTACTGACAGGGCCCTCAGAAGTCTGATTCTAGATAATTCAAAAGCAGGCTGATTATAGTCAGAGTTTTTAAAGTAGTAGCAAACTGTTTTTCCGTTTTCCTAAAGTTGCCAAACCATTCTATTAACACTATCAGTACAAATAAATTACAATTTACATAACCCTTTAGTGGGCTTTAATTAGAGCTCCTTTAAAATTGCTTTTACTATCATATCTCAAACAAATTTCCAAATTATTTTACACACATGTAGAAATCATTTATCTGTTGGTCACATTTTTTAAATACCCCAAAAGTTACCAAATATGAAGCAATTATATTCAATAAAGCAATTAACATTCACAAAACATTCTAGCATGTTTTATGCTAAGCACTTTTGCAATCATGTGATCGTCATAAGAACAATTGTTATTTCTCTTTCCAAATCAGAAAACTGGGCAGAGATAAAATAACTTGCCATAAATTACATAGCTAAAAACATGTCCACAACTGAAACAGAGAATGGTGGTCTCACTAAATGCAGAGGCTGACTGGCTTTCTAACTTCACATTGCCATGCTGGGAGGTGCTGGGGTACCTAGAACCTGGGAAGCAGTTTCTGGACAGAACCTTCTGAAGGCTGGGGTAACTGGTGCCAGGATATCCCTTTGATGGTAGTTTCAGGTGCCAGGGTTCAGGAAATGCTGACCATGGAACCTGATTCCCACTCCATCCCCATTCCCCCAAGCTGGGTTGGGGAGGTGTTTGGGGAAGGTTGTGTGGGAGCCCCATGGCTACTTCTCCTATTTCTACAGGTAAAGCAGAATTTGAGTTTCCCTATAATTCCTTATAATTCCTGTTTTCTTAATCTGATCTGAGATGAAAAGAATTAGCAAGTAGAGGGACATCTTGTTAGCAGTCCCCACAACTGAGATAAACTCAAGACTCAGGGGAGTGGAATGGACAGGGTCCCTTAATACCTTCTGGGGTGCTTTCCCAAAGGAGCAGAAGTGGACTTCAGAAAAGATAGGAGTCAAGGAAGGATTAGCAAAAAGTTGTTATTTACCTAGTTTGGTTTTTTCTTTTTCTTTTCTTTCAGAAGGGGGTGAATTCTTGGAATTATCCCCAATGTTTCAGGAATTTTTCCTGCCATCTTAAAATGACTTAATTGCCAAACTTCTTAATCATTGCTCTCAAAACTTTGAGAATCTACTAAGATGTTATTTTAATTTAAATTCGCTAATTTTTTTGTATAGCCTCCATCTTGGCCAGAGCTGAAGTCCACAGGAAAAAAGTTGGGCTTTTTCCCCTTCTAAGGTGAGAAATAAATAATAATAAATAAATAAACTTAGCATTCTAACTACAGCATAGAAATTTTCTTGCTGGTTGCATTTTAATCTTTTCTGGTAACAAAATCTAGCTCACAGAACAGACATTCTGCAAAAAGACGCAGACAGACAAAAATGACAAGAGAGGACTATCCCATCTTTGCCAAAAGCCATAAAATTTTGCTAAAAGCTATCCTATACACACTTTGTCTCCTCTGGCATCTCAGAAGAGGTAAAAAGGAGGCAAAGGTTCCCTAGGAACTTTGCTGAAAATTTCAAAAATGTCCAAATCAGGGCATCCCCAGGCCAGCTCATGATGATCCAGATAAGCCTTCTCCTTTCCAGTGGCTTGGAATATCGCGCTGTAGGATTGTGGAAGAAAAAATGGGCTTAACCTTGACAAGGAGGGAATCAAGCCAGGGGAGACCAGATTCTCCCCATATTGGTCACCAAATGTTGAGTTTGGGAAGGGATCCCAAAAGATTGAGGGTCATAGAACATTATCACGAGATAGCTCAAAGGAATTTGCAGGCTTGAACTCATATCCATATCAAGGGGCAAAGTTTATTGTAATTGTAACACCAATTGAAGGGGGTAAAGTCTAGAAGATTTAGCAAAGAAATAGAAAGAGAAATATTTATATAATTCATGTCATTGATATGCTAATTTTATGGCCTAGAAGTAGAGCCAAGGAATGGTCTCAAGAATTTGGTTATCACTGACCTACAGACAGTAATGTGTGTAGGACTATTCTAAGGACAGAAAACTTGAAATCATTGATGGACAGATTGTTAGAACAATAGTCTCAGGATCACTAATATATCTTCCCTAAAGTTTAAGGGAAATATTATGATATTTCTATGCCAGAGGACTTTTATAATCATTGACAGAACAATAGCATTCTTAAATCAGAGGGCCTCAGGATCAAATCACAAAGCCAAAAGATTCAGAATCATAGACAGATTGTTAGAACAGAAGCCCCCTAAGGTGAGGGGAACTTAAAATTATTGCTGTCTCCCTTAGAAGTTATATTACATCATTATCACCAGAAATAGCGGTGGTACATGTCAAAAGGCACCAAAAGGGAAACTCCTAGAAGAGAAATAGGCTTACAGATGAAGAAGCAAGAAGAATTGGACTAAGGGACAGGAAAAATCCCATGTTAGTTTTGATATCTCAAATAGATCATCCCAAGGTGATCCTTACCTATAATGAAAGGGAAACAGAAGAGTTGTCTAAATTAGGGGCTATTAAAGATGATAATGGATAGTGGGTAATCCTAGATAGGAGAAAAATGTTAAGCAAAAGGATAACAAGAGTATTGATGGGAATTCTTCAGGGTAGGGGGAGTCATTGGGGAACCTAGGCAATGTATGATATAATTCTTAAATAATGTGGGTGTTTGGGGATTTATACAGTGACAAAACAACACAGAAAGATCTGTGATATGTCAGATCGTTAACAAAAAAGTCTTGAGGAAACAAAGGGAGGAAGGGAAATCTTGCTAAGCCTCTTCCAAAGTATTAGGTGGATTTCACTGAAATGGCACTAATTGGGAGACAAACATTTACTGGTAATTATAGATCACTTAACTGGATGGATGGAAGCCATTTGGGTTAGTTGAAAGGATCGACTCTGACAATGGAACTCATTTTACTGCGAGGGTATTACAGAATGTCATAATGTGTTTAGGAATTAAATGGGAATTTCATATCCCTTGGCATCCACTTTTCTCAGGAAGAGAAGAGTGAATGAATCAAACTTTGAAAAAACAGATCACTAAACTAGGCATTGAAACAAAGTTACCTTGGACAAAATGTTTGCCACAAACACTTCTCAAAGTCAGAACAGTCCCTAGATGGGATATAGGATTATCATCCTTTGAAATGTTGTATGGAATGCCTTATCCAGGAGAGGGAGGAGAGGTCCCATCCTTCCAGACAAAGGATTAAGTTTTTAAAGAATTACATACTGCCAGTATCATAGTCCTTTTCAGCCCTTAGGAAGCAAGAATTGCTGGCCCAGACAACAGCTTTGGAATTAGCAATTCCAGGAGTCCTGGAAAAAGCAGAGTAGAAGGACCTTACCAGATGTTACAGATGAATGAGACTGCAGTCTAACACCAGGCTTAAAGGACCTGTGGGGGAACTTCAAAAATGATTGTTAAGCATAATTTATAACCTCTAAAGTTGACTTTGCAATTAGGAATGTTTTGGTGGGAGGTGGGAATATTTGCAGTTTTTAATTTGCACTTCTTTTACTGACCTTGTCAGATGGGAGATTGTCTTTTCTTGCAAGATCGTAATAAACTGTTTTTGCTTTTTCTTATTCTTGAGAGTCACTAATTGTTTTTGTGGTAGATACTATCCCACATAGATCTTTTAACAAACCCTCAGTTAAAGAACAAGAACTCAACCAGAAAGAATCAGAAGTTCAGAGTTTGAGAGACTCACTTTCTCTGGCTGAATCATTTTGTTGAGGTTCAAAAGGAGAACCCAAAAGGTTGGTATTGCAGACCAGTGTAATGAGGTATCTCAAAAGAATTTGCAGTCTTGGATCCGTCTAAAAGTCAAGGGGGCAAAGTTTATTGTAATTGTAATGCCAATTGAAGCAGGCTAAATTCCAAAAGGAGTTAGCAAAGAATGAGGAAAAAGAAGATAAATTTATAGGACAAAGTTAGAGAGGTCAGAGCTTTATGTGACTTATTTGCTAATTTTACAGTTTACAGGTAGGTCTGAAGGGTGATCTATTCACTATTTTCCCAGGCACTTGGGAATTATCTATCTGACATTCAGTAATGTTTGCAGTATTATCCCAAGACAGAAGACTTAGAATTGTAATGCCAGAGAAACTGAGGCAGGATAGAGATTAAAGAACAATTTAATAATTTATTTAAAGGGAGAGATATGCTGGGACCAAATGGATGTATGGTTGGTCCAAGGGCTGAATGAGACTATGGTCTCCAAGAATCCAGCAAACAATGAGAGTTCTCAATGATCTATATCCACGTACAGGGGGTAGAGTGACAATCCGGTTCTGACAGGGAGAGGGGAGGCATGGGGAGAGGAACCCTGGAAATGGGGAGAAGCAGCTTGATAAGACGGTATCTGACATTCTGGGAGCTTGGGAAGGGGAAAGGCATTCTGATATTCTAAAACATAAGATTTTTTATCCTTATCAAATATTCTGACAAAAGAGAGAGGGGAAGTTTTGTAGGAGTGAGCTTTGAGAAGCAGGGAAACTGAGTCAGAACTGGATCAGGATAATTATGGAAACTGAGAACTATGGCATAACAGTTGACATTGTTGATAGAACAAAGAACTCTAAGGTCAGGGGACCTCATCACTACTATATATCCCCTAGAAGCTGTACCCTGCTTCAACAGAAGCAAATAGAAGCCAAAATAGTTTGTAAATAACAGTTTGAGATGGCTTTTTCTCCAGCTGCTCTTCTGCTTCCCACCCAATTAATCTGAGTAAATCCTTTTCTTTTGATAATGTTGTTTACTGAACTATATACATCTCTCTGCCCCTAAAAGAATCTTCTGAAAGGCAATTTATATAAAGATGCAGAATATGTTCAACAATTTGATTGTTTATCTGCTTTTAAGTAATTTCTTTCCAACTAAAACTTTAATTGGGAATTAATCTCAAATATTTAAAAATATTAATCCAGGCTTAATTGAATCTTAATGATGTGATTTACTCTCTTCCCCAGTCAGGAAGCCCAGATCCTGTTTGAAAAGAATAATGTGAAGTCAGAGTCTATTGTTAATTCATCCATCCTTTCTCCAATCTAATTAGCATCTCTTAAAGATATTCACTACACCCTTTGAGACAATCTTGATGGGAACTTATCTTTTCCAGACTATCCTGATGGTAAAGAACTCTATTTCAAGCCTCATTGTTCATCCTCCAATCTCTGGATATCTTCTAACAACCTTTTGAGATATTGCTTAGCATATCTTTAGGCAGGTCTGGCAAGTCTGGCTCCTGATCCCTCCCTCTGAGTTCTTTCCTTTACTGCCATAGACTCTCCTAAGGGTAAATTTCCTCTATAAAAGATCTGCTTATGTTGAAAATATTTGCTAAGTTCATTTAAGGACTATAAAGTTACTCTCTCTCTCCCCCTCTTCACAGTGCCTTCCCTGTGAAGAGGGGGAGAGAGAGAGTAACTTCATAGTCCTTTTTCCTGGCATCTGACTAACTCTAGTTAGTCTAACCTGCCAGTCATTTGCTTTCTCTCACCTCATGGGGTATTTCCTTTCTCCCGGTTAATTGTGAATTCCCTGAGGAACTTGTATTTTTTCTTGTGTAACTAACTTTATGTTTTTCCAATTTTATTTCATATTTATCCCTTCGAGAGCCTATTTTATCCTTTCATTTTGTCTGTAACCTATTCCCCTAAATAAATCTATATTTTGCCAAAGACGATAGCCCTTGTGAATTTGTCACATATTTATTTCAAACTAGATACTGCTATCCAGACCACCAAAATTAGGTTTATAGATTATGTCCAATTTTAATCTGGGAAGCTGTCCAGCTCTTTGGCCACCAAAGAGATTTTTAAGAGTTAACTCATGGAAAAGAGAAAAGTTTATTTGACTCTAGGACCATCCAAAAGATAGGTAGGCTTAGAAAATCTAATTGAATACTTGTGAAGTTTATGAACTAAAGAAACAGTAGAATATGTATTTGAATTTTTGAGAACTGTTTTGCTGCTTTTTTTACAAAAAAGAAAAGCTTATTTTAAAAAGCAACTTGAAATGTATATAATATTTATTTAGAAAAAATCTTTGTGGATCTATATGAAGTGATGCTGAATGAAGTGAGCAGAACCAGGAAAACATTGTACATGGTAACAAGATTATGTAATGACCAATTGTGATGGACTCTTCTCAACAATGTGGTGATTCAAGGCAATTCTAATGAACTTGGAATGGAAAATGTCAATTGCATCCAGAGAGAGAACTATGAAGACTGAATGTGCATCAAAGGATAGAATTTCACCTTTTTTGTTTGTTTTTCTTGTGGGTTTTTCCCCTCTTTTGGTCTGATTTTTCTTGTACAACATGACAAATATGGGAATATGTTTAAAAGGATCACACATATTTTAACCTATACAAGATTGCTTGCTATCTTGGGGAGAGAGAAAAATTTAGAAAACAAAGCTTTACAAAAATGAAGGCAGCTAGATGGTGCAGTGGGTGGAGCACCAGGCCTTGTAATGCCGGAGAAAGTAAGCAAAATAGAGATTAGAGAGTATTTAATAATTTATTAAATGGGAGAGATTTACTGGGACCAATCGATCCATGTTTGGTCCCGGGGCTGAATGAGACTATCATCTCAAAGAATCCAGCCCTGAGTATTGGGACAGCAAGATTTTTATAGGATAACAAGAACAATGACATAATGGGGGAGGTACCTGTTTGGGGATGACCTAATGGGAGGAAGCACCTAAGATGACATAATGGGAGGTACTGGAGAGGCTCCTGATATTTTAATGACATCTAAAATGGATAAAAACCTTTATTCCAGCAAACATTATGAGGGAATGATTATAGCCTAAGGTCTAAGATATAAGATCTTTATCCTAACATTAAGAGGAAATGGTTATAACCTGAGGCAGAGTAACTGAATAGGACAATTAGGGAAACTGAGTCAGGACATTAAAAGAGAACTGTGGCACAACACCCTGAAGTCAGGAGGACCTGAATTCAAATCTGGCCTCAGACACTTAATACTTCCCAGATGTGTGACCCTGGACAAGTCACTTAACCCCAATTGCCTCAGGGGAAAAAATGAATACTGAAAACTATCTTTACCTGTATTTAGAAAAATAAAACACTATTTAAAATAAGGTGCAAAAAGAAGTCATAGTACTACTTCTATAAATAATATCTTATTGATATAAGCATTTAGAGCTATAAATTTCCCCCTAAATATTGGGGGAAATTTAGGGAATTTAGGAAAATTACTAGGGAAAATTAGGGAAACCTAAATATTGGTTTGTCTGCATCCCATAAATTCTAATATATTGTTTTTCCTTGTTGTAATTTTCCTTATTGTTTTTATGATTTATCTTTTGACTCATTCTTTAATGTTAGATTAAATTCTAATTAATTTTGAAATCTGTTTCCTCAGTTCTTTATTGAACATAATTTTTATTGCATTATGGTCTTTAGAAAAATGATTATTTCTCTTATATTAACAACCAATTATTAAATGAGGGTTAAGATTTCCCCCTTTCTATTTTTTCCCAGTACTTGTGAAGAACATTGCTGATACATTGTCTAAATCTTTGGGATATATGTTTTTTGATGTTGGGTAGGAGTGTCCAACTAGAAAATCTTATAAAGAGAATCTTACGTAGGTGGAATTCTTGCTCTATCACTATTCATTGACAATGATAGATACCTTTGTCAAGATAGCTGGAGGCAGCACATCTTCAACAGGAAAGTCCACTTCCTCATCTACCCCCTCTCTTTTCCCTGCCCTTCCCTTAACAAAGGCTTTATAACCTTTGACCTCAGGGTCATTCAAAATTTATTTTTGGTGCCTGAAATTGCTGCTAATCTTTTAAATTATTTGCTAACTATAATTAATAATTGTTAATCCCGTAGGGATTGTAAATCCTGTATGTCTCTAGGATTTTTCATTCATGACAGTCTGAAAAAGATGTATTTTCTGCTTTCTCTTTCGGCTTTTTTACATTTTGTTGTCAGGTTTTTATGACCTAAAAAAAAAAGATTAATTTTTGCAAAGGTGCCATTATGTAAAAAAGGGGATATTCCTTTTTGTTCCCATTCAACTTTTTCCAGAGATCTATTATATCTAATTTTACTAGAATTTTATTCATTTCCTTATTTCTTGTTTATTTAGTGGCTAAATTTAGTTCTGAGAGGGAAAAGTTGAGGTTCTCCACTGATATATTTTTACAATCTATTTCTTCCTATTCATTTAATTTTTTTCTTTTAAGAATATGGATGCTGAGATCATGATTGCTTACCCCCTCACACATAAGACATACATACACACCCCTTTTTTAACCTCAATTTTGAAGTTTTTCCATATGAACTTTGTTGTTATTTTTTCTAGTTCATCAAAGTAGTTTTTTGGGAGTCTGATTGGTATAGCACTAAATAAACAGATTAATTTAGGTAGTATTGTCATTTTTATTATATTTGCTTGCCCAATCCAAGAGCATTTAATATTTTTCCAGTTGGTTAGATCAGACTTAATTTGTATGGAAAGTGTTTTGTAGTTTTGCTCATAAAGTTTCTGATTTTCCCTTGGCACATAGATTCCTAAATATTTTATACAATCAGTAGTTACTTTAAATGGAATTTCTTTTTGTAACTCTAACTGTTGGTTTTGTTAGTGATATATAAGAATGCTGATGACTTATGTGGGTTTATTTTGTATTCTGCAACTTTGCTGAAGGTGTGGATTGTTTCTAATAACTTTTTAGTAGAGTATCTGAGGTTCTCTAAGTATACCATCATATCATCAGCAAAGAGTGATAATTTGGTTTCCTCATTGCCTATTCTTATTCCTTTAATCTCTTTCTCAACTCTTATTGCCAAAGCTAGCATTTCTAATACAATATTAAATAGTAACGGTGATAGTGGGCAACCTTGTTTCACTCCTGATCTTATTGGGAATGGTTGCAGTTTGTCCCCATTACATATGATGCTTACTGCTGATTTTAAATAGATGCTCCTGATTATTTTAAGGAAAAGTCCATTTATTCCTATACTCTCAAGAGTTTTTAATAGGAATGGATGTTGGATTTTATCAAATGTTTTTTCTGCATCTATTGAGATGATCATATGGTTTTTGTTAATTTGATTATTAATATGGCCAATTATACTGATAGTTTTCCTAATATTGAACCAGCCCTGCATTCCTGGTATAAATACTATTTGATCATGGTGTATTATCCTGGGGATGATTTTCTGTAGTCTTTTTGCTAATATCTTATTTAAGATTTTAGCATCAATATTCATTAGGGAGATTGGTCTATAATTTTCTTTCTCTGTTTTCAACCTACCTGGTTTAGGTATCAGTACCATGTCTGTGTCATAAAAGGAATTTAGAGATTGGTCTATAATTTTCTTTCTCTGTTTTCAACCTACCTGGTTTAGGTATCAGTACCATGTCTGTGTCATAAAAGGAATTTGGTAGGACGCCTTCATTCCCTATTTTTTCAAATAGTTTATAAAGCATTGGGGCTAATTGTTCTTTGAATGTTTGGTAGAATTCACATGTAAATCCATCTGGTCCCGGGGATTTTTTTTTAGGGAGTTGATTAATAACTTGTTCTATTTCTTTTTCTGAAATGGGACTATTTAAGCAATTTACTTCCTCCTCTGATAATCTGGGAAGCCTATATTTTTGGAGGTAGTCATCCATTTCGCTTAGGTTATCAAATTTATTGGCATAAAGTTGGGCAAAGTAACCCCTTATTATTTCTTTAATTTCCTCTTCATCAGTGGAAAGTTCTCCTTTTTCATTTTTAAGACTGCTAATTTGATTTCCCTCTCTCCTTTTTCTAATCAGATTTACCAAAGGTTTATCGATTTTATTGGTTTTTTCATAAAACCAACTCTTAGTTTTATTTATTAGTTCAATAGTATTTTTACTTTCTATATTATTAATTTCTTCTTTTAATTTTAGAATTTCAAGTTTAGTAATTGATTGGGGGTTTTTAATTTGGTCTTTTTCTAACTTTTTAAGTTGCAGGCCCAATTCATTGATCTTCTCTTTTTCTATTTTATTCAAGTAAGCCTCTAAGGATATAAAATTTCCCCTTATTACTGCTTTGGCTACATCCCATAAATTTTGATATGATGTCTCATCGTTGTCATTATCTTGAGTGAAATTATTAATTGTGTCTATAATTTGCTGTTTCACCCAATCATTCTTTAAGATGAGATTATTTAGTTTCCAATTACTTTTTGGTCTAATTATATCTTACTTTTTGTTGAATGTAGTTTTTATTGCATTGTGATCTGAAAAGAAAGCATTTACTATTTCTGCCTTCCTGCATTTAATTTTGAGGTTTTTATGTCCTAATATATGGTCAATTTTTGTGTAGGTTCCATGAACTGCTGAGAAGAAAGTATATTCCTTTCTGTCACCATTCAGTTTTCTCCAGAGATCTATCATACCTAATTTTTCTAATATTCTATTTACCTCTTTAATTTCTTTCTTATTTGTTTTGTGATTTGATTTATCTAAATCTGAGAGTGCAAGATTAAGATCTCCCACTATTATAGTTTTGTTGTCTATTTCTTCTCGCAACTCTCTTAACTTCTCTTTAAGGAAGTTAGATGCTATACCACTTGTTTAAAACTGATATTGCTTCATTGTCTATAGTACCCTTAAGCAAGATATAGTTTCCTTCCTTATCTCTTTTAATTAGATCAATCTTTGCTTTTGCTTGATCTGAGATAACGATGGCTACCCCGGCTTTTTTGACTTCACCTGAAGCATAATAGATTCTGCTCCAGCCTTTTACCTTTATTCTGTATGTATCTCCCTGTTTTAAATGTGTTTCCTGTAAACAACAGATTGTAGGGTTCTGACTTTTGATCCAGTCTGCTATCTGCCTCCTCTTTATGGGAGAGTTCATCCCATTCACATTTACGGTTAAAATAACCAATTCTGTATTTCCTGCCATCCTAATATCCCCAGATTATACTTTTCTTTTTCTTGCCCTCCTTCCCTTCTTCCCTAGTATTAAACTTATTGGTCCTACTAATGTCACGCAGCTCTCCCTCTTTAGTATCCTTCCCTCCTCCCTTTGAATCCCTTCCCCTTTCTTGTACCCTTCCTTTATTACTCTTTTTCCTTCTCCCTTTTCCTCTCCCACTTTTTAATGAAGTGAGAGAAGAATCTCTATAAAACAAATATGTAAATTGTTTCCTCTTTGAGCCAACTCTGATGAGAGTAGGATTCACACAATGTTCCTCCCCCTCTCTAAGTTCCCTCATATATGATAGGTTTCCTTTGCTTCACTGTCACATGTAGTTTCCCTCTTTTTATCTCCCCTCTTCCCTTTTTCTGACACTATCCCCTTTCCATTTCTACTTCCCTATATATATATATATAAAATACTATAATTTTTATGTTATATTGGTAAAATCAAATTATACATATGGTTTTTTTGTATATCCACAACAGAAATACAATTCTCAAGAGTTCCTTTTATCTTTTTCTACTTCTCTTGATTCCTGTTGTTGGAGATCAAATTTTTTGTTTAAGTCTGGTTTTTTCCTTAAAAACAGATGGAATTCCTCTATTTCATTAAATATCCATCTTCTTCCGTGGAAAAAAATACTCAGCTTAGCTGGGTAGTTTATTCTTGGCTGAGCTTTGAAGTATAATAAAAATGGATCAACAGGATTTATTGCTTCCAATGTCTGTTTCAGGTGTATTTCATATAAAAAACATATTGTTGGATTCATGTTTTTAATCCATGCTGCTATTTGCTTATTTTATGAATGAGCTCATCCCAATCATATTCAGAATTATGATTTTTAACTGTTTATTTCCCTTCATCCTTTGTTTAATCTTTCTTTTTACTATTTCCTCTTAAAAGTATGTTTTGCTTCTGACCATTATCTCCCTTAATCTTTCTCTTTTATTAGCCTCTTTCCTTTCTTATGTCGCCTTTCCCCTTCTATTTTCCTAAGCTACACGTCTACAAGTTATTTTTCTATATTATATGTGTATATGTGTGTGTTATATTTCTATGTGAAATTGAATGTGTATGTTCTTCTTTCTTTGAGCCAATTCCAATAAGAGTAAGTTCAGGCATTGCCTACTACCCTTTATTGCAAAATTCCTTTCAATCTTTTTATGGGTTTTTCTTCTTCCTTCCCCTTTTCCCCAATATATTCCTCTTTCCTACTCCTTAACTTTATTTTTTTGAAATCATTCTATCAAAAGTCATCTATACTCAGAGGACTGAGGGTGGATTACAACATAACATTTTCACTCTTGTTGTATGGCTTGCATTTTATTTTTTTCTCATTGTTTTTCTGGTTTTTTTCTTGTGCAAGATAACTGTATAAATATATGCCTATATTGGACTTAACATATATTTTTTAACCATGTTTAACATATATTGGATTACTTGTCATCTAGCGAAGGGAGTAGGGAGAAGGAGGAGAAAATTGGAACAGGGTTTTTCAAGGGTCAATGTTAAAAAATCATCTTTGCATATGTTTTGAGAATAAATAACTTCAATTAAAAAAAAAATCATTCCACTATAGTCATCTCACATTTGTGCCTCTATGTAGATACCTGACTGGCCTAAGGAAGAAGATTTTAGGAATTATATGTATAATCTTCCCATATAGAAATATATACATTTTGACTTTACTGATTCCCTTATGATTTCTTATTCATGTTTATCTTTTCATGCTTCTCTTGAGATTTGTATTTGAAAGTCAATTTTCTATTCAGTTCTGGTCTTTTCACCAGGAATGCTTAAAAGTTTAATATTTCATTCAATATCTATTCCCTCTCCTCCCCCAAAAAAATTATATCCAATTTTGCTAAATAAGTTATTCTTGGTTATAATCCTAGCTTCTTTGCCTTCCAGAATACAATATTCTAAGCTCTTCCATCCTTAAACATGTAAGTTGCTAAATATTGTATGACCCTGACTGTGACTCCCCAGTATTTGAGTCGTTTCTTTCTGGCTAGTTGAAGTATTTCCTCTTTGACCTAGGAGTTCTGGAATTTGGTTATAATATTCCTGGGAGTTTTCATTTTGGAATCTCAGAAGGTAATTAGTGGAATCTTTAAATTCCTGTTTTACCTTCTACATCTTTGATATTAGGGCAGTTCTCCTTAATTTCTTGAAATAGGCTTTCTAAATCTTTCTTTAATCATGGCTTTCTGGTAATCCAATAATTCTTAAATGAGTTCTAGTGAATCTGTTTTCCAAATCATTTTTTTCCAATGAGACATTTCAAATTTTCTTTTTTTTTAATTTTTAAAATTGTTTCTTGGTATTTAATGGAATCATCTTCTACTTGCCCAATTCTAATTTTTAGGGATTTTCTACAAGGAGATTTTATGCATTTTTCCATTTGACCTTTTTTTTTTTTTGGCTGAAGCAATTGGGGTTAAATGACTTGCCCAGGGTCACACAGCTGGAAGTGTTAAGTGTTTTAGACCAAATTTTAATTAGGGCCCTCCTGACTTCAGGGCTGGTACTCTATCTTCTACACTAACTAGTTGCCCCACAAATTCTACTTTTTAACGATTTCTCTTCAGTGAATTTTTGTACATTATTTGGCCAATTCTGCTTTTTAAGGTGTTATTTCCATCAGTATTCTTCTGTACCTCTTTGAGCAAGTTATTGACTCTCTTTTCATGTTTTTCTTGCATTGCTAATTTCTTTTCCCAATTTTTCCTTGACCAGTCTCATTTCATTTTTAGAAAGTTTTTGAGCTCATCCAGGAATTCTTTTTTTGGGAGGAGGGGAAAAGCAGCCTATGACCAATTCACATTTTTCTTTAAAACTTTGCATGTAGCTGCTTTAACATTATCTTCTGGGTTTGTGATTTAATCTTCCCTGTCACCATAGTAACTTGTCAAAGTTAGTTTCTTTTTTTGTTTTCTAGCTAATTTCTTGACTTTTAACTTGTTAAAATTGGGCTCTGCTCCTTGAGGACCTTTAGGCCTTTCTTGCTGCTGTTTTCAGAGGTAGCCCTGTTGATTTTCACTGCTTCCAAGGTGATATGATCTCAGAAGAGTTGTGGTCACTGCTCTCCTGGTCTGCTCTAGTCTTTACCCAGGAAGGGATCTTATCCCCTGTAACTAGCAGTGCTAGTCCTCCTCATGGCCCTGCTCTGCTTGCATTCGCAATTGCTAGGGTTCTTAGAAATGAGACTAGGTTTCCTTCTCCCCCATGAACAACTATATGCACTTCTGTCTACCATGGAACATCCTGAGTCCCTGGTTCTCTGTGGCCTTAAGTGCCATTGGGCTGGGATTGTGATCTGGAATGGCCACAATAGACACTGCAGTTAAGATCCTGAACCCAGCATCAGCAAATCATCCCCCTGCAATTGTTCAAATTCTCTTTCCTCCTCCCTTCCAGATGCAGTTTGTGGGCTGAGAATTGCTAAATCTGCTGCTGCAGCCATGCAACTATTTGCAAAGCCTGTGTTGCACTCCTGGGGCCTACCACGATCCCATGAGACAGACTTTTCCTGCCTATCTCCTATGTTGTCTTGGGCTAGAAAATTGTTTTATACAAACTTTTGCTGGTTCTGCCCCGCATAGATTCTATCTGAGATGTTTAGAGTTGTTTGCAGTGGAATTTGGGAGAACTTGACTGAGTGCTTTTTCTATCTTGGCTCTACCTCCTAGGAGGGGTAATTTTTATGTCAGCAAATGTGAAATGAGTCCCAGGGATTTGTCTGACATAAGATGGAAGGGGAAAGGAAGAACCATTTCATTATGACTTCAACCCTCCTGGATACTTTGATAGTTGAGATAGTTGATTCTCATAGCAAGTAACTCCAACACCAAGAAGCAGAGATACAGAGGCAAGGGAATAAGTGTAAGTAGGATGGGTTCTGTCTCAGCATCTGGGTCAGTAACTGGTGTTTTCTGTGGGTCTCTTGGAATAGACCTAATTTATTCTTAGCACCAACCATATATCCTTATCCCAAAGCTCACACTGAAGGTGGAACATTTAGTTGTCACTCAATTTTCAATATCACTAGCATCCTGAGGCTCAGGATCTCTGATGGATGTGGGGCAGTTTCCATGCAGGTCCACTAGTGTCCAGCTTCTCAAACTGTGGTTCGCAAGCCTATGTGGGGTCTCATACCTGAATGCAGAGGTCACAAAATTATGATTTTCAGTAAATGTTTGATTTGTATATCTATGTTATAAACCTATATACTCAAGGTCATATAATTTCTCAGGCAAAAAGAGATCATGAGTGGAAAAAGAAGCTTTGATCTTGTGATTCTGAGTCAAGATCTCTTTAATAGCTCTGGGAGCCCTGCTCTACAAGAAAATTGTGGTGATGGCTTGTTTGGGAGCAAAGCTCAACCCAAGCATTCTCAGGCTCCTCAATGGAAGAGAATAAGGTAAACCTGCACTTATAGCAGGCACTCAATTCCCAGTTTCCAACTCCCTGTATTTCTTTGTGTTTCACAGAATTATTTTGCTTTTTCAATCTCTTAATATACTCACCATGAAATATTCTGTATTATAACAATGTGTTGGTGTTTTATTTCCCTCTCTAAATGTAAGATGCTTGAAGGCAAAGGCCTTGATCTTATTGAGGTTCCAGGGATATCCTTAGTAGAAATTTTACTTTGATTTACAAGTTGGTTTGGGAAAAACTGACTTAGCACATGGAGTCACTGAATCTTGTATGGCTCAGTCAGCTTCTCATGGCCGCAGACTACATCCTAACACATACTAGAAATATGTACTTTTGGTTATGAAAAGGAATAAGCAAAACATGGTAGACAGCTCTATACAATGCAAACTCAATACTAGAAAAAAACAAAACATTCTGCTCAAGAAGATATACTACTAGCATGATTATTTTGTATGGCAATTAGGAATTCACTCTCTCCCAACCTTCTTAAAATCTTAGAGAACTGTCTGAGGCACAGAGAAGCTGTGATGAGTGTCAGAGATAGGATTTGTACCCATGTTTCCTAACTCTAAGATTTTATTCTACTTACGTCAAATTGCTTGTCTTTATAAAAGACTTCGAGTTAAGAAGAAATATACAAGAGTGTTCCAATCCAAATGTTAATGAAGGTTGGTAAAATGTCTAAATTTCATACCAGTCTTCTGCCTCATTTTTATTTTCATAACTCTTGCACCCTGGGGTCCTCCATCTCAGCACACCAGTCATGGTCCTAGAGGTTAGAGTTTGGGAAGGAAGGAGGAAGAGGAGGGAAGAGCAAAATTTCTAAGTTAAAAAAACCCAAGGACCTTTGGTAATAAGTTTTGTGGAACACTAAAAACGTGCTGTTGGCCTAGAAGGTAGCCACTCTGCAGACCAGCAGGCTGCTTCGGAGTTCGTTTTGTTCAACCTCATTTAACGATGAGGGAAACCTGGTGAGAGGAGTGACTGGCCCAAGCTCCCATAGCTAGTTAGTGGCAAGCTAAGAACTCACAATCCACATCTGATTCTTGGACCAAAATCCTTTCCACTATTCCATATGTTGTGATATATTCCAGTCTTTATAGAGAGGAGGAGAAGCACATTAAATAGCCATTATCAGATTCAGAGTTTGCATTGGCCTCTCTTGAACTTAAGGCTCTTCGTCCTTGGTGGGAGGAAAGAAAGACAGCATGATCTACAAGTAGGAGTCTAAACTCTTACTTTCAAGTAGTAAAGTCACTGTAAGTCAGTCACTTTAAAAAGACATGGTTCTCACACCTCTCAGAATGGCTAAGATGACAATAAATGATGAATATTGGGGGGGAATGTGGCAAAACTGGGACACTAATACATTGTTGGTAGAGTTGTGAAGTGATCCAACCATGCTGGAGAGCAATTTAGAACTGTGCCCAAAGGGCAAACTGTGCGTATTCTTTGACCCAGCAGTGCCACACTGAGTCTGTATCCCAACAAAATCTTAAAAGGAGGGGAAAGGACCCACAGGTGTAAAAATGTTTATAATAGTTTTTGTGGTAGCAAAAAAATTGGAAAATGAGTGGATGCCCATCAAATGGGGAATGGCTGAACAAGTTGTGGTATATGAAAGTAATGGAATATTATTTCATAAGAAATGATGTGGCTGATTTTAGAAGGACCTGGAAAGATTTACATAAACTGATGCTGAGCAAAACAAGCAGAACCAGAAATGCTTTATACATAATAACAGAAATATTAATAGATCAACTCTGAAAGACTTGGTTTTTCTCAGTTGCTCAGCGATCCAAGTCAATCCCAATCATCTTTGGATAGAAAACATTATCTGCAACCAGAAAAAGAACTATGTAATTCAACACATGCTATATTATTTTTTCTGCTTTCCCCGTCTCCCCCATAGATTTTCCTTTTTGTACTGATTTTTCTCTCCCAATATAATTCATAAAGAAATGTGTATTAAAAAATAATAATAGAAGTAAAAAGAAAGGTACGCTGTGATATCCTTTATAGTACTATTGACTGTGGACTGTGGAGGGACTGATGATATTCTAGCCATAACACTTCCTTTTAGATGTTTTTGGCCACATTCCTCATTCATCATTTATTGTCATCTTAGCCATTCTGAGAGGTGTGAGAACCATGTCTTTTTAAAGTGACTTACTTACAGTGACTTTACTACTTGAAAGTAAGAGTTTAGACTCCTACTTGTAGATCATGCTGTCTTTCTTTCCTCCCACCAAGGACGAAGAGCCTTAAGTTCAAGAGAGGCCAATGCAAACTCTGAATCTGATAATGGCTTTCAAGAAGAAAGCCCTCACTGCTAGTCATGGCTGCAGCAAGTAAGACTGAGACTTGACTACCTATCATCTATAAGAGGAGCCACATTGACAAAATCTAAAGCCCCTTTCCAGTTCTAACTCTATGCTTCAATGAATGCTTGCCTAGTGCCAGGAGATTATCCATGGCAACTTTTGCTTTCAAGTTTATTAAGAACACCTGTAGTTGGTTGATTACTTGGGATCTATTTCACATTATTGATAACCTTTTCCATTCAATAAATATTTATGGAATATATAGTACTAAACTTAATAATGGGTGTACAAAGAAAATTCTTATCACCCAATAGAGAAACAATATGTGTATTAGTATGATAAAAGATAGGACTAAGATAACATATAATGAAAGCTGGTGTTTACAGTTTTTGTAGGGAAACTAGGAAAAGAGATCCTTTTCATTTGGGAAGGCTTCACAGAGGAGATAGCAATGAGGGGAACCAAAGATGGAAGGGAGAGTATCCTAGTGTAATGACCGCGTATTTAAAGTCAGCCGGAGTCAGGAATTCATGTTAAGGGAAAAATCTTCAATCTTTACTGAAGTGAAGAGATTGAAAAAAGATTGCGATAGCAATATGGGCAAGAAGGATTGCGATAGTAATATGGGCAGCTGCGACAGGAAGCCAGCTAGCAGAGAGAGACCTGAGCTGAAAGGCCGCCATAATGGCAATGCAAGCAGTCTTTTCTTCCCCTTCCTATTCCACTTCCCTGCCTCCACCCACCAAAATCGTCATTTCCTATACAACACATCAGGACTTGCACAAAGAGTGCGCGGGGGCCATTCTTGCTCCAAGCTTATATATTAATAGAGTATGGTCCATGTGCTTGGGACCTCAGTGCATCAACTAAAGCCTCAGCCCCATTACATCCTAAGAAGGGGTAAAGTTTATACAAATGTACAGGGGTCAGGAAAGGGTAGAACAATGACCAAAGTTAACATCAATTAGGAGAGCAATGTAAAATAAACCTGAAAAGACCATTTGAAATCAAGATTGTGAAATTTAATGCCAAGCTAAGAGATATGTCTCATCCCATAGGTAATTGAACCATTGAATACTTTTGAGCAAGAAAATAACATGAAAATTATCTTGGAAACTAAATGAGAAAAAAAAACAAAACCCAGGTTTAAAAATTTTTTTAATGAATATCTGGACTGTTTTTCAGTTCTTCCTATATTCTAAGTTCTTCACAATATGGTTTTATTATTTATTTTCACATGCATTCTCTGATCACATATCCTATGTGTAAAGAAAATTACATTCCAAGGTCAAAAGTTATTATGGGGTTATTTTTTCAGTCTAGAATTCTATTCATATATTCTCTTTTTCTAAATCAGATTTAAACTCTTGCCCCATTCTCCCATGAAACCTTGCCTAGATTCTTTAAAGCCCATCAAAAAATAGTCCAGTGGATTGAGCACAGGACTTGGGAGTCAGGAGGACCTGAGGGAAAATCCAGACTCAGCCATGTATTAACTGTGTGGTACTAGATAAGTCACTTACCTTTGCCTCAAAAAAGGAGAAAAAAAAAGAAATAATCTTGTCTGTACACTTTTGGAAATGATCTATGTGGGAATTTATTTTGTTTCATACTATGCACATTTGTTACAAAGGTATCTCCTACCGTTCCCCCCTTCCCCCCTTCCGAGGGAGAGTAGAAAGAGAAAATACTTATTAAAAAAAAAAAAAGTCTCATGAAAACTGATCTTGATTACCAAAAAATTAGCATCGGGAAATCTGATTAAGAAGTCTATTTTCTTCAGGGTGCTTTTTGGTCTGTTTTCCTTGTAATGGTAAAATGATGCTGAAAGTGTTGAGAGTTACATTGAAGCCTTATCCCAAGGAACAAAAATCACTTTATAACTCTTTTCCCACCCCTTTCTATTTACAGCTGATTTGCCATTATCTATATGATAAAAAATTTTAACCTGCAGTCAGGACCATCTGCTCATTCCCACTGAAATTCTCACCCAAAGGACTGTAGCTATTTGTCTTTTTAGGCCTAGTGCCTGATTTCCTTTGGACCACATTGATTTGCTTGTGTCTCATGTCTGTGACTCAGCATTTAAAAATTATGGGATTTTAGGAAGCATCCAATCCAATTCCCTTATTTTACCAATGGAGATCAGAGAGGAAAAGCCCTGAGAAGTGATGTCACTCAGACAAAACAGAACAAAATAAAACCCAGATTTTCTAGCACTAATTTGGACCCCTTCCCCTTCTAGCACACTTCTTCCTTATTTATAAGTTTGGGCTAACTTCTGGGAATGCTGCTTTAAAGTCTGAAGACTCTTTATTTCCAAGCCTAATTCTATTAAGATCCTCCTTTAGGTTTCAAGGCCTAAAATATCAGGTATTTCTAGAATCAAAGTTAACCAGTTAGGAGAGTGATGCAAAATAAATTTGAATAGTAATCTGAAAGACTTTTTTGCCCTTTTTCTGAAGAGAGAAGTTTAACCCAAGTTTTATCCTGTTTGAAATGATAGCATCTAGGAAATTTGTAAGATCCTTTAAACTTCTTAGTGAACAGAAAAGAAAATCAAGGCATCAATTTCACATTGACATTTTTATTAACGCCAACAGTTTTTTTTTTTTAATTATTATTATTTTTTTTAAAACAATAGCACAAAAAATGTTTCAGGGAAGCAGTCTGACAGTTAATCTGATGACCTTCTGAAATAGTTAAGCCACACCAAATATGAATTCCTGTTAACAAAAAAGGGTGGGTGGAGGCAGGGCTAAAAAAATAAACAAACCAACAAACACCCCCCCCCAAAAAATAACCCCAATGGATTAGATGAGTGAGGTCTTGTTAGTAGAATACACTGCAGATGGAATGAAGGGTGGTAAGAGATTTATACTCTTACCTTTGCCAGTTATTACTAAGGTATAATTCAGCTCTTACAACCAGTTATCATCCATTTCACACATGCACAAATAATCAGCACAAGCTAATGCCACTTGGCCATGAAGAGGTGCAACAACTGGATCTGTCAAATAAGTAATAGCATTTTCTGTAGAACAAATCCCTTGAGGCCCAAATAAAACCCTTTATAGTTCTACTACTTCATTTGCGTGCAATTTAGGACTCTTGCCAAAAGGGGGGGAAAAAAGAATAGGGGAAAAAAAAAAAAATCACCTTAAAAAAGAAAATGTGCATCAGATTCTCTTATTTAATGTGGCTATAAAGATGTTTATTTTTCCTTTACCTCTAAGAAGGACACCAAGAGGTAGGACCAAGAAGGAGGGAGAACTGAGTAATTGGGTGTTTTGTTTGTTTGCCAAGAGGTCACACAGAAGGGAAGGAGGCAGAGAGAGACTACTATCCTTGGTTCTGATTGCGTTATGCAGGAAAATAAATCTCCCAGATTATCATTCTTCCACCCACCCCCCCAAAAAACACACTCAGAATTATGCACAGACTCAGACTATATCATACCAGCTATCTGCCTTTCATATTGACCGTTCCCCAAAAGCACACTACCCTTGGCTCATAGGCTGTTTGCAGAGGCGTTAACCCATTCCTGCCCAAGATACTTCACAAATTCCTCTTGACTCAGAAGCCTCTCAAATTTCCTTTTGTAGGGTTTTAAAAACAGAACATCTGTCATTAACATCATAGGAGTTTAGTTAAATCCTTTGAACCATTGACAAGGCTTCAGGAAGTTTCACAGTTTCATTATGCTCTATTTTATTACTATCATATTTACATTTTTTTTTTTGTTGAATTGATTTTTTTTAATAGAATTTAATTCTGGAGTGTGAGCAGGAACCAGTTAACTACATTCATTGTCCAACCCCCATTGGTTTGAGAAAAGACTTCAAATTCTTGGCATATGAATCAGCTGTAGGGTAGCTCCACCTTCTCCTTGCCAAGAGGTAGCAGGACAACAGTGGCTGCATGCTTGGGGGTTCACACTGTGGGTTGTGAGGCCTTTCGCTCCAGGAGGTACTGATGGATACTTTCGGCATCTCGTTTCAGCCAAGCAGCATTCAGCAGGATATTTTCACAGCACTGCTGGATGGTACGCTCTGCTGAGGGAGCTGGGTGGCTCTCGAAGAAAGCCTGTTGCAAAACAACCCAGAATGTGGGTGTTTATGTCATGCTTAAAGAGTATTTGAATTCAGAGGAAGAAAGCAACATTTCAAATAATATTAGAGAAAAAATTAGCTGGCCTACAAAATTTTCATAAGCCTTACTCAAAAAAAAAAAAAAATCACTACTGAAACCTTTACCCATTCTTAGCTATAGGAAACACCTATGAACAATAGTTCTTATAACCTTCAATCTAACTCAAGATAGCCAAGAACATAAAAGTTTTAAGGAAGTGTTATTTTATGAAGAGTAAAAGGAAAAAAATGGGTGAAGACGAATGCATTATATGAATGCTTGCAATTCCATTTCTTCTATTTAAATTCCATTCAAATGCTACTTGTCTTAGATTCAGTGAAAGGACATACAGATATTAAGGAAAATGGGGGAAATGGGAGCACTGAAGTTTTCCTCACCTAGCAGATCATTCCTATCTATACAAACTATATTATAGTAGCAATCCCTTATGGGGGCAACTACTTTTCTCTTAGGTAATCCCAGAAATTAACAATGATGATGGGAGAAGGGTTTTCTGGGCTTATAAAGTGAATTAAAGACACTGCTTTTTCATACTTTGAAGTTTTTCCAAAAGAATGAAGCAAAATTCAGATTAAAAAAAAAGTTCAGTGATTAAGTGGCTAAGCAAAGAACGAGACAACAATCAATTTGGGCCTGCAACAGATAGGCCAAAATCCCTAAGTGCAGAGTCCACATACAGAGGAGGCTTTGCCTATCAACCCTGAAAAGGGTGGCTAGGAAGATAATTCTCTGAAAGCATACAGTTTTATCTAAATAGGACTTTAACCATGTTCCAGTTGAGTCTCCAGAAAAGATGATACTATCTCTAAATTTTCGTGATTACAGGCAATCCCAGTTTGTCTACCAATGTTATCTTTTCTTCAGATAAGAAGCAAGGAACAGCTAGGTGCTTGAAATAATCTAAGCCTGATACTACAATTGAAATGTCAGGCTCAGCTAAGATTATAATTTAGCAAGAGATATCAAAAATAAAATTTGTTTGAAAGTTACATTTAAAGTAGAATAGTCTTACCTTAACTTCTCCCGCCATTTTGTCAATTGCAAATCCCTCAACTGAGAGCTGAGAAAGGATAAAGAATGCATAGTTTAACTCACAAAGGAAAATGTTTCATAGTTAACAAGTAGAAAAAGCTGGAAACAAATTTCTACGAGTCCAAAAATAAATTGAGGAGGAAAAGATCAAAAAAAAAAAAAAAAAAAAAGTAAAAACTGGAAGCACAAATCATTTTATGTACCTTTATTAGTCTTGATATTAAGAATCCTCCTTGGTAGCGATTATAAAGTTCTTCCCAGTTGTCTTTTATAAATTTCCAAGCAGCTTTTCTCCCCTGCTTACTGCCTCCAGCCACCCCACCAATAACTGATACAGTATCCTGTGGGCGTACCTCTTCCTTCAAAATAAATAATTAAAAGGGTTAGTCTTTCTTAAATGTGTAAGGTAATAATACTTAAGAGAGAATAAGTGACTAACTCCCAAAGTTACCATTACTTAAATGACTTTGTGGCATAATAGAAAGAGAGATGAATTTGTGATCAGGAAAGACTAAGATTTAAGACTTTCCTCACGATACTATGTGATTTTGGGCAAACAGCTTAACTGGACTTCAGTTTTACCATATGTAATAAAGAGGAGATTGGACTTGATGACCTTAAGTTCTATGAACTCTAAAATGACCAGACCTAAGTTAAGACATTCAATTTATCTTAAAAAAAAAAAAAATCAACACCAAGGAAAAGGAAACATTGTTAAACATGACGATAGGACATGAAAAAGTACACGACAAAACTAGAGTATTTATCAAAAGTGCCTGGGGCTCATCAGTGCAAGATTCTTTCAGGCCAAAACAAATAGCAGGCACTGATTCCCTTGGAGAAGGAAACATTCCCAAGTCAGTTTTCCTGAGAAGGAAGCTTTAAAATAGTAAGACTGATGATCAGAATGCCAAACCAGAGAACCGTGTATTACATTAGTAGACAACTAGCTTCAAAAGCAGTTTTCCAGTTAACTTACTGAAAGTGCAAAGGTAAGGACTTTTTGAATGAGTTCAGGTGGTGAAGTGGCCCCAAGGACTCGTTCAATTCTATTCTTTTCTTCTTGCATATCTGCTTCTTTGTGAAGCTACAGAGAGTAAGAGTAGAGTTATTAATTTCCTCTAGACAGTGCTGCCTATAGAACGTTCTAACGAAATAAAACTCAAACTTCAGTAATTATTAGCACTAAACAAAAGCCTCTGTTGATTCTACAAAATGTTTCGTTGCTAGAATTATAACATCACTCCCCCCTCCCCCTTTTTTTTTGCTTTAAATAACTTTTTATTGACAGAACCCATGCCAGCCAGGGTAATTTTTTACAACATTATCCCTTGCACTCACTTCCGTTCCGATTTTTCCCCTCTCTCCCTCCACCCCCTCCCCCACATGACAAGCAGACCTATACATGTTAAATAGGTTACAGTATATCCTAGATACAATATATGTGTGCAGAACCGAACAGTTCTCTTGTTGCACAGTAAGAATTGGATTCAGAAGGTATAAATAACCCGGGAAAAAAAACAAAAATGCAAGCAGTTTATATTCATTTCCCAGTGTTCTTTCTTTGGGTGTAGCTGCTTCTGTCCATCCTTGATCAATTGAAAATGAATTTAGATCTCTTTATCGAAGAGATCCACTTCCATCAGAATACATTCTCAAACAGTATAGTATAACATCCCTTTTTTCAAGTATCTGATCTAAGTAGAGAACCATGCCCACTAGATGGCACCTCTAACACTACATTTCAATTTAATTATAAAACAGCTGGTCTCCCCCTTCCCCTTATTACCAAGAGAATACAAACCTCATTCTATCATCAAAGGTAGTAGAGTAAGTTATTAATTTACGCTAAGTCCTTGGGTAATATGATCACATACTTTGTAATTTTCAACATTTGTTCTGTATGTACTGGTAGGCATTGTAGTTAATGTTTGAAGCCTGGCCAAATGCAGAGAATAATAATTTTTTTAAGTTTTTAGTCAAATCTTCTCTTATTAGTCCTTTTTAAATTTCAAGTCATAATATTTTATAAATATACAGAACCTATATCTTTACCAGAACATACATCTTTGTGAAGAAGCTTCAAATGTAATAATTATGATAATGACTTTTCCTAAATTTGGAGCTAAAACTTAGAAGAACCGCAAGGAATTTTAATTCTGAATTTCTTATTAACCTTTATTATTAATAACTGTTTTGATTATAACAAAATCGACAAAAGTGTTACCTCACAACCATACAAAGAATACAAGTAATGCTATCCCCATCTGACAAAAGGAAATTGACTTAAGTAAGGAGACTTAGCAATAATCCCATACTATATCAAGTGTCAGAGATAAGATCTGAACTCGAGTTTTCAATCCCAAGTTCTTTTTCCTACATCCTGATGACATTTAATTTTTTTTAAAAATGAAGAAAGAAAGAAAGAATGAACATTTTAGGTCAAGTAGGTGGGGTCAAACATGTAGCAATAAACTGGCAAGAAGTAGAAAGAATAATCATCAAGTTGGGGGGAGGGGGGCCGGGGGGAGAGAAGATCAGTAAATGGATGTGGAGGAAAGAAGACCCAAATTCAAGTCTGGCCTCAGACAGTCCCTAGCAAGCCACTTAACACTGTTGGCCTCACTTTTCTCATCTGTCAAATGAGCTGGAGAAGGACATGACCAATCACTCCAATGTCTTAGATGGAAAAATCCCATCTGCAATGACTGAACAACAGCAGGACTATTCTTTCCCTATCTTTTTATTGAGACATTACACTTTCTTTTGGTGATGTGTCCCTTACCATTACCCACAACTGATTAAGAATAAATCTCAGTTCAAGGTCACAAAGCAGCTTCCACGTGTACTCACCTTTAGCATAATGTCTAAGGTAGTGCTATCACCATGCTTCAAAACAGTAAGATACACCTAAATGTTAACAGTCAAAGAGAGAATTTGGTGAGGTATAATTTTGTTTTAGATATTCTGACAAGGTAAACTGATAAAAAGATGCTATATGCAGTTAGCCTACTAAAATTTATTAAGTGTTAAGCAGAGTATTAACCTTTAGTGATTGTTAAAAAAAAAAAAAAAAAAAAAAAAGGCCGGGGCAGGGCGGGGGAAGAAGAGTGGCAGAAACATGCTGGGCCTCCCAGTAACTCCCATTCTGTTTTCATGGTCAAAATCTCCTCCTCCCCACATCTAATCTATTAAAGAAGCCTGTTAATTTTACCTTTAAACATCTCTCAAATATACCCCTTTTTTACTCTGCTATCTCCCTAGGAGAAACCCTCAAGATCACTCAACTGGACTCCTGCACTGGCTGGCCCACACCTCTTCCTCATAGTAATCCATCCTCCACTAAGCTATCACAGTGATCTTCCTTAATTAAGCACAGATCCAATAATAGTAACCTTCTATTCAATAAATACCAGTGGGTCCTTATTGTTTCCAGGATCAAATACAAAATTCAATTTGGCATTCATAGCCCTTTCTTATTTTTCCACTGTTCTTGTATCTTATAGCCCTCTATGTACTCTGTAATCAAGGATACTGTGCCTCACACACAACACTCCACCTCCTAAAGTAAGTGTCTTTTGACTCTTCCCTGTTCATCTGTTTCCTGGCTTCCTTCAAGTTTCAACTATTATGTACGATGCCTTTCTCAGTTCTCCTTAAACCTTCTGGATTTCTTTCCAAAATTATCTCCATTTGTCAATTATCTAAAGGTGGCTATTTGTATATTGTGTCCCCCATTAGCCTAAGAGGAGCTTTTTAAGAGCAGTGACTATTCCCCTCCCTCTTCCCTTACTTCTTTTTAATCCTCAACACTTCAAAGGATGCCTGCCATATAGTAAATGCTTGATAAACGTTTGCCGAATTGATGACATAGGTCAATTTTAGTTACTGTAAAGAAAAGAACTTTTAAACCAAATGATGGAGACTTTGAATGGGACAGAGTACTCTAATAATTAAAATAACAACATAGGAAAACATACAGGACTCCTCAGATCAGCAGAAAGAATCTGTTTTCCATCCACATGGTCCTTAAACCGACGACGAGCTTCTTCTAATGTTGGCTTATGTCCTGATTTTCCTAGTTTGCCCAGAACCAAGCCCCTCAGAAGTGCATCTAGATGACCTGTGGAAGAATAAGAATTGTGACTGTAGTTAAAATGAATTCTCTAAATTCTGTAGAATTTCTTTTTACATCATACAACAACGTCCATATTAATGAAGGAATAGAGAATGATTTTACTACACAGCAAAAAGCATTTCTTTGGTCCAGGAAATAAGTTTTATTTATCATCATTTTTAAATGGTATAATATGCCAAGTACTGGATGGCAACAAGAAAATACCAAAACCCATTTCTCAACCCTACTCCTTCAATTCCTTATTACTATTCCTCTAAACACATTTCCCTCTTAAAAGTCCCAAACACTATTCATTCCCTTCCCCTGTATCCTCTGGATGCTCCACTAAAAAGAAAACTTGTTTTCATCTTTAAAATTTTCCTTTCTCATTCCTTTTGTGTCTCACTTGAGATCTGCTTCCTTTCCTCATGATGACAGCCTCCCTAGCCACTCTTTCCAGCAATGGCTCACTGGTTGAGGTAGAGGAGTTGGAATATATGCTCTCTATTTGCCACTTCCAGGTTCTCCCCATCACTGCCATTGTTGTTCAGTTGTTTCAGTCATGTCTGACTTTATGAATCTATTTCTTGGCAAAAATACTGAATGGTTTACCATTTCCTTCTCCAACTCATTTAACTGAACAGAAAGTGACTTATCAAGGGTCATACAGTTAGGAGGTGTCTAATGCCAGATTTGAACTCATGAAGATGAATCTAGTGTGTTGGAATCCTTACAAACTGCTAACTAATTAGAGTTGATCTAATCTTACAAGAAGATGTTTTGGGCAGAACCCGAAACAATGTACTAAGTAGGACTAATTAATACAAGGCTTGTGTTTACACCTTTACTCATTGGAGTTCACAAGTATGCCAGCTTCACAAAGTAAACTTTGTATCCTTATGAGTTCACACCTCCCTTAAAGCTCTTTGGGCCAGAGAGCACTATGGGAGAAAACCCATAATCCCTCTCTCTCGTATCCCACAATTCCTCCCTCTTGGATAAAAGAAACAGACAGAGGCTCTCGGTCAGATTTCACGGGAATGACATGAAGAGTGGTGCTGGCTCTGGAGGCTGAAGAAAGCAGAGGCAGAAGCAAAGGACAAAGCAGCAAGAGCTCTTGGAACCAAGCAGAGAGATAGGCCTCTAAGCTAACCAGGCTATATTGGAGATAATAAAAGATCTGAACTTTTATCATCTGGCTGCATTTGGGAAGAAGATCACCACACTAGTGCTCTATGTACTGGGCCACCTCAATGCCCCTATAACTACTATTCTGTAATCTTTTTCCTTGAGGTCTATACAATCATAATTCTTGTCAAGCTCTCAGTAGATCTCCAAGACACTCCCCTTCTTTCCTCAATGAGTTCGGTATCTGGTTTACAATCTTTGTTTTCCTCAACTCTGCCTTCATGCTAGGGTACTTGAACATAAATATTGATACTTTCTCAAACTATCCCATCCTCACAGTTCCTCAGCCTTCTTATTTCTCATGACCTAATCTTCCACTCAATCTCAGCCATGAAGAAAATCATACCCTTGAATCTTTTTAAACATTCACAAATATAACAACTCCATAAGTTCATAAATTCTGAAATTCTTTTATTTCATCATGTCTATTGGCTTTCCACTTTACTCTCTGCCTTTTAATATGAAATCACACCAGGATCTAATATCCCTCTTTCTTTTGGTTCTATCCCACGCCATTCATTACCTCTGCCTAGCCACATTCTCCTTTCCTGAATTTGAAATCTTTGGAGAACCAATTCAACTTTACACTGTCTTAATGAGTACCTTTTCCTCTTATAACATCGATTTTTTCCCCACTGTACAATCATTCTCCCTATCTGCTATCTTCACTCCTCACTCACATATGCAGCTGAACAGATAATCACATAACTATTTTTAATTGGGTCCAGTACAATTTTACGTTGTGTACCTCAATTGGGTCTTCATTACTGCCAGGCAATCAATCAATCAATCAACTTATTATCCCACTCACTCTAGAAACTCTTCTAAGCCTTTTCTTCCCTCTTCAAACTTCCCATGTATTTTCCCAACCCCACTCTCTCAGCTGAGAGATTAATATTGGCCTGAAAATTTTGAGGCCATTCAAGAACTCTCTTTTCTCCCCTCCTCAGTTTACTATCACTCTGACACCTTCTGCCACTAACTGCTCATTATTCTTTTCACATGAAGATGTTACCCTTCTCCCTGTTAATGCTAATGCTTTTATATATAAAAATTTCATCACAATTTCTCCAATGAATTACCAATTCTATCATTTCATTCTCTAACTGATCTGCAATCTCTCCATATCTACTAGCTGCTTCTATACTGCCTACAATCAAGCCTATTTGATCTTTCACATCTTCAAAAGCTTTTCACTTGTTAAGACTTGTCACTATTAAATATTATTCCTTATCTCTTATACCCTTTGTTTAACACTTGTGAATGCTACCTATAATAAGTTTCTCCATTTCCTTGCTGTTACTCTCTTACTAAGGCTCTATAATCTGTCTTCTGATCTTTTATAATTGAATCAAAACTGCCCTCTCCAAATTTACCAAAATATCTCCAATGCCAAATCTAGTGGCCTTTTCTCAATCCTCATTCTTCTTGGCTTCTCTGCAACCTAGTACACTTTACCTTGATGTCCTTTCCTTAAATACTCTCTTCTCTCCAAATTTTTGGAATACCACTTTCTCTTGGTTCTACTCCTACTTATCTGACCACTCCTCCTCTCTCCTTTACTAGATCTGCATACAGGTTAGATCCATTAACCATAGGAGTCTCAGGGCTCTGTCCCAGGACTTCTTTTCTTCTCCTCTATACTACTTCACTTATAGTGATCTAACAGATCCCATAAACTCAAATATAATCATTATGTTCATGACTCAAATATACACATCCAGTCCTAACCTCTTTGCTAAATTCTAAATCTTATGTCCTGTAGACATCTCAAACGAAACATATACAAAATAGAATCCATTATTTTCTCCTTCTCAGAGTCCCCCAATCCCCATGACTTCCCAATTACTGGCAATAGCACCATATTTCTCCCAATCTAAGAGTCATCCTGGATTCTTCATTATCTCTCAACCTCCATATGCAAGTTATTGCCAAGGCTGATTGATTCTATCTTTGCCATTTACCTCTGCGAATTTATCTCCTGAACACAACCTCCGATAGTGTCCCACCTCTGGTAAAAGTCTTCCATCTCTAAATACTGGAATTACTGCAATAGCCTACTTGTCAAACTCTTTCCCTACTCTAATCCACCCTCCCCTTCAGCTGTCAAATTAATCAGATCATGTCTACTCCCCGCCCCCCCATCTCCAGGATTAATAAAATCCAATTTGGCATTCAAAGCCTTTATAACTTTTCCTCACTCCCCAATCCCACAACCTTTCCAGATTTCTTAAACATCTAAATCACCCCTCCCCTCCATATACTCTTTTCTAGTGACAGTGGCTTCTTTGCTATTCTTTAAAGAAAATACTTTTATTTTTCAGCTAAGCTTTTTCACTGGCTGTTTCCCATGCCTAGAATGCTACTCATCTCCATTCCCAGCATCCCCAGGTTTCCTCCAAGTCACAGTTAAAATCCTACTGTCTATAGGAAACCTTTCTCTATCCCTCTTAATTCCAGTGTCTTCTCTCTTATGATTATTTCCTATTTATCCTGTATAAAGCTTATTTATACACGATTGTCTGCATATTGTCTTCTCCATTAGAATGTGTGCCCTTCGAGGGTAGGAACTATCTTTTGCATTTGTGTCCTTAGTGCTTAGGATATCAAAAGTGTTTTAATGACTGACAGACCGACCCATCAAAATTACAAAATAATTTTCTTTAGACATTTGCGACTATCTTTTGGAACTAATGAAAAAAATTTACTGGAAATATTTCAAAAGAGGAAAGAAGCATGAAATGATATGCTAGATAAGCTTAAAAAAAAAAAAAAAAAAAAAAAAAAAAAGATATATTTGCCCTCTAATCAAAAGTAAAATCACAGAGGCCATAGATCTGAATTTAATTAATCCTTCAATTTGATGACGGTTTTATTGTTTGGGTTAAGGTCTCCTATCAAAACCATTAAGGCATATATACTTGATCATTAAGTTATATCCAAGGCACCTAATAAGAGTCTGCACACCCAGGATCATATGTTCCATATATAACAACAACAACAAATCACAGGATTATTTTATCAGAGCCAAAGAACAAAGAGCAGACATGTGGGGCAAAGAAATAGGAGCCTTGATTTTTTCTTCTAAGAATACTGTTCAAATGAATATAAACTGCTTGCATTTATGTTTTTCCTCCCGGGTTATTTATACCTTCTGAATTCAATTCTCCCTGTTCAACAAGAAAACTGTTCAGTTCTGCACACATATATTGTATCTAGGATATACTGCAACCCATTCAACATGTAAAGGACTCTTGCCATCTGGGGGAAGGGGTGGAGGGAGGGAGGGGAAAAATCGGAACAGAAATGAATGCAAGGGATAATGCTGTAAAAAATTACCCTGGCATGCGTTCTATCAATAAAAAATTATTAAAAAAAAAAAAAAAAAGAATACTGTTCAAAAAGTCTGCATAAGAAAGAGTCCTGGGGAAATCTGGCTTGTTATCAGACTTTTTGTGGCACACAAAGCTGTTCAAGTGTGTTCTTTGTTCTAGTATCAGTAAAATGAGATCTCTTATATATCACAAGGGTAGATTTTGAGCTTATATGTGATCACCACAGAACAAAAGTCATAGATATGAGGTACAGAGCCAAGAGGGACTTCAGAGGCCATCCAATCTAATTCTCTTTTTCACATATTGATTTGTCCATGATTACAGAAACTTTAATTAACAGAACTGGGATTTAAAATGAAGTTCTCTCTCTACAAATCCAAAACTCATTTCACTATACCATCAAATTTCAAGTAACAATATTACGATTTGCAAAAAGTTAATGTTTTCAACTATAAAGGATTAATTTCATACCTAATGAAAATTAGGTATCAACCACCAAAAAAAAAAAAGTCAAACCAACAGAAACACTTGTATTTTCATTTTTATCTCTTAAATTGAAAAGAAATCCAATAACATTGCAGTAATGGTTTATAGACAAAAATTGAAAGGAATTATGTGAACCAAGATAACTATCTTCTGCTTATCAGGAAATCGATACAAATTGGTGGCACTAAGATAAGCATATTTCAGATGTGGCTATGGGTCTATGAATACCTATCTTTTACACATTGCATTTATCAGATAATTTAGACAACATATAATTTCATCTATCAGTCTATGTAACTTTCAAGGAGAAGATGATATAAATGCTTCAATGGGAACTTTCAATTTATTAAAATATTAATATCATCCAGAGGTAAAAACTATGTTAATGTTATTATGCAGCTGAACAATCTTAATTCTGAAACATATACTTATAAATCTCCTTACCCTCTCCAGGTTTAGGATCCCAGCCCAGCCTCTCCCCTATGGGTGAAAAGACATCTTTCACAAACAGCTGGATTTCCTCATAGAAGTCTGTGTGGGATAAGAGAGTTGAGAGAATCCCCAAGTTACAGCTCAGGTCGCTCCACACAGTATAATTGGGCTCATTCACAAAAGCCTCCATGACTTTTAGAACATCTACAGTGCTAATGATTCCAGCTCGAGCCTGGGAGAGAAAAAATTAAAATTAATCTAATCTCCAAACAGAATTATAACACAGATACACAAACAAATTCAACATTATCTATTTTTGCAAAATCTTAGAAGTAAACAACATAACATTTGAGTTCAGAGGAGCACTTGTTAAAATAAAAATCCAATAGTTATGTGTTTTTCTTAATTTTCAACAAGACTTAAAAAAATAAACAAAACTATTCTGTTTAGGAAGAAAGAAAACTGAACAGCTTCTTAAGTCTATTAAGTTTCTGAGGCTTTTACTTTTTAACAGAGGTACTTTCAAAACTAGGTCATCCAAACTGTATCAATTTTACCTTGTCCTTTATAAATTTGAGAAGTTGATTGAAAGGCACTAAAGGACTCAAAGCTCTTTCATTCTTGTCTTTACTGACAAAGTGGAATTAGAAAAAAACCAATTTCTATCCTAGCAGTCAACTACACAAAGAGCCTATTCTCCTAAAAGGATGAATCTGCCACTGGAATCAGCAGATTTGAAGTTTTGGGCTTCCATGCTAATCTATGTTTATACAAAACAGGAATCCAAAACCAGTTTTATCAGCAAGGAGTAGAGAAACTTTAAGATCCAAATTAAAGGAAACTTCATGCTGAGTCTAGTAATTATTAAAGGTATCCAGAATTATAAACTGTTAAAAGCACCCAGAAATTATCTAACATCTGCCTGATTATTAAACTACATATCAAGTGTTATTTGGCATAGGACTTAGGGAAAAAAATCAAAGCACTATTAAGGAAAAGCATCCTATGATTCCCACAACAAGAGTTAGCTATAGCTTTTATGCAATAGACAATTTTAAATAAAGCGTTTTTAAAATCTCAGTAGTCTAT
This sequence comes from Antechinus flavipes, assembly GCF_016432865.1. NCBI lineage: Eukaryota > Metazoa > Chordata > Mammalia > Dasyuromorphia > Dasyuridae > Antechinus > Antechinus flavipes. The sequence continues at coordinate 135,857,520 of NC_067401.1, read as the reverse complement.
ACAAACACATTTTCTATTAAAGCAAAAAGAATTAATCCCTGGACAGAAAAGAACCTATAAGGAAACATCTAACTACAGTTGCAGAATAGCAACTTAGACTTGAGTACAAAGAAATATTTCTGAGGGAATCGCTAATTGCATGCCATAAGCACAAAGTTACTCCACCTTAAGGAAGAGCCAAGTCTTTTGAATTGTAAGTATATTAATCACATATTCTTATGAGAGCAAAATCCCTCAACCAACCAAGCCTATGGACTCACCAAAGAGAAAAGATCGTTCTGTAGCCCAAGTCGGTCTACGGGGGGTAGAGAAAGGTCTCGTATGCCTGGCAATAAGCTCTCCAACATGGCAGAACTGTATTGAGTCCGATAAAATCCAACTGTTCCTAGGTTTAACTGCAAAACAAAACAAAACAAAAAAACCACATATATGCATGCATATGTACACACACACACACATACAGAATAGGATATGAAGTTCTAGTTGTTGCTGAGTCAAATTTTAGGCTTAGAAACTTCATATTTATATGGAAAGGGAGCATGGAAGAGTAGACAGGGGCTAGCCTTGGAATTCAGAAGACCTGGTTTCTATTCCTGTCTCTGACACACTGCCTATTTGACCCTGAACCAGTCACTTATATCTTGTAAGCTTCATTTTCCTTGTATATAAAATAAAAGGGTTAGACCGGTTATTTCCAGCTCTCTATGATCCTATGGATAGAATTTCAAATTTCAGTCATTCTGTCTGGGTTGATTTAATCAAGATTACATGCTAGTAGCATGTAATCTACTAATCTCAAATACTTCACTGCAATTATTGTCTCCTTAATGTCATGTCATGCTTGCAAAACTGTAATTGTCGCAAATGATTTACTTCATTTGGTAATAAAGGGAACTTTACTTCCAAAAAGGTTAGCAAACATTTAGGAATAATCTCCTGTAACACTTCTCTGCCTCTCTCCTCCTGTACTTTGGAGACTTACTAGGATTAAAGGGGAATCTTCTAGATCCCTAACCTGAGATCCACAAATAATTTTCAGAGAGGTCTGGGAACTTGGATAGGAGGGAAAAAAATGCATCTTTATTTGAAATGTGTAACTGGCTTTCTCTTATACTTTGCTTACATATTTATATAATCTACTAGTTAATTCTTTCACTTTTAATTAAGGTTATGAATGATTGGACATTTTTGATCTAAATTATTTGATATAATCCCCATGGAGGTCTCCTGAGGTGAACAGATGAATGCATTGCAGAATGTCAGAGCTTAAAAGTAATCTATTACCCTTCCCCTGTCCTTATTTATGAATTAGGAAAATAAAGCAATATGAAGTAACTCAAACTATGCCTTGCCTAAGGCCAGCAAAATGATCTTTTATGGCCTCAACCAAGAGAAAGACAATTACTTTGTTATTTGTTACAGTTACAGAATACCAATTGTCCTGCCATCAAAGCTAGCACCAGAAGGGTTGAAGGAATGAGTGGCAAATAAGAAAATAGGAATCTCTATTTGTAATTGAGAGACTCAGATTCAAAACTGAGATTTTTAAGCCCTAAGATTGAGGATAGAAAAACTACTACTTTTAAATTCAGAAGCTACCTAGTAATTACTCCTCTCTTAAACTTAACTTCAGGATCACTCTCAATGAAGGAAAATCCAACCCTCAATAAGAAAAAAAACTACATGTAAAAACAACCAAACCCCCCCCCCCCACCCCCCCAGTACTCTCTCTTTCCAGGTTGGACTTTAGCTATGGTTGCTATGGAAATCTTAAAAAAGCTGTTCACAGATCAATTCAAAAACTGTTCCTTGGTTTGCTGATGGGACCACTTGATTTATCATGCCTAGACTTGCAAAATAATATAGGTTGTATTATCTGAGCTCTTTTTAAGAAGAAATTTCTTGATAAAACACCTTGGTCTAAACCAAACAAATACAAGACAGAATCAGTTTATAGGACTCAGAAGAATAAGAGGAAAAAAAAAAGGAAACATCTGGAGCCAGAAAGTATATGCCTATTAAATGGAATAAAAATTCTACAAATAGAACTAACCTTTACCCACTGGTCTGGTTTAACATTTTTTAAAACCACAGTCATCTCTGGTTTCTCCATCAAAATTTTCAGTTTGGCTTCATTAGGTTCGTCACTGGTAGAAATTGTTATAGGAACCATCCACTGGGGACAATCCTCTCCTAAGCAAGACAATGATAAAAAAGATGCTTTGAGGAACAGGGAGCCTATTTTCACAAAGGCTTAATTCTACATATTGGTGAGTAAATGGCTCATTTCAAGAAATATTATCTATTCCTTAGACTTGCAAAATATTATCAGTGCAAAAAAAGTTCTAATGATATTCTAATTCCCTGAAAGACTGATTCACCTCATAAAGTCAGCCAACAGCTTACTCACTTGTAGTTATATTCGACCGTTATTATAACGGTTTTTCTTCCCCCTCCCATTCAACTCTCCATAAGTACGAAAATGAAAAAAGTTTGGAGTTTTAAATGTAAATCCCCAATGGCTGTACTAATTCCTCAAATAGGGGAAAAGATAGATTACAGAAAACTACATATCAGGTGATAGAATCATAGAAACTGAGTTGGAAGGCCCCCCCAAACTGATCATCTAGTGTTCTCTTAATTGATCAACAGCAAAAATCTGGAATGGATAAATTTATTAGATAACAACATACATACTTAGGAATAGGCTGGCCCAAGAACAAGTCATGCCAAATTAACTTAATTTTCCCCTTCTTTAAAGGACAATAAAAAAGCAGATCAAATGAACAAACGGATAACACTAAACACAATAAATATAGATTTCAGAAAGGCATTTGACAAAATCTTTCATGATCTTTGTGGACAAAATGAAAAAATACGGGCTGAATAATAATAAAATTAGGTGCATTCACAGAGCTCACTAAATGACCAAATTCAAAGTATGTTGATGTGTACCTGAGAGAAGCTCTTTAGTGGTATGACACTAGGCTCTGGCCTCAGTTCCGTCCTGGTCAACATTTTATCAATGACATGGATAAAGCATAGACTGCATGCTTATCAAATTTGTGAACAAAGCTAGGAGGAATAGATAATACACTGGATGGTAAAATTAAGATTAAAAAAAGATCTGGAGAAGCTAGAACAATGGGCCAAAACTATTAAGATGAAGTTTTAATAGGACTCAAGGCAAAATCCTGCATGTGGGTAAATGAGATATATATATACATGGCTGCTTAAGTATCACAGAATGGAAAGACCTGGCATAACTATTCCAAAGGGATTAGGAGTCAACAATGTAACATGGCTGCATTAATGGAAGTAGAACATCCAGAACAAAGTACTGTTTAAGATAACAGTCACACACTCCATTCTGCATTAGCCAGGCAATAGCCAAATATGCTCAGTTCTGTATGTAAAATTTAAGGCGGGATATTGAAAAATGCTCTATTATTTTTAAGAAGGTGATCAAAAGAGTTACCTAAAAATTATGCCTTACAAGGAAAAGCTGAAGGAACTGGAGATATTTAATTAGATTAATGAAAACAAAAAAGTCCACAACTTTCTATAAATATCTAATAGTATGTTTTTTAAAAAAATGAAAAAAGGACTAGTTTTAATTTTTGCAGCTCTGGAGGATAGCATAAAACAAAATGAGTTCAATATGGGATAGAGATTTCCAAAAATTGAAACATTTACTTGGTCAAACAGAGATTTTTCATCACTGGATAGATTCAAGTATTAGATTAACTATTTGTTATATACATGATTTCTATATATGGCATAAAGTTGGGCTGGATAACCTCTAAGATACCCTACAACTTTAAAATTCAAGGAAATAAACTGAATGGGTTATTTGAGAACAAAAATTCGAAAAGCTTTTCCCTGTAAAAACGCAAGGATCTCTGTTTCTGTGTGTATGTGTGGAGAGGGAGAGGGAGAGGGAGAGAGAGCGTGCTTACTGTTAGCTTGTTAGCTTTCCAATCTTACCATCAAGAAAGCACACCTAAGAGGTAAAACTTCTGTTGATTCAGATAAATTAGCTGTAATGCCAAACAACAAAAGAGATCCTATGCTAAGGTACCAACTAAAAAAGATAGTCATGGTACATAATATACAGAGTGACTTTAATGAGATTTTTGTTCTCATAAGCTTACTCACAAACAATTCAGTTCATTTTGTAAACATACACTTGGAATTTTTATCCTGAACATTTAATCTCTTTCAGCCAATAAATCTGGAATACGAGTCATTTCTACAAAGAGCTCGTACATTTCAAATGAGTTACTGGGTATGTTTTATATAGTGTTATGTACTTTAAAGAAAGTAAGCTAGCATAGGAAATAATTTCCTTTGAGTTTTACTTTTAAATCACTTTAAGTAACAAAATTATCTACCCATCCACATATATATTCATATAAAATGGAGGGGAGGGGAAGAAGGGGGAGAAAGGCACATAGTTCAGAAATGAAGATAAATAGCCCATTACACAAAATGTGTCTCAAGTATGTATAAATTTTTGAAACTTCTCTCCATAGATGTCCCCTTTGTTCTTCAGTCCGTCCAACCTTTGATTCCATAAAAAGCAGGGGAACCAAAGGGACAATCTATACAATGTCCCATCTTTTTTTTTTTAAGTTCTAAATTCCTAAAAAAATTTTTTTAACCCTCTAGCCCTTCTACCAGAATCCCTAAGAGGTGAAATCATCATACACATAAAAATAATTTTCATTCTCTCACCGAAGATCTACAAGAATAAAAACTGTTTATAATTCATGTGGAGTGCATTCTGTAGTTTTGTCCCAAGCCCCCTTCCATAGCACGAGTGGAAGAGAAGTTTCATTCCTCAAGCAAAGTTGAATTAAAATATATACTCATTTGTATTTAATCTATTACCACAAATTAATTTTAATATCATTTTTAAAAAAGGAATAGTTGATGTTAAAAAGGATTTCTTCTTGGCTGACAAATGTTGGTGCCATACACATTAGGTTATACTGATTAGCATCTTTTTCATCATTAGCTTACCACTATATGGTCCACTGGCAGAGAATTTCCTTTGGGACAACTTCAGTACTCTGTCATCTTCTACCTAAAATGCAAAACAAAGGCTATAGTAGTATTAACAGATTTTTTTTCAATTATTTCTGTGAAAAAGCACATTGTAATGCTAGTTCAACACATAGTCCCTAAAAAAGTGTAATGTGCACTCAATATTAAATAGCAATGACATTACTATGTAAACAGAGAATAATATCTGCAAACACATAAACTACGTGTGCAAAGTACTCTTGCTAAATAGAGGGGATACAAAGGGAAAAAATGACCCAGTCACAACACAGGACCAGAGAGAGGATGCAAGTACAGGTATGATCAGAATAATGGAGAATCAAACAAAGCACTCTGGAACACTTCAGGAAGGAGAAAATGTTTTAGTATTGAGAGATCAAGGCAGGCTTTATGGAGGAGGTAGTAAATGAACCGACTGGAAAGAAAAGGATTCTGAAAAGCAAAGATGGGGAAGTAAGACATTCCAGTTATGAAGAAGGGATTGCACAAATGCATACAAGCAGGAGATGAACTACTGATTAGATGGTATAAAGGCAAATGATGAGAAACGGGGCCAGATAAATAGATTAGAGCCAGATTGTAGAGGGTCTTGAAGAATTTACGGTTTTATTCTTTGATAAAAAGGAGGCACTGAAGGTTTTGTGTGAGGGAATGGGCCATTAGGAACATTATTTTGGCAGCTGAGTGAAGAATAGAAGAGAATCAAGTCAAAAAGACTAATTTGGAAACTCTTATAGTAATCAAAGCAAGGGTATCAAACTAGATGGCCATTTGAATAGAGAAGGGAAAATTTTACTATAATAGCCATAGACTTCATGCTATTTCACAAGTAACTATATATGAGTTAAGGAAATGTCAAAAATAACACCAAGGCTTCAAAAGTTTGTGCTACTTGGAGGACGGTGGTATGATTTATAGACACAGAAAAATCAGAAGAGGAGGATTTCAGAGGAAAGATGAGCCTGATTTTGGATATACTGAATTTAATATGCCAATTGGAAAAGTCTAAACATTTGAAAATATCTACTTAGAATTCAGGGGGCACATTACCTGCATAGAGCTAATAATTGAATTTATGGGAATAGATAAAAAAAAAAAATCAAGGGATAAAGCACATATAGAGAAGAATGCCTATGACAGCAAGAGAAAGATGAACCAAGAAAAGAAATTGAGAACGTATAAATCAGGAAGAAAAACAGTGAGAGAGGAGTCATGGATATCAAAGAAGAGACTACCCAAGAAAAGACAGCGAATAATGTTAAATACAGCAGAAAGATCAAGGAAAATGAGTATGAGACAGGGCCATTGGACTTAACAAGAGGTATGTGACATTGGGCAATTATCTTGCCAAAATAAACAAATAAATAAAAATAATTAAGAGGAACAGCAATAACTGCAGGAATTCTCAGCCCAAAGACATCTGACCAACTGAAGAGCTTGTCAGAAATAGAATGCTATGTAAACATAGAATAATATCCACAAACACATGAACTATAGGTGCAAAGTACTCTTGTTAAATAGTGGGAATACAAAGGGGAAAAATTACCCACTTACAACACAGGATCAGAGAGATGATGCAAGTACAGGTACATTCACAACAATGGAGAAAATCAAACCCAGAATTCTAGAAAAATTTTAAGAAGGACACTTGATGTAACTGGTACTGAGATTGGCAACTCTATTGTCCATAAGCAGTTCAAGATGGAGAAAAGTACTTGTAGTTGTTCACAAGGAAGAAAGGACCTTGGTCCCAGTTCCAAGGCAGAAAGAAGTTCTAGCACTTGCAGTTGCAGGGGGAACAGGAACCCTTCCTAGGTAAAGATCAAAAACACAGACCAGGAAAGGATGATCTCCCAGGATTATACCACTTTTTGAAGCAATGAAAACTTTTGAACCCCCAGGACTATGGAATTCCACAGCAGCACAAAAAACCTTGAAGACTGGGATAGTGCTTCCCCACCCTAACATGAGCAAGCCCAACTTTAAAATAAATTGCAAAATCAAGAAACAGGTTGCAAAAGTGAGCAAACAAACAACAACAACAAAAACCCTGACCATAAAAAGCTACTATGGTGACAGGGAAAAGACTAAGACATAAACCCAGAAGATGACAACAATGTTAAAAACATCAATAGGTAAAGCTTCAAAGAAAAATATTAATTGGACACAAGCACAATAAGAATTCTTGAAAGAGATAAGAATACTAGAGACAAAAATTAGGAAAAGAAACACCATCTCCTCCCGGCCCCCAAAAAATAACAGCTTAAAAAGAACAATTGGTCAAATGGTAGAAGGGACACTAAAATTCACTTTAGAAAAGAATTTGGGACTACTAGGTGGTCCAATAGACAGACTACCAATCCTGGAGTCCAGAGAACCTGAGTTCAAATCCAACTTCAGACACTTGACTCCCACCCCCATTGCCTCACCAAAATAAAGAAAGAAAATAAGAAAGAAAGAAAAGAACTCTTTTTAAAAAGGCCAAATTGGAAAGAGGGTACAAAAATTCATTGAAGAAAACAATTTCTTAAAAAAAATTAAAACTGGATAAGTGGAAGCTAATGACTCCATGAGACATCAAGAAACAAGTCAAAAGAATGAAAAAAATAAAATAAATTGTAAAATATCTGGAGAAACAAATGACCTGATAAATAGACTCAGAGAGAATTTAAGAATTACTGGAGAGAATTTAAGAATTACTGGACTATCTAAAAGCCATTATCAAGGAAAACTGCCTCAATAGTGTCCATCTAGATGGCAAAAATAAAAATTGAAAGAATCCACTGATTATCTCCTGAAAGAGATTCCAAAATGAAAACTCTCAGGAATATTACAGTCAAATTCCAGAACTCCCAGGTCAAAAAAAACCCAAAAAACTATATATCCAAAACATTCAGAAAGAAACAATTCAAATATCATAGAGCCCAAGTCAGAATCACATAAAATTTACTAGCTTTGGAATATGATGTTCTGGAAAGCAAAGGAGCTAGGATTATAACTAAGATATATTATCTACTCATTAAAACTGAGTATAATCTTTCAGGGGAAAAATGTATATTTAATGAAATAGAGAACTTTCAAGCATTCCTGATAAAAAGAAGAACTGACTAGAAAATATGACATTCAAACATGAAACTTAAGAGAATTTTTAACAAGTAAACTGTTAGAATCCTAGTGTTAACTCAACTTGAAACAAGGTGATAACTCAAGGGAGATGTTAGAATCCTAGTGTTAACTCAATGGAATTGATACAATGCTTGTGTTCCCACCTTTAGAGAGCTCATATAAGCAAGAAGTATTTAAGTACTCATTGGAGTTCACACATCTGGGAGATTCACAAGTCAGTATTCAGTATAAGATTCACAAGCCAGAAACCTATATAATCCCACTCTTGCATCCCACAATCCCACTCTCTCAGAGGAGGAGTCAACCTTTGGGAGATCATATATATAGAAGCTCTTAAGAGCTTCAAGTCAGTTACTTTGGAACATTGCCAGGAGTTGGAGAGGAGTACTCTGGGAGGAAGCCCACAAGCTCACTCTCAGAGGTGAAGTCAGATTCATTCCAACTTTGAACTTGGTGCTGGCTAGAGGCTGAAGGGAGCAGAGGCAAAGGACTAGTGGCAAGAGCTCTTGGAACCAAGGAGAGAGAAGGCCTCTAGAAAACTAACCAAGCCCCAAATGAAGGAGACAAGATTTTGGAATGGAAGAGACAATAAAAGACTGTACTTTGATCCCTGGCTTTCTCATCTTAAATATACATGAAACTGAGTCAAATTTATAAATTTAAGAGCTATTCCTCAACTGATAAAATCAAAGGATTTGATCAGAAGTTTTCAAAAGAAGAAACCAAAGTTATCTATAACTTTATGAAAAAAATGCTCTAAATTACTATTGATTAAAGAGAGGCAAATGAAAACTCTGACACCTAACAAAAATGAAAAATGCTAAAGGATGAGGAGGGAAAAATAGGTACACTTACAAAATGCTGGTGGAATTGTGAACTGGTCCAACTATTCTAAAGAACAATTTGGAAGGGCAACTAGGTGGTGCAGTGGATAGAGCACCAGGCCACAAGTCAGGAGGACCTGAGTTCAAATATGACCTCAGACACTTGACACTTCCTGGCTATGTGACCCTGGGCAAGTCACTTAACCTCAATTGCCTCAGCCAACTCCCCCCCCCCCCCCAAAAAAAAGCCCAATTTGGAACTATGTTCAAAAGATTATAAAAAATTGTGTATGCCCTTTAACCCATCCCTAGGTCTGAACACCAAAAAATTTTTTAAAAAAGGAAAAGGACCTATATGTACCAAAATGTTTATAAGCTCCTTTTTCTGTGGTAGTAAGAATTGGAAATTTAGAGTTCCTCAATGGAAATGTCTGAACAAGTTATGGTATTTAATTGCAATCTAAGAAACAACGAGGGGTTGGGTTTCAGAGAAAACGTGGTAAAGACCTATATGAATTGAAACAAAGTGAAATGAGAAAAACCTGTAGATCATTGTGAACAGTTACAACAATGTTATAAAGATGATCAACTATAAAAGATGTGACTATTCTGATCAATATAATAATCCAAGACAATTTCAAATAATTCATAATTTTAAAAAATGCTTTCCACCCCCAGAGATAGAACTAATGAACTGTGAATGCAAATAGAAATATAATTTTCTTGTTTTATTTTTTTGCAACACAAATAATATGGAAACATTTTGCATGATTTCATATATGTAACTGAAATAATTCTGCTTGCCTTCTCAATAAGTGAGAGAATTGGGAAAGGGAGGGAGAGAATTTTGAGTTCAATTTAAGCACACTCAAAAAAACATTTTTGGAAAAGATTTAGTACTAATTTTTTGGGGAAAAATTTTGATAATCTTTGAGAAAGCCATTTCATTAGAATGCTGGGAATAGAAGGCAGATCACAGGCTAATAATTTTCATCATTTCTTAAACTGGCAAGTCCTAGAATCAAATTCTTGGCACTATGCATTCCTAAGAAAAAATGACAGCACTTAAAATGTTCCTCCTTAGACTATGAAAAGATTCCTTAGACATTCAAAAAGGTTATGTACATTCAAAGAGCTGAGTAAACTATAAAAGAACAATACAATTTTCTTCTTCATAGAGCAAAGTTGAAGAACAAGAAGTGTATATAGTGGATTAACACATTTGGATTCAATTTTAGGATTCTACAGTGTGTGGAAGGACATTATTTCTTTATTTGACCTACTATACACTAACATGATAATGATTAATACTAAGAAAAAAAACTTTACAACTGAAAAGCATGAAGCAGGAACAGCAGAATTTTATGAACAGCTTATAAATTAATAAATGTACTTTGAAAAAGAAATTCAACAACCTACTTGTAAGAAAGGGAAAAGTATCCCAAAATATCTACTCAGAAAGTTTTCTTCAATTAAGAATGGGGCTATTTTATTTAGGGGGAAAAAATGCCTTAAAAATTAATCTGGCTTGGAAATGTTTGCTGTAGTGACAATTTTATACATCCAGAAATAAAGCCAGGTGTTTATGCTTCTGGAAGGACAGAAAAAAAGCAGATATGAAATAAATTCAAGAAAAGATTTTTTAAATTTGAAAACAAGCTCTAAAAGTTGTCACAACAATGGCAGAACAGATTCAGGCGCTAGGAAATATTTATGATCGTTGTGTGCAACAAAAATGGACAAGATACTATTTCTGGATGGACTGACCACAAGAAATTATAGAGTTGTAAAGCTAAGGGAAAAATATGAATGATGAAATAATGGCTTTCTTAATGCTATGAAAAGAAAATTCATTCAAGTAATATGCTTTTCTTAAGCTTCTACTATATGCCAGGCTCTGTAAGCTTTCTATTACAGATAGTTCCTGCATTAGAACGTAAATTCATACTGTGCAAAATCAACTTTACATAAAAAAATTTATATAAAGAATTCTGAAAGAAATACTCATTGCAAAAATACACTAATGTTAGCTTTACTGTACAGTGCCATGTTCTTGCTCTCTGTTCCTTGTCTTGGTATTCTGGGGACTTCCACCTTCTTTCCCCCTCCAAGTAAAAGCAGAAGAATGAACATGAGGAGAAATCACACACACAACCTGTGCTACTGGATGGGGGCCTGATTTGAGAGCTGCAGCACTAAGAAAGGAGACTTCTGTCTTGTTCCACCTTTCCACCAGTGATTTCTTTCATCCATCCAAGCTCACGTACTGTGTGTCTGTGCCCAGTCCCACATATTGCCCATATGCTCCTGTCTGTGTCCACCTCATGTCTGTTCCCATGCATTCTTCCTCTTGGTTCTGGTCAGACCCCACATAGCTGGCCTTGGCCCATGTGTTCCTCCTGCTCTCACTTCTCTCTCCCAGCCTCTATTTGTCCTTGAACCACATGCCAATCCTTCCACAACATGTAGTTTCCTTCCTGCTTCACTTCCTCCCCCTTTCCCACATCTGCAGGCAAACTCACATTATGTAAAAATCTCTTCATATAAAGATCAGCAGAGTCCACTTATATAAAGTGAGGTCTAAATGTCAATGTTGCTGAATTTGAAATTAAAGGACCCATCCCTACTGCTATGATTTAGAGTAAGTCACTTATCTCTCCAAGTCACAAAGTTAGAGTTGGAAGGAACCTAAGAAACCACCCAGTTCATTTTCTGAATCTCTAGAATAAAGAAGTTGTACTAAATAACTTCTGAGGTCACTTTTAGCTCTACATGTTATTACCCAATGATGACGCAATGTATTAAGTGCACCATAATAAAACTTACACAGAATTAGTCAAATATCCACTGTGTGGTGACCCTGGACAAGTCACTTAATCCCAATTGAAAGAGAGAGGAGGGAAGGAGGGAGAGAGAGAGAAAGAGAAAGGGAGGGAAGAGAGGAAGAAGAGGAGAGAGGAAGGAAGGAAGGAAAGGGAAAAAAGAAAGGAAAGAAAAGAAAGCAAATATCCACTGTGTGTAGATATTTGGGGCATAAAGTAAAATCAAAAGCTTAAATTTGCTACTTGCTGATGACTGTGTGGAGGTTATTTGCCTTTCTTCTGCTTCAGTTTCCTCATCAACAAAATAATGCTTCTATACATAATATGAGGAGTATGATAAAAATGGTAAATTATAAAGGACAACATAAATATGTTATTACTAGTACTACAGATGTTAAATTTAGACCACAACCAAGGTTTTCTATACCGATTTATCTATTCCCTTCTAAAATGTAAAGAATATTAGAAACAGAGGCAGACAAACTTTGCCTAGACTAGGGACCACGGGACTGCAATATTTTCTAACTTGGGGCTACAGAGTTTTCTTAGCCAATCAATACTTGTGATTGGGCAAATTCCAACAAGTTTATTTGCCATATAAATCAGATGATTAAAGTGAAGTATGCTTTCAATTTTCTTCAGCTGTGACCATATAAAATAATCAAACTTACTTTAAAAAGAGGAGTTTTGGAGTTCCTGTATTTGCAAATAACAAGATGAAAACAAACTATCCATTTCCTCCTCATTTTTCAAAAGAAAAACATTAATTAAGCATCCTAAGGGGAAAAAAACTTATGAATAAAAAAATAAAATTAACCCTAACCCTAAATGTAGGAAACAAAATAGTGATAGTAGGTGAAAGTGAGTTGTGACTCTCTCTCATTTGCCAATAATTAGCTATAGGACACTGAGTAGGCCAATATCTTTGGGTCTTAGTTTCTTCTAAAATGACAATTGGACAAGATGATATTACAGGTCCCTTCCCATTCTAAAATTCAGTGATTATAATGCTACTACATGTGTGTTACATAACCAGTAATTTACCTATTTTTAAAATGTAAATCTTCTGTCTCACTATTTATTTAGGTTCGATAAAATTAAGGTTTGAAGTACACTTTACACATAACTTTAAAACAGTAAACTCACAAAGCTTACTTAGTATCTCTGGGTCATAAAAGGACTAGATAAATGAATGAGTTTATGGCTGTGGATCCATATTGTCAGTCCTTAATATTGTCCTTAAATATGAATGGAACACCTCTCTTAGATGCTATTCCTGTTAACAGCTTAACAAAAAACAAAACAAAACAAAAAAACCTACTCTACGCTTCATGAAATTCAATGCTCTAAAAAAATTGGCTTAAAAAAACCTCACAGTTTAGTGAAGATAAAAAACCCAGCAAGTACACGCTTTCAGTCAATAAACTTTAACAGGCATAATATTCCATTAAGCCTAATCACCTATATTATCAAAATTTTTAGCCTATCTATTAAACAGATGAAAATGCAGTTCCAGAATGGCAATTTAAAAGCAACAGGATTATAATTATTAGTATATTTATACTAAAAAAATGCACCAAAATTTTGCACACTTTGGAATTTTTCCATCCCTAAAATTAAAGCAGTCACAAACTGATATACACTTCATAAAACAGATTTATCATAACATACCAAAGCACATTTGATTAAAGATCTATTTCTGTTCTCCTTAAAAAGGGAATGACAATAGCAAAAGAAAAAAAAAATTGAATGCACCATGCAGCTTCTTAGTCTTACACAATAAGTTAATGTTTTTTAAATAATTCAATTTATATTTTTTCAATTCCCAAATGTCTCCCTCACATCTTTCCCTTTCACTGAGAAAGAAAAAAAAAAACAATTATAAATATGTACAGTCAAGCAAAGTAAATTCCCATGTTAGCCAAGTCCAAAAGAAAATGCTTCAATATGCATTCTGAACTTATCTCTATCATGGAGGTATGTTTATAATTAAACGGAACTGTGTCTTACAGACATTAAGGATAGATGTACAACCTCACAATTCAGTTGGAGGTTAACTCAGTCACTCCTCGAATTCAATGAAATGACTCCAAAATAACACATAATACATTCTAACCATACATCAAACCAATTAATAAATACCAAACTCAGTGAAGTATTGATTTGGTATATAAGTAAATCAGAAAGAAGATTCTAAAAATAGCCCCCCCTGCCAAGTTATCATCTAGAAACTCTAATTAAGATATTAAAATTAACATATATAAGAAGTCTGCTAATATTCTCCTGGTTTCTCTCTTACATAGAAAAAGACACGATGTTGGATTTTGTCAATTTACCTGCTCTGCCTCCACATAAATGAGTGGAAACCCCATTTGTTTGGTCCATGTACTCATCACAGCTGCAATAGGTTTACCACTGGCATTTTCTAAACTTTCCCAAAGGTCCTCTGCAAAAGAAATGCAATCAATAAAAATTCAAAGTCTTTAGGATTCTTTATGAGAAACAAATTAGAAATTAAATCTACATCACAAAGATTTGACATTATTTGGTTCCTCCTAGATTGAATTCTAATGTAAAAACCAATCATTTGTTTTAAATTAAAAGATTAAGCTTTGCTTAAAGTTATCAATAGCACTAAGTGAATGAACATATTTGAATAGTCTTGTTTTCATTTTATTACAGATGGCTAAGCTCATTTAATACTTTCTTGTGCCAATGTTTTCCTATAATATCTATTATTTCTATTAAAAGTTATTTACCTTAAATTGTGGTATATGAATGTTATGGAATATTATTGCTCTGTAAGAAATGACCAGCAGGATGAATACAGAGAGGCTTGGAGAGACCTACATGGACTGATGCTAAGTGAGATGAGCAGAACCAGGAGATCATTATACACTTCGACAACGATATTGTATGAGGATGTATTCTGATGGAAGTGGATTTCTCTGACAAAGAGACTTAACTGAGTTTCATTGGAGAAATGATGGACAGAAACAGCTACACCCAAAGAAGGAATACTGGGAAATGAATGTGAACTATTTGCATTTTTGATTTTCTTCCCGAGTTATTTTTACCTTCTGAATCCAATTCTCCCTGTGCAACAAGAGAACTGTTCGGTTCTGCAAATATGTATTGTATCTAGGATATACTGCAACATATTTAACATATATAGGACTGCTTGCCATCCTGGGGGGGGGGGGGGGGAGGGGGAGGAGGGAGGGAGGGGAAAAAAACGAAACATAAGTGATTGCAAGGGATAATGTCGTGTAAAAATTATCCTGGCATGGATTCTGTCAATACAAAGTTATTATTAAATAAAATAAAATTAAAAAAAAAAATAAAAAAATAAAAGTTATTTATCTTCATCAAGATAAATAGTAAAGAGAATACTAACTATTCATATTCAAACAGAAAGTTAAAATTCATTAATTAATAAATTAGTAAATTGTTATCCATTTTGACACTCTTGTTCTCAATCTGATAGTTTACTTTCCTTCATTAATTAAAAAAAAAATTGCATAATGTCTTGAATGCTATACTAAGCTTGGCAAATACAATGAATAATAGTATGCCCCAGTCAAATGGGGAGATAATATGTTCACAAAAAATTATAATACAGGACAGAAAATGTTAAAGTGTATTAATTATCAAATGCTTACAGAATTCAGAAAAAAAAAAGCAATTACCTTAAAAGGAAGGGATAATTATAAAAGGATTTTGGAGAAGTTAACATTTAAGTTTAGCCTCCAAAACCATATAGGAATTGAAAAAATGGGGTGATGGTTGGGGAGAGAGGCAAAACTGTTTTGTTTTGCATCTTAGCACCTAGAGCAGTTCAGATAATATTAGGGTGATATCAAATTAGGGTGATTTAGTTTGCTAAATCTATACCCCAAAGACATTGGGAAAAAAGGGAGAAAAGGGCTTATTTGTACAAATATATTTATTGCAGCTCCTTTTGTATGGCTAAGAATTGAATGACAAAGAAATGCTCATCAACTGGGGAATGGCTAAACAAGCTGTGGCATATGACTGTAATGAAATATTATTGTGCTGTAAGAAATGAGAAGCATAATGCTTTCAGAAAAACCTGGAAAGACTCACATGAAATTATGCAGTGAAACAAACATAACCTGAAGAATGTCATATATAATAACAGCAATGTTGTTCAATGAAGAATTGTGAATGGTCTAGCTATTCTCAGCAATATAATGATATAATACAATCCCAAACTATTAATGATGAAGCACATACTATTTGCCTCCAGAGAAAGAACCAATATTAACTAACTACAGATTGAAGCAAGCCATTTTTTACTTTCTTTCCATTTTTTTCTTTTATTCAAGTTTTATACAAAATTACTAATTTGGAAATGTTTTACATAATTGCACATGTGTAACATATATCTGATTGCTAGTATTTCAAAGAGGGAAGAGAGAGAGGAATGGAATTTGGAACTTAAAATTACTAAAAACACACACACACACACACACACACAAAAAAAGCCCCAAAACTTGGGGAAAAGAAATTTGTGGCTCAGCAGAAAAAGAGAATAGTAAATAGCCTAGGCAAATAATGAACCATAAAATTGGAAAGGTAGAGCAGAGGGACTCAGAATGTGAGATTAAAGAAGACAAGACTTCAGGTTAGAGCTAGAGTGAACATTAAAGTGATCTACATCCAATCCCCCTTAAGGTCAAGTTATTTAAAACTTGATATAAAGATACAAAATTGGTTAGTGACAGAACAGGGACTACAATCATTATGTAGGCTCATGTTCTTGGTATTATATTGTGAGCAATTCTATAGATATTGAAAGGAAATACAGGTTGTGAAAAGAGAGCGACAAATCAACTTTTTAAAATATTAAACTTGATATGGTTAAAATGAATGTAAAGGAATATCACTATTCTATAAGAAATGAGAAGCAGGCTGATTTCAGAAAAGCCTGGATAGACTTAAATGAAATGATGCTGAGCAATATGAGCAAAATCAGGAGGATACCATACACACTAACACCAAAACTCTCTAAGAGTTACTATGATATGAAGACAACTCTTCTCAGCAATAATTACCTAAGACAATTCCAACAGACTTTGGATGGAAAATGCCATCCACATCCAAATAACTATGGAATCTGAATGCAGATCAAAGCACACTGTATTTTCATCTTGTATGTATTGTTTTTTCTCTCGTGGTCTTCTCCCTTTGTTCTGTTTTTTCCCCACAACATAATAATAATAAAATGTTTGTACATATATAAGTTATATCAGATTGCTTGCTGTCTTATAGAGGGGGAATGAAAGGAAGGGAGAGGTATGAATTTGGAACTCAAAATCTTACAAAAATGAACTTTGAAAACCATCTTTTCATGTAATTGGAAAAATAAAATATTATTAAGTAAAAAAAATTTTTTTTTAATATTAAATTTGGGATATCATTGGGACACTGAGACATATCCAGCAGACATATGAGTTATAAATGTGGAGCTTGAAACAAAGAAGTCAAGGCTACAGATCAAGATTTAGGAGTTATCTGCATGGAAGGTTCAGCTAAAGCCAAGGTTGTTGAATTGAGATGATCAAAAGCTATAGAAAAGGCTGACATTTTGAAGGGAAAAAGACCAATGAGCCAAGGAAGAGACATAGAAAAACCAAAGGAATATGGAAGTACTTTTTCCCCGAGAAGCAATGAGAGAAGAATGTTTCAAAAAGATAAAAGACAACTGAAGTTAAAGAGGATGAGGCCTGATTAAAAAAAAGTCATTGGTGATCTCTGAGAGAAGTTTTAGCAGATTATGAAAGGCTTAAGAATAAAACAAAGAATAAGCGAAAACTTCTTTTGAGAAGTCCAGCCAGGAAGAAAGGCCGGTCCCAAAGTAGGAAGAGTAGGGAAATGATGTTATTAGGAACAATCTAGCAAATCAAAGCATATTTTTTAATTAGTCTATAATATAATTGATTATAATTACTTCCTTATTAGGAATAAAATATTAAGTTTGATCTGATTTGATCTGTATTTGATCTGATTGATCACTTTATTAGTCTTGTTTACCTGTCACTTGATGTGTTAATAAATTAAACAATGTATCAGTTTGTTACATTAGTTACTAACATAGGTATAATCTGCCTAGTTGGTAGATAAGTCAATTAGTGACTTTTAACATCTTGTGCTTTCTTTCCCTCCCTTTCTCCCTCTCTTCCTCCCTACATTCACACCCATACCCCACAAGACTAAAGGAGACCTGTCCCAGCAATCTATTTTCTATTTAACATACTACATGCTCAAGATTGCTATTTGGGGCAAAGTCAAAATGGTGAAACAAGAGCCAGCAATTCTGCCTACCTATCCCAAAACACTCTCTTCCACAACAAACTAGAAAATATACCAAACTGAATTTTCTTTAGGAAAGGTAAGAAAACATCACTGTGAGTCATTTTTTCCTCTCTAGAAAATTTAGGAAGATAAAGAGGTCTACATACATTAGAATGGGCCCTAGCAAGGAAAGCATCACAGCAGCAGTGAGTAGACCAGTACAAAAGGACGTAAGGGACTAAACATCTGAGCAGAAATGTTAGGGGATGCTTATAAAAGTCCTTGAAGAAGGAATGGGTGCCATCTAATAGCTCTCTTGTCCATTTATCCATTGCCAGGTCCAGACAGAGAGGAGTGCTAATGAAAATGAGAAAGCAGGAGTCTCTGTCTATGTAAAAGCCAGGAAAGAAGTACTAGAAATACTGTTGTGAGGCTCTAAGCTCAAGAACAAAGTGGGTACTCAGTTCTAACTTTTAGTCCATATATATAAGTCTGTAGTAGAATAGAGTATGGCAAGAGAAAAACCAAGGGGAAACTAGTGTTTCAAGCATGAAGTACATGCAGAACCTTTCTGAGATTCAACAGTAACTGAGACTAGCAACAGTCTTCAGAAACACAATCATACAATCAGATCAGGTCAAGAACTGACAATGTACAGAAAGTGGGGAGGTGGAGAGATGGCAGCAGTAGACAGAACTCTCCCAGCTTCATATCATGTTGGGATACCAGAAACTTACAGGCCCCTAGACTGAGCTGTAAAAGGAGGGGATATGAAAGACAGAAGCCAAGTTCATACAACCCTACCTCCCCACCCCACAAGAAGAGAGCAGAGGCTAACATTATTCTAAAGCCTAAAGGAAAGAAAACAGGCTAGAAAATTGTGCAAACACGAACCAAAAAAGAACTTGATTACAAAAAGCTACCATGGGGAAGCTTGAAACAAACACATAAAACAATGACTTGAAAATATTGATAAGTATGGGGTAGCTAGATAGTACAGTGGACAGAGCACCAGCCCTGAAGTCAGGAGGACATGAGTTAAGCCTGACCTTAGATACTTAACACTTCCTAGCTACATGACCCTGGGCAAGTCACTTAACCCCAATTGCCTCAGAAAAAAAGAAAAGAAAATATCGATAAGTAAAGCCTCAAAGGAAAACGCAAATTGGCAGCAAGTGTTGTCAGAAGATCTAAAGAAATTTAAAAAAAAAAAAAAAAGATTTAAAAATCAGACTAGAATAACAGAATTAAAGAAAAAAGAGCTGTGAAATTTATGGCAGTTTTATAGCCCATTGGATGTAATTCTAGAATAGTTGAGACAGCTCACTATTTCACCATAAGTTCATTAGTATATCTATTTCCCCCTCATCCTAGACTTGCTTCTTCTAATTAATAGTGATATAGAGCATTTTTTCCCATACAACTACAGATAGCTTTTATTTGGTTTTCTGAAAACTGCCTGTTCATAGTTTCACAAACTGCCAGGGAAATGCCTGAACAAGCTGTGGCATATGATTGTGACAGAGTACTATTATAGTATAAGAAATGGAGGGGATGATTTCAGAAAAACATGGCAAGACTTACATGAACTGTTGAACAGGGAAGTGGGGAGATGCATAGGTACATAGCAACATCAATATTGCAATGATTATCAACTGTGAGAGACTTCATTAGTCTGATCAATACAACTGATTCCAAGAAATTCCAAAGAACTCACAATGAAAAAATGCTATCCATAACAAGAGAGAGAACTGAGAGTACAAACTGATGTATAATTTTCTCACTTGCTTTTTCTGGAAATATGGGTTTTGCTTAATTTCACATTAGTATCATATATCGCTAGCTTTTTTCAGTGTGTGTGGGAAAGAGAGAATTTCTGAGAGAAAAGAGAGAATTTCCAATTTCTTTTCCTCTCAAGCCCACCCTTCAGGGTCCCACCAAATCCATCCTAGGCATAATATTGACTTTACCATATGAAAAATTTAAAAGTATATTAGGAAAGATACACCAAAAGAAAAAATGTATTATCTAGGGAGAATGGAAAACTAAATTCAACAGCTATTTATAGCAATCTAACAACTAAACTATGTCCAGGTTACAATGGAATTTTGGCATTCTAAGTGATGTCTATCTACATTTGGCATCCATATTCTTTCCTATTTCTAAAAACATTTTTTTGGTATACTAGAAAACTCAAAGAACTATGTCTTTGTCTTTTGTATCTAAGCAGCATCTACTCACTCTTAATTGTATACTCAGTAAATAACCATGAAGATCAGAGATTCAAAAAACAACTGTGAGGATTACAAGTCAGAATACAAGGAAATGATTTCATTTTAGATTTATAATCCCACATGACCATTTTTATAGATGATTTAATGGTCAGTTATCTAACAACTGTCTTACAAAGCAAGACAAAAGTTCTAGAATCTGGACAATAGCCTAGGGTCTTCTGCTTGAGGCAAATATAGCACCTTTAAAGAATTAAAGTAGCAGCACATACTGCTGAGTCAGCAAGACAATGGATGACAATGACTTTTGCCCCACTGAGACATACTCCTAGGAAAAGATAAATCACTTACTAAGCCATAACTAAATGGCAAACT
The DNA here is from genome assembly GCF_016432865.1 of Antechinus flavipes. Taxonomy (NCBI): domain Eukaryota; kingdom Metazoa; phylum Chordata; class Mammalia; order Dasyuromorphia; family Dasyuridae; genus Antechinus; species Antechinus flavipes. The sequence continues at coordinate 135,836,757 of NC_067401.1, read as the reverse complement.
GAGCATATGAGAAAACACTGAAATTGTTATGAGTCACTACATCACATCCAAGGATTCCTGAATATAAAATGTTAAAACTTCTTTCTTTTTTCATACCCCTGAAATATTAAAGATTACCTGTGGCTGCATTTTTCTGTTGGAACTTCGTTAAGTATATGTTCATTCCTTTCTTAAAGTCCTGAAAACATACAATTTTCAAAATGATAATTTGGTCACTATCAGATTTTTGCCCATATCCACACTGATATTCTCTTTTATCAAAATATTCCACTACTGCTTTTTATTTCAATTTATTTCTACATTTTGAAAATAACTATAATTACATTCAAGTACCAAAGTTAGAATTGTACATTTTAAATGTCAATTCCACCACTATTTATAACCATTAAAAACAAAATCCTTTCCAGTAGAAAATTAAGAAAAAATCATCCATAAACATTAATATATATTTTTAAAAAAAACATAAAAGGAAATCCAGAAAAGGACATTCAAGCACGGCTGCATTTGTACTACATTGTTAAATTCAACACATACAAAAAATTTTTTTTTAAATAAGGTACTCTAAGGAGTCAAGATTTTATATGTAAGGCTCTTTCTTCTGTTCTTTGAATATGGAAATGATCATTTTTCAAGTTCATACATTAAAAAAGCTTTTAAAACATTCTTTTCTATTTTCATTTAATATATAAATAATCTGTATTCTTTTTACAAGATCAACTATCTCAGAGAACATTGACAGCCAAAGTAAACAAAAACTAAGGCAAACTAAAACCTGGCAACATTTCTATACATAAAAACTTGTTCAGCTATTAGAAATTTAATCCAAATAAAGAAGTCATTTCTAAAGATAACATTAACACATTTCTTCATAGACACTAAGTAATACTTTACTATAAATTTTACCATAAATTGTAGAAGACTGTTTTGTGTGTGTGTGTGTGTGTTTTTTTTTACCTTATCCCCAATGTAGTCATGCAACATTCTGATGACAGATGCCCCTTTGCTATAGGATATAGCATCAAATATCTCATCAACTTCGGAAGGATGGCCCACACTGACCTGCCAAATACGGTATGATTCAAAGTTTATTAAAGTAGAAAGACTAAAAAATTAAATTACTTTCTTGAATACCTTTATATCCAACAAGAGATCCACCCATTATATGTTACTGACCTGCCACAAATTTAAAATAGCATATTCATAAAGTAGAATGGTTAACCTTATCCCCTTTCCTTCATTACTCTGTCACAAAATAAAATCAATCTAATATGACTATGTGGAATGAAAGAATAAAAAAAAAATGGGAGTGCAAGAGTGTGAGAAAATTATAAACTAATTATTTCATTAATTTCTCATATCAAGAATAATTATTTATAGCTATGTAACACCATGTTCAATGATGTCAGACTCTCATTTTTGATGTCTCACTCTTGTTACTTTTTTCCAAGTAAATTAGTTGGGATAAAGAAATGTTAAATGACAATAAAAAGTATTAAGAAGAACAACGGAAACAGCTAAACTGAGCCAATCTTTTCAGGTAAGTTCTTTTTAAATTTTTCTAAAATTGTTTTATTTTTCAGTTCCAAATTCTATCTCTTTCTCTCGCCACTCCTCTACCACTGAGAAGAGGAGAAAAACAAAAACTATTACAAATGTTTCATCACACAAAACAAACTCCAATATTAGTCATGGCCAAAAAAGAAGGAAAGAAAAGGAACAACACTTTAATCTGAACTCTATGCTGAGTCTATTTTCTATATGAAAGCGAAGAGTATATGTTTGAACAGAGTTCTTTGCAGCTGTAATCAGTTACTGGGTTGACTAGACACAAAATCTTTCAAATTTCATTATCTTTACAGTACTGTTGGTTACTGTCTAAATTGTTGTCCTAGTTCCGCTTACTTCACTTTGAATCAGTTCCTATAAGTCTTCTCAGGTTTTTCAGAAACCAGTCTCTTCACCATGTATTAGTATAATAGTATTCCATCACATTCATATGTTTTAGTTTGTTCTTCCATTCCAACTGATAGGCATTCCTTCAGTTTCCAACTCTTTATTAATACAGAAAGAGTAGATATAATATTTTTGTACATATGGACTCTTTCCCTTTTTCTTTGATCTCTTTGGTATATATATTTAAGAGTAGGTCAAAAAGCATGTAGAGTTTAACAGTTCTTTGGACATGGTCCTAAATAGCTTTCCAGAATGGCTGAATCACCAGCAACACATTGTCCCCCCACATCTCCTTCAAACAATTGTTATTTATCTTTTTTGTCATCTTAGATAATTGCTGAATGTGAGAATAGTACCTCAGTGTTATTTTAATTTGTGATTTAGAGCATTTTTAAATATGGCTGTTAATAGCTTGGACTTCTTTATCTGGAAACTGCAAATTCCTATCCCTTGATCATTTATCAATTGAGAAATACAACTCTTATTTGTGAAAATCTGACTCAGTTCTCAAAATATCCTAAAAATGAAAACTTTCAGAAAAACTTTCTGTAAAAACACCCCATACCCATGCTTTTAAAAAAAATTCATTTGCATTTGTTTACTCAAAAGCTTTTTAAATTTTATAAAAATTACCCATTCTACCTGCTAAGCATCTCTCTAACTCTTGCTTTGTCATGAACTCTTCTCCTTTCCAGAGATCTGATAAGTTAATTTCTTCCATATTCCATTAATTTGCTTTTTGTGTAAGTTTTTAAAATGTAAAAAAGCTTTACAATAAATATGTACTGTAAAGACCAGTCTTAAATGTGTAGCTTATAACTATACTTCAGTAGTTCATACTTCAGTAAGCAAGAATATGTAATGTAGTATAAATTTATATGTACAAGATCGAACACATTCTTAGCCTACTTTAAAAATAACCTTGGGGGCAGCTAGGTGGTGTAGTGGGTAGGGCACCAGCCCTGAAGTCAGGAGGACCCAAGTTCAAATCTGATCTTAGACACTTAACACTTCCTAGCTGTGTGATCCTGGGCAAGTCACTTAACCCCAATTGCCTCAGGGGAAAAAAATTAAATTAAATTAAAATTTAAAAACTTTTAATAGAGTTTTAAAAATTTAAAATATCAGATTAAAATGAACTATGTATGCAAACCTTTCCTTTTTTTGGACTCTTTGAGAATATTTTAACTTGTAACAAGTTATTTTACTGAAAAATAATGGCTTTATTTTTAAGATTAACAGCAAGAAAGAATAGCTTATTTAACTTACTTCAATAGGATGACTATTATCTAAAGCATCAAGTTCCTGAGCTCGGGTATAATCAGCAGAAACAAACTGAGTCCAGATATCATATTCTGGAAAGCAATGGTCTACACACAGATATTCAATCCAAGAAGCAAAGCCTTCATTTAGCCAAAGATGAGTCCACCATTCCTTAAAAAAAAAAAAAAAAAATCAAGGAGCATTTTAAGAAAACATCCATTCAACTAATTTATAAAACATTTCAGTCTATTGTCACAACAATAGCAATGTAATGAATTACAAAAGCAATTCAAAACTGAAGTTTCATAAAAAATGAAATCAAGCAAAACCATATGGAACAGACTACAGAAGTTTAATGAGAGTGTCTCAAATGATACTAGCCACACTTTTAGGTAGTTTTCACTTTATTATATACAGAAAAGGAAGGGGGTAATAGATGTCAAAGAGATCAAAAATGAGAAGATGCCTGCACAGAATTTATATAGGAGAAATTCTTTTCAAAGAGAAAAGAGTATTGAGAGAAACGAGGCATGCTTGCTGAAAATAAACCATTGCCAATCATTACATAGATATCTAGAAAAGGCTATATGAACTATATACACTGATGGGTATGAGCTATCAGTGGGATAGTAAATAGTAGTTTGAAAGCTGTATGGAATTCTATATGAAACTGTGTCCTGAATAAATAAAATCAACTTTGGATTAATTTGGAGAGAAAAGACCTTCAGCAATTTTAATAAGACAAATGCAGAATGAATTCCAAGGGATTAATGTAACTACGAAAGCAAAATGCCCTCCAACTTTACTTTCAAATTTCCAGATCAGATTTTAAAAAAATATCCATTTTACAAGCTGAAGATACTCACCAGTCATAAATTTATCATGCTATTTATTCCAACTAAGACTATAAGCAAGCACAAAACTTTTCTCCAATTTGTATAAAATATGTTATGTCCATTTCACATAATTTAACTGTAAAAAGTGAGTTTGCATTTTATGATTAAGAGATCTGAAGTTATCTTAAAATGTAAAATACATCCTCTCCCAGTAGAGGGAAATCATTCCTAAAGGCCTCTCCAAGAAACCACAACTCACGCCCTCTTCTAAAAGCTGTGCAAAAACATTCTTTGTTTGGAAAGAAATAGCTAACCCACTTTAGCTAACAAAGATACTTTTTGCATACCTCTCAACTTTCAAGGATGAGGACATCACTTTTTACAGTGAATTAGATCTCAGAGAACTTTCTCCCCTCAAAAAAACATTTTAAGAATGTAGTTATTATCATTTTCAAATAAAAAGGTGGGCTTTCTTTAGAAATTTCAAATATACCATGTTGATTTGATAAATTCCTCATTCTTCTCCTTGTTATAACATATGGACCCAAGCTCCATCCAAGTCACGTTCTGCTCTTTGGCAGCCAGAATACCACATTTAGGAAATTTGGCTGGCTTCATAATCTTCAAGTCCTTTCACTACAGTGTTACTTCTAGTTCGTTTATTAAATACTGTGCTTTTGGCACAGCAATCTCCTTCCCAACCTCTAACACAGTTGGCTTCCATAAATAGTATTTGCTTAGGGGGTGAGAGAAGAGTGGCAGACTAAGTCTGAAGGACAGGGACTATTCACTACAGAAAGCTAGTAAACAAGGTTTTCAGTATTATACAGTGTGGGAATTTATAAACACCTTTTAGCTTCACTTTGATTTCTACTTAAAGAAGAGGAAGAGAAGAGGGGAACACAACATAGAAAGATCATACCCCAATATGAGTGTCCATATTACATAAAAGGGACTCATAGAAATTATTTTAAAAGTCTTAATAAGTGACCCCCATTGGGAGAGGGAAGAAAAAAAATTGGAACTCATAATCTTATAAAAGTGAATGCTAAACTAGGTTTACGTGAAAAAAAGAAAATACTTTTAAGGGAAAAAAGGAACCCATTTCCTTCCCCTCCCAAAACTCTACCTGGCATCAGAATAGCCAATTTAGTTTGGTACCTGATCAGAATGCTTATCTTATTAAAGCAACTTAATATTTACGTGTAGGTGAAGGATATTTAGATCAATGAAACATTATAAACAAATATGAAAACAAGTTTGATACCTTTTCTGCTGAACAAATAATATTCAGAAACACCCAATCAATAAAAGAATTCTGAAATTCATTTTTCAACAGAGACCTTTAAAAATAATTCCTTTATAACACCCATTTATTTCATTGTCTATGATACTACAACCAACCCAGAAATGCTGCATAGTCAAGAGAATTTGCAGCAATAGCAGGATGAAGTTAAATATATTGAAAACACTTAAAAATATTAGATACCATAGTAACAAGATTTCCAAACCATTGATGGGCGAGTTCATGTCCCACAACCAGAGCAACCCACTGGCGGGATGAAGAACAGGAGTTTTTTGGATCAATAAGCAATGCAGTCTCCCTATGTTTAAAAAGAAAAAAATCAAGCTGATTAATACTGCAAGAAAAACTAACGTAGTAATAGGAAAATACACTGAAAAAAGTTTCCTCCAAACTATTTTGCATAAAAAATCAAATTTGATTTCACAGATCTACAAGGAAAAGAGTATTCCATTGTATGCAAAGACAAGAAAAAAAAATCAAATTAGATTAGCTCAGCTCTTAACAGAACCTAAATACTTATAAAAGATCAAAGACTTAACCAGAAAGGAATCCCCGCACTTTGAAGATAAAATATGAAGCTGTCTAAAATCATGGAATTTCATCTAGAAGATAAGGAAGAATCTCGTGTTTCTCTAAAAATGGAGAAGAGAAAAAATGCATTCCATATAAACAAAAAACAAAACACTGAGCTGACTATACTCGAGCAGGCAACTGAAACTGGAAGCTAGTAACTTGTTTACAGACAGTGCTTTAAAAACCAATGTTTGTATAGTGGTAATAAAGATGTAAAAACCTAGCTAGAAAATATACAACTGAGGCCAGTTTTCAAAACTAGAGAAATAACTACAGAATTATTATGGCAAAATGATACATCAATTAAAATGAAGAATCATCTGAAAAATTCTACTAATGAGCATTTTGAAATCTCCCAGCATTGCACAGTAAGCTTAAAGTGCTCCAATGACTTTTTGAAATGCAGTTAGGGGTATTTTTTTTTAAAGAAAAAGAATTAATTAAGTCTATTATACTACTTTGTAATTGTTTGATATTCACATAAAATGTCAGCAGTTCTTATATATGAAAACTAAGAAAGAAAAGATAAGGCAGGATAATGTGCTGCCTACATACCTATAAGTAACAAGGCCCCAGTTCTCCATGGCACCTTTATAAAATAAACACAAAAAAATTATGAATATTTATAATACATCCTACTTTCTTATAATATAATTTAAAGATCAATACAATTCAGCAATAAAATGAAATTTACTTTACCAGCTGCAAAGTCTGCAATAGCAATGAGATCAATTTTGGGTAGAGGATAAGGAACATTGAAGTAGTCCTTATAAAAAGGTAGAGTTTTAGCAGCAACCTACAAAAAAATGAACACAAGGACAGGCCTGATAAAGCTTTTGATTGTAATTAGCAGATAAATCACAGGGGAAACCTAGGTATATCAAGTTTCTAAATGCAGAAAACACCATCTCCAAAAGGCTATACATATCTCAAGATTTACAAAAAGTAGTTATTAAAATTCTAATCAATTAATAAAAATATTAAAATTATAACTACACTATTTCCCTTCTGCCCCTGGATAAAAAGTCAGTATATCTTTTTTATTATAATTTGATTCTTTTAATGTGCATATTGCAAAACAATCATTCAATATGAAGTTATCTGAACAGCAATAGAGAACCATAAAGACACAACAAATTTTATTTGTTATTATAAATTATAAAATGATCCATTAGAAATAAAACTGTTCAACATGGATCCCCACCAAATACATTTACCTCTAATGCAAATTTTCCTTGTTCTGCTTTGCCAACAGGTGTATAAACACGAACACACACACCATCTTTTGACCTTGTTTCAACAAAGTCATATTCTCCCACAACAAATGCTACCAAGTATGTTGACATGACTGGTGTACGGGCAAACTTTACTTCAACCAAATTTTCATCATCAGGGTATGGTTTTCGATCAATTACATTCTTTCAAATAGCAGAAAAAGAAAGATACATACATTAGTCACTGACAAGCAAGGGAGTCTACAAAAGTAAGACTGCAAAATTCATAAAACTTTTCTTCAGGCCTTTCTTTCCCATTTAGAACCCTTATTATTTACCATCCACAATAGGCCTAGATCTATTATGCTGTCCTGACTTCACCAATCCAGTACTGAAAGCTCTCTAACTCATTCATACTAGGGTGCTAGGCATCAAAATATAACTTCTTTGAGGAGGATTTATATTATAAAAGATACTTGGAGCAGGTGAAGATAAAGAAATGACTTGTTCATGGGAGAATATTGTACTACATCAGAATTACAAATACTTTTTTGGAAGATGGAAACCTTTCTTAACCAAGTATACACATCAGACAGTTTGAGAAACTGACCAAAGTTTGCTTGTGAAGGGCCCACCAATTTTATGCTTATTAGGTTCCATCACTTCCACCAATTCAAATACTTGTCTTCCTGCTTAGGTCAATAAAATCAGATCTTCAGAAAGAATAGGAAAAACTCATTGATCTAAAGGCACAAATATTTCAGTTTTAGGGATATTTGCTTTCTCAGGGATATCTGCTTTTTAATTATCTGACAAGGAATAAAGGAACAAAACTATGGAATTTCATATAAATCAGTCATCCTGAGAGAGATGTGTTTGGAAGCTTCTGAGCAGTGTCTTTCTAGTGTTACTGGAAATAATTTCAAGACTGCCTCCAGTCCTGCCTTACAGGCTAGGGACGGCTACTTCGCTTATGAGTAAAATTAGCCTGGATATATGATTCTAAAATATGTTTAGCTACCAATACAACTTCCTTTATAACATAAATACAAATTTTGCAGCTTACTGAGAAAAAGCCAAACTACTTTCTCCCATAACGTAATAAAAACAATCTTAAGTACAGTTTTAACTTGATTCTTCTTAGCTACTTGCAGTTAAGATACCTTAAGATGATATTTTTTTCAAAAGAGTAAAGACAGTAAATTCAAATAAAAGCACTTAAGAAAAAGTTAAATAAGTAAAAACTAAATTTCTAACAGCTTCTTACAAATTCCAAACCACTTATTTATACATACATACCATGTTTGATAAAGCTACTCTGTCCTTTGGGACAACCAATGAGATGTCAAATGTTGCTTTAATAGCAGGTTCATCCCAGCAAGGAAAAGCCCTCCGGGCATCAGTAGCCTTAAGGAAAAAAAAAATTCTAAATTAGCAAAACAGTAAATTTCATGAAGAAATCACAAACATTCCATTTGGCTATCATCTACTAAAGGCTTTAATGATAAATAGCATAATAATACTTTAAATTCTAATTCTGCTTTCATCACAAAATATTACAGCATTTATTTTAACCTTAATACCAAAAGCTTTGCCAATTAATAATGTTCACCCCAATAGGAGAAAGAATATAAAAATTAATATAGCATGTAGTAAGGCTAAGGCAAGAAGAAAAGTCATCTCCCTTATTTAAAAAAATAATGAAAAACAGTTACGAAGCTGAGGAATAGAAAAACCTTTTGAAATGCAAGGTGATCCCTATTTTTAAATTTCCACGGGACTAGTTTTCTTCAACTTATTTGGTTCTTAGAATTCAATTCTAGACGTCTTGATGTGCTTCAATCTTTAATAGGAAAAGTAGGAATAGCAATGATATGGGATACATATCATCTGATGAATAAAAAGAAATGTACTCTACTAGTTCACACAAATTATATCACCTTTAGGGGAAAAAAAAAACCTAAGGAAAAAAGCTAAAATGAAGCCAACTCTCTCCCACCCCCACCTCAATCTAACAATTGAATCTTTCTTAAAAGAAAACAAAGCAAGTCTCATTCAGGCAAAGCCAAAATTCTAAAAGCTCAAAGGAACATTTCCCATTACACAGGAAATTAACTTCATTCTTTAAATGGTCTAGTTTTAGTAGGAACTTGCCACTTTTCAAACACTAAAAAAAGTTTCTGATTATGAAGACTGCCACTGCTATAATCAATCTAAATACTAAATATCCACTTCAGTATCTATCTGTTTGGTTTTGTTTCTTGTAAATGCAGCTGGTACAGAATGTCCCAAAAGTCTCAGCTCAGTTTAATTGTTTAAAACTGGGCTGAGACTTTTGGGACACAAAGTATAAATTCAATCACCATTATAGTTATTTTACTAAATATCAGACAAAGATCTTGAAACCATAAAAACAATTAAGGCTAATATTATCTGAATTTGACTAATTACTTACTATAATGAAATAATCTCTACTTCAAATACTAGTATTTAAAAAACTAAAGTAGTAGGGAAAACAGCACATACCTCAAACTGTGTGACAGCAGCATAGCGCACCTCTCCAGAAGGAGTGGTATATTTACTTCTATAGAAACCTTTCATTTTATCATTTAGCTCTCCAACAAAATCTATCTTTAAGGTTCCTGTACCTGTGACAGAGGACAAGTGAAAATCACTATCATGCAATTAAATATAAAACTGCTAACTTTCAAAACAGTTTTATTCAGTTGGCATCTTAAATTTTTTCCCCCATGTATACCTTAGAAACAAAAATAAATAAAATTGAGATTCCAGGAATGATTCAAAAATGAATCTTAATAACTTTCACTTGTATAAAAATCTATTTCACTTGTTTGGTGGTATAACATTTTTTCATGTGACCAAAATTACAATTAATATTGGATCTTATTCTTTTTATGTTAAACATGGTGTGTATATATATATATATACACACACACACACATATATATATAAATTCAATATAAGCATACATATTTATATAATTATCTTGCTGCACAAGAAAAATCAGATCAAAAAGGAAAAAAATATGAGAAAGAAAATAAAATTCAAGCAAACAATAACAAAAGAAGTGAAAATGCTATGTTGTGGTCCACACTCAGTTTCTACAGTCCTCTCTCTGGGTGTAGATGACTCTCATCATCACAAAATCATTGAAATTGGCCTGAATCATATCATTATTGAGAAGTCACATATTAGATATTATTTAACAAAGATAAATAAACTCATCTATGTCACTTCATTAACTTTTAGTCTAAAATTACTAACATAGGAATGGTTGGGCAGAATATATAAATAAAAAGGATTATTATTGCACCTTGGGAAATGATACCCATTATATAAAGTATAAAGAACTAAGAGAATAGTGGTAAGATTTGTATGTGATCTGATGGTAGGTCAAATAAGCAGAACCAGGATAACAAATTTATGTCTACAAAAATGTAAAGGAAAATGACTAGATTTGTAATTTGATTGACACTGGAAACTCCCTATACCAGTGCCAACTGGCACCTACTTTGCAACTTATAGTCTTTGAGAATTACTAAAGTACTGATAGGCTAGTAATTTGCCTAAGGCCACAGAATCAGTATTTGCCAGAGATAGGACCTGAATCCATTCTGCCTCTACCTATTTAAAATACACACATACACACAGGCAGGCACACACATATATATAGATGTATATGACAACTACATAACAGAAATAAATTTTCAACTGCTCTTTTATACATTTTTTATATACTGGAATGTGTGTCAATGTTAATATTAAAATCTAATAAAATTTTTAAAATTGTCTATATACAATAAATCCCTAAGAAAAATTTATAAATAATCTTTGTTATCTAGGTTCACTCAAAATAGGACAGCCACTCTTCATCTTGACACCATTGTAATTCTTTATGAAAAGTCATGGACTGATCTAAAAAATATGCCAATAAAATGAACCTTGAAGCTTACCATTTTTTCAAACAGCAAATAATTATATATGTTTAATTTATAAGTAATGTAATGCTGACAAAAATGTAGGATAAGTTAGATAATTCCATTTAGTCCTAGTTCAGTACAATCAATTCATCAGAAACTAATTTCCAGAGAAAACAGATTACAAGTGCTTCTAGGGTTCAAGACATAAATTTAAAATCACTAGAAATCAACAACTATAGAACTGTTACCAACGTTTCACAAACCAGGCTACACAAATTAAAATTACTACTTACTAACAGACTAAGCCTACTGTTTGTAATATTCATAAATTTAATTAGGAGTAGGATTATAAAGAAAACACATTAGAACATATATCCAGAAAAGTATCATCATTGTTTAAGCAATCAATTTGGAAGCCACACCCTTAGTCTTAATTATGTTATTCAGACTGTTTTGGAGTGTCCCTTTCAGAAAGAACTTCAGTATCAGTCAATCATGTAGAAAGGAATGAAAAATGAAGCATGTATTTTATTAAATGCTTACTATTTATATACATAATTCTGGGAATACAAAAAAAAAAAAAAAAGGCAAGATAGTCTTTGCTTTCAAGGAAGAAACAACAAAACAAGTTTCACCTGAAAGTCAGATGTAATAGTCCAGTGGGCCTTGCTTAGAATGACAAATGAATTATTTTTTAAAGAAGGGAGACTTGAAATGATTCTAGATTTGAATGGCTACTAGTACTTCACCGAGAAAAGTGCTGCTCCAATGATTAAGTGTTATAAAGACAACCAGCCAGCATACTTGATGGTGCAGATGCAAGAAATGGACTTGTACTTCATCAGCACCAGTTTCAAATTTTTGCCTGCAAATCATTAGTAGTTTAATAAGGTAAAATAGAAAGATTACTAACACTTTACCTATAATCTGCTGAAAATTTCATGCTGTTATTAGGAAAGACAAACAACCTATAAGATCTACTGAAATTCAAAATAATGAAAACCTCTTTCTTTCAGCAAAGAAATACTCACAGAGATCTAATTCAGTTCCAATTGATCAATGATGGACAGAAACACTGGGAAATGAGTGTAAAGTGTTTGCATTTTTGTTTTTCTTCCCAGGTTATTTTTACCTTCTGAATCCAATTCTTCCTGTGCAACAAGAGAACTGTTCAGTTCTGCACACATATATTGTATCTAGAATGTACTGTGACATATTTAACATGTATAGGACTGCCTGCCATCTAGGGGAGGGAGTGGGGGGAAGGAAGGGAAAAAATCAGAACAGAAGTGAGTACAAGGGATAATGTTGTAAAAAATTACCCATGCATATGTACTGTCAATAAAAAGTTATAACTTAAAAAAATATATATTAAAAAATAACAAAATAAACAGTCTCACAGAAGATAATTTGAAAATAATGCCAAAATCCTAATATCCTTCTCCCCTAACTGTCAGAATCTAGTCCTTCCTAGTTCTTCCTTTTCTGAAGATAAAAGAACCATGGTAATATAATGCTAAAATTCCTGCAACAAATGACAACAAAAATGACAGTAAGTAAAAACTGAGACATTGCCCTTACAGTCTCAGTTTCATTATCTTTCTAGTCTTAACACCTTTTCATCTTACTACATTCTCTACAATCTATTGTTCACTCCATTTCCTGACTCTAGACATTTTCTCTGGCTATCCCCAACATCTAGTGTAGAACTCTCACTCTCACGACAAAGGTAATAATAATGTTGGCTCCTGGCTTCCATCAACTTTTTTCCAAGTCCCAACTAAAATCCCATTTTCTCCAAGCTCTTCCCAATCCCCTTGAATGTTAGTGACTTTCATTTGTTGATCACCTCCATTTCATCTGTCTATACCTTATTTGTGCATAATTCTTTTTATGTTGTCACTCCCATTACGCTATAAGCTTCTTGAAAAGAAGGACTGTCTTTTTACCTTTCTTTGTTTCCTTAACACTGAACACAAAGCAGGCATTGAAATGACTACAAACTGAAAAATGGGTGAATTAGATCTCAGCTACTTAAACTGTGAGATGAAACCCCATATGAAGTAACTGAATGTGGGGATTAAGAAACTATGATTTTCAATAAATGTTTGATTTGTGCGCTGATTTTATACACCTACATAACCAGGGTTATGTAAAAATTTAAGTGGAAGCTTTTCCACTTACTGGTTTCACTATGACAGAGCTCATACCCTAATAAGGTAAAAAAGATCTTAATTATCAGGCAAATATGAGATAGAATAAGGCTGGTATTATGATCTGTTAAAAAATCTATTTTACCTTTTTTAGGGGTTAACTATATTTTCATTTGATTAAAGTCCCACATTCTTATTCTACATAAATGAATAATACTATATGCCATATCAGCTTTAGCTTTTACTATTACCACAGATGAAAAACTTACTATCTAGTAACATGTTGCTAGAACTTTGAAGAATAGATGTACAAAGTTAAAATAATTTTAGCTATATCCTGCTCAAGTTCTAATTAATCGAAAAAAAATTATTTCTCATTAGAATTAAAAATTTATTTAAGAATCTGTGAATACCAACTATATAAATAGAATCCCATCACCAGCACAGGATAAGTGGCACTTAAGAGGCACATAATCCACTAATATATTTCACATAGCCCCTTCCAACCTCTGGGGAGGGAAAAAAAAAAAAGAAAAAACCATCACCATTAATCATCCACATAATATAGATTCTGTCGAACTTCAAACTTCAAGACTTTGATTTCTCCCAAACTTCCATTCTGAGTTCAACTTTCAGCAAGGATCACGTATGTGAATAAAATCATATCAGAATGACTGGCAAGACAGCCACAACACAAAAGAGGATTGTGTGAACATACTAGAAAGTATAAGAAATGGCTTACTTTGTGCTTTCCAAATTATAAAATGTGGGAAAAGTAAAATCTCAACTAATACTGAACAACCCAATCTGGAGTTAACCACTTGCAATAAATACCTAGGCAATAATTAATGATGATGATGATAAAATACACAAAGATGCATCGTGAATCATGTATGGCTATACATGCACATAGTTGTGTGTGTGAATGTTATATAGATATAAAACAATATATAGGAGATGTCCTAAAAGAGAAAAACTACCTATAATCACAATGTGTAGGAATGAAATTTACAAAGCTACAAGATTTTTCTGGATCAATATTGCTTTGACAAGGTTTCCAATAAAGAAATCTTTCACTGTTAGAAAATCATTAGTTTAACTGTAATAGTCAGTATCTTGACTTCTAAAATATAAGTATGCCTGCTTTAAGAAAATCTGATACCATCTGAACTGACAAAACAGATAAATTCTAGAATGGCCGTTTCCATTACAAAAGGATTCCTGTCCCATGTTCATTCCCACAGAATTTCTTTAAACAGCAGACCACCTTTATTTAAACATCTTATAGATCAGTAATTTCATGGTATGTAAAAAATTAAAAATGGAGTGAAGATCCAACTAGAAATTAAGATGAAACAGCCCTGAAATTATAAATTTAAATTAGAGGAAAAACAATTTTGATTCATATACATGTTTTTTGAATAATTGAGTGAATTACACAAGATGACTCACTTAAAACAGAATAATAAAGTGAGCACTTTTCTCACTAAGTTCATCTTTCTTTCATTTAAAAAGAAAACTGTTGACCCAGGACCAGTCTCAATCAACCTGAATCTTCCAACATAATATTTAATCTACTAAAAAAAAAAAATACAAGTCATGATGTAATTTTCAACTGAAAGCTTATATAGATATATATGATCAAAAATATATGGGATAAAAGAACTAGAGAACATTGTAAAATGCAAAATAGACAACTTTGATTATATTAAATTAAAAAGGTTTTGCATAAGCAAACCCCAAAAAAACAAAATTAAAAGGGAAGTACAAAACAGGGAAAAAATTTTATAGCCAATGTTTCTGATAAAGGTCTCAATTCTAAAATATATAAAGAAATGTCAAATTTAAAAAAGAAAACAAGTCATTCACCAATTGATAAATGATCAAAGGAGATGAAGGGACAATTTTCAGATGATGAAATTAAAGCCATCTATAGTCACATAAAAAAAATACTCTAAATCACTACTGATTAGAGAAATGCAAATTAAAAACAACTTTGAGGTACCACCTCACACTTCTCAGATTGGTTAAGATGACAGGAAAAAATGATAAATGTTAGAGGGGATCTGGGAAAACCAGGACACTAATGCATTGTTGGTAGAGTTATGAAATGATCAAAACATTCTGGAGAATAATTTGGGGGTATGCCTAAAGAGCTATAAAAATGAGCATACCCTTTGACTCAGCAGTGTCACTAATAAGTCTGTACCCCAAGGACCCACATGTGCAAAAATGTTTGTAACAGTTCCTTTGTGGTGACAAAATACTGGAAAATGAGCAGATGCCCATCAGTTGGGAAATGACTAAGTTGTCATATATGAAAGTAATGGAATGTTATTGTTCTATAAAAAACAATGAACTAGCTGATTTTAGAAATGTCTGGAAATATTTACATGAACTGATGCTGAGCAAAACAAGGAGAACCAGGAATACAATGTACACAGTAACAGCAAAATTGTGTGATAATCAACTATGAAAGACTTGGTTCTTGTCAGTGGTAATGCAAGGCAGTCTCAATAAACTTTATGATAGAAAACGCCATCTGAATCCAGAAAGAAAACTATGGAAACACATGCTATATTGACTTTTTTTTTCCTTGTGGCTTTTCCTTTTTGCTCTGATTTTTCTTTCCAAACATGATTCATAAAGAATTTTAAAAGTTAATATTACATGTATAACCAGAAAAAAATAAAACAAAAAAGGGAAATATATAGGATACATAAATTATTGGATGACAAAAACATTCATTTTCAAGATGTTATTCAAAATAAAACATTTTAAATTCAATTTAAATTATTCTGAATAAAAAATAAGTTCTATATCTCATTTTTTCTGAATATTACTTTATTGCTTACCTGTTTGAAGTGTACTAGGAAAAGACAATGTAACTTTCTCATCTTCATTCTGATAGTTAAATCCTGTGGCATGTATTTCTGAAACAAAGAGTACCAATTTAAACTCATGAACATGATTCAGACAACAGCCTATATCAAATCAAAATTTCCATTAAAAGCAATTAACTTACTATCTTAAACAATTCTCAAAAGCATATGTGTGTTTTATGTATATATTGTGTGTATATTTTTGTACATGTAATACATATATATTTTATATATATATATGATTCTTAAATGCCAAGATACAGAACAATTTAGTCTTCTGCCTCTGTAAGAAAATGATTACAAGTTTTAAGCTAATTCATAAATGTGGAAGAGGCAGAAAAAGCAAGATTTTTAAGGTATTCCTCATATTTCTATGACATAGTTCTATGACATTCTCCCTTTCTGTGCTATTATTTCTCTCACATACACAAGAGATTAAACAAGTTACCACAATTTCAGAAGACAAAAGATACAATAAAATTATGCTCCCCTGCTATGGATCAATCCTATCCAACTACTAAAAATACTATACAGAGATCTTTTTTTGTAGAGCACCAAAAAGCTAAGTTCCACAAAGATTTTCAAAACAGTAATTTTTCACAAGAGGTTTCATTAAATATAATATAATGCTGAGATATATTCTTCTAGGAAGGCTGAGGAAATTGGTTTGTTAGTGAAGTCCAAAATTAAGGTTGAATTTCAAGATGAATCAGACAATTTTAGTTTCAAAATCAGTTTCAAAAAACTCATTCTAATGGTGAAGAAATACAAATAAGCTATATACAAGACAAATAACTAACAGGGCACTGAAGAGCAATGCCTTCATTTGCAAATGAGGGAACAAATCCAGGAAATTAAAGTTATTTGCCCATGCTCACACAAGTAATAAGTAGTAAAGCCAGAATCCAGATCCTAAGATTAAAAATTTAGAGATGAGGGACAGTATTACATACAACTCTCTTGGATTTTACAGATTCTCAGACTCTAAAATCTACACAATTTTAGACAATACCAATTCTGATTCCTTTATAATACAACTAATACAATTCATTCTTTTTCTTACAGGAATCATACCAAGACTGGAATTTTAAAAGAGATGTTTTTAATGTAACTATCCTTTAGAGGCTCCTAGAGTTCAACCTAAGCCAAGTCAAAATCGCTTCCTACTCTAACTTTCCAAAAAACAGAAAGATTCCCAGACATCACACAGAATTCCAATATTTGTACATATTATTTATTGTTTCTAGATTTAAATGGCATTGAACCCCAATCAAAAAAAGCTGGGGATTAGCTCCACACTTGTCCCCTGTTCCCAAGGTTGCTATCATGTTCAGCATTTAGGGGAGAAAACAAAACATACATATTGTTTATGAATGTTTCTTTATGACTAAGGCATGGGGTAGTACACCCCAATGAAGGATGCTAATGTTCACTACAAATTTAAGAAGCTTCAGCATTTCAATAAACAACAAAAATGGAGTCAACAGAATAGTAATCTTCTAAAATGAAGTATCCTCGATGCATTTACATTCTACAAAATGTAGCAATTATTTGTGGATATTAACTATGAAACATTTAATATGTTCTGATAAGTTACTTTCTGAAGGTTTATGGAAGCAAATGATCATAACTTTGCTTCAAAAGCTGGAAACAGAATCAATGGAAAGAAAGAAGTCAAAAAAAAATATTTATTACAGAGACTTTTGGAAAACCATTAGTTTTATTGTTAAAGACAAGGTCATTAAAGTGATCTATTTTAATTGTACTGAGGTTGATACACTGAAAAAATTGGTTTAAAAAATTATACAAGAATACCAATTATTTAAGATATACACAAGATTAACTTTATATGCCCTTTGTTCAAAGCTCCAAGTTTATTAAACACTACAAATTTGTTTTATCACAAATGAAAAGTTGCCAGAGGAACTCCCTTTTCAGTTACACAGAAAAATTAGATTACCAATCCTTCTAAACTGTATCTTCATATAGCAAAAACTTCCTCCTTTATTTTTTTCTTTTTGCTGAGGCAATTGGGGTTTAAGTGATTTGCCTAGGGTCACACAGCTAGGCAGTGTTTGTTAAGTGTCTCAGCCCACATCTGAACCCAGGTCCTCTCGACTTCAGGGCTGGGCAACATCACTCCAAACAGAATCAGCAGTAAAAACATTGTAAAATGTAAAGCTAAAGAAAAATTTAAAATTAACCACAAGACACAAGGCTCTGATTAACTGAATGACAACCAGAAGAATCTGTCTTTCTCTTTAATCTTTTGCTAAATATTATCTTAAAATATTATTAGCTTTCTTTCCTGCTCTATGCTAACTAATCATACTTTTATGATGGGAGAATCTACCCACAAGATTATTTTTCTGTTCAATAATGACTGAAGCATAGGAATAAATGCAGCTTTCCTTAAAATATTGAGTAGTATCTATCTAAAACCATCATCAAGTATTATCTGTAATGGGGATAAGCTAGAAGCCTTCCCAAAGAGATCAGGGGTAAAGCAAGGAAGCCCAATATTACCATCATACCAGATCTAACTTATCATCAAAGAAATCTTGTAGTGGCTAAGAAACAGATTTGGTAGAATTAGTGAAAAATATCAGGAACACTATACATTCTTGTAAATGACCATGGTAATTTAGTTTGACTAACCCAAAGAACTAAGCTTTGGGAACAAAACTGCTTGAAAAACAGTAAGGCAGAAACTAAACCAACATTTCACACCATATAGCAAGATAAGGACAAAAGGAGTACATGATTTACATATAAAGAATTATACCACAAATCAGGTAAGCAAAGAATAGTTTACTTGTCAGCTCTATGAATAAAGGAAGAATTGAGGACCCAACAAGCAAAAGACAAAGCACTACAAAATGTAAAATGGATCATTTTGATGAAATTTAAAAGGTTTTGCAAAAATAAGCCCAAGGAAAGAACACTGGGAGGGAGGTATGAAGAGGATTTACAGCAACTATTAAAGGCCTCATTTCTCAAATATAGAGAGAAAACTAAGTCAAATTTATAATAATACAAATCAGTCCCCAATTCAAAGGATATGAAAAGGCATTTTTCAGATGAAGAAATCAAAATTATCTATAGACATGAAAAAAATGCATTAAATCACTAAGTGATTAGATAAATGCAAATTAAAACAACTCTGAAGTACCATCTTAGACCTATCAGATTGGCTAATTTGATAGAAAAGGAAAATGACAAAAGTCAGAGTGGTTGTGGTAAAATTGGGACATTAATGCACTATTTGTGGAATTGTGGACTGATTCAACCATTTCAGAGAGCAATTTGAGACTATGCTCAATAGATTTATAAAAGTATTCCCTCTAATCTAGCAATACCACTACTAGGTCAGTAACCCAAAAGATCAAAAAAAGAGAAGAGGACCTATTTATACATGGACATTTATAACATATTACTGTACTATAAGAAATTACGATTAAGATAATCATTTCAGAAAAACCTAAGAAGATTTATATGAGCTGATGCAAAGTGAAGCAAGAATATTGTATTCAGTAACAAATTGTACAAACTTGTGGGAATGATTTAGCTATGCTAAGTAATACAATGATCCAAGACAATTCCAAAGGAATCATGATGAAAAATGCTATTTTTCATTTTCTTTCTCTCTACATTTTTGTTCTAGTTTTCTTCTACAAAATTACTAATATGGAAATATGTTTGACATGATTATGCATGTATAACCTATAATAGATTATCATCTCAAGGAGGGAGAGAGGGGAGAAAAATAATTTGGAACTCTAATTTTTTTTTAATTAGTGTTAAAAATTGTTTTCACATGTAATTGGGGAAAAAATGAATTACCAAAAATAATAACTTAAGTAAAGTACATAGAAGACAGCTGTATGTAATTGTTAACTTTTTTCTTTAAAGCTAAATCTTTGACTAAATCTATGTTTTCTTTTAAATTTCCTTATTTTTCTTTAAGTTGAATAAGAGAAAACTCAAATTAACTAAGGTTTGCCTAAAGTAAAACTTGAGAAATAAAGTTTCATATTAGAGCACTTGTTCTTCCTCAATATTTTATTCATAAATATAAAAACCAATACAAACAGCTTCAAAATGCCTTTTAAGTTAAAGTATAATATAATTTATCCAGAAAATAGAAGCTATGAGAAAGAGTAGATATACAAGCGTTCAGGACTATGCTCTTAAAAGTATATCAAACTTTTCACAAACTTTATAGAAATAATAGTACTTAGAATTTAAAAAAAATTATATTCACATTAAGTGAGATGGCTGAAATTTAGATATCTTACACAGAAGCAGTGTTATAAATTAGGGCCTTCTTTAACCTAGATCATAAAAACCAACCTATTTTAACAATGTGGTAATCTAAGATAATTCCAACAGACTTGGGATGGAAAATGCCATCCACACCCAAAGAAAGAACTATGGGGACTAAATGTGGATCAAAGCATAGTATTTTCCCCTTTTTTGAGAGGGAAGATCAGTTGCTCACTTTTTCTTCCTCATGGTTTTTCTGTTTTGAGCTAATTTTTCTTGCACAACATGTCAAATATGGAAATAAGTTTACAAGAATTGCACGTATAGTAACCTATTATCAGATTGCTTGCTATCTTGGGGAGAGGGAAGTCAGAAAAAGAGGGGGGAAAAATGTGGAACACAAAAAGGAATGTTAAAAATTATCTTTACATGTATTTGGAAAAATAAAATGCTAATGAGAAAAAAAAACGTTGACATGTAGTGTAGCACTAATCCAATATGATATTTGAAGAAATGTATGTGTGTTTGTATGCAAATTTACTATTAAATAAATAGAACAAATTTATCATAATATTATCATGAGGAAATGTATCAATAAAATGTATTGTTTAAATACAGCAGTATATATGGAATACTATTGTGGTAGAAGAAATGATTAGATGGTTACAAAAAACATAGGTTAGAGTTACATGAAATGATACAGAGAAAAAAAGAACAGAACCAGGAAAAAAATTTACATAGCAATAGCAATATTGTAAAGACAAATAATTTTTGTCCTAAGACAAAATTCTTTTTTAAAATATTAATATTTTATTTTCCCCCAGTAACATATAAAGATGATTTTCAACTTTTTTTTAAATTTTGAGTTCTAAATTCTCTCTCCCTCCCCTTACCTCTCCCTAAGGTAGCAATTTGATATAGATAATACATGTTCAACCATGTTGTGAAAGATGACAGAAACAAAGGAAAAAACAAAATACAGAAGGTGGAAAAATAGTATGCTAATAGTATCAGCTCTATCTTTATTGGCAAATAACTGCCAATTCTCTGCTATTCTCTGCAGAGAATAGCTAATTCATTCATAGTTTGATCATAAGAGTACTGCTGTCACTGCATAAAATGATCTGGCTCTGCTCACTTCACTTCGTATCAGTTCATCTAAGTCTTTACACATTTTTCTGAAATCATCCTACTTGCCATTTTTTACAGCACAATAATATTCCATTGCAATCAGATACCACAACTTGTTCTGCCATTCCCCAAAGGATGGGCACCTCCAGAATTTCCAATTCTTTGTCACCACAAAAAGAACTACTATATATACATATTTTTGGACAAATAAGTGCCTTTCCTTTTTTGTTTTGATCTCTTTGGGATAAAGAGCTAGTAGTGGATTATGCTGGATCACTTTTATATTCCACTGTACACAGCCCCAAATTGCTTTCTGAAATGTTTGGATCAGGTAATAACTCCTCCAAACAGTGCATTAGCATCTCAATTTTCCCATATCCCCTCTGACATTTGTCACTTTCCTTTTCTGTCAAATGAGCCAATCTGATAGGTGTAAGGTGGCACCTCAGAGTAGTTTTAATTTGCATTTTTCTAAGCAACAGTGATATAGTCTACTTTTTCACATGATTACAAATAGCTCTGATTTCTTCAGATGAAATTTTATCAACTGGAAATTCATTTCTAAGAAAAAAACTCTTAGGAGCTCTAATAAAAACAATGACCAGCCACAATTCCAGCTAAAACTCTACTCCTGGGAAAGATTTGGATTTTTTTGGACATGGTCACTGTGGGAATTGTTTTGCTTGATCATACATTTGTAATAAGGGTTTTAGTTCTGTTGCTTTCTCAATGAGGGTAGGATGGAAAGAAAGGAAAACAGAAGGAAGAGAATGAGAATTTGAAAATATAATTTTAAATAACTGAGATCTAGTATTTCCTGTATTCTTCTGTCAGTTGTATAATTATAAAATTGAAAGCTGCTGTAAAGAAGAATCTTTACAGTAATATTCTCATTAGTATACTTATGGAAGTTTCCTAAAAATTAAAGAAATAGTTCATCCAAAGACAATGGAGAGATGTGAAGAGGGCATAAAGACAGAATGGAACATTACCAACAAAGAATTGTACAGGAGCAGTATAATGGATATCATCAGAGGATGTAACCAAAAAAGGAGGTAGGCAAACATATTAGACAGAGAAAGAGTGTGCACTCCACAGAAAGTCAAGAAATTCAGAAGAGTGCTTCTAAAACATTGGATGGACCCCATGAGGAAAATGTTAAATAAGTACATATATAATAAGGAGGGCATAGAAGAGTACTGCATTCTACACTAACATATTGCCACTTCAACAAGTTTACAGATTCAAATATCTTTGAAATCTAAAAAGCTTTTGCAGGACAGTCTGGGAAATATCCAACATTAAAACACTGCTTTAATTCTCCCATATTCCATTTTCTTGAAGTTAGCACATTTTCTTAAGGATCTCCAGTCATGCTGCGTTTCATTCAACAGCTTCAATTTCCCACCAGTGGCCTTGTTCACCTTGGGATGCCTCAGCACTAAATACAATGCATTATAATTTGTGGATATATCTTTGTCTAAGCAGAATGGCAGAAAGTAGAGCAAAGGAAATTTTACAAATATTTTCCCCCAATCATAGTTCAAAGCAGTGTTAGTAGATGAGAGAGAATAAATTAACTTGGATCCCATCCACCAACCTCACCTCTATTTTATAGAAGCCCTTTCTTCCTTCAAGACCTATTTGAAGTACCTACCTTCTATGTGAAGTCTTTTCTGAAATTCTCAACTACTAATGTTCTCTCATATAAATGATCTAGCATTTATGTTTACATTTATTTAATTTATTGTATTTGTAACCCTAGGGTATCCCACGGTGCCTGGTACATAGCAGGCCTTTAATAAATATTTGTTGAGTGACTAGAGTATTAAAGGGATGAAAAGAAGATTCCACAACAGTACAGATCAGCTCATCTAAATATCTATAATTTTAAAATGGAAATGAATAAACACCCACTTCAAGTAAAAATATCACTATTAAATTGCTTAGAAAAATGCATCTACATCTAAGCTAAAAGCTGACTAATATACTAAGAGGCCTGAACAAAGCATTTATAGGACTGAAGGAATCCCCCCAATCTATGATTGCTTTTAAGAATTTTTTAATGATCACGGACTAGCATTTATATATATAATATGTATCATAGATAAGAAAAGTTTAAAGTTTTACCTACATGTATTTTCAAAGCTCTTTCCATATAATCATAGGTAGCATATAGCACTTTTAAGATTTGCAAAGTACATTACATATCTCATATGACCTCCACAACAATATTATGAGGTAGTTGTTATTATTGCCATTTTAAAGATGAAGAAATTGAAGCTAAGGAACATGAAATGACTTGCCCAGGGTTACACTGCTAGTAAATATCTGAAGCAGAATTTATCCAAATATAAAGCTCAGAAATAGTGTAAACTACACAGAAAAGATCAAAGAGAGTGGCCTAAGATATTCAAAGAAAGTTTCCTTACATACATAAATGGAACTAAAATTTAGGCAATTTGAAAAGAAATCTATATATATTTTTCTTAGCACTTAAACCACTTCACAAAGCCTTCATAAGGGATAGTAATCTTTACCATATCATATGCCAAAAGTGATATAAAATATCAAGCTTGGTGTGACTATATTATTGTCCATTAGAACTACACTTTAGTTTCATCACCGTGTCCATTTATCTATATATAATATCACTAAAATAGATGTATGATGACATCAAGGCTTGCTTGCTCGCTTGTTTTTGTGAGAAAATTGGGATTAAATGACCTGCCAAGTGTTAAGTGAAGCTGTATTTGAACTCAGATTCTCCCTGACTCCAGGGCTGGTATTCTATCTACTGCTTTTGCCATCTAGCTGCCTCAAGGTCAAAGCTTTAATGAATTTGACATACTATTTTATTTCAAAAGCTCTTTCTGAAGTAATTACGATAACCATCTTTTTTAGCCAAATTCAATAAAAGCAAGCACTAGTAAAGGAAATGTAAATCAATAAAACTTAGATTTTATCTCATACCCATATTTGCAAAAATAATATTAAAAAGTCAATTCTAAACAGGCTGTGAGAATAGATACACCCATACTGGTAAAACCATAAAATGATATACCTTTTTTAGAAATTGTGAATATTCTTCAACGAAGTCAAAGAGAGGTGAAGGACAAATAAATAGGAGCAAAGCAGCAATGACCTTTCAGATCAATGGATGGGGAAGAGTTCATGATCAAGAGACACAAAGGATCACACAGATAAAAAGGGTTAATTTTGGTTACATAAAATTAAGTTACTAAACCAAACTAAACTAAACTAAACAAATAAAGAAAGAAAGGAACAGTCAACTTGAGGCTGGAGTGGAGTAAGGTCAAAGAAATAAGCTTCTCTGACAAAGGACTTAATTCAAGATAAATTTATTTACACTTAAAAGAATAAGACCTTCTGCATAAGTTGTCAAAAGATATAAAACCAAGCAATTCTCAAAGAAAAAAAAGTTCAAATTTAAAAAGAATCCAAATCGGAGAGCAATTTGGAACTATGCTCAAAAAGTTATCAAACTGTGCATACCCTTTGATCTAGCAGTGTTATATCCCAAAGAGATTTTAAAGAAGGGAAAGGGATCTGTATGTGCAAGAATGTTTGTGGCGGCCCTCTTTGTAGTGGCCAGAAACTGGAAACTGAGTGGATGCTCATTAATTGGAGAATGGCTAAATAAATTGTGGTATATGAATATTATGGAATATTATTGTTCTGTAAGAAATGACCAACAGGAGGATTTCAGAAAGGCCTGGAGAGACTTAGACGAACTCATGCAGAGTGAAATGAGCAGGACCAGATGATCATTATATACTTCAACAACAATACTATATGATGATCAATTCTGATGGGCCTGGCCATCTTCAACAATGAGATGAAACAAATCAGTTCCAAGGGTGCAGTAATGAATTGAACTAGATACACCCAGCGAAAGAACTCTGGGAGATGACTAAGAACCATTACATTGAATTCCCAATCCCTATATTTTTTCCTGCCCTCATATTTTTTTTAAAATTTCCTTCATAGGCTAATTGTACAATATTTCAGAGTCTGATTCTTTTTGTACAGCAAAATAACGGTTTGGACATGTAAACTTATTTTGTATTTAATGTATACTTTAATATATTTAACACGTACTAGTCATCCTACCATCTAGGGGAGGGGGTGGGGGGAAAAAGGGGAAAAATTGGAATAAAAGGTTTGGCAATTGTCAATGCTGTAAAATTACCCATGCATATAACTTGTAAATAAAAAAGCTATAATAAAAAAAATTTAAAAATAAAAATAAAAAGAATCTAAATCACTAAAAATTAAAGAAATATAAATAAAATTAATTCTGTAGTTCTAGCTTATCCCCTTAGCTTGGCCAAGATAAGAAAAATGACAAATGCTGGACAAGCTGGGGGAAATAAGACACATTAATGCACTATTGATGTAATTGATAAATTTGTGTAACACTTCTGGAAACTGATTTGGATCTATTCACTTTTTAAAGTGTGTATACACTTTGCCCCAGTGATACCACTACTAGGCCTATTCTCCAAATATATAAATCAAAAAAAAGAGGATTTTATATGCACTAAAATATTTATAGCAGCTCTTTTTGTAGTGACATAGAACTGAAAAATAATGAGATGCCCTTCAAGTGGGGAAAAACTGAACAAATTATGTTATGAAAAACTACTGTGCTTCTAAGATACAACTAAAGGAAAGGTTTCAGAGAAACGTGGGAAGACTTGTACAAACTGAACAGACTAAAAATAAAAAACAGAAAACAAAACCAACTACCAGAAGACAATTTATGCAATAACATTTATTACACTGCAAAGACAAACAGCATTGAAAGCCTGATCAGTACAATAATCAAGCACGATTCCAGAAGACCAATGAAAAAGACAATGCTAATCATACCTCATTTAAATAAATGAAGTTTTAAAGTTCCTAATAAAACTGAGATCATAATGTAATTACAACATAAGACTAAAATATAACATTCCTAAAGTTTGTCTTTCTAACAATCCATTTCATTAAAGAATTATGAGTGAAATGTGAAACAGCCAGGAAATTAAGGAGGTGAGGGAGAGGAATCCATCACCTACACCCCCACCCAAATTAAATTACTGTAGAATTTATAACTTTCAAAATTTTCAAGAAGCTAGGGACTTTCCAGATAGGACTGAGCAGCCTCAATGATGGTGGCACAATTTTGCCAGTTTATTAATAATGTTAAGTTTGCAAAACTCTAGTATAAACCACTTGTTAATGTAGTAAAAATACAAATCTGGTCTAAATAATAATCAAGGAGAAAAATATACAATTGCAGAAAAGTCACCCTTTGAAACATTCTTATTTTGACCTTTTCCCCCAAATGGAGTAATAATTGTAACATTCCTACTATATGTGCCACAGAACCAATAAAGTACTATTTTAAATTTTATCCTTGCGCTTCTAGTAGCCAGATAAATAAAGTACGTCCATTAGTGTTTCCAATTTATAGGTTCTTCTAATACTAACATAAAATCAACTCCAAAAATTTTACACAGGACACCACAAGATATTCTACAAAACAAATGTGTTTGTTACTGGAAGAGTTTCTAAATATTAATAGTGGCTAATAGTCACCAAAATGTGTATGTGTATTTGTTTTTTAAATGATTTTAGTCATTTAAAATGTTCTCAGAGTTAAATTTTAATACAACTCTCAGATTACCAAACATCAACTAGATCATTTATTAATATCTGGTTCAAGGAAAGTCATTTCTTTAACAACAAGAGTTAAATGAAATGTGCCAACCACTATATTTCTTTCTCCTAATCACATGTCCTATTCATGAGTTTTTTTCTGATCCACTGTCAACAGGATAGTAGCAGGCTTGAGCCAAGTAACTGTTTATTTGGTTTTACATTATACTCCAATCAACAAGTTCGATTAAAGGCCAATGTGCCTCTACTACTCTCAAAGGGCTTTACATTGTGAGGGAAACAACATGTATACACAAAGAAATAAATACAAATTTCCTGCAAGGTAAAATTTAAAATTATTTGCATGCAAAAGAAGGATACCCTTCCTAGCTGGGATATCAGAGTCAAGGAAGTAACAGCACTTGGGCTAAGCTTTGAAGGAAGCCCTCTGAGGCAGGACTGAAGACAAAGTGAGTGCATTCCAGATGTGGGGAACAGTTTGCGCAAACACATGGATGAAAGTGATGGAATACTATGTTAAGAGGCAAGCAGGCCATTTTGACTGGAAAGGAGAACACACAAAGGAGCATAATGTATAATAAATAATCTGGCTCAGATAGGCCAGAAGCAGACTGTAAAAGGTTTTAAATGGTAAAGAATATTTTTGTATTTTATCCTAGAGGCTTAAATGTACATATTTAGTATAAAGCTTTAGTGAATAATTCATTCAGAAAACAATTAAGTGAAAGCAAATACAGGTAAATATATACCTATATACACATATACATAACACCCCACACGTTATCCCCACAGGGCTTACAATCTACTAGGAAAGAGAAAATATGTACAACTATGAGACAAGGAGAGCTCTGATAATATTATCAATTTTGTATCTGATCTGGGAGCCAACAGACAAGCCTTCGTGTAGCCCCAAGATGGGCTTTGAAGAAGGAGAATAATTTCAATAAGGAAAACATTCTTGTCATA
Organism: Antechinus flavipes; assembly: GCF_016432865.1. Lineage (NCBI taxonomy): Eukaryota > Metazoa > Chordata > Mammalia > Dasyuromorphia > Dasyuridae > Antechinus > Antechinus flavipes. The sequence continues at coordinate 135,808,585 of NC_067401.1, read as the reverse complement.
GGGAAAAAAGCACAAAAGCATAAAGACAATAAAGAGGAGGATGATAACAGAGAGATGAAGTATGTCCAATTTGGCTGAACAAACTTTATGAAGCAGTATTGAAGTAAGACTCAAAAGGAATAGATCCCTGAATACCAGAATCAGGCATTTTTACTTGAAATCAAAAGTTTTAAGATCATTTGCAGCTTCAACAAATGCTAGTTCACCTTATCCATTTCAAATGTAATTAAATCATAAAATAAGATTCCTTGATGTCACTATCATGTTCATCTTCAAAATACAAATGCAAATATACAAAATTCTGGATCCAATTTTATTTACATTTCTGAGTTTTTAAAAGTGGTTAATTATTCTATGAGAATCCCAGGGACAAAGATTCATGTACTGTCTTAAAAAAAATTTTGTTTTGTATCCTGAGCAATAATTTGCCAGAGGTATATACTTAATAAATTGCATCAAACAAGGAAGGAATGAAACCCAAATCTTCTTGGCTTCAAGATAAGCTCAGTCTGCTACCTCTCATATGCAGTTAAAAAAAAAAAAGAGGCAGAACCAGAAAATTAGAACACATTTATAAGGACCAGAAAAGAGGAAAGGTTAATGTATAAATAGACAAATCTAGAATCTTCATAAGATCTGACAGAATGACTGGAAAACAACAATATTTTATAATCTGAAATTAATTTAAATATGAATTCACTAATTTTCTTTAAAACTCAATTTTAAAACTGTCATATTCCAATAAGAGGCCTTTTCAGATCCTCCTTTCTGCTAATGTCATCCCTCACCTCCAAATTTATTTTGTATTTATTTTTGTACATGTTTGAATAAACTTCTGTGCATATTTTTATGTTTACTTATAGACTGTAAGCTCCCTAAGGGCGAAGACTTAATTGTTTGCTGAATGAATTGTCCACTGAAGCAAGGGACTAATTATTTAAATTCACATTTCTAGAATAAAATGCAAAAATACTCTTTGGCATTTAAATCTTTTTACATACTATCCTTGTATCTCCACATCCTATCCCAGTATCTGACAGAGTAGGCACATAAATTAGCATTTGCTCATTGGTGTAAACAGTTACTAAGAAAGTTAAGTTGAATATACTAATGTTCAAAGATAAATAAAACATTTAAATTTAAAAATGCAACCTAATTTTAAAAAATGACTAGGAGCATGTTGAACTGATAAAACTGGATTCTTCTGAAAATGAGAAAAATATTTGGCTCTTCAATTGAGTCAAGAATATTCAGTGGTTTTTGCCTAACTAACCCTACTATTTAGAATAATGTACCGTAAAGTACACTTTACGCCAAGGATGCCATTTACTACAACTGTAAGAATCCTGTGGCAGTCAAAGAGAAAACAAATAGGAGTCTATTCTGTTATAGTACCAATGAGCAAAAGCTATCAAATAGTAGTTTATGCTAGATTTTTGGAAGCACTACCCCAAAGTTACAGTGTTCATGCCACTGACAAGGATCTTTATTTTTATACCCTTTATATTATTTGTGTAGTTTTTTACTACAAAGCCCTCAATTCAGTTTTGTATTATGCTATTCAGCTACATAAATTTCATACTAAATGGATACTCACATTTGCTTTGCCCATAGTTGAAATTCTTTGATAGAACTAAATGCAAAATTTTAAGATTCCTTCCACTTTTTTAGGTAGTTTTCCAAAGTGTCTTACAAAATTCCCATTCTTTTAGGGTTATTATTTTGCCAATATCTTGTTTTTAAATGATACATTAAAGCTAAAAACTAATTTTATTCACATTTATCAATCCTATACTACTATTTAATATACTATTTTAACGACTAGAAATGTTCTTATAAGTCATCACTCATTTCTATAAAGCTATCAGTAAAGCCAAAAAACAGATTTGTCTAATTTGCAAATCAAAAAGTCTGAACTACTAAAGATGGGTCAACCAGTCTCTGGGGCAAATTTAAGAATTTTATTTCAAAATCCCTGCCCATTTGGCAGTATTCCAAATTTTCATATATTATCACTCTCTCTTCTCTTTCATATATCCATTTTCAAAAATAAATCTGTTAAAACACATTTCTCCTGTAACTTCACTGAATATAAAATCTTATGTGTTGGAACTCTGTATGGCAATGCTCTTATACAAATAATTTTACAAACATAATTCTCATAATGTAAACAGAAGAAAAAAATAGTACAGACTGAAACGATAATTTTCTAGGTTATGTCCAAGCCATCTATTAAGGATAAATTAAAAGGCTCTTTACCTGTCAGGACCTGAGTTCAGGCACTCAAAAGTTTCGTATTTCTCTTGCGGGAGCTGAAGACAATACTAATCCCTGCACTGTGTAGGGAGGTGCATTCCTTGCACTGGTTTAAGTGCTAGTGATTTCACCAACCCTTGAAGTGCAGAACAGTAAAAAAACAGTTTTCAGCCGTTTTTCTTACTGATTTATTTTAAAATATTACAAAGAACTCAAATGTTTTAAAAATAAACTATTTCTATTTAAGGACAGGTGTCTTAGTTTGAAGAGACATAGGCCATGGTTTTCCTGGAATACTATAGCTTACTGCACAAGTCTTTTTTTCATTAATGAAACTTAAAAGGAAGGAAGGTTAAATATGTGGTAATGGTTTCATGTCTTCAAATTATCATCATTTTCATCTTAATGCACCAAAAGTTAGTCCTTCCTATAGCAAACGAACCAGCTTTTCTGAAAAGCATTTTAGATGGCGCATAAGATTGATGTTTCTTCCATTTCCCCAAAATTTTCATATTTCATTAATATCTAGTATTAAGAATTTGGGGAGTCAAATTTATCAAGTTCCACTATCAGTTTATGGAGAAACATCAAATGATCATGTCTATCATTATTCAAGAGCAGGCATATGATACCTGAAAACAGGTGAATCTAACCTTATTTCTAAAAATAATTGCAAGGTACACATTTGTGTGTAGATACTAAATAATAACAGCACTGTAAATAAAGTAAAAAAATCACTCTGAATTATTCGTATTTCTCTACACATACCACAAAATAAGAAGCTAGTGTGACCTGCTAGCATCCAATATTTTCAAAGCTTTGAGTTGAGTGAATTCTCACAAGGCCCTCTAGTTTGGGAATCCCCTTCCCCCCTCCTTTAAGGCAGAGATCATTAACAATTATAAGGAAACTGAACTCAGGAAACATATCCTTGCCTAAATTGGAGGGAAAGATTTAACTTGAAATTTTCTATGAACATTAATGCCTCATCTACAGTTTTCTCAAAGCCTTCTTTACTTCCTTACAACAGTTTTCATTTCTCTCCACTCCCTTAATACACCCACCACTGCTTCCTTGGACTAGAGATCACTATCAAGTTGGGCATCAACTTTGAATGTATGCACATTCAAAACTTGGAGGCCCTCTGACTTCTTTGCAAACCTTTTCAGAACAATTTTCAAAGAATAGTAGACAAGATAAAAATCAAACACAAGCTAAGCAAGCCAGCAAGAGGAGTAATTGCTGGTAGTGTTTTATTTTCTTCCACTTTAACCTGTCTAAGATGGGAACCACTAAAAACTTCTTTGGCATCCTTCCAATTAATTCGCGTGTTTTCAGTCCAGGAAGAAAGTTTGTCTTGGTATGGCTGGCTAAGTGTTTCCATTTTTCTTCACAGTTAGAAAAATTAAATAATCACTCTTTTGAGTTAACAAGCCATTCCAAACAAAATTGGAAGTTATTCAAATCCATTTAAAGGATCTGCTTCCTCTAAACCTAAAACCACAGCAGTTTCATCCCATTTGTAATCAAATTTAACACGAGTGCTTTGTTAGTTTGAGCATCTGCTATTTAAATTTTGCTTCTTTCCTATGGGCCAAAGAATTTTTAAAATAATCATCAAATAGACCTTTAGGTATTAAATTGTATTTAAATACTTCCTTGAACAGGCTGAGATGGAAGAGAACAAAAAATATTACTCTAAATACTCAAGTTAAAAACTCAACTCTTAATTCTTATATTATATCCAATTTTAATAATCTCTTCTCAGGGAGATAGCAAAGATATTGGTAATTGTAAGATAGCATGCCATAGGAGGCAACAAGTTCCAGCTTTGGCTTTAGAGTCACAGGATCTGGGTGTGGACTCTTGCTTTCTCACTTAATACCTATGTGACCCTGGGCAAGGCACCTTAACCTGTCTAGGCTACCTACTTTGTAAAATGAGAGGCTTGACCTACCAGCTTTCTTCCAGTTTAACTATAAAACCCTAAAAAGTAATTCTGCTGGAATTGCCAATGTAAATTCTGTAAGTTTATGCCAATCATGATTTCTACATGGCAGTTTGTATAGGATTAAGATTTGAGACCTCAACTGAATTGTTTCTACAATCCATTTCCTAATTACATGATTTAATATAACTTTTTCCACTCATTTAAAAGATGCCAATATAAAGGTTTCCTATTCAATGGATTTTATTTCTTTTAAAAAGACCTTTCTGCTTAAAGTACCTTTCAACCATTTCCACATCACCATATAAATTTCCTTTGCTCCTTTGTTCAGTAAGATTCAAAATATTAGTTTAAAGCTACAGTTTGAGAGTAAAACTAAGAAAACTATGTATAAACTTAGAACCAAGTAACTCTAGTAAATGCCTTTACTGTATATTTTAACAGGCCTGGTATTAGAGTAGATTCCATTTTTCATTTGTGAAAAACCAAGGTCAATAATTTGCCCAGGGCCACAAAAAAATTCAATGTAAGAAGTAGGTTCAGAACTGTCCGGTGTCCATCATTCTATTATTATATTATTCTCAAACATAGTATGGCATTAAAATGTCTAACACTCCATATCTAAGACATTCTTACAGAGACTTATTTACTTCCTAAAACAACATTTATAGTGTAACAAACCAAAGCAGAAAATGGTTCTTACCTTCATCTCCTTCTGGTGCATAGGAAGCTGTAATAATGTCAATGTCAGCACAATTCATCACAATCTGATTGGTGGCCTGCCTCACCTAGGAACAAAAATCAACAATGTCATGAATCCTCTTGATCTTTCTTTCACAAGATGTTTGCTCTGTTTATTTTAACTGTGTGCCATTGTTAATAGCTGTTAATGCAAAACCTTCATTTAAAACTGGGCTTTGGGTATTAAGAGATCAGAGATGGAAATAGAAGATCTGAGTAAATTAGTATAAATCATGAAAATATGTCAAAACCAGTAAAAGCTACAGTAACATTTGCTAAAATTTGTACATCTAAATAAGCTGAGTAAATAAAGGACTCCTGCCCACAAGTTTTGATTACATACAAATTTATTTTGTAATATTTAGTGAACACAATTCATTCTAATGAAATGGCTTAAACAACTGAATGGCATAGAATAGGAATGGCAAATGTCCTAAAGAAATTGCAATACATCAAATCAGGCCAAAGTTTCTAAAGAAAATTGATTTTTTAAATCATTAATTTTATACATTTAAGAAATTTACACTTAACAGTCTAACTCAAACTTATATAAGGTTTAAAGGTTTACAAATCTCTCAACAACCCTGTGATATAGGTGCTATTTTAAGTCCTTCACCCCTATTTAATAGATTAAAAAAACTGAGCCTTAAGAGATTTTAAATCACTTGTCTAGTATTACAAGGCTAGTGAATAAGTAGAATTTGAATCCAATTCTTCCTCAATTCTAAGTGGAGAACTCTACCTACTACACCATGATGTCTCTGGTAAGGAGATAATTATATCACTAAAAAGTAGAAGGAAAAAGTTGTTATTTTTAACCAGTGATTAATTCTGAGTCAATAATAGCCTTAATTAAATCATTGGAAGTACAGTGTTGAACCTTAACAAATTTTTAAAAATCTTTCCTTAAGTTTTCTTGTTTCAGTGCCAATGTATTATTCAGAAAGCAATATTTTAAAAACAATGTTTGTTCCCATAATTTATTTCAGAAAAATATCCTCAAATAGCATTAAGTCAATTATATCACAAAAGGCTATTTAGTCTACAATATTTGGACTAGAGGTTTTGCTACTCATAAATTACCAGCTATATTGTATTGGACTGTTATTTTGCAATAAAAAAAAAAAAGTACACATAAACGAAGCAGTGACTGAGTAGATCATTTCCCCAAAGGGCTAAATGTATAGTTATCTTTTGCTGAGTTTAAAGTTTATGCTAATAGAACAATTACAGTGGCTTAGTTACCTGTTTTTTCTCCTTATCTAGGCAACCACATTTTCATTTTGTCAACATCTAGTGTAGACTTAATGGTAGCCAAGCAGTTAATCTACCAGCTTCAAAATAATACTTACTCTCCTATTTTAAAAAGGCTATGCCAAATTACATTTAGCATCTTACCACTGTTACAATTGTGGAGTAAAGTATATGCATATCTTGGAAATGGATAGTCTACAACTTCTAGCAGGACATAATTTCCAACATATTTAGGGCAAACCACCTGTTCACACTAACAACTTAAAATGCTGAGCAGTTACTATTTTTTCAAGAACATTTGTCAGTTCTAGAAAGGGTAGAAAGGAAGGAACAGAAATATTTTAAAAATATAACTTCACCCAGAGTTTTATTAGAAGAGTTCATTAATTTTTAAAAACTTGTTAGACTTTAAAAAAAAACACTGATGGATTTCAACCAAAAAGATATTTGAGCATCACCCAACATTTTATAATTAAATACTAGTTATATAAGATTTAAAAAAACCATACTATATTGAAGTACTTTTTATCTCTTAGTACTACTCATACTACTTAGAGATTACTCATAAAAGCTATTTTTGAAAAAAGCTAACAGATACAGATTAACCTTGGTTTGGAATACTTGCATGTTCTTAAAACATATTACAGAAATTAAAGAGATAAGAAAAATGATTTCAAAAGAAAATATCCATAGAACTCATGAAATAAATATTGTAAATGGTATATACATGGTCTTGTAAGAAACATCAAAGATGATTTCAAAACTACTCCAAGTTATTACTCCAACTTACTCCAAGTTGGTACTTTCTAAACACCAGCACTGATTTGATAATACAACTGAGCTCATCAATGATTTCTCTCAGCAAGAACATATAAGCAATACTATTTCAGCATCAACTGAAGTGATAAACAGTTCAAACAAATTTTACTATTACTGCTTTCAGATTATCTTCTTGTTCCAAAACCCAAGTTTCCTAACTTTAGACTCAGTGTCTAATTTCTAGATTTGAAGCAAATATTAAGTATTAAAATGTTTTAATAACAAGCTCATTTTCAACTTTTTCATTTTATTCTTCCAAATTACGGAATATTCATGTATCCTTTGTTTCCTGCCCAGAGTTTTAGCCTACCAGGTTGTCAGATACAGAATGCACTTCAGTAATAACTGGGCTAAGAAGACAGTTTGACCCCTTGGTAACAATTTTACAAAGGAGGTTTCCTATGCCTGGAGAGACTGCAATCTGTAACAGCTTGTGTTTTTCTGACTAAGTTTTTTTACCAGAATCATTCAGAACTATACAAGGTATTTGTTATAGCGTGAACCAAGAATCTCTACTAAGCCCAGATTGTCATTAACAGAAAGTCCAGTTGCGACCATTTTTAAATGGATGTCATTTTAAAGTATGACTCATTCAGATTAGCAAGATACTTGAGTTTCATCATGTGCATATAAAATTTATAATAATCTGAGTCTATGAAGCAGCAGTAAAATTTCTCAAGGCAACCATAAAAAGATGATTTGTTAACATAAATATGGGTCAAATTTTCTAACACCAAAATGTTAACAAAAACATATATAAATAAAGCTGCAAACTTAAATCTCAAAACCTGATTTCAGTATAAATCATATCTCAGAAGACTCCTAACCAATTTGGGGCCAAAACAGATTAATATTATACCAAAGGACTCATTCTAGACTAGTATAAACAAACTAAAGAAACTCAGATATACAGAAAAACGTCTGTGTTGAGTACAATAAACAGACAATCTGTACTACAATAGTACATCTCACTAGGTTCAGCAAGACCATCATGAAAATCAGGAAGCAAGCTTTAAAATCTCTAACCAGCTAAAACGAATGGCATTAAGTACATGCTGTTATTAAAAATTCAAGCACTTCAACCATAGGAGATTGCCTCAATTTCCCTTTCAGAACCTCTTTACTTATTTTATCTAATAATATTGTGTATCTGACTATTTCCAGCTCACAGGTGATTAGAAATCACAAATTAGAAGACATCTCTTAGTTGGGCAGAAGGTACATAGAAAAACAAACAACTGAGGATGAAGAAGGATAATGGAAGAAAAAAAATTTTTTGAAGACACAAAGTTATGAAAAACTTAGGCAGGGGTCATTTATTCAAGGGGCAAATAGTTTTATAAACATCTCAATAATCTGAGCCAATGTCAATGGGAAAAGCACAGGACTTTTACTCAAACAACCTGGGTTTCAGTACTAGCTGCTCTGCTACTTGCATGCTGTATGTATGATCTTATCAAAGTTTCTTGATGAACATTAATTTACTACTCATCTATAAAATAAGTCAGATTAAATAATTTCTAAGCTCCTTTTCAATTCTAACCCTATGATATATATATCATATATCTGATATTATGGCATCTGAAATTATCATGTGAGAGTCATATTATGGCATAGCAAAGTAAATGATGGAAATGATTACCTAGAGTAATAAAAATTGTATTACTTTTCATAAACTTTAAGGTGACAGAGGTATATAGTGCAATCCTAGAAATTTCTCCATTCAAAAAAGTTTACATTTTTTAAAGTTCTGGAATCTAAAGAAGTTTGCTACAGTTATTTAGAAAACTTGACTTTCTTCCCTGACAACTAGCTAAAGGAGTATATTACTGCATAATACCAGTGTGTTGTACTTTAGACCTCCTCCCAACAACATATTTAGAGGAAAAAGTAGTGAAAAGTCAGTGTATGTCAGAATAAGGTTTTATTAACCTCTTCAAAGTATTTCTTGATCTGAAAAATTTCAATTCAATTACAAACATTTCCCTCCTTTCACCTACCCCACTCAAAAAAAGTGGAAATACAAAGAATATCAAAATGATTACTCATGGAATGCAAAAATGCTTTGAAGAATAACTACCACACCACAAGGATCTGACAATATTCATTAAGGTGCCAAGGAGTCTTCCTTTCAGTCAAAATAACTATTATAGTTGTAACTACCCTCTCAGTAACAATATAATTTTTTGCTGGCATATACTGATCTCTGGCCTTGAAGATTTAGGCTACTTCTGTTTTATCACAGGAGAAAGCCCAAGTATTATATCATTTATCATTACAGGGTTTTATCAAGACAGATAGCCACATTCACTAATCTATAAACTACTTTAAGTTTACTATTTGAGACATCTACCAAATGCATTTGCCTCAAAAAAAAAAAAAAAAAAAAAAAAAAAAAAAAAAAAAAAAAAAAAAAAAAAAAAAACAAAAAAACAGTAAGGGGAAAAAAGGACTAGTTTTTCTAGATACAAAGAAATTAAGATTTCAAAACCTAAGTCATCTGCACTAATTTTGCACAAAGGCAAAAGACCTGCACATGGACAATAATTTCTTCACCTCCCCCACAGGCCCACACCCAAAACAAAGTTAAAAATCCACTAAGTTTCTAATATGTAACCTGTACAAATACTCTAGGCTTATCGTAAGATTTTGCAACTATGGTACCTGAACAATTTGCATACTTTTTTATGATACTTCGCCAGTGGAATTAATTCCATCCATCTGCATTACAAAATAGGTCTTTAAAGGTATTAATTTTGTTAAGTCAAATGTCCATATTAAGAGGAAACTTCTTGTTTTAGTTCACATGAACATTAACAAACCTTGCTAAATACTCTTTAAATCTACATACTATAACCACCTTTTAATAGCTTCATGTTCCTCTTATTATTTACATATTCCAATATTTTACATACACATAAATGTTTTTATTATAATTCCAATACATTAATATATAGGTTCTCAAATCCAAAAATAGGCTTTCCTGTAATGGTCAGCTCTTTTGAAGAGCAAGAATATTTAAAGAAAAGAAACCTGTATTTATTTGCTCCAGGTATTCCATTAAAAACAAACAAACAAACAAACAAAAAAACTTCTAGCCCTATCCTCTCATTCCTTAAATTCAAACTATGAAATAAACTTAAAATTGTTTTTGCCTGTATATATTTTCTATTTCTCTATGTACTTCTTGTAAATCTTTTTTTTTTTTCTGAAAAAGGAGCAATTGTGACAATTTTAAAAAAGATGAAAAAAAAAAATGTGATTTTTAAGGATTACTCTTTTCTCACCATTTCATTCATCACTAGGTCAATCTTCCTGCAGTTTGGCCAAGTCACAAGACAGAATAATGTTTACAAATCCTCCCACCTACCCCCTGCTAACATATCAAACAGCAGAAAAAAAATCACTCCACTCAAACCATAACTAGACCCAGACTCCCAAATCCTAATTTTAGACCAAGATCTTCTCATTGGGCATTCATTTATATAAATGGAAAAAAAAATTTTAAGTCACCTTATTTTCACAATGCTAAATTTTGCCTTTTGACGCAGTAGCACATCAAAAATATTCCATCTGCTTGAACAACCATTTTGGAAGAATTTTTACCCTGTTTATCTTGCCCTTTAGGCTGTCATAGAAGTCTGCCAAGTTCACTGAATGAGCTTTTAACAAACATTCCAAGACTATTTCATATCTCTTTAATTTCACTAATAAATCCTGTTCTCTAAAACACAGGCCTATTGGGTTTTTCCTATCCCCATTGTAATAAAGAAAAAGGGGGGAAAGCCATAAAAGCATTTTAAGGGCATCAAATACATTATTGCTCATTTTTCTCCCAACATGGCACGTGTTTTAAAGACTATAACTGATCCAAGTTAGACTAAACATTTCCTATTTCAAAATTCCATTTCATTCTTCTCAAACCACTCTAAATGGTACATGTGTAGGCTTGAAATTTAGCAAAATCTGAAATAAAGCAGACGATGAAAAAAAGTACGACTTACTCATACCTACAATTATAAAGAAAAGAATATTTTCACCAATGATATGCTAAAACTAACTGTTCTCGGGGAAGGCACTGTTTGGTAACTACCACTGTAGCAATAAATCCACCTGCTTCAAAGAGCCCCTAAATCGGGGCGCTGGGACTCTGAAATGAAGAAAAGGAGGGAAGGGGTTGTGCCCCAGCTTCGAAGGGGATGGGGGGGGGGGGGCGGAGAGGAAGGAGAAAAGAGAGGGGAACAAAGTCACTGCTGCACTGTCACTAGGGGGAGGATCATCTTCCTGGCCTTAGAACAAGGGCGGGGAAAATGTGCCAACAAACTGGACTGAGATTAACCTTCCCCGGTCTCCCCCGGTTTCCCCCGCCTCTAATCTCCCGCAACCTCAACCCCCAGTCCCCCAGGCAGCGGGAGGACAGAGAAGTGACAGACTGGAAGGTAGAGGAAGAAGAGACACCTCTCCGATGACCCCTCTTCCTCCCTGAATCACCCTCTCAAGAATAATGCAGCAAAGCCCGGAAGGGGCGGAGTGGGGAGATCCACACAGGTGTGCTCCGAGGCTCTTTTGGGGAGGGAGGGGAGACTCGGACAGATTTCTGGGTTCCCCTGCCCCCAGTCCTTTGCCACAGCTTTTTTCCAGAGGACCTCGCCCCCACCTCCCCTAGTGCAAGTCGAAAAGAGATGGGGAGGGTGGGCCTCGCCGCCTCCTCCTCCGGGGCCTCCTAGCCCAGCGGGGCGGGGCGCGGCCCCCTGCCCTCCTCGCCGCCGCCTCCCCCCCTCCAGCGACGCGGCCTAACTGCCCTGATCCCCCCACATGCCCACGCCCGCCTCACCCCTCCCCAGACCCGCGTGCGGTCCCCGGGACCGATCTCGGGGCTCGGGGCTACCTGGGCGGCGGCCTCCAGCTTGCCCTCGAAGGTGAAGTCCAGTAGGTCGGGTTTGAGGCAGAGACTGTAGTTGATCGGGGAGACGTCGGCCGGCAGCCGCTCGAAGGGCCTCTTCTCCGGCATCGCGGCGGCGGGGCCCAAGCTGTGGAGGCGGCGGCCGAGGCAGAAGCTGAGACGGCGGAGGAGGAGGACGAAGGGGGGAGGAGGAGGAGGAGGAGAAGGAGGGCCGAGGAAGCGCAGGCGGCGGCTACAGGGCAGGCGGCGAGCTAGGGAGAGGGGGGCGGCGGCGGCGGCGGCCAGCCACATCCACAGAGCGCGGGCTACCGCCTGAGGAGACCGAGAGAGCCGGGGGGAGGGGGAGGCCCAGCCCGAGCGAGTGCGAGGGGCCGAGGGAGGGAGCGAGCAAGCGATCGGGCGGCACACTGGGGGAGGGGGGAGGGGGGAGGGAAGAGGAGGGGGTGGAGGGATGGGTGGAGGGAGGGAAAGGGAGGTGGAGGCGGCGGGAGGCATGCGTGCGCGATCCCGCAGCCGGGCGCGCCCCCACCGAGGCGTGCACGCCCAGGGTTGCAACGCGACGTAGGGGGGGCCAGGATGCGGGCCGGAGCGGAGGGGAGCAGAGGGGAGCAGAAGGAGAGGCGGTGCACCTGTCAGGCAGGGGGCGCGGAGTCCATGAGCTGTGCGTCCCAGAAAGACTGGGAAGTAGTCAGTTGAGTTAAGAAAAAAGATCCAAGTTTCGTGAATTTTTTTTTTTTTTTTTTGCCTCTAAGCCAAAATCCGACCAAGGCTTTAAAGCCGTGCTTCGGAAAATTCGACCAGGAAAATCCCCTTTTGGCTCCATCAACCTCTTGGAATCCTGAGGTGATGAAAAACTGGGAGGAAAATTTTGTTGTGGCTCCGGCTCGTGACGCCCCGGCCTCGGGCAAATCCGAGGAAACGACGTGAAACTTTCTCTAGGATCGGGGCGGGGGGTCTCCGTCCCGAATTGAATTTTTCCACTTCCAATTACAGTCTTTTGCTCATTAATTTAAAAGACACCTATTCTCAGTCTTGATGCCACGCTGCTAGCGCCTGGGAATACTAAGACAAACACAGTTGTCCCCTTAAAGAACTTGCCTTCTACTGGAAGTAGACGTGGGATGACAGATTTAGAGTTCCGTGCCATCTCTTTATTTCACAGATGAGCAAATAGGTTCAGTGATTTGACAGGTCACTCTGCTAGTGTCAGCATAAAGTCCAAATCCATTACTTGTAACCATTGAAATTTTAAAATGGAGGGAGATTAGCTAGTACTGGGTGGGTGGGAAATCTGGATAGGCTTTCTGGAGAAGACAGCTTCAGCTAAGCTTTGAGAGAAAAGATAGCTTCTTAACAGTCAGGTGGAGGGGGTAGAGCGTTCTGGGCATGTGCAACAGCACAGAAATCTTGGGGAGGGCGGGGAAGAGGAACAGACCAGTTTGGCTGGAAAATAGAATGCACTTAAAGTTAGGAATGTGTGGTAAGCATGGAAAGATAAGTTAGTACTCACTTCTGCAAAGCAAGGCCTTTTAAAATTAAACAAGAGTTTGGGTTATCTGAGAGGCAAAAGAGAGTTCCTCTGGATCTTTTTAGGCAGGGGACTGGCATGTTGTGAACTGTGCTTGAAGAATTAATTTGGCAGCTGTGTAAAAGATAGACTGGGTAAAGGACAACTGTTAATTCCTCCAAGAAGTCCTTCCTAAGCAATATGCTAACCATAAATCAATCTATAAATGAAAATTATTCTTCTCTCAAATCACTTCCCAATTAGAAATTCTCTTGTGAATGTTTATTATTACCTAGTAGTATCTTTTCTTACTGCCCTAGTTCTATTTTGTTTTCTGTACAGGTTTTGTTACCACACACACACAAGCCTATAAACATCTTGAGCAGAAACTATTCTGCTCTGCTGAGAAAACTGAACTGTATTTCTTTAGCTTAATCTACTCTATACCCATTACCTCCTTCCTTACTAAAGTCAAAGAATGATTGCCTTCCTCTTTGCCAAAACTAATCCTTCCATTTAAACCTCCTTTCCTAGGATGCTGTTTCAGTTATTCATCCCTTCTCTTTGCTCATGATTGCTGTAGCTCTACTTGCTTCTTCCATTCTCTCTACCATTCTTTAAAAAAAAAAAAAAGGAAAAAACTTCTCTTCATTCAACTAGCATCTTTTTTTTTTTCCACTTAAACTTCTGGAAAGAAGAGTTGGCCAGTGTTTTCATCTTGTCACTTTTCACTATTTTCTTAAATTCCTGAACTCAGTACTGACTTTCATTCCTACCAGTTTTCTCTGTCACTAATGACCTCTTCATTTCCAAAACTAAAGAATTTTCTCAGTCATCATTTTCCATCATTTTTCTGTGACTTAATTGGCCAGTTCTTTTTTTCTTACTGCTTTCCTTCCCTTATCTTCCATGTAATTTCCTTCTCTTACCTGTGAGACCACTCCTTGATTTCCTTCAATAAGTCCTCTTCCTCTTCCTCCTCTCTTCTCCTACCAGCATGTGTTCCCTGTAAGTGAATGAAAGAAAAAAGAATGTATTTAGTGCTATGTGCTAAGCACTATGATACAAATGTGAAGATTGTACCATCAGTCAAGGAGTTTAACATTCTAATTCTAATAGAGGGAAACAACACATAAAAAAGAGTGGTTTGGAAAGACACAAAATGGCACACAGAAACAAAATGGGATAGTTTAACAAATACTTTCCAGTTTCCAGTATTAATAGTGGTATTGATATTGATTGAATGTATTTTCAAAAAAATGGAAGAGGAAGGGGGTGATATAGTTACAAGATCGTAGGGAGGTAAAGCAAAGCTTGGCTGGAGATGACAAATCAGGGGAGGAACTAGAGTCCCAGGGTAGGAATAAATAAGGGTTAAATTCTCTAAAGCATGATCTCTGGTTTTGCTGACAGTGCAGCTGATGAGAAGATAACTAGAGAAAATAGTGAAGCTTTTGCACACTTTGGCTTTTTTGCTTCTCACTATAATCTCCTTCCCTGATCTTAATTATTCCCAAGGTTTATCATCATCTCTATACAGCAGATTACAATATCTGCACATCTAGCCCTAAAATCTCCCTTGACCCACAGTACCACATTTCTAAAGGTCTCACTCTCTTTTCTTGCTACATTCCTGCCTGTTGAAACCTTTATCTTTCTCCAAGGTCCAGCTTAGATGAAAAGTATCTGCTGATTACCCCTCACCCCAAGAACAAAGTACTGTTTCCTAAAATTTCTTATACCACTTTGACCAGACTTATCATTCTTGTGTACATGAATTATTCCGTTATTAAGCCACTTGAGAAGAGAGGATTATATCCTTTTTCATTCCTACCACTGTTTCATTCAACAGTTGCCAGTTGGTAACAAGACAGTTATTGATTCCTGTCAGTTCTGCCTCTCTATACGACTTAGATCTCATATTGCCTATTCTCAAATTTTCAAGCCTTGATTAATTTTTACTTAGACCATTTGATAACTTCTTCCATTCCAACTTTTCCCCTTTCCAATCCCTCCTTGAAATAGCTGCCAAAATAAGTTCAGAAACTTTCAGTGACTCCCTACTTCCAATCAGATTAAATATGAATGGCTCTCATCTACCTCTCATATACTTTTCCATCTTTATTTCCATTTTCATGTCCTCATATACTGTTCCAATGAAAATGAACAATTAATATCCCTTGATCTTATCTTGCTCTCTTCTTCCTCTATATTCAGAACACACTCCCTTCCACATTTCCATCTGTTGAAATCTTTAATTTCCTCAAGGCCCACCTTAAATGAGATGTCTCCTGATTACCCAACATCCAAGACAAAAATATAATACTTTAACTTTCTTTTGCCCTTAAGAGTACATTTTTATCAGTATTATTTGTCATACATATATTATCCCCCCATTAGTAAGTCCCTTGAGAACAAGGGCTTTATCTTTTTTTAATCCTTAGCATAATGCCTTGCTTAATTCAATAAACATGATGAATTACTTCTCTTTGCACATAGTAAGAACGTAATAAACTTTTGTTGAATGAAAGACATTCTGCCAATTTTGTTCTCAAGAAGCAATACAACAGAGCTTAGAAATACCTTATTTTGAAAGAATAGTCTGATTTTAGCTGTACAAAATCACACTAAATATTGAAATACACACACACACACACATATATATGTATATATATATGTGTGTGTGTATATATATATATATATATATATATATATGTTATCCTCTCTTTTGGCAATATACATATATTAGAGTTGTTTTAGGTCTGAAAATTTTTAACCACTTAATTAAGACAGAATCCTCACAATACATTTCCATTATACTTGTCTTAAAATTTATTTCTAAAGTAGTTATCAGTTTATATACATACATAAACATATACACACATACACATTTGGTAGATAGGGATAAAAAAAATGTTGCAAGTGGTAAATTGAGGGCCAAAAAGGCCCTGAAAGAGTTCAGGCTAGATTTCAGTCTTCTGTAAAGAAATTTCAAAAGGTACAATTTGTTTCCTAACTTCCAAAAGCTTCCTATAAATATTTTGATTGACCTATCTTTCTCATCCTGAGGATCTTATAAACCTTTTTGAGAAAGAGATCCAATTTCTTTGACAAAGAGACCTGAGTTTCAATTGATAAATGATGGACAGAAGCAGCTACACCCAAGGAAAGAACACTGGGAAACGAATATGAACTATTTGCATTTTTGTTTTTCTTCCAGGATTATTTATACCTTCTGAATCCAATTCTCCCTGTGCAACAAGAGAACTGTTCGGTTCTACAAACATATATTGTATCTGGGATATACTGCAACATATCTAACATATATAGGACTGCTTGCCATCTAGGGGAGGACGTGGAGGGAGGGAGGGGAAAATCAGAACAGAAGCGAGTGCAAGGGATAATGTTGTAAAAAAATTACCCTGGCATGGATTCTGTCAATATAAAGTTATTATAAAATAAAATAAAATATTAAAAAAGAAAAAAGAAAAAGATCCAAAAAGTCTATCTTTTTTTTTTTTTGGGGGGGGGGGGTGGAGGAGTGAGGGGGGGGAGTTGTCAAGGCAATTGGAGTTAAGTGCTTGCCCAGAGTCACATATCTAGGGTTAAGTATATGAGGTCATATTTGAACTCAGGTCCTCCTGACTCTGGATCTAGTGTTCTATCCACTGCACACTAACTATCGCTCTATCTTATTTTCATTCTATCAAGGAAGAAGGGAAACAACTCCTTTTATAAGAGTATTTTCTAGGTCTCACCAATTGTTAGCACCTGTTCCAAAAGGTTACCTTGTATCTACTCTGAATTTATTTTACACATACCTAATGTACTTTGTCTCCCTTATTGGAATTACAATGTCAGTTTTTTGGTTGCCATGGCTATTTTCCACTTTCTTTGCATCTCCCTAACTCTTGTCACAGTACCTGGCATATATTAAGCACTCAAGAAATAACCTGCTAATTGATATGTGTTCCTAACTACAAGTTTCATCCCCCTTCACACTGTCCTCCTCTAAGATTTTTCAACCCAATTATTGTAATGAAAGGAACAATTTCCTATATATTTTATTCATTTTCCTCTCACCTTTCTATTCCTCACACATTGCAAAAAAGATCTCAGAATGGATTTTTTTTTATAAAGACTCCAAGTTATAGACTTCCTGATAGTGAAAAATGAGAGCTAACAGATAAAAGATTGAACCTTGTCTGGACCCCATTCCCACAGCTAGGCAGTTGCAACTCAGGAAATCAAGGGTGAATTTGGGATTAGATATATGTTCTGCTAATAATATTAGGTGGGGCCAGGGAGGGACATAAGGTGTAATGCCTATAAAAAGAAGACTATGAATAATCTAGGCATATATGAGGTCCCTAGGGGGAAAAAAATCATACTCCATTGCATGAGAGGGTCTAAAAGTGCAAGTACTACTTCAAGGCTAATAACTATTACTTGGACTTTTTCAGTTACCTGGAAGGACTTAAATTTTTTCAGATGAAAAACATTAGGACAAAATCATAAATTATCAACCGTGGCCATTTTGGAGGCATGTCAACTTGTGTCAAGTCCACCAATGACTGACTGTCACCTAAGGACATTTTTCCAGAGGAACCTATATAGAACAGGGGCTCAACAAATGTTTTTTGAATGACTCTATCTCAGGCTCTCTACCTGTAAAACAGAGATGAGAAACAAAACCTGCATTAAAACATGTTCTTATCAAAAGGTGCTTCTTCCCGTATGGTTAGGGATTTCATAGGGAACTTTACTAATTCATATACTTAAGCCCATTAGGAATGATAGATAAAAAATTGAAGTAAAAGACATAAAAGGAAGATTATGGAAGGGATATTTTTAAAGCAAAATCTCAATAAAGGTTAGAAATGGATAATGCGAAGAAGTGAGAAAGGTAAACAAAAATAAAGGACCATTGGTTGTGTGTAATCTTAAAATGGAAAAGGCAGGGCAGCTAGGTGGCCCAATGGATAGAGCATCAGTTCTGAAGTTAGAAGGACCTGAATTGAAATCTGGCCTCAGATTCTTTAATACTTATTAGTTGTGTGACCCTAGATAGATCATTTAATCCCAGTTGCCTCAAAAAAAAATTATTTTTTTTTGAAAAGAAAATGAAAAAGACTTAGGAGAATACTAAGAACCCATTTAGATATATTAGTGGATCATTAGCAATGATCTCATCAACAATGGTATTCTTTCCACATCTTCTCATCCTCTGATTCTTGTCCTTATTTTTCTGTAAATCTTTCATAGGGGACATAGCTACTGCACTGGATGCTTTCCTTTGGTTATTTTAACATTTTGAGGATACCAACAGTGCATCTTCTGTCTCAAATATTCAGCTATATGATTAGTTTACCTCTTCTGGTCATCCATCATATACATCTCTGACAGTGTCCTTTCCATCACTTTTTAGAAGCAATAAATGATTATTGGTAACATTCTGTAAGCTTCTTATATCACCATACATCTTCTATTCATTGTCTTTTGACTTGTAATTTGTATTATTCCAAATTAACTTTATACCATGATTTATATCCATTAAATACCTGTATTTAAAAGATGGGCTTTTACATTAGCAAATAATTTGGAATTGTTGAAAAATGGGCAATTTTTAAAATGCACTAGCCAAATCTACTAGGTACTACAATATGTTAGGTCCAGCTTGTTGTTTGTCAGCAGTGCCCAGTCCAAAATGTCTTAGATTAATTCAATAGGCTACCCATCAAAATATATGGGTCTTTTTCATTCATTTTGTTTTTATCTGATGTGGATTAGTTCTTTTGCATTAATTCAAATTTCACTGAAAAGACTCTATAGCATTCTAAGTTGCAATGCAAGTAATACATTGTCATTTGCAAATAATATTTGGAAAATGTAGGTATTAACAGGGAATTCTTTTGCATGAATTGCAAGATATCCTTCATAGCTTTAGCAAATAAATACCTTAAGTGAACACATCTTGTTTTATACCTGAAGTAATGTTGCTGAACAAAATTATTCTTCATAATTATATATTTGGAGAAATATACTTTTTCCTTATTAATGATAGACATCCTATTGGATAAGAACCTTCAAAGCTATGATTTTGTTCTAAGTTTTGTTTTTTAAATCAACAAGCAATAAACCTAGCAGTATTTTTTAAAATCTCTTACAGTATTCAAATATAGGACCATAAAAAGACTGTCTGCTGCTGAAAATAGTCAGCAAAAAATCCATCTATATATCCCCTTCCCCACTAATTTCCACCTCTTATTCAAGGATTGATTAAATAAACATTACCATTACCGTTGTGAAGGACATAACAATCTTCTGACCCATGGCTAAGCTCAAAATCCTCATGATTCTAAGTCTTCTAATATCATAGGCTACCTAGCCCAAAACTCCTTTCATGGGTTTCCACTCTCTACCTTATATCCTTTATTCCTCAAAATGTCTCCAGCTCATTTTCCCTTACCCTTCCATTATATCCCCTGAAGCCCCTATTTACATTTAACTGTTCTTCATATTTGGAATCAATGCTCTGCTCCCAAATTGCTTTGTACATATTTTATATTTAGTTTTCTGTATTCATATTCTTTTTCCCCATCCGTCACCACTACCACCTTCTCCCCCCCCCAAAAAAAAAATAGAACATAAGTTCATTGAGGGAAAGATGTGCTTGGCACACAGTGAACACTTACTAAATGCTTGTTAAATTCTCACATTTTCATCAATACCATTTAAGCATACAATTCATTATGTAGATTTCTTGAAAAAAATTACTATATATATCATGGCCTAACTTTCTGTAAATTCTAACATTCCTGTGCCATCTTCAGATGTGGAAACTGTAAATATCATCTTATTAACATGTTTCTTACCCGCAGAATGTCTTGAATATGTGGAATCCCAATAAGGAGGGGGGGGAGTCCACAAAAAAAGTTTGACAGTAAATTATTAGAGACTGATACCATGTAGACTTATTGTTGATTCCTTTCTGAAATTCAAAATGGCTGTTGGGATGACCGTTGAAAATGAAAAGTACAGATGGAATGTTGCCTGTCTACTCTGTAGGTTAAGCTAGCCCTTATAAACCAGACTTGCTTTAATACATATGCCATACATATATAAACATATAAATGGTATTAAAATATAAATGTATAGAGATATATGTTGATATATATTACCTATAAATGTGTGTATATATGTGTACATACATATGTAGTCAGTTACTTTAATTATGGACATTTTTGGATATTGACCAAGTGACTTCATCAGTAGAAAAAATTCTCAGGTGTGCAAACTCCTTTCTTCAAAGAGTGACCAGTAACTCTTCTATCTTAGAATTGTCCAGGACACTAAGAAGTTAAATTGCCTGTGTACAATCAGTCAGTTTATGCTAGAGGCAAAGTTTGAACTTTCCACTTCTACATCAGGCCCTTCATCCATTATGACAGCAGCTGCCTTCCTTTGATCCAGTGAATGATGTTAAACACACATACATGCTCATAGAGATGTGATTAATATATTTTATTTCTATTTTTTAAGGAGCACTCTAAACATTTTGATCACAGTAGGATGAATTTTTTGACCCTAGCAATTTTTCAAGGCCATTTAAGTCACAAAAGTATACTTTGGTAGAAAGACCATAACAAAAGCTAATGAAATGAAAGTATAATAAAATGATTACAAAAAGTATGAAGATGCTTTCTTTTTGTTTGAGATTGACAAAATGAATACCTATGCATGTGAATGTGATTGGAGGAAGCCTTTTTATATATCTCAAATTCTTTCAATTTTTTTGGTATTTTTCCATTGGGAAGTTAAAATTGAGTCATAATCTAGTACTCTTAGTTCTTTTCTAACTTTTTTTTAAAATTCACCTCTTCCCTCTTCACTAAGCTTGATCCTAAGTCTAGCAACTAGCTGTCTGCCAGTCCCTGATGACTGAAGCAACATGACTAAACCAGCCCCTTGCCACTAATCCTCAAATCAAGATGAGCCAGTCTGGCTGAAACCTCTCCTGAAGGGTTAGCCACAAAGGCTTTGCAAAGTTACATCTACCACTGTGAAAGTCAGCCCACACCCTCACAGCTGACAAAAATGCATCTGTGTATATATGAGGCGTGGGTCTCTGGAATGCTACTCCAACATTTCTCGAGGAATCCCAAGTCTGTAAAGGTTATAGTTCTGTAGCGGGCATGCTACTATCAACAGTAATTACTTGGCTGTTTGGTTTTTTAGGGGGAAGCAAGGAAAAAAATGGATCAGAATCTAACCACTCCAATGGAATTAACTAAAAGAAAGAAGACTTGAAATCATAAAGCCCTGGCAATCTTAAAATCCAACTGGTTTCAATTTCTCCTCCCTTTAATTTTGTCCTAATTTGCTGTTCTAATGGATCAAAAATGAATTTATGTTGACCCTCTGGCCTGGCAGAAAACATTCCCTGCCTTTTGTCTAACATTATTTTTGGAGTAAGAAGATTTTTAAAGCAATAGTTTAGTAGATCCAAAGATACTAAGGCCTCATGGGATCCCTTTTTTAAAATCAGAGCAGGAGCTTGCCCTGGGGACTTTTGCCTCATACCGTAAGCAATTCAATATTTGGAATAGTATGCCATCTGCTAATATGATTCTGAAGAATCTGCATTGTGCATGGGTGTAAGAAAGCTGGAACTTGATTCAAGTAGACTGACAATTTTTTCTAACAGAGTATTATTTATAAGCTTACACTAAGATGTTTGGTGCCAGTCTTCTTACTGTTCTTCACACAACTCTGACCTTTTTTTACTGACTGTCCTTCATATCTGGAACATTCTCCCTTTCCTCCATTTCCTAGCTTCCCTAGCTTTCTTCAAGACCTTCTGAATCAACTTAATCTATCCACAATTTATCATTGCACAAAATTGTTTTCATGTTGTCTCTGCCATTAGAATCAGTGTTTTTCAGCAAGTTTGGTTTTTTTGTTTTTCTTTCTTTACCCAGTTTAATACAGTGCTTGGCACATAGTATCCTAGTTGACTGACACTACAAACTAATAAAATTGTTGTTTAAAAGGAAAAAGAAAAAAACAGTAACAGAGAACTTATTTTTCAAACCTCCCTGTTTTTGTTAAAGGTATCACCACTCTCTCAGTCTCCCGGGTATGTAAACCTTCCTTATGCTCAAATCTTCATCCCTCATCTTCCAAATATCCAGTCGTGCCACATCTTGCCATCTCTACATCCAGCTAGATTATGATGGTCTTTTAATTAGACTCTTTGCCTCAAATCTCTCCATACTCTGATCTATCCTCTATGCAGAAAGTGACTTTCTGTTGTTGCCTTATTGGATATTAACTCCCCTTGCTATAGTTGCAATTTGTATAAAATAGACTTCTTGCTGTTTCTCACACAAAATCTCCCATCTCATCTCCTTGCTTTTGCAATGGCCATCCTCACATGTCAAGAATACACTAACTCTTTTACTTCCACCTCACAAAAGCCTTTACTTCAAAACATATACTTCTAACCCTCTAGATTTAACTACCTTTTATTTATTCATCTGTCTACCCTAAAGAAAGGAAGCTCTTTAAGAGTGGACATTATTTCATTCTTTGTATTTATATCTTCAGTATCTATTTTAGTTCATACAGATAGATAGTATATGTATGTATGCATATACACATATATGTATGTATATGTGGATATACCTACATATACATGCATATGGATAGGAATGTATACATATATACTTATATCTTTCTTCACATAGAATGTACCTTCCTGGTTTATAGCAAGCAATTAATAAGTACATGTTGACAGACTGAATAATACTTCTGAAACCTCTGAGATGTCAGAATGCAGGTTTTTAACATTAGAACTAATGTTAAGCAAAATAAGCAAAACCAGGAATACACTGTATACAGTAACATCAAGAATGTTTGATGATCAATTATGAAAGACCTGATCTTTCTCAGTGGTTCAGTGATCCAAGGCAATCCCAATAGACTTTGGACAGAGAATGTCATCTGCATCCAGAAAAAGAGATATGAAGATATGAGTGTAATTCAACACATGCTATGGGTTTTTTTTTCCTCTCCCATGGTTTTTCCCTTTCGTTCTGATTTCTCTCTCTCAACATGATTCATAAAGCAATAAGTATTAAAATAAGGAAATGGAGATACAAAAAATAAAAAGAAATTAGTGTGTTTTTAAGATGATAATTTAAATAGTGTTCCATCAGCAGATATTATGGCTGTATTAATTCAGGGGAGCTCAGAGGAAAGCTATGATAATTATTTATTTTCTTTGGTCCTGGGAAATCATAGCATGTTTTTATAAATAGTCTATTTTAGTTCGTATAGATAGATAGTATATATATGTATGTATGTATATACATACATGTATGTATGTAGGCAGATATACCTGCATATACATACATATTTATATATTTCTTCACAGAGAATGAGACAGAGCACAGGTATCCCCAGTGTCTGACAATACAGATCAGGACAGTGCACAAAAGGAAGATAAAGCTTTTTAGTTAAAGAGGCACAATTCAAACCATTCAAGGAAGGTTTACTAAATATACACCCACTATACAATACACTAAGCTTTAAGGAGTAAAGAATAGATTGAGAATTCCACTGCTCTCAAATGTTTTGGATTATAGAAAGCATCATCAACTTTGGTAGATTATGTACATTTCAGGAGTCCTCATCTTACCATTTTATGCTAACCAAGGAAGTATATCTAATATATAGGAGTAAAGGATTAGAAGCTGAGAGAGATTCATTAATCTATAATACTTACTATCCTTATTCTCTGGTAAGTTTTTTTTTTTTTTTTTCAGATTAGGACTATACTAGTTCTATCTAAGGGGAAGCTAGATATGCAAGGATAAAATGCTGAGCCTAGTGTGTTCAAATCCAGTCTTAGACACTTACTACTTGTGGGATCCTTGGCAAGTCACTTAACTCTTGTTTGTCTCAATTTGCTCATCCGTAAAATGAGCTAGAGAAGGAATGGCAAACCACTCCAGTCTCTTCACCAAGAAAACCCCAAATGGGGTCATGAAGAGTTGAACATGACTGAAAAATGACTATGCAGTTTTAAGTTGAGATAGAACTTTATTCCACAAATTACAAAGACTTGCATCACCCAAAATAGGATTTTAATCAGTCAGCATTTTTTTTTCCATGATGGGTCTTCAGTCCCCTTATCCCCTTTCTTCTTCTGGAACAAAGATGTACAAAGGAGTCCTGCCATGTTATGAAACATTAAGGCTTAGGACTCAAATTAAGGTTGAGCTCACAGAAATCTATTTAGGGATTTTTTTGTTTGTTGGTTTGGGGCTATTGTTGGGTGGGGGGTTTTAAATAGTAAAAAAAAAAAAAAGTTTTCGGAAATTAATGAAACCACAACCACCATAAAGTGGAGGAACATCTAAAAATTTAACCTAAGGTCACAAATCAAGTAGCAACAAAGTCAAGACTGAAAGATCACTTCATTGAATTGAACTGGATTCCTATACTTGCCTCCCTAGGTCACTGTCCAAATTCTCATTGTCCAAAGACAACTAACTACAGGTAACTAGTTTAGAAAAATATGATCTTCTTAGTTTGAACTGAATACTTAAAACAAATAACTATATTTAACTATATATGTGCTATACGCTCCACAGAAGAATATGAGGCTCATAGCCAATTCCAGTATAAAATATAACTTGGAAATACTTAATGAAATAAATAAAAATAAAACAGAATATAAATAATGTTAATATGTGGCTTTCTGAGTCAATATGCAGCTGGCAAGGATCCTTATCAAAGATCCAAGGTTAGTGGCCCTCTTCAACTTGAATTTGATATCATGGCTACACAGAAAACAAAAATGAGTAGCTACCCTACCTTTTAAGAAGCTACAGTGCTTTGATGGACTTGATTGGATATCCTTTGAACCATCTAGCAATAATTTTTGCAGAGAGAGCACGATTTAAATTAAAAAACAAGACTATAATCCAAGACTGAATTTAAATGCTGTGAGAGAGATTGAAAACCACTTGGAGTGATTCAGAAAAACAGAAAAAAAGAATAATTTTTGTTATAATAAGTAAAGCATCAGTAAAGAAGCAATATTTGTAATATGGCTTAAAAGATGCGTAGAATGCTAAGTGAAATGAGCAGAACCATGAGATCATCATACACTTCGACAATGATATCGTATGAGGATGTATTCTGATGGAAGTGGATTTCTTTAACAAAGAGACCTAACTCAGTTTCAATTGATAAATGATGGACAGAAGCAGCTACACCCAAAGAAAGAACACTGGGAAACGAATGTGAACTATTTGCATTTTTGTTTTTCTTCCCAGGTTATTTTTATCTTCTGAATCCAATTCTCCCTGTGCAACAAGAGAACTGTTCGGTTCTGCAAACATATATTGTATCTAGGATATACTGCAACATATCTAACATATATAGGACTGCTTGCCATCTAGGGGACGGGGTGGAGGGAGGAAGGGGAAAAATCAGAACAGAAGCGAGTGCAAGGGATAATGTTGTAAAAAAATTACCCTGGCATGGATTCTGTCAATATAAAGTTATTATAAAATTAAATTAAATTAAAAAAAAAAAGAAGATGCGTAGAAGTTCATCAGGCAGAAACTGGATTAAAGCAGAAGAAACAACGTAAGCAAAGGTATTCTAATAGGAAAACACTGGACATGTTCATATTCTACCAGGAGTAAAGCATATGTAGCATAAGGTGAAGCTGAAAAGATAAAGTGTTTACTGTGACAGCCCTTGTACACAAGGCTAATGAATTTTACTAGATATATTGTAACTTACAATGGGAGGTATAAGATGACTGTGAGTATAGTTCACATGGAATAAATTTTAAAATGATGAAAAGATAATCACCTGTATAACTCCAGTCTTTTTTACTTTGGGCCAAAGGTCCACATAGAAAAAGGCAAAGAGAGCTGGTATTCAAGCCAGATAGCAGAAAAGGTGGCTTGAATATGATGGTCAATAAATATTCATTAAGTGCCTACTATGTTCTAGATAGGCAGTTAGATGGATAGCAAGCGAAGCCTGAAGTCAGGAAAACCTAAATCAATATCTGGTCTCAGACATGAATTGGTTGTGTGACCTTGTGAAGTCACTTAATCTCTATTTGCCTCCCATAAGGGGGATGAAAACCCCTTGTATCTT
This sequence comes from Antechinus flavipes, assembly GCF_016432865.1. NCBI lineage: Eukaryota > Metazoa > Chordata > Mammalia > Dasyuromorphia > Dasyuridae > Antechinus > Antechinus flavipes. The sequence goes on along the minus strand of NC_067401.1, from coordinate 135,781,969 downwards.
TGCCAAGAAAATTCTATAGAGAGTATAGTCCACAGGGTCACAAAGAATTAGATATGACTGAACAACTATACAACAACATGTGCTGGATACTGTGCTAAGTGCTAGAATCAAATATAAAAAGAAATAGGTCCTGCCCTCAAAGAGCTTACAATCTAATGGGAAGAGAAAATATAAAAAGAAGCTGAAAAGGAGGGCAAAGTGGGACCTCCACCAGAGTCTTGGAGTTCATGGCCCCACCTCTAATGAGCGATAAATGTGCAATAACATAAAATACCAAGGCTGATGAGATCTTTAAGGATGATGAAACTGTCCCAATAATAAGCTTCCTGGGACACAGTGGAGAAGTCAGTCAACCTGTGCCAAAGTAGTATATATAGCCAAGTGAGAAATGAGGAGATGACTGAGGTGGGAAAACTACTCTTTAAATGGAGTTTCGAAGTTGACCCAGCATACAAAGTGATCAACTTCCATTTCAGAGCTTCAGGCAAAGGTGAAAATAATGCTCCCCTTTAAACACTGTCTAAATCATATTCAATAATATAGAAGTTTTCTATCCCACCTTCTGGAAAGAATACCAAGGAATGGTCTCCAATAGGCAAAAAAAGGCTTCTAAGATGGCTTAATGATTTGACAGAACTGTGACCCATTTTATAAAGGCATTTCCCCTTCAATTTTGTAACAGAAACATAGGCAATTAATAAGCCCCCTACTCAAAATTAAGAAACTGTTTGAAAATGCACTACCTGATAGTTACACACCTTACATCATCCTAAAAAATCTAGAATTGGATGTCCCACAGGTATTTCAAATTAATATATCCAAAAGAGAGCTCATTATCTTACCTCAAAATCCTTTCTTGTTCTTAATTTTTCTCTTACTGTTGAGGGTACTACTATTCTCCATGTATCCAAAGCCAGAAACCTCAATGTCATCCTTGGTATCTTTGCTACATGTAATAGGAATAGGCATCTTTAAAGTCATTTGTCAATTTATTTGGTTTTCTTTTTCATATTCACTGATTCCTAGAGTTTGAAGACCAGGAATCAAGAGCCATTTACTAGTGACCTTGGCCAAGTCACAATTTCTGAGCTCTGGTATCCTCATATGTAATATAGAGATAATACCTGAACTTTCTTTATCATAGAAATATTGTGAAATCATATGAGATCATGTGCATTTAACCATAAAGTGCTAAGACTATCGAAGATCTCTCTTGGCTTTCACCTTCTGTGATCGTCTGCTACTATTATGGGGAAATGGTTTTATATTCTGTACTATTCAGCCCAGCCAACTAGGGGTGTTTGGGGTTCTGAACTGTGGATGGTAGTCCCTTAGCTATTTCTTTCCATTTGTCTTTCTGTCCTTCCCTTGTGCCATACTATCCCTGTTTCCTAAAGAGTCTTTATCAGCAGTATTAACCTGAACCCAACCTCTCTATAGTTTCATAATATACTCTTGCCCTCTATGTTTCAACCAAACTGATCTTTTCTGTGTTCCTCATACATGACATTTCTATCTCCATTCACTGTGAATTTGCATTGGCAGTCCCCCAGGCCTGGCACGGAATCCCTCTTCCCTTCCATCTTATAAGAAGTCTCCTTACTTCCTTCAAGATAAAGCTCAAGCACCACTTTCTATCTAGTCTTGCCCAGTCTCTCAATTTTAAAAAGTCTCTCCTTTTCTCCTACTTTGTGCTTATTTTGCATGATTTTTTTGCAGATTTATTCTGTTATACTTAAATATGTGCATGTCTCCTGGGAGCAGGAATTGTTTTGCTTTGATTTTCTTTAAATTCCCTTATCTAACACAGTCCTTAGCACATAGCAGGACCTTGTATTTGCTGAATGAGCCTGGATATCAAGCTGAAAGATTTAATCCAACCCCACCCCATTTTACCAATGAGGAAACTGAGTTCCACAGAGATCACACAATGAATGGCAGAAGTTCTCTAACACCAAATTAAGCATTCTTTCCCTTATCCCACAGTTCCTTTCATGTCTCCCTAGTTCTCTTTTTCCCCTCCTGTTTGTTGGCTTCTTTCCTTTCATGATTCTTGCTATATAGCCCTTTTTAACTGTTTCCTTCTTTTCAGTCATCTTTCTCCTCTTCCTTTCTGTCTACCCCTCACTTTTTCTTTCTCAGTTTCTTTCATCATCCTTCTGCTCCCCTCCTCTACTTTCTCTCCTCCCCCCTCCCCTTCCACTCTCTCCTTTTGGAAACCAGCCCAACCCCATTCTGACTATCCCTTGGCATTTTTTTTTTTTCCTTTCCCTTTGTGTTAGCTATATATTTCAGGGATAAAGTATTTCATTTGGAGTACTGGCCTAGACTTGAATAACTCACCTGGGTGAAGCAGATAGGGGGTCAGAAAATTGTAAATAGCAATTGGCTTAAGACTTAGGCCTTCTATCCTGTCAGCTGTCCATTAATAGGGTCATGTTTAGACTGAGGCCCTTAGCTTTATCCAGGTCATGGGGTTTGCTTACTGGCTAATATCTTTTTTTTTTTTTTTTTAAATTGAGGATGGCTGAGAAATGATCTGAATAACTTTATTTATCTCTCTGATGTTTTTCTTCTAAGAGTTCTAAGTATCTGAGAAAAAGGCAATTAAAAAGTCAGAAGGCCTTTGATATTTACCAGCTGTGAGACAAAGTCACTTCTGCTCTTAGGTCCTCAGTTTTCTTTCCCTAAAAGAGAAATTATAATATCTATGGTACCTGCATTACTGAGTTATTGTATACATCAAATGAGATAATGTATATAAAGTCCCTCATAAATCTTAAAGCACTATATTGCCACAGCTTTTATCTGCCTCTTTATTCATTCCCATGAGAACATAGAAGATGCTAACTTCTTGATTTAGATGAGACATTCCAAAGGTCATGCAGTGAACTGGAGGCAGATATGAATATAGAATATGGGTCTTCTGACTCACAGCCTGGGTTCTTTCTGCTAGACTACCTTGCCCTATAAATGCATAAAATGCTGAAGGATTTACTTATTTATTTCACTCCACTTATGCTTAGACAATGAATTCAAACTTTTCTTGACAGAACTTTGAAGTTCTAACTAAACCCCAGTGGTCTCTCTATCTCTGTCTCTCTCTTTCACACACACACACACACACACACACACACACACACAGAGAGAGAGAGAGAGAGAGAGAGAGAGACAGAGAGAGACAGAGAGACAGAGAGATGGAGACAGAGAGAGAGACAGAGAAAGAGAGGGAAAAAACGAGGGGACACACACCCCCTTTATCATTTTGGTTCGTTGAGCACAGAGATTTCACAAGATCATCAGCAGATCATAGACTTAAAAATAATTGTGTAGAGGAGGAAACTGAAACCAGGAAAAGATAATGGCTGACCTAAGGTCCCATAGGGAATAAGCAAAAGAAGTGAGACATAAACTCAGACCAGAGGGGTCCAACCCCAGGACTTATTCTCCAGCCTACTCCTCTCTGAACAAACCATATGGTAGATTTTGTAAAGAGCAAAGTCTGTTATCACCTAAATGTGAGAAGCAAAAAAACTGGGATTTGATATCAGAGGCCCACAGCTTAAATCCCAACCCAGTGAACCTCAAACAAGCTGCTTCATTTCTCTTAAGATTTGGATGGTTCAGAAACCTCCAAAGTTCTTTATTGCACTAAGTTAAAGAGCCTGAAGCACTAAACTGTTGTGCCCTATCATTCAGAGAAGTGACTCCTATCTAGAAAAGCTCAGGTACAAATCTTCCTGAAGATGGGAGGAGTAAAATGATCTCTGAAGATCCTTGTTTCTTTTTTTATCAACCACCAAATATCACAGCAAGTTTTCAAGCCCTGAGTAGTCTGAGATCACGCTTTCCAAAACAGTGACAAAATGATTTGCAAAAGGACTCTCTCATTCTTTTTACCTGCTCCCCCAATTCTCCTTCATCCCTTCCCCCAAAATAGTACAAGGTATTTGATCCTCTGATCTGAGTAAACTTTCTTAGGACCATTACAATATTTTTCCCAGGCATTTTTTCTTTCAAATTAAAACTTAGAGAAAAATAAAATGTCTTCCCCAATAATCATGGCCATCTTTCTGCTTGTCTGTTTCCTTCTGTTTTCCCCATCATCTGGGTAACTAGTTGGACAAATCTTGTGCAGCCACCCCCTAAGTTTCAGGGAAGAGCAAATTGAGCCTGTTGCTACTTTTCAGTACAAGATATTCTACCTAGGTTTCTACAATGAGAAAATCAAATCTTCACTGAAAAGGTAATAGGTTTGAATGATGATTCTCACTCTCTATTTCCTAGCCAACACTCTATTGCTTTCCTTCCTCCCATCTATTTTTCCTTCTCATACCCATATGCACACAGCAATACCATCAGTTCAGTTGGGCCCTGGAACTGCCTCAGGTAGTAACAAATCCCCTCTTCCACAGACATAAGACTAGAGAAGTAGGCAGAGATCACAGCAAAAAACAAAAATTGCATTAGAATTTAGAGATCAAAAATTGAAATGTGCTTAGGAAAAATGAAAGCCTAGCCAAACTTTGATCTGCTATGTTAATTAAATTTGCAGATGACAAACTGGAAAGGCAGAATCAAAATTTCAAATTATATACCCAATTCAGAAAGATTAATTTTAACACAAATAAACATAAGATCCTGTATTTAGGCTGAAAAATTCAGATATAAGTTCAGGAAGAGCAGGACACTGAAATTAACAGTTCATAGTCACAAGCTCAAGGTGAGCCAACAATATAACATAACTGCTTTTAAGAACAGCTAGTACACTGTACCTGATCTAAAATTATACTATAAAGCAGCAGTCACCAAAACCATTTGGTATTGGCTAAGAAATAGATTAGTGGATCAGTGGAAAAGGTTAGGTTCACAAGACAGAATAGTCAACTATAGCAATCTAGTGTTTGACAAACCCAAAGCCCCCAACTTCTGGGAAAAGAATTCATTATTTGATAAAAACTGCTGGGATAATTGGAAATTAGTATGGCAGAAATTAGGCATGGACCCACACTTAACACCATATACCAAGATAAGATCAAAATGGGTCCATGACCCAAGCATAAAGAACGAGATTATAAATAAATTAGAGGAACATAGAATAGTTTATCTCTCAGACTTGTGGAGGAGAAAGAAATTTGTGACCAAAGATGAACTAGAGACCATTACTGATCACAAAATAGAAAATTTTGATTACATCAAATTAAAAAGCCTTTGTACAAACAAAACTAATGCAAACAAGATTAGAAGGGAAGCAACAAACTGGGAAAACATCTTCACAGTTAAAGGTTCTGATAAAGGCCTCATTTCTAAAATATATAGAGAACTGACTCAAATTTATAAGAAATCAAGCCATTCTCCAATTGATAAATGGTCAAAGGATATGAATAGACAATTTTCAGAGGATGAAATTGAAACTATTACCACTCATATGAAAGAGTGTTCCAAATCATTATTGATCAGAGAAATGCAAATTAAGACAACTCTGAGATACCACTACACACCTGTCAGATTGGCTAAGATGACAGGAAAAAATAATGATGAATGTTGGAGGGGATGCGGGAAAACTGGGACACTAATGCATTGTTGGTGGAGTTGTGAACGAATCCAACCATTCTGGAGAGCAATCTGGAATTATGCCCAAAAAATTATCAAATTGTGCATACCCTTTGATCCAGCAGTGTTTCTATTGGGCTTATATCCCAAAGAAATACTAAAGAAGGGAAAGGGACCTGTATGTGCCAAAATGTTTGTAGCAGCCCTATTTGTAGTGGCTAGAAACTGGAAAATGAATGGATGCCCATCAATTGGAGAATGGCTGGGTAAATTGTGGTATATGAATGTTATGGAATATTATTGTTCTGTAAGAAATGACCAGCAGGATGAATACAGAGAGGCTTGGAGAGACTTACATGAACTGATGCTAAGTGAAATGAGCAGAACCAGGAGATCATTATACACTTCGACAACGATATTGTATGAGGACATATTTTGATGGAAGTGGATTTCTTTGACAAAGAGACCTAACTAAGTTTCAATTGATAAATGACGGACAAAAGCAGCTACACCCAAAGAAAGAACACTGGGAAACGAATGTGAACTATCTGCATTTTTGTTTTTCGTCCCAGGTTATTTATACCTTCTGAATCCAATTCTCCCTATGCAACAAGAGAACTGTTCGGTTCTGCAAACATATATTGTATCTAGCATATACTGCAACATATCCAACATATAAAGGACTGCTTGCCATCTAGGGGAGGGGGTGGAGGGAGGGAGGGGAAAAAAATCGGAAAAGAAACGAGTGCAAGGGATAATGTCAATATAAAGTAATCATTAAATAAAAATTAAAAAAAAAAAAAAGAACAGCTAATACAGTCATAGCTTTGTTAAAACAAATTTCTCATAATAACATCAAGAGAAGTGATAATCCTATCACACTCAGCACACATCTAGAAAATTACATTCACTTCTGAGTGTCACATTTTAAAAGGTACACTGACTAGATGATGTGTGCTCAAGAGACGAAAACAGGAGGGATTTAGAAACTACCTTATATGAGGAACATAGATTGTTTAGCTTAAAGAACAGAATATTAAAGAGCAACAGAATAGCTATGTTATAATATTTGAGGAAAGGCTATCATGCAGAAGGATTAAGTTTATTCTTTATAGCCCAGTAGGACACAATGATGATCAATACGTGAAAAGTACAAGGAAACAAATCTCACCTAACCACAAAAAAATAACTTTACAACAATGAGGATTATCCAACAATACAACAAGCTGACTCACAGAAATAAAAGCAGCTTGGTATAAAGGAGAGGGCATTGAATTTGGGACATGGTCCAGCAAGTCTATAAAGCAATTTGGAATTATGCCCTGAAAATCTTAAACTGTGCAAAGTCTTTGACCCAGAATATATTACCACTACTCAGCTTAAGGCCCATATAGATCAAAGAAAAAAGGAAAATAATATGTGTAAAATATTTATAGTAGTGCTTTTTTAAAATTATTATTATTATTACAGTACAAGAGCTGGAAATTAAGAGTACCTATTAACTGGGGAATGACTGAACAATAGTATTAAAAAATGTTTGAAGGAATAGTTTCAGAGAAACTTGAGAAAATTTATATGAACTGAAGCAAAGTGAAATAAGCAAAGCCAGAAGAATAACTGATATAACAGCAACCTCATTGTAAAGAAAAGCAACTTTGAAAGTCATAAGTTCTCTGAACAACTCAATAAACAACCACTATTTCAGAGGACTGATGAATCATGCTACATGTACATACATACATCTGGACAAAAAGTAATGACCTAGTATGCTAAAACATTTTCAGTTACAAAAGATGTAGGAATTTGTTCTGACTTTGCAAATTTATTAGAAGAATTTTCATTTTCTTTCTTGTTTTTTTTTTTTTTTCAAAGAGGGAGTTGGTGTTAAAGATAAGGGTTTCCACTGAGACATTATTTAGATGCATAGATGAAAACAGAAGGAATGCCAGGAGGAAATAGACAAGCAGGGCAGCTTTGAAAGTTATATGATGAATTTATTATATACTTAAAAGAAAAAGTAAGCTATAAGTAATTGAGATTTCTCATTTCATATACAATCTTATTTTTCTGTCCTACTTTGGATATGAAAATGCTAATTTTATTTAGTTTTAAGAAAATTAAATTTTAATAGGACCAAAGAGATTAAGAATTAGCAACATCAAAATTGACTAATAGATGATATTTAGTGTTTTAAAAATGCACATTTTTTTTTAATCAGACCTATGATTTCATTGGTGTAATGACCCCCCAACGAAGAACTTCTCTGTCAAAGTACCCAGGTACCTCCTCTGCCACCCCTCATCTTAGACATGAATGAGATGAGGTGAGATCTTTCAAGTTTCAGTTGTGAAATTCGAGTAAGGCTTCATCTACTTGAGAGTTTGAGTAGGCCTGAAGGACTTTGAAGATTGAGTCAAGGGCATCCCTAAGTCTCCTTCCTGCTATCCTCCCATGACATCAGTGTCTTTCTATTTCAGTCAAATATGGGCAACTATGTACTTATTGGTCAAGTTCAATTTCTTGGGTAGTTCCCGTGTTTAGACTGTAAGATCCTCAGCCAATAAGGATGAGGGTTAGTGGTGGGAGGGGTATTTGCGTTAGTGATTAAAAGTGTTGCTCTGCCCCTGATGGTGCTTCCTCCATTCGATTTTCTACTCCATCGGTGGGATACCCTTCTCGGGATATAATGTATAATAAACTTTGCTTTGCTTCTAGAGATCTCTCCAGCTTTTTTTATTAAATGGTGACCCCTCACCATTTCTGAACCACACAGTCATAAGGCACTGAGAAGTGAATCATCCAGTGAATTGTCCAGGATTATTCAGCCAGTATATATAAGAGGCAGGGTTTTTGTTTGTTTGTTTTTGTTTAATTCCAAGTCTAGTTCCTTTCAATTGTCTTAATATGATCTCTTTTTACACACAAAGCTCTTCATATATAATTTTTGTAGCCTCTGTCTACACAGTGTCCTCATATATTTGAATTAGAGCTATTTTCCCTATGGAGCTGAGGATGATATTGACAATTGTTCAATGAGACAGAAGCTAGTAGATCATTTCAGATAACCACCATGACCTTCCCTTTAGAGACCATGGAGGTAAAAGGCATGAAGCCATGAGAAAGGACAGAGAAGTGACACAGCTTGTATGCAAGAGCCTCCCTTAGAGAGGAGGCATGTGGACTAGGGTGTGCACAGTGCTTGGTCACAAGACTACAAGAAGTCATGAATCCCACTGGATTGAAGAACGGACTCAATCTTCCTGCTAATGTTCCCCTCCCTTCCCTTATTTAGGCACCCTGGCCTGGAGCTGTGGTTGTGGATACCCATGCCCTTTCCTTCTTCACTTTTCATAATCTACAGTTGAGTATAGTTCAGAAATTCCCTGGTTATATACAAAGAATGGAAAAATAGTAGGAATTTGAGGAAATGAGAGAAAATAGAAGACTCTATGGAGAAATACTTAATATTTTTTCTTTCCTTTTTGCTATGTTCAAGAAATGCTGAGGCCATTATAAAAACAAAAATAACAATATGAAAGGATTAGATATGGTTCTTTCAGGACTAAATCCCTAGATGTCAAAATTCTTGTCTTTGAAAGTTTTCAAACATAGAATGACATGGCATTCTACCAGATATAGCATAGGAAAGATTTTTATATTATGTGGACAGTTGGGTAAAACTTCAAGTGGTTTGTTTTTGTTTTTGCTTTTTAGCTATGAGGTAATTAAAATGGAAGGAGAACTGGGCACAGAGAATAGAAGAAATATTCTGAGAAAAAAAGGTAGGATACATACATATCTGGAAGAAGGGAAGAATGGCTTTATAGGAAGGTAAAGAAACCCTGATACAGAAGAGAGGAAAGCATTGATGGAATATTGCCGGGCAAAGTTTCTGGTCCACAGCTTTTTCCAACCCAACAGGCCTGGGGTTCCAATTTTGCTGTTTTCTTTTCACTCCCTTTTAGGCAACTCTTATGGAAACTCTGATATTATTTTCTTCCTTCCAGATGGGGGTTTGTTTCAGCCAGGATAAAATGACTCCTTACTCTCAGTCATGGAATAGAGCTGAGGTTTACTTTCTTGGAAACCAGCTTTTGTTATTAGGAGGCATGATAATGGCTGGGGAAGGATAAGAACTCTTTGGTAATAAGAAACTAAGAGCAGATATTTCCAGGATTCAGTTAAGTAGTGAGTCCCTGGAAAGAGATTCAGAGTTCTGAGTTCAACATTTGAAATGGAAGTAAAAGTAAAACACTCATCTCTGATACTCTGCTACTTGTGACTTATTTCATATGGTATCTCCAGAATCCTATCTGACATAAGTATATTTTCCAGCAGTCTAACCTTGGAAGCTAAGGCAAACACCTCTATTCAACTGACTGAGAAACAAAATTAAAACAAATTTTTAAATAATAATAACAACTTTAATACAAGTACTTTTAATGTGCAAGGTAATATACTAAGTTTGGAATTGAAGAAAGATGACACAGTCATTGTTCTCAAGAAATTTACATTTTATTCTGAAGGGGAGGAAAGAAATGAAGAAGACTTATGCAAATAGATATGAAGAAGACAGCTAAGTACAAAGCAAAAGTCCAGGCAGTTTATCTTAATCTTAAATTCATTTGTAACTGGGAGTGGACAAAATGAGTTTGTTGGGAAGTTTCCACAAAGGAAAGGACACGTGATTCCTTAAAGGACTTAAAGGAAAGGAAAAATTTGAAGGACTTTGAAAGATTTAAACTTAAGGAAGAAAGTAGAAAAACTAAAGAAGGGGGAATAAGAAAGGGAAGGATGGAAATAATAAGTAGAGAAAAATGCAATGTGGCCAGAATGAAGTTATAATTAATATCTAGCATTTAGATAATACTTTAACATCTGCAAAATGCTTTACATAATATTAACTCATTTGGTCCTTACAACAACTTTGTGAAGCAGGACACAGATTATCTGAAGTAGTTCCAATTCATATTTTTTTCATGACTCCAAGTTCCATGTTCTATCCTTTGAATCACTTAGCTGCTACAATCTGATTTAGGCATATTTTCGAGCAATAGTTTCCAAACTTGTTTGATATACATCCCTATCAAAAAAAAATTTAGTTTCCAACCCTCATCTTTAATATCCTTATATGTGTATATATAAAGCAAGTATGTATATGTATCAAGGAGTCATGAATTTTTTAAGTACTTACTATGTTCCAGGCACTCAGCTGGTTACTGGGAACAGATAGGAAGGCAAAAGCTGAACACTCCTCCTTTGCCTTGAAGGAATGTTTTGGGTTTTTTTGGGGGGAGAGGGGGGATTTTTTTTTTTTTTTTTTTTGTATTTTAAAACATAAAAGCACTACCAAAAAAAAAAAAAAAAAAAAAAAGGAACAGACCAGATTTGTTTGTGGACTACTGTTCTAGAACAAATGTCATTTAAAGGTCAACTAAAACTACTAGATTCTTTCCTAGACAGCTTTTCCCAAGGACTAAAAGGACTTTTCTAAGATCAATATCCTTATCTTTAATGAACAGAAAGGGATCATAGCATCATCTTCTAGGGAAAGAAGAGCAAAGACCTTAACTAGACATTTTGTTCTTTTTGTTCTTAGTTTGGGTACCATCCTTAATCCTTAGCTTCCTTTATACCAGGACACTTTTTTCACTGCAGATCCCTTTTTGTCAGAGAAATTTTTATGGGACCCCAAGTACATATGATGTGGTATATGATGTAGTCCGAGAACTAAAATGATGAGGATGAGTTAGACACCAGATAACAGTAAGCACCAAAACTTGGGGTTCAGTCATGTGAAGAATTCACAATGGCCATTGTCTTTGGCAAAAGGTAAATTATTTAGGAAAGAGGTTGTAGACAAAATAAAGGGACACAATAGACACTAGGATTGGTAAATATGAAATAAGAGTGGGAAACCATATGAAATTAGTTTTAATAATTAATGATGGAAAGGGCAAATTGGAACTTGCCATTTACTAGGAGAAAAGAAACACCCTACGAGGTTGGGGCATGCCTTTACTCCTGAGAGGGACAGAGTGCCCCAAAAGAGCTAGCTATAAGGAAGAGAAGTGAGGTTGGGAAACATAGTGGAGTTAGGAGATATACCGTGTGGCATGGGGGGAAGAATAAAGGGAAAAAGATGTCACTAGGTAGGGTGCCATGGCAGATTAATCCAAAGGAAGGCAGCAGTCATAGGATGGCTAAAAAGCAGATTTTATAGGGAAAATTTAATCTCAGAGACATGACTGGGATTTCTGACAGGGCATGGCAAGGTGAGACTGCTAGAGACCTCTACAAAGGGTGGGTCACAGGGGTTTAACATACCTTGGATTCAGACTAGAAGATCTTCTCAGAGGGTGGGACCATGAAGTTAGAATGATTTCTATCAGAGCCTTCTCCCTGCCTGCCTCAGGGATCAATTCCTCTGTTAACCACACCTAACATTGAAGATCTCATCATATAGGTATATCAAATAGATATACAAATCAAATATTTACTGATAATAAATCATAATTCTGTGACCACCCCCCCCACACACACACTTTAAGTTATGAGAGCCCATATGGAGTTGAGAATCACAGCTTAATAAGTTTCCTTTTTTTTAATACTCGAGTGCCCCCTTCCTAATGAGATCTTGCCTAAGGGCCCCTCCTCCCTGCTAATGACCATTTCCCAAAATTTTATTTGTATTTATTTTCTATTTGTATGTGTTGTTTCCCCTGAAAGAATGTAAATTTCTTGAAGACAGGAATCATTTTATCTTTATCTTTGTGTTCCCAGTGCCTAGAGGGGTGCCCTGCATGGAGGAGACAACAAAAAAATCTGCTTGATTGTTTCCCCCACCTTTTAGAATACTGAATATAATTCTTACCCTTTCCTAAGAATGTGGTCAAGATAAAATTTAACTATTTCTGTAAAACAGTCTCAAGAATGATGCACTTCTTATCTCTGTGATAATAATTCTCAGATCTACATATCTTGCTGCTGTCCTCCAGTCCTGCATTAACAATAGCCTATTAGATATCTTGAATTAGATGTTCTATAGATATCTTAAACTCAACATGCTTACACTGAACTCATTATCCCTTTTTTTTTTTCTTTTTTTGGTAAATAGTATTTTTCCCAATTACATATATAGTTTTCAACATTCATTTTTATAAGATTTTGAGTTCTACATTTTTCTCCCTCACTCCCTTCACTCTCTAAGACATCAAGCAATTTGCTATTGATGTGGGAAAGATTCCTTTCTAGCTTCCCATCCCCTCCTAGTGAATGTAATTACCCTTTAACTCACAAATCCTGGTCCCTTTGAATTCCAATAGAAGAACCGGACCTGTCCCAACCCCACCCAGATCTGAGCCAACTTTAGGGTTACACCCAAAAGCCCCTCTAGCTAAATCTCCTATTATAAAAGGGACATGCTGGGAACCCCTGCTTCGCAGAGATTCCAAACATGCTAGCCATGTGAGGACCCTCAGTCCACTGGACCCTTAGTCTGGTGCCCTCCTTATCTCTACCATCACCTATCTCCTTACTTCCAAACCCAATAATAAACCTCTTTTTATCAATCTAGCCAATTGATGCCAATTGGCTAATAATTGCCTTTATTGGAGACTCCTGCTGCTATTAGTCCTCATTTACTGCCTTATCCTTGCCCCGAATTCAGGGGGGTTTGCAGGGGAGCTGTTTGACTTCCTATATCCCAAGCCTGCCACTAGACCTCAACTAAACCCTAATTTCATTTAGGCACCCCAAATCTAGACCTCAACACCATAGGTTAGATATGTGCAATCATGTTAAATGTATTTCATTATCTTTCCCCCTAAATCTTCCCCACTTCTGAATTTCTATTATGATTGCCAAGAATATTACCATTTTCTGGTCCCCAGGCTCACAACCTAGATGCCATACTCAACGATCTCTCAGCCCTATGATCCAATCTGTAGTTAAGTCTTGACCATTTATCCTTTGCAACATCTCTAGATTTCACTTCCTTCTCTTTCAGCTTCCTTCCTGGTACAGATATTCCTTTCCTCATGCCTGGTCTATTACAATAGCCTGCTAGTTGGTCTGCCTGCCACTAACTAGTTTCTTCCTATTCTAGGTCATTCACCATTCAGCTGTCAAAGCTGACTAATGCACCAGTCCCACCATGTCATTCCTCTACTCGATCAACTCCAGTGGCTTGCTATTACTTCTAGGATTAAATATAAAGTCCTCTATTTGGTGTTCAAAGCTCTTCTGCACCTCCCCTTCTGCCACCACCCCTTCTACCTTCCCAGTCTTCTTACATCTTACATTTCTCTGTGTATTCTCTGGTGCTGTGATACTGACTGCCTTGTATTCTTGTTTCTCAAACAAGGCACTCCGCATCCCATCATTAGGCATTTTCCATGGCTGTTCCCCAACCCTGGAACTTTCTTTTTCTGGATCTCTGCCTCCTGACTTCCTTCAAGTCTCAACTGACATCTCACTCTCTAAATGAACCTTTTCCCAGTCCCTCTCAATTGTAGTGCCTTTACTCTATTGATTAGTTCCTATTTATACTGTATATAGTTTGTTTGTACATAGCTGCACATGTACAGTGTTGTCTCTCCCATTAAGCTATGACCGCCTCAAGATCAGGAAGTGCCTTGCCTTTCTTTGTATCCCCAATACTTTAGCTCTGTGCCAGGCTCAGAGCAGTCACTTAATAAATAATCAGTGACTGTCTGACTTAGCATAGCAAATGCAGAGTGATTCATTTTACTACCACTGTACTCTCCAGGGCTAGTATTTGTAAAATCAAGTGGCAGGACTGATAAATCTCACATACATGTTTAAATTTCTGAGATTCTTAGAAACAAATTAAAGAAATAGTCTTGATTTCCCCCTTGATTCTGATACTGCAGGGATATTGCTTCTATTGATAAGGAGCCATAAAGTCTAGAGAAATTTGGATGATATTTAAGTAATCCCTGACAAGTCAAGGAATGAGTGAGTCAGTTTAGACTCTGTCACCTTCCTAGGAAACCTCTCCAGTAAAAGACAGTAAAATAGGGTGGGCCTTTCTTTATCAACACCTTACCCTGGGGCCTCTTCTCAGAGGTTTCACCCTAGTGTTCCCAGTAGTAACATATTCAAGTGTCACACCCTTCTTAGCCATGGTATCCAGGCTTCCTTCTCCCACCTCCATACCTGAGCTGGGACATTCCAGGAAATGTGTTTGTGTGTATATAAGGAAGATGTAATGAAAGAAAAAGAAAGCCCAGAGTTGGTAGAGGGAAAGCACTTCAGAAGACCTGAGGCAAAATATAAGAGATTTCCAACCCCAGGAATGAATAAAATGAGAGTTGTATTAACCTACAAGGGAACCAGGCCCAAGGAAGGGGTGTAAATTTAGAGCTGGAGTGGGGAAGCTGAAAGGAGAAGGAGGACATAAGAAACTTAAGAGGCCACTTTGTACAACCCCTTCATTAAGAGATGAAGCAACTGGGACCTCAAAGAGCTAAGTAATTTGTCTCAAATCACACTGGGATAATGGTTCAGACAAGTTCTTAACCCAATCAGTACTACTGTGACAAGGAATTTTCCAACCTAGAAGCATATCTTGGAACTAACAATTCAATCATAATATGGTAAAGGACCTGTGATATCAAAAAAGTAGACTTAGGGGTGTAGGGTACTCCCCTCATAGATGCCTCATCTTCTCCCAACTTTGCACAGTGTTTAGAAGAATCTCATAAATTCAGCAAGGAGCCTACAGTATCAGGCAAAGGAAGCCCTGCTCAAGAATGGAGCTCATTGGAGCTCAAAGTAAATCATAGCTTACTTGAGATCCCCAAAGTTCCAATTCCAATGCACCTTTAACGCCCTCTGGTGGGAATTTTCCTATATTTACAAGACTATTCCGGTTTAATTCTAGAAAGATGACAGGCCTAGATGGCAGAACCTTTAAGGCTCTATGAGAGTCTATAATCTTTAGTCAGACCCTATAGAACCACTAAATTGACCCTGGAGCCAACTGAATGACTGCATTATAAGGGCAATACTAATATTACTTTCAAAGTTTACAAAGTGCTTATAATAATATGTAATAACATTATGTGCTATGATCTTTCCAATAATCCTGAGATGCGGGCACTACAAGTTTTATCTTTACTTTACAGATGAGGAAATAGGGAGTTGGAAAGGACTCTCCTGACATCAGGTTCAACTATTTTCCCATTACACCACGTTAGGTAAGTATTTCATAAAACCACAAAATGTCAGAGACAAAAAGGCCCTTAAGGATAATCTAGTCAATCTACAGTAGAAAAGCAAAGCTCAAAGAGGTAAAAATGACTTGAAGACAGAGAGTATTTTGTGGAAGATCTCAAACTAGAATTTTTAAAATCTTAATATAGTCTTTTTATTGCTCTATCCTGTTTGTTAATTGATTGAGCTGATGAAAAGATTAGAGTTTCAGCAAGCACTTATGTAATTAGCAATCATTGGGGGAGAAGAGGAAGGGGAAGAATTGAATAAGAACATCTAAAAATTGTAACCTTCTTCCCTGGCCCATGTCTAATTGTTCAACAAATATCTAGCCAAGAATTTCTGTGTATAAAATCCTATGCTTTACAGAAATGAAAGAAAAAATTAGTCTTTGCTCTCAAGAAATTCACATTCTTCTAGGGATACATGTAAACAGATCCATAAATACAATATAATTTATGGAGGTAGAATCAGTTATTCTCTCCCACGTGACTCTGTACTCAGCAAAAGTTTGAACCTGGGCTTGAATGAAGCTAAGAACTCTAAAAGATGGAAAAGAATGGAGAGTGAATTATAGGAATAGAACTAGGTAGTCAATGTATACATGCCCTTTGGTTTGACTGATAAAAGGGCTGATTTCCCCATGTTCAGACTTTAGATGCAAACTTTCTTACATCCCTTTTAAGAGAAGGAACAAAAGAGACTGTGAGGAGAGTGGGTAAGAATAGGAAACACCGACATGAAGATCTATCTCTTAATTAGGACAAAGATAATAAGGTGAAGCAGCTACAATAGCAAAAGCAGGTTAGGAGTTGAGAGAAATTCTATCTGTTCCATTTCATGCTGTGCTTTAGACCGATGCTCTATTTACCACCCTAGTTAAATTCTTAGCATACAGGGTATGTAGTAAACTATTCATATTCTGAGAACTAGGAGCAAAATTTATTTAGGAATGAAGTTGCTCAAAATAAGTAGTTTAACTCTTCCTATCCCACAGGGATAGATATATAAGGACCTGGGATGGGAGGGGGAATAAATTCTAGTGTTGGAAAGACTTGATTGAGGTAAGATTAAGAGACATGGGGTGGTGATGGGTAAAGTTGGGAAACTCAGAAATTCAATTCTTTTCCAGGAGAAAGAAAATCTTTTTAGACTATTTTCTTTATTCACACCTGTTATTTCATCCACATAGGGAGGTTCCCAGTGAGAAAATTCCCTCTACTAATTCAGCTAAATAACTGTTTGGCAATTTATATTCCTGTGGACTTGCATGAGGTACCAAAAGGTTAAGTGACTTGACCACAGTTATATATCCTATCCTGTCTGTCAGAAGTGTCAATTGAATCCAATTCTTTCTGATGAGGTTATATCTCTATCCACTAAATCAGGGCTGCCTCTCTTAGCAACTTTAATTTGGTAATAAAACGAAATACTGTACTTAATCTTTTCTTTTTGTAGATAACTTGCCAAGATCACCAAATACTACCTGATAAAAAAGATTTTCTTTTCAAAACTAATAGTGTTTTAGTGATGGCAGCTTACTGAGAATCACAGACCACTGCAATCTCTGAAGAATCAAAATTGTGGGTAACCCAAAGGGCAATGAGAAGATGAAGCATACTGCCAAATATGATTTGGATACATAAAGTGTTAGAAAAGGCATTATTTACAGTCAGAAAAAAAAAAAAAAAGATGGATCAGTCACGAAATGAGAAAGTCTCAGAATGATGAAAAGTCTGAATGTTAACAGTGGAATCCATGAAATATTAAGACCTAGAAGAACTCTTTAGAGTATATGACAGATTCTTTATAGAAAGATAATTTGTAAAAGATCATGCATAAGAATCACACAAGAGAAGGCATGAATTGCAATCTGTTAAAAAAAAATACACAAAATATTTATAGCAAGAACTGGAAACAAAATTAATGTCTATCAACTGGGAAAAGTCCAAAGCAAACTGTGGAACAAGACTGTAATAGAAAATACAGTATGTTGTAAGAAACAGCAAATATGAAAAATATGAAGCATGAGAATATTTAAATGAACTAATGCAAAGTGAAATAAACTGAATCATAAAAAACAATGTATACAATGAGCACAATGTAATTAGAAATTCAATAACAAAAAATGAGATGAAATCTAAAATTGAATACTGTGTTACTATATCATTGTAATGAGCAAAGTTAGCCCAGAATAAAAGATGAGGAAATGTACTGCTCTCCATTCTTTGCAAAGATAGGGAGCCATGGATATATAATATAATAAATACCTTCAGATTTGATTGTTAATCTTGCTAAAATATTTTTGCCTCTCTTTTTTTTATTCTTTATTACAAGGAATAATTCTGAATAGGGGAGATATTTGGTATATTTGAGAAGGTGATATAAACACAAAATATATTAAAAAATAGTTTTTATTCCTTTAAAAGTTCCAATATACCTTTTTGTAGTGGCAAGGAACTGGAAATTGAGTAAATGTCCATCAAGTGGGGAATGGCTGAATAAATTATGGTATATGAATGTAATGAAATATTATTGTTTTATAAGAAGTGATGAGCAGGCTGATTTCAGAAAAGCCTGGAAAGACTTACATGAAGTGATGCTGAGCAAAGCCAGCAGAACCAAGAAAATATTGTATACAGTAACAACAAAATTATGTGATGATCAACTGTGACAGATTTGGTTCTTTTCAACAATATGGTAATAACAACTAGTCACACAGAAAGCACTTAATAAATGCTTATTGACTGACAGAGAAGTAGCAAGTATGTGGTAAAGACACACTCACTGGATTTAATACCAAGGGAAATTTGGAAGACATTGGAAGGTACTGTCTCAAAAAGTAAAAAACTGACTTTAAAATAACTTTGTATTGATTAGAGAAATGTAAATTAAAATAACTCTGAGGTATCACCTCACACCTCTCATATTGGCTGAAATAACAGAAAAAGATGATGATAAATGTTGGAGGGGATGTAGAAAAAGTGGAACACTAATGCATTGAAGGCAGAGTTGAGAACTGATCCAACTATTCTGGAGAACAGTTTGGAATTATGCCCAAAGGGCTATAAAACTGTGCATACCCTTTGAACCAGCAGTGCCATTACTGGATCTGTATTTGAAAGAGATCATAAAAGAAGGGAAAGGACCCCTAGGTGCAAAAATGTCTATCTGTAGCAGCTCTTTTTGTGAGACAAAGAATCGGAAAATGAGTAGATGCCCATCAATTGGGGAATGGCTAAATAAGTTATGGTATAGGAAAGTAATGGAATATTAATATTTTATAAAAATTTATGAACAAGCTGATTTTAGAAAGACCTGGAAAGATGTACTTTGATGCTGAGCGAAACACGCAGAACCAAGAATACAATGTACAAAGTAACAGCAAGATTATGGGATGATCATCTGTGACAGACTTGCCTCTTCTCAGTGGTTCAGTTATCCAAGGCAATTTCAATAAACTCTGGATGGAAAACACCATCTGCATCCAGAGAGAGAAATAAGGAGATTGAATATAAATTAACACATGTTATATTCATTTTTTAATTTTTCTTCTGTTTAATTTTTTTGTTGTGGCTTTTCCCTTTTATTCTAATTTTTCTTTCTCAACATGATTCATAAGGAAATATGTTTAAAAAAGAGTATATATGAATCGCCTCTCAAAATTAAAATTAAATTTTTTAAATAGTTCATTTTGTGTGATGGCAAAGAACTGGAAATTGAGGGGTTGCCCATCAATTGGGGTATGACTGTGATGGAATATTAATGTGCTACAAGAAAGGATGAGCTGGTTGATTTCAACGAACCATGGAAAGATTTGCATTAAATAATGAAGAATGAAACAAGTCACAGCAAGACTTGTTGTATATAGTAATAGTAATATTGTTTGAAGAATAACAACAACTAAGCTATTCTGGGTATTATAAATATTCAAATCAACTGCAGAGTACTTATAAAGAAAGACACTATCCAGAGCATTTTCAGAAATGTTTCAGGGAAAGAGCTGATAAGCAGAAGTATGCAGAGAATGCCTTTATACACACACACACACACACACACACACACACACACACACACACATTACATATATGTAAGAAATGGGGAACCTTCTCAGAATATTATGGGGAAGAAGGAAGAGGAGGAGAATTATTATTTATTTGGGGATAAAAGCTTTGAAATTACCTTCAGGCCACTCTCTATGCTTTAGCTCAAGGATTGAAAGGAAGCATATATGGCAAAGTGCTTTCTAATTTAAATGTAAATGGAAAATGTTTAACAAAATAAATAAAACTACAATTCAGCATAGATAATGTATTTATGGTTTTCAAAGTCTATGAAGCCTGGGAATTGTTTCTATTTGAGTTTGACACCACTGTATCTAGCTTCCAAGTGTTACAGTCATATCTACTCAAACTCAGTTCTTACTATTTAGTGATTAGAGAATTCTGACATGAGAAAACATGGTCCTTAGTTTTGTGAGAACTCCATATTGCAGAGTCCAAAAGCTCTTGGCTGTCCTTTCTCATGTTCTTAACCCTAAATTGTCAGATTTATTCTAGTCCTCCCTCCCCTTTCAATGGTAATCCCCAAGAATGGAAGTGGGTTGCAAGCAGATTACTCTGATCTGTAAGCTTTTGCCCCCCCTTTTATCATGGGGGGAAGAGTCACAAATAGCCTCAAATTCCCTTTTAGGATTACTGTTAGATTTACTAGTTGGGGTGAAAGTGGAGAGAGAGGAGGGGGGGCTTGGGCCTGGAGGCAAGGAACGATTAACCCTGGACAACTGGGGTCCATCTGGTGAGAAAGGAAGATATCTCCTTCTCCATTCATTCCACCAACATAAAGGCAGTGTCTTTGTGTCTTTTTTGTGTATTCCCAGTTATTAACAGTGCCAGACTCATGGTGGGTATCTAAAAATGCTTATTGCCTGATTGTTGTGTTACAGTATGCTAATCACTACAGAAGCTACAAAGCCCTTTCAGAGATTAGTCTAGTTCCAAAATTGCTACTGGAAAATTAAAGCTTTGAGTCTGAAAGTCAAGACTCCTCTAGAATCTACTTTTATGGCACTAAGGTGGAGGGTAGTCTCAGATTCTCAACCTGGAAGAGGGCAAGAGGAGAAATTGAACAACAGCACTTCAGCATGACTTCCAAGAACCTACCAGGATAGGAGCTGCCCTGCTGAGGTAGCCAATTTTAAGAGGTGGGTAACCACCTATGTCCAGCCCAGAGGACAAGAGCACATTCTCTGATTATGCTGGATATAAAACCTTCCTCCAGCACTTCCAGATGCCTAGCAAGCAACTGTTTGAGAGTAGTTTAAACACAAGGCAAGCCTATCATTTTAAAACTACATGACATTTAATATCAAAGCTTCCTGATTTTTAAGGAGAGATTTCCTCCTCAAATTCAACTAGGTACACATTTCCATAGTTCAAGGTCTGGAAGTAAAGTACCTACTACATTTCCACTAGCAAGGGACAAAGACTCAGATATCCCCAATTGCCCCTTGTGGGTTGGAGCTCAGTGATAACTTATTTAACTACTTATTTCTTCTATCTGTATCTGAAAAGAGACAACAACCCATTTTTTGCACTTTTCTTCCGTCTTTCCAGTTTGCTGAAGAAATATTTATTGGGTACCTAATATGTGCTAGGACTCATATTTCAAAACTGTTCCTTCGGGATCTTTCTTTCTTCACCTAGTTACTCAACTAGCCTTCCTTCCTCCCTGAGGGCAAAGGTCACCTTTCCTCTTACTCATACTACCAACAAATCCTCTTGCTTAAAAACTTCCCTGAAATGTGACAACTGAAACTGATGTTTTAGAAAACATCCTGAAAAGTGATAGTTCCTCAATAAAAATCACTCTGTTACCAGTAACAACTGTCTATTTTCTACATGGATAAGTAGGGTTGTACAACGAGGATTACTCAAGATTTACTTCTAATGAGTTTTAGAAGATGTTGTTCAGTCATACTATTTGGGGTTTTCTTGGCAAATATACTGGAGTGGTTTGCCATTTTACAGATAAGGAAACTGAAACAAATAGGATTTCGTGACTTGCCCAGGTTCACATAGCTAGTAAGCATATGAGTTCAAATTTGTTTTGGCTCAAAGATCATTTAGTGCATTTCAGAAGATACCAAAATGGAGTTGGGAAATGATCCAACAATAGGGGAAGCTACATGGCGCAATGGATAGAGCACCAGCTCTGGTTCCTGAGGACCTGAGTTCAAATTTGACCTCAGACACTTAACATTTCCTAGCTGTGTGACCCTGGGCAAGTCACTTAACCTCAATTGCCTCGGGGAAAAAAAAGGAAATGATCCAACCATTCTGGAGAGCAATCTGAAACTATGCCCAAAGGGCTATAAAACCGTGCATATGCTTTGATCCAGCAGTGCCATTACTGGCTCTGTATTCCAAGGAAATCATAAAGGAGGGAAAAGGACACACATGTGTAAAAATATTTGTAGCTACTGTTTTGGGGGTAACAAAGAATTGGAAAATGAGTACATGCCCATCAATTGGGGAATGGCTGAATATGTTATGGTACACGACGATAATGGAATATTATTGTTCTATAAAAAATTCTGAACAAGCTGATTTTAGAAAGGCCTGGAAATATTTACATAAACTGATGCAAAACAACCAGAACCAAGAATGCATTGTACAGGGGCCAGCTAAGTAGCGAAGTGAATAGAGCATCAGCCCTGACCTCAGGAGGGCCTGCATTCAAAATCTGGCCTCAGACACTTAATACTTCCTAGCTGTGTGACCCTGGGCAAGTCACTTAAATCCAATTGCCTCAAGAAAAAAAATACTATATGGTACAATATATATATATGGTACAATAATAGCAAGAATGTGTGATGATCAACTATGAAAGGTGCAGTGATCCAAAGAAATCCCAATAGACTTGGATAAAAAAAATGCCATCTGCATCCAGAAAAAGAACTATGGAGATTGAAGGTAAATCAACATATGCTGTTTAAAAAAAAAAAAAAAAAAAAAAAAAAAAAAAAAAAGAAGGGGAAAAGTTCCTTGAAGAAGGCATTGCCTTCTGTATCTCTAAGAGCCTAATGAAGTGCTTTATACATAGCAGGTTTTCAACAAATATCTCGTTTTGCTAGATTTTCCTAATTTTTTTTGGTCTAGGTTTATGCTTAAAATGAGTTTTCATTCATTGAACAATATCAAAGGATGGTAGGGAAGGCAGTTTAGGAGTAAGCAGAATAAAGGGGAGAAAAGGAATCAACATCTGTAGATGTGGGAATGCAGGAATGGCTCCCCAAATAAGCCGTTTCTGGGGAAGAATGGGCAAAACTGGGCAAATGAGGCTGGGGAGTTTGATGTTTTGGCTACATAGGAGGAGCATGGATTCTGCCAGTTTGGGGGCTCACTCATGGGAATTTTTATGTTCCCTTGACCTCAAGGTCAATAAAGGATTTCTGAATCAATATAGAAAATAATAATCCTTTTCCTATCGTTAGCCCCCTTTTTTTTTTTTTTTTTAAAGGACCTCAGAGCACTTACCTGGAAGAAATATGACCTCATTCATCCCCAATATTTGATGGCAGAGAAGGCATTTTTTTCTCCTTGATTGGGTTACAGGTGATGAACCTGAAACCTAGGGAAGAAAAGTGACTGGGGTCGAGGTCATACTATGTGTTAGGGTCAGAGTTAGGCCTCAGAACCCAAGAAATCTAGCCCCCAGGCAGTGAAGGTTTCCCCGGGGTTTCTACCCTTTTGGGGGGGCATGGTGCCTTACATACACTCTACTGTCACTGGCAAGGGGAGGGCGGGGAACTAGCCGTATGCCAGGGCTCGGGGGCGCTCCCTGTATTCTGGGCGATGAGGGGAAGCAGGGTGCAGCAGACTCCTCCCAGGTGCCTAGGACAGGGATGACTTAGAGCGAAAGGAGCACGCAGGCGCAAGCGCAGGATCGACTCTACTCCCTGTCTCTCCCGAAGTCCCAGGCGCGTGGCACCCCCGTCCGCTCACGAGCGCGAGCCCGAGTATTCTCCGCCCCTAGCTAGGGAAGGAAGGGGAAAAGGGAGAGGACAGACTGGCCGCGCGCCCTGGAAAATTCCACTCCCCGGCTATGCCCCACCCCTTCATCCCTGCGCGCGCGTGCTCGCTCCCCCACCCTCCCTACAGTCTCTCACGTTCCCGACAGCCCTCGCGCGCGCAATATGGCGGCACCCATAAGGCCAAGGTTCTACTCCCTGTCCCGGGCTCTGGGCTGGTGTTCTCGCCAGGTGGGTAGCCGCTGAGATAGGGACTTGGAGGAGGGAGAGGCGGGGTGATATTTAGGCGAGATCCAGTTGGGGAGAATCTCCGGGCCGGCTGCCGAGTGGCTTCCTCTCCCTCCTCTATCTGGGTCAGCCTGAGGCTCTTGAGATCGAATCGTAGAATGAGCATTTATTAAGCACTTACGACTTCCCAAGCTTTGGGGATGTAAATGTAAAAGCCAGACATCCGGTGCTTTCCAGAGGTTTCTATTCTAATAGGAGAAAACATACTTAGGAAAGATACTAGCCGCAAGTCCGAGGGTCCTGGAGGTAGTCGCAAACCAGTTGGTAATGTGCCACAAGCATTGGAATACCTGCCATGTGCCAGGAATATAAAGACAGGCAAAAACAGTGTCCTCCAGGAGCTCACGACGGGGTGCGAACACCTAGGCACAAATGACGTGTGCGAGGTAAACAGGAGTGATCGCATGTGGAAGTCAATAGCATCTAGGGGCATAGGGAGAGCAAGGCTTCTTGCAGAAGTGGGGTTTTAGCGGAGACTTGAAGGAAGTCTGAAGATAGAGATTTTTAAAAAGAGAGAAAATTCCAAGCTTGGAAGACAAGTCAGTGCAAGTGTAAGGATTTGGGAGGTGGAGAGTCTTATTCGAAGAATAGCAACAAAACCGGAGTAAGTGGAGGGGAGTAAGGTGTAAGAAGATTAGAAAAGGGTCCGGGTTATGAAGAACTTTAAAAGCCAAAGGAGTTTTTTGATTCTGACGGGTTTGTGAAGTCACTGGAGTGACTTGATTGAATAAGGAAATGATGTCATCAGTCCTGTTGTTTTTTACTGACATTTCATGGATAAGACCACGTTGAACTTTTCTCGTAGTGCAAGATCTTTGGGGAGGAAAACTTTCTTTGCTGCTTGCTTGCTTTCTTTCCAGTAACTGTGGTTGTTGAGTCAGGGGCTGTGGCTCCTGCATCAATTCAGAGGCATTCGTTTCCACAAGTGACTCCCTTGAATGATTGGGGGAGACTGCTTTTTCAAGGGCTCTTAGATTTACTTGCTTAAGATTGTAAGTTAGTAAGAAGTGTAATGGAGTGATTGTAAGAAATCCTCTATTTGGTATTCCCTCAGTAATAGACTGGGCATATATTCTTTTTGTTTTTGTTAAGAGCCTCCTGTCAGTGAAGGCTGCTGGAACTGAATTGGAGATAGATAAGAGAAATGCTATTCCTCAGACTTTGGGGCTTAAGTGTCTACAAGCAGGATGTGAGCAGAAGTGATGGTTGAGTGCAGTAGACTGACCTTTAGCTATATGTTATCATCTCTCCATTTGGATATCCTTATGCTGCTGCAAGCTAGGTTGGATTGCGAGACATCTGGAAGTTAGCAGCATTTGCTCTCTTCTTTTCCATTCTCCCTTCAGAGTAGAGGGAAGGAAGAAGATTTAGGATTGTGGCTTGAGTAATCCCATACCTCTTTTGGCTTCATAAACTAATGGGATATTCACAATTCCTAACTTGTAGAGCCAGAAGTCAAATTATGTAATCTTTTGGGGTCTCAATTTCTTCCTTTATAAAATAAGGAGTTGGATAAATAAAATATGGAGTATAGATTCATAGATCTTTGCAACCTATTTTACAAGATTAAAACCTACCTTTCCATACTTAAAATGCAAATATTACTCCTTTCCATACTTTCTGTGGTCTAGCCAAATTGTTTTTGTTTTTGTTTTTTTTTTTTTAGTTTTTAAAAAATTCAACTTTATTTTATTTTCAAGTCTGCATTCTTTCCTTCTCACCCTCTCAATCCCAACATATTGATAAAACAAGAAAAACAAATATGTATAGATATCAGCTTCATAATAATAATAAAAGCTAATATGTATTGCTTACTATAAAATGTGCCAGGCTTTACAATTATTACTAATTTTACAGTAACCTTTAAGTCTATAATTACAGCCATTTTGCAGTTGAGGAAATTGAGCTAGCCAAATTGTTGATGCTGTTCCTTACACATTGCATTCCAACTCCCATATCTGTATCTTTGTACAGGGTCCTTGATGCCCATAAGGCTCTTTCTTCTTACTAATGCAAAAGAAACCCTGGCTTCTCTCAAAGCCCATGTCAAAGATTACCTCCTCCCTGTTTCCTTTTTCCATCCCACCACCCTCCTCTGAAGTACTTTCTCTGACTTTGTATATATTTTGTATGAGTATATGTATATACTTTTGTTTCTTCAGTTAGAATTGAAGCTCCTTGAGGAAAAGAGCTGTTCCCCTAATCACCTCAAACAGGTCAATAGGATGGGGTAAGCTTCATCAGGGATGTGGAACAATTAGGTGTCCTATAAGATCTTTTCCAGCTTGATCAGTAACATTGATGAAAATGTGTTTTTGCAGAAACTGTTGATAAAAGCAAAAAAATTAGAATGTATGCTCACTATGTTATTTTTGAGGAAGTACCCAATAGAGGAAGACTGTTCAGCTGAAAGTATTCAGGTAAATTCCACAAAGAGAAATTATATATCTGCTTCTTCACTATGCTAGGTCCTCCCCATATAAGGATGAAAAATAGCATATCCTTTTCTTGGCCCAAAAATGTATACAAATAAACATGATGGGGGGAAAAGAAAACCACACAGAGTACCTTAGGAAAGATACTTACCGAAGATTGTAGGAAAATTTGAGCTTTCTTTAGAAGAGATTAGGGACAACTTTGTGGAGGAAATGATACTTCAAATGGATCTTAAAGGATTTTTAAAAGATAGGAATGTGGAAGTACATGCCAAGAGTAGTGAACAGACTGGATGAAAACACTTTGGCAATAGAACTGGATGATTTTTAAAAAGTAGTAGCCCAATTTGGTAAGCAACAAACATTTATTAAGTGCTTGCTGTGGATCAGGCATTATGCTAAATCTGGGAGTTCAAATTAAAAAAAAAAAAAAAGCTGTTTGAAGGGAGGGTCTATCTTAGTTTTGAATTTGAGTCCCCAGGCTTTACATAATACCTGATCCATGGCAAATACTTAATTGTTTACTTAAGGCTTTTGAAAGTGGTTCTTTAACTTAACCTTGACAAATACTAGTTCTAAGAGGCTGAGGTGATGAGAGCATTGCAGAGGACCCATCATGTTTAGGAAAAAGCAAGGTCAATTTTGATGAAGTATATTAATGAATTAATGTGTGTAAATGAATTAATTTTAAAAATTAAGCCTTTATTACATATTAAGCACTGTACTAAGCCTTGGCAATACAAATACAAGCAATTAAAAAAAAAAACATTTATTAAGCAAGTACCAACAACGTGCTAAGCACTAATTAAATGCTGGGGATACAAAAAGAGAAAAAAAATAGTCCCTTCCCTTAAAAAGCTTATAATCTAATGGGAGAGACAATATACAAACAAATATATTCAAAACAAACAGGATAAATAGAAATTAAAAGGAAGGCATTAGGATTAAGAAGAGTTGGGGAAGGCTTCCAGTACAAGATAGGATTTCAGTTAGGACTTAAAAGGAAGCCAGGGAGGTAAGTAGGGTCCAATAGGCAAAATGGAGGAAGAAGAACATCCCAGGCATGAGGGACAGAGGAAATTCTTAAAGCTGAGAGAAGGAGCATCTTCATGAAACAGCCAGAAAACTATTGTCAAGTGCAGTCTCCTTCTTTAGGGAATTACTCCTTATAAAGAAGAGAGATGGACAGGAAAGAGTATTTTTGTTCAGCAAGTCACACAATGGGTGGATGAAGCCTTATGGAAAGTAAATTGACAAACTTTTCTTTCAATTATGAATGATAGTATCAATTTGATAAGCTAGAACTGGAAAGAGGATGGTAGTCTTAGAGTTGAGGGGGGATATCAGGCAGCAAAGCTACTGCTGCAAGGATGGAAGACAGGGAGTAGTAATTATAATTATAACTAATATAGCCCAGAAAAGTAGGCTCAAGAAGGTTTTAAATTGGCAAACTGAGGATTTTGAATTTTCTCTTACAGGTATTGGGGAGTCACTGTTGCTTCTTGAGCAGGACTGTGACATTGTCAGACTAGAAATATCATTTGGGTATCTGGGTAGAGGATAAATTGGAGAAATTAGACCAGAGAAGAAATAAAGGGAAACAGTGTATAATAATACAGAAAAGGGCAGGTAAGAGGCAGACTTGGAAGTACTTTAATTCTAGGCCAAAAAGTATCTATTTTATTCTTTAGGCACTAGAGAATTCTGAAAGCAGTAAATGGCATGGTCACACCTCTGACTTGATGACAGAATACATAATTGTGCTCCTTTGGAATGAAATGATAGTCTTGTCTTAATATCATAATACTGCTGTTGAACTATGAGCTTCCTATGATAAAAATTCTCTCTTTTTATTTGGCACCATGACAGCACAAGATTCTGCTCATAGAAATAAAAAATCTCAGGCAAATGTTTCTTAACTAACTCAGAGGTGTTCAAGAGGCAGAGTTTTTCCCCCAAGGGGATAAAGCATGTCCTTTTTTTTTTTCTACTCCTAGAATTTAGAAGTCTCCTGTCCAGCACGAGTGACCCAGTCCATCACTGTGATCCCAGTAAGAACCAAGAAGCGCTATATGCCCCGTGCCAAGGAGCCTAAATTCAGAAGCGAGAAGGAGTTTCGGGAATATGCTCGTAAAGCAGGGATTGTTATCCCCAAAGAACGTCTTGACCGTCCCATTTATGTGACTTGCTCAGGTGAGGACCAAGGATCTTGGCACCCAAACTGCCAACCACATCTGACCCCAGGAATCTTCTTGGAAGTGGGGACTTTTCCACTAGGATTAGTCTGCCTGAGATACATTCAGGCTTTATCATTATAGTCTTTACATAAAGCCCTATTTCCTAAGAACTTTTCTTTTTTACTGTGATTATTTTCACCCCATCATTGAGGAGCAGAAAGGAGAGGAAATAAAGCTCCCTTTTTTCCAGAAAAGGAAACTGAAGCCTAGAAAAGTGAAGTTATGTTATCAATGTCACAGAACAAGAACTAAGACCCCAGCTGGGTCCTCCTGATGCCCAGGCTGAAACTCTTTCCCCAAAGGACACACTACCTCTTGATCTTCCTGCCTCTCTAGAGTGTACAGCACCTAAGTTAATTTCTTTTTTTTTTTTTTTTTTTTTGGCTTGAAGCAATTGGCGTTGACAATCGGGGTTACATGACTTGCCAGGAGGCTAAATTTGAACTCAGGTTCTCCTGACTTCAGGGCTGGTACTCTATCCACTGCCTACCTAGCTGCCCTGCCCAAGTTAATGTCATCAGCCTCTTCAGCATAGTAGGCTCTGGACTTCTGATATTTATGGCCTGTGGGTACCTTCCTTCTGTCTCCTCACCGATACATCCCTTTCTTCCTTCCCTTCACAGCTGGGATTTTTGATGCTTACATTCCTCCTGAGGGGGATGCTCGCCTAACATCCCTCTCCAAGGCTGGCCTGAAGCAGAAAGCAGAGAAACTCAAGCAGGGCGTGGCCTCACAGTTGGCGTAAGTATGTGAGCTCCTGGGGTTTAACTTGGACACAGCTCCTGCCTTAGCAGTCAGTATTTTGTTCCCAAAGGAGGCATACTTAGTTCCTTATGATTTGGATTAGGCAAACTCATCATAGTCTAACAGAACCACTCAGAAGCGAGTTTTAGAGATTAATAGAAAGCAGTGTTGTCTGCTTTTATTCTTGGCATCTCAGCTTTTTAAGTATTTCTGCATTTGGATTTGGGATCATCCTCTTAAATCTTACATTTTAGGAAGTACAAAGATAGAATAAGTCCTAGAAGAAACCTTAATCACCACTTAGTTCAACACTCAAGTAGGAAAGGAAATTGAGGCTCACAGAGCTGATGTTACTTGTTAAAGTTAGTGGCCGAGTTGGGACTAGACTCCAGGTCTGCTCATTCCCAGGTCAGTGATCTTTCTACTAGATCAGTATTTCTCAAACTATGTTGAAAGAAATCCTAAAATATCCTGTTGTTTTAAACAAACTTTATGTTATTTGCTGGTAGTCATTAAAATAATCATTTTAGAGGATTTTACTACAAGGTTTCTATCAAAATTTTGTATATGCCCCTGCTTACTACTTGTGTGATATTGAACAAATCATTTAAAATTTCTGGGTCTCAATTTCCTTGTCTGGAAAATAGGGGTCATGATACCTGTACAGTCACTTGCCTTCTGAGGTTATTGTGAAGCTAATGATATTTTGTGTATAAAGTGCTTTGCAAACTTTAAAGTGCTACTGAAATGACAGCTATTAAAAATAATTTTTCCCCCTGCATTTTACATATGTTTTAAGAAATTGTTTTCTGTATTTTTAAACAGGTTTAACATATATTGATTGCTTGCCATCTAGGGGAGGGGATGGGGGAAAGGGGGGTGGGAATTTGGAACACAAAGTTTTGGAAGGCTCATGTTGAAAAATTATCCATGCATGTGTTTTGAAAATAAAAAACTTTAATTAAAAAAAAAACAAACAAACCTTTTCATGCTTTTTTTACCTCCAGAATTCGGAAATTGAGAGAATATGATGCTGATTTCCGAATCAAGACTTTCCCAGAAAAAGCTCAGCAGATCTTTGTTGAAGCTCATCAGTGCCTTAACACGTGAGTCAGAGGATGATATTCATTTCCAAAGAAAATAGAGATGGTATTAATTCTCCTGAAACAATTTTAAATATTTGACTTACATTATTTGCTATTAGGAATAGAGATGGAAGTAAACTTAACATTTTTTAAAGGGAATACAAGTCAAAGCCATACTAGAAATATGTGAATTTCTTTCAATGTTGTTGGCTATGCCAGGTGACATTTCTTTTAGAAGAAATAAGCTACAAACCCCCACTTCTCCCCGCTCCCCCATGAGATATTTTGCTCAACCTCACAAGCTCACAATCTTAAAATGATGACAAATCAGTTTTTCTGCTCCTGAAATTTCAAGGCTCTTTTATTCTTCTTTTGGGTCACAGATTTTTAAAGGATATTTCATTTTGTAGCCCAGTTGGCTTCAGATCCTTATGATTAACATTGTAAACCTATTGTACAGAAAGCAGAAAACTGTGACATATTTCTTTTCTTCTTAAGCTCTGACCATGATCGACTTCATGCCCTGGCAACTGAGCGCTGCTTCCCGGTAGGTCCTTTCCCTTGCTAGAACCAAGTCAATTTTAGGCATCACCTCTGTTTTTTGTTTTGTAGAAAAGATAATTTTCAAGGGCATAAGGAAATTGGAAATTTTGTATTTCTATATTTCATCATTTTTATTTAGATATTGGTGACTTAAAGTGGGATTCTGGAGAGGCCTTTGGAAAAGAAATAAAGCTATTCTTATTAATAAAAATAATTATATTGTATATTTATGTAGTGCTGATATATTTGTAAAGAGCTTGTTATAATAATTCACATTTATATAGCACACATATTTGACATGTACATATATTATACATGTGCATATATAGCAAAATACTTTTCTTAATTTACTTAATTTGATCCTCAGAATAACTCTGTGATATAGATGCTGTTATTATCTATTTCACAGATAAGGAAACTGTGATTTTTTCAGGGTCAAACATCCTGACATCCTATACAAGGCAGGACTCAGATCTAGATCATCCTGACTAGTATGTGCTCTGCCCACTCTATTGTGCTGTCTCAGGCTGTAGTTAGACACAAATCGATTGAATATGCAGGATACCTGAGTTATATAATAAAATAGGTATGTTTCCTTCTCTAGAACTACTTATACTTACATAAATGCTCATTGCTTACAATGTGCATCTTTGCTTAAGAGTATAGTTGGGAAAACAAAGGGAGTCACATTATAGAATCAATAGAAATATAGGCAGTAATGAGCAGATTCTAAAAGAACATGGAGAGAAAAAGCTAGGTCGAATATGTTGACAGTTTGAAGAAATGGGTTGGGTCAATGTGGAGAGGTTTCCTGAAAGAGGTGGACTTTGAACTTTTATTCCTGTAAGAGGAAAGATGTAGTAGGAGGCTCTTTCAGTGTTTACACAGAGACTTAGGAAGATCTGAAAAAGGTGGGAAAGGCAGTCGGAAAAAATTGGCTGAAAAGGACATTGTTGAGTACATGTAAGAAATGTGAGGCTGTATGGTAGCTGCCATCAAAGGAAAAGTAACTAATTTAATTCTCTATTAAAACAGGAAATGGTGTGGGATCTCAGACTTAAAACAGTACGTTGGAGCTTTGTGGAATCTCTGGAACCACCAAGGGTAGTTCATGTTCGTTGTCCAAATATGGTGAACGAGGGCAACTTATATGGCCAGGTCACTGTCCGCATGCACACTCGCCAGGTAAGGGGACTTGTTTCTCCCACACTCCCTCATTATACAGCTCCACAGAACAGGAGGTTCTGAAGGTTCTATAGGGGTTCAGCCCTGTATTTTGTGCCCCCCCCCTCTAGCCAGCACCACAGGCAGAACCTGTGGAGAGCCTTCCCTTCTACTCACCTGTGACATCCTGGGATAGTTGATGAAATTTGTACAGGGTAGAAAGATTGTCCCAAAACAATCCCTCCTCATATCTCCGGCCTTTCTTCAAGAACTTTCCATGGGCTAACTGAGCAACTTTGAATCCTTGCAGACCCTGGCTATCTATGACCGCTTTGGGCGGTTGATGTATGGACAAGAAGATGTGCCCAAGGATGTGTTGGAGTATGTGGTATTTGAGAGACACTTAACAAACCCTTACGGGGCCTGGAGAATGCATGGCAAAATTGTCCCTGCCTGGGCGCCTTCCAAAGAGCCCATCCCCAAGGTAACTAGCTGGTCAGCTTTGAATGCTTTGGCTTCTCAGGCCACGGTGTGGGGCTCCACCTAGTGGGGTGACCAAAAGTAGCATTCTGTCTTGTATTTGCCATGCAGGACAAGTCTGCTTTTTGTTCTTTCAGACGGTGATGATTCCTGGTCCCAAACTTGAGCCGTGGGAAGAATATGAAGAGATGAATGTGGACATTCAGAAGCCTCAGCCAGTTCAGTAGCACAAGTAGGGCAGGTTAGAGAAGTCTAGCAAATTGATACTGGAGCATTTCACCAAGACTCTGAAACCAGGTCCTCCAGATGTTGTGGCTCCAAGGATCAAGAAGGAAGCTACCCCTTGGCCACCTTTTCACTTCAAGAAAGAGGGGCAATTGTTGGAAATAAAACCCCCTCAGAATTTCAAAATTAGTTTTAATGGGTTCTATAGTTTCCAATCATCCAGAATGGGTCTTCAATTTGGATTGGAAATGGAATTTGAAATGGGAGATGTAACAGCCATAGGAATGGGAGAGTTTGATATGAATGATGTGAAATCAACCAAGATATCATGAACCTTTTTTTTTTTCCCCTGTGGCATTTGGGGTTAAGTGACTTGCCCAGGGTCACATAGCTAGGAAGTATTAAGTGTCTGACGCCAGCTTTGAACTCGGGTCCTCCTGACTTCGGGCCTGGTGCTCTATCCACTGCGTCACCTAGCTGCCCCATATTATAAACCTTTAAAATAGACTTCTAAACCCCTCAGTCTTCTTCATCACGTTCCTAATAATGATTTGCATGCTAGCAAGAACGTAACATATAAACACAGAGAACAGGGTTCTAGGCTGGGCTAGTCTTAGGTGGGAAATCAGTCTATAATATTTCATTACACACATCAGTATCTCTTGACCACAAAAATCACCAGAATATGGTAACATTCTAATTGTCCCCTTCCTATCTCAGGTGTGGGAAAAAGTAAAGAACTAAGCCCATACAAGGAACCAGCAGATCTTTACATTGGGGATTTTAATCCTACGGACCCATTAGTGCCAAAAAGAATCTCCCATTCTGCTGTGTTTTTGAACTGTCAGTGTAATATCTGAAATCATCATCCTTGACCCACACCTAGCCCTTGGGAGGAAACAGCTTTGATCTCAGAGTAAATTTTTCTTCAGCCTAAGGCTGACTCTTATATTCAAAAATGGATTTATTTTTCCAGGAAAAGGCCCAAGTCTGTCATTCCATGGTGAAGGAATGACAATATGGAGGAGTTTGTCTTGGAGGAATAAGACTCCCCCTCCTGAGGCAATTGGGGTTAAGTGACTTGCTCAGAGTCACACAGCTAGGAAATATTAAGTATCTGAGGCCAAATTTGAACTCAAGTACCCCTGACTTCAGGGCTGGTGCTCTATCCACAGGAGTCTGACTTTTAACTGGCTTATACTTGGTTTGGAAAGTTCATGCAGAGGCTGGAATTATTCTAGTAGCCAAGTTCAAGCCTGAAAACTGCCATATCAGAATGATCTCATGAATAGCATTTTGACTCCCAGACAACTATGCAGGAAAGCTCTTTGGCTGCAGAAACAAAGGCCCAATCTGACCTGCCTTCTGAATAGAATAGTATTCTTGCCCATTTGATGGCATCCCCTACAAGTCTCCTGATAAAGCTTTCCTTTAGCAGAGTCCTTAGCTATTTTGTTTTGATATTTACAGTTTTGTAAGGTTAATGTATATATGACATTGATAGGGATGGTAACATCTGATTTACCTGATATAGCAAAAAGAAAGGGAGTTCTAAGAGTAAGGATGGACCTAAGAAATATGAGAGGATATATGATAATTTTAAAGGTAGAGATTCAAGAAACAAAAACATCTCCTTAATGAATAACCAAGTTATTGGCTCTCTATGCCTGAGGAAATTTGTCACAGGTATTTTTTCATGGAGAGGGAATATCCTTGTCCCATTCCCCTAGACTTGTATTACTGAGCCAGGACATTGGGAGTTTCCTAAATATCCATTTACTTGTCATTATCAGGGAGCAGAGGATAAATGTAATTTCATTTCCCTTTGATACCAAATCTGCCAGTGAGTAGATGGCCCCAGATGTTAAGGCAATGCTGAAAGAGCTGAGCAGGATACCATCTGTCATTCCAGCAGAAAAGGGCATGTTATCAAAGGAGCAGCCAGACTCACTTTGAGGCTCTCCCATTCCCCTCTGGCAAATGTTCTATCTTTGGCCTACTTCTCTTTACTAAATGATCCCCTTTAACTTCAGGACAGAAATTGTGTATGATAGTCAAGAAAATATGTTCTTTATTTTGCTTTATCATAGAAGGGGACAGCAACCAACTTTGCTATTCAGAAACAGACTATATCATAGTATGATTTATGCAGTGAGTCAGCATAGTAAGTACAAACTGGCCCAGTATCTAAAGTCTGGACTCGGGCCAAAGTCTAAAGTAACCTGCAGTTTCTATTTAAGCCCAGAACAAGGGTCAGTACAGGGTGGGTTGAAGCAATTCAGAAGTATTTAGGAGAACTTCAGTGAGAATGAGGTCACCCAGTCCTTGGAAGTGGGTACAAGGTATTAACCTTTTTCCATTTTCCTCACTTCCAGAGAAAGAAGACTTTGTTCTGTCATTATAGAGAGCCCAGGATTTGAAAAGGGCATTTACTTTTTTTTTAAGAAAAATTATTTTTTGTCCTTAGATCACAATTATTTCCCATTTAAGAACACTTAGTACTGAAAAGAGTATCTTTGTCCATCTTGTAACCCATTTGGTGAAAATCAGTCTTTGTTGCTGTTCATCCCGTCTAATTCTTTGTGACTCCTTTGGAGGCTTTCTTGGCAAAGATACTAGAGTGGGTTGTCATTTCTTCTTCAGCTCATTTTATAGAGGAAACAGAGGCAAAAAGGATTAAATGATTTGCCCAATATCACTCACTTGTTAAATGTCTGAGTTCTAAATTGAACAGATCTTGACTCCAGGCCTAGTTTTCTATCCACTGTACCACATCGTTGCCCAAGTCAGTTCTAGAGAGAGCTAGAAGCTAGACACCAGGAAGCCTTTCCTTACCTTACTCCCTTTTCATGTATTGGGTACCATTCTTAGGGTTATTTCCTTATCCAAGGTGATACATCTGTGTAGGATACACTATAGCCAGGACTGTGTTAGTCCCAGGGACTTCTGCCTATTTTACCTTTCCCCTTTCTCCCCCTTTCTTTGCTTTATCTGCTAGTCCTGAATTCTTTTATCTCATACTGTTTAGATTAGTGTGGTTCTGAAAATAACTTCAAGGGAGTATAGGGCAAACCTAAGAAGGCCCCTAGTGTTCTTAAGACTAGGATTCTTTTTGTTTTTATATACAAAAAGTACTTAGCCTGCCTTGAAATGGTACTTCTGAAAAATGAAAGAGCAGTACTTAGTGCTAGCTGTAGCCTGGATCTCCCTGCCTTTGTATGCCCTCTTCCTTCTTTGAGCGCAACAGCCTGTTTATGATCTGGGGTAAGTGATTTGGAGTAGTTTCTGCACTGAAATGAGAAGTGCCCTTTGGTCTCCTTCCTCATACTACTAACTAGGAAGGATGTCCCTGAGATGAGGGAAAGATAAAGTGTTGAGGGGAAGAAGAGAAACAATTGTGATGAAGCAAGCACTTTCCCTTCTAAAGAAGCTTTCAAAGGGAAAATGCCTTCAAGCCAACGAGGAAGGGATACCCCAGGAGGTATGTCTAGTGAAGTGGAGGAAAGATATTTTAGGAAGACTGAGCAGGACTTTGTTTTTTTCTTGACCTTTCCCTTGGAGGAGAGATTGCTAAGCACTGTTGTGAATGTCTAGGTGATGAATTTGCTTCAGTAATTTTATAAAGAAAAACCTTTGTTTTCCTTATCTGTAACAGGCCTGACATCAGTATATCAGTAAGTAAAAAAAATAATTAAAAGTCAACTTGACAAGATCAATAAGGCATTCTGGGAAGGTTTCAATCTTTTGCATAATTATCAGGTGGTTACTTAATTAACTGCAAAAGCATTGTTGTATAGATTGTAGGGGACGACATTTCTGTCCTGGGTGTGAAACAGCTCTTGTCAGTATAATGGAGCAGAAATTCTAGGGTGGATGTGACTGGTATGGTTTGAATTTGTGTGTGTGTGTGCATACAGACATTTGAACTATGCCATTTGTGTACGGCAACATAGATCTATTGGAAATAGGTACAGCAGGGACCACCAACTCCTCAGCCCACACCACTGACTTAAATGAGGAATCAAGACTAATGACTAACACAGGTGTTACATATTCTTGTTGACTGGGAAAATTCTCCAGAGATTTTTGTCCACTTGGTGGGAGAGGGTAAATGGGGAAATTAAAACTTAGGTGGAAAAGATGTGGTTTATATAGCTGGAGAATCAAAATCACTGGAGAATTCAGGCCTGACTTTAATAATTACTTAAAGTAATTCTTTTAAAATCAGTTTGCTTAGGAGTATAGTTTTAGAGTACCTGGCCCTAGAGTCAAGGAAAGCCTGAATTCAAATCCAGTCTCACTTAACTAATTGTGTGACATCGGGCACTTAGCTCCAATTGCCCCCCCAAAATTAAATGAATAAAATAAAATAAATTTGCTTCTGACCCATTTAGAAGGGGAAATACCAATTCACAACTCTTTAGGAAGAGAGAGCCAGGATTTGAAAAGGGCATGTACTTTTTTTTTTTTTTTTTTTTTACTGTTTTATTGATATCTTATGTCTTTTGATCACAATAATTTTCTACTCTAGGACACTTATTCCTGAAAAAAGCATCTTTGTAATCTTGTAACCCACTTGGCCAATTTGAGGAAGTCAGTCCTAGGGAGAGACAAGTGGTAGGCTGGAGTCACAAGTTTTGACCCTCATGGGAAGCTCTTTCCTCACCCTTTGTTGAGGAGGGAAGCTGTTGCTCTTTGACCTCTTGGGTACTGATCTCAGAAGTTGAGACAGCCTCTAGCTTTTTCTCTGGAATATAGTGGAGTCCTCTATCACCTTCAAAAGAACTGACATTGACCTTAGGGACAGAAACTTTGCTTTCTGAAAGAAAGCCTAGAGGTATGTGGACTGAAAGTCTAGATGGCTGACCTTGGATACTAGTCTCTGAGGTTGGGCCAGTCTCTGGCTTTACTTCTGGAATATTGTGGGATCCTCCATCACCTTCAAAAGAACTGACAGTGACTTCAGGGACAGAAAATTTGCTTTCTGGGAGAAGACAGCCCAGAGGTCTGGAGAGTGAAAGACTAGATGATTTCTCTTGGATGGTTGGGGGGATTTCTGTTTTAATTTCTTCTGAAGCCTGACAGGCAGGTTTCCCAGGCAGGGCTCCTGTCCCTTTCCAGGGACAGATTTCTGTTAGAACATCTTCTGGTTTACTTCCTCCTAATTCCGTGACTTCCTCCGGGCACATCTCTGCTATTGTGCTCCCCATACTGCCCTGGCAAGTGACTTTGATTTTGTCTGGTTGAAGGGAAGAGCCCCCTGAATCTGTACTCTGCCAAGGACAGACTTCTAGGCTAAGCTTCTCTGTTTCTGAAAAGTGGTCTTCAGCCTTTCTGGAGCTCCCTTTTCTGGGCGTTTTTCCTTTCTGTCCTTGGGACTTCACAGCTGTAACCTCTGCCAGGCTCCCTTCTGCTGCTGCTTTGCTCAACTCCGAGGAACAGATCTCTGCTTTCCTGGTGAGTTGAGGATCCTCTGCTTTGCTTGAACTCATCTCACCCTCCTTGCCTGCTAATACCCGGGACCCAGCTTTGGATCCCTCAGCATCATGAGGATCTGGTTGGGAGGGGGCATCCCCCAGGTCCATGCTCTCCCACAGATAGACTGTCTCCTGCTGTCGGATTAGTTTTTTATGTTTAGTGACAGGCATAGCTGGGGTGTCTGATTTTTTAGAGGGTTTTCTTTTTTCCTCTTGAGCTTCTCTGCCTTGACCCTGTCTCTTAGTCAC
Organism: Antechinus flavipes; assembly: GCF_016432865.1. Taxonomy (NCBI): domain Eukaryota; kingdom Metazoa; phylum Chordata; class Mammalia; order Dasyuromorphia; family Dasyuridae; genus Antechinus; species Antechinus flavipes. The sequence continues at coordinate 135,743,218 of NC_067401.1, read as the reverse complement.
TTTCTCAGTTGGTCCCTCACTCCCTTCCCAAGGACAGATTTCTGCCGTGTTATTTTCTGGTGCATCAATTTGTGGCTCAACAGCTTCCCACGCACATACCTGAGTCATCCTGACCCCGTCACTGCCAGGTAGTTGGGAGCTGAGAGGGCCCTGAGGATCTGCTTGGAAGGACAGACCCCCTGAATCTGAATCCTTGAACAGAGAGGTGGATTCCCTGGCTCCACTGGGTTTCATTCCTTCTCTACAAGTATGAAGTTGAGTCTTTGCAGCATACTCTTTCTCAAGATTTGCCTGAGCTTTCTTTAAGTGTTCTCCCTCTGTACCCTGTTCCCATTTCCCTTCCATTTCCCAAGGGCAGACCTCAGCTTTCTTGTTGGAAGTGTCCTGTTCCACTTCCCAAGGGCAGACCTCAGCTTTCTTGTTGGAAGTGTCCTGTTCTACTTCCCAGGGACAGACCTCAGCTTTCTTGTTGGAAGTGTCCTCTTCCACTTCCCAGGGACAGACTTTAGCTACTTGACTGTCAGATGAGCAGGAGGTCACCGGGCTTTGAGCCGAGTGACTCCTCAAGGGCATGCTGTTATCCCAAGGACAAACAGATTCCTGCTCTTGACTCAGTTTTACTGTTTGCTTTGTTTTACCTCCTAGCTCTCCAGAGCTCCCCTTTCTTAAAGTTTCCACCTTATCCTCCTTGTATTCCCCAATCATCTCTTGTCCTAATTCCTTTTTCTCAGTTGTTTCTTTGCCTACCTCCCAGGGACAGACCTCAGCTTTTCTACTGGACAACACTGTCTCCATCTCCCATGGACACACATCAGCTGTTTTGTTTCCCACAGTGCTTAATACCTGCAAACCAGCTTTGAAGTGACCAGTGGCTTGGCTGCCTGTTTGTAAGGAGGAGTTTGCTGGATCCAAGCTCTCCTGGGAACAAGTGACTTCCCTGTCTGGGATTAACCTCTCTGTCTTTTTCTGAGCAAGGATGGCTGCTTCTTTGGATCCTGATTTTCTGAACCCCTTTTCTTTATCTCCATGGGAATCCTTGGCTAGCTCAATTTCCAAATCACTTCTCTCTTTTCCTACATCGGTAGGCTTCCAGGATGTATCTACCACATTAGTAGGTATAATCTGCACTTCCCATGGACAGATCTCAGTTGCCTTGCTCTCTATACTACCTGATACCTGGTATCTGATTGTGGATTGGTCTGTTTTCTGAGGGTCTGTTTTGAGAGCAGATATCTCCCAGGGGCAGACAGCTTCCTGTGTCTTGATCAGTTCATCTAATTCTTTTGATTCTTTGGTTTGCCCCTTGTTCTCTTGGCATTTCTCTTTATCTTTTTCCAATGCTCTTTTCTCTGTTGCACCTGCACTCATCTCTAAGGGATAGATTGTCTCTTTGGCAGACCCTGCCTCACTTATGCTTGGTTTGAGGACTTCCCATGGACATACCTCTGCAGTCCTGCTCCCCGAAATGTCAAGCACTTTAGCGGGGTCTGACTGTAAGGAAAGGTTCTCAGGCTCTGTACTTTCCCAAGGACAGACTGCCTCCCTTTCCTGATTCTCAGCTTCTTTCCAGGTAGACTCTTCAACTTCTCCATAGCTCTCTTTTCCAGAGACTTTTCCCTTTTCTTGTAGCAATTCTTCATGTGCTTCCTGGCCTAGTGTCCCTTTTCCAACTGTTTTAATCATTTCCCACGGACAGACCTCAGCTTTCCTGCCAGACACATCTTCTTCCATTTCCCATGGACACACTTCAGCCACCTTGTTTCCCACACTCTCTGAGGACTCTGAGATCCCTGGAGTTTGAGTTGGACTAGCTGTGGGGCCCCTAAAATCTGTACTCTCCCATGGGCAGAGAGATTTCCATTCTTCACCCAGTTTCTTTTTGTCTTTGGAAATTATTGCTTTGTTGAAGATTTGTTTTTCTTCTAGGGAATGCCTTCCTACTTCCTGTAACAATTTTTCTTTATCTGCTGTTCCGTCACTCGCTTCCCAAGGACAAATTTCTGCCTTGGTACCATCTTGCTTTTGAGCATCTACCTCAGTCACTTCCCATGGACATACCTCTGCTGCTCTTCTCCCTACTACCTGGTGGCCATCTTTGGGTTGGTCAGTGTGCTGAGGACCTGGTTGGGATATGGGGCCTGCTAGGTCTGTACTTTCCCAGGGACATACTGCCTCTCGATCCCACAGCTGCTGCTCGGGTTTTTTTTTATCAGTGACTATCATTCCTTTGGGTCCTGCTTTTTCAGGGGGTTTTGTCTTTTCCTCTTGTTCAAAAGTTCCTTTACTCATGTGCCGGAGTGAGGTCTCTGCCTTTGGGCTATCTACTTTCTCAGCTTCTAGATCAATGGTCTCCCATGGACATATTTCTACTGTTCTGCTATCTCTGCTGTCAGACAGCAGAGCACAAGCTTTAACTCCCTCATATCTCCCTTTCGATTCTCTTTCTTGCTCAGAGGTCATCTCAGTTGTCTCAGCATCTTTGTCCTTGCTGACAGGATCCTGAATAGTCTGCCTTGCAGTAGCAACCTCCTTTGCTTTCTCAGGCCTGTGGGAAGGTCCCCTAGGCCTGCTCTCTTTTTCCTTGCTCTCTTCCTGGGGATAGCCAGCTAGCATTCTACTGGTATGTATGTTCTGCTGGTTCTGGATGGATTCCTCATCATCACAAGGGGCCAAAGCTGCTTGTTTGCTCACGGGTTTAGGACGGCCTGCCCTCACAGTTCTCGTGGCCAATCCAGCACCTTCTTCAAGAGCCTTACCCTTCCCTACCCTTTCCGGGCTGCCTACCCGGTTTTCTTTCTCCTTGTAGCTGCTCCGGGACTTGGTTAGAGCCTTGATGGCCAGCCCCAGATTGCGCATGGAACCCTGTTGAGTGGGGGTCTTGACGCTATGCGATTTGGGAAAGATCCTATGCCTTTCATCATCAGTCTCAGTAACGTCTGAATGCTCTGCTCCAGCCCCCTCACTTTCCACACCTTCCCGCTTCTCCAGTGCCACGGCCACCGAGAGGGCTCTCAAGAACCGAGCTCGGGTTGGGAGACGGCTGTCCCCTCCACCTGTCCCAGGAGCAGATTCCTGGGTTGAACTTTCCACCCTGACTGGTAGCTCTGCATTTTCCCAGGGGCAAATATAGGTCATTAAGCTGGGGTCTTGAGCTGGGGCTGGCACTGGAGCTGGAGCCAAAGTTGAAGTCGGGGAGAGCATCTGTGAATCTCCTAAGCATGTCCCACCTAAAGCCAGGACTGGCGTGGAGATCTGGTGCTTCATAGGGGAAGGGGGTGGCCCCCTGCCGCCTATCTCGTGAAGCTTCCCAGAGCCGTGGGAACTGTCCACACTGCTACTCTTGGCCGGTGATAGAGGAGGCGACAGGGAATCTCCCCGAACCCGCTCCAGTCGCCTGGCTGACGGCCTCCTGGCCGGGCTCTCTGCCCCTGCTCTTCGCCTCTCCTCCCGCTCCAGGGCCAGCCTATAGCTCGCTTCCAGGTAGGCTTGGCTGGCCAAGAGCAGCGCCTTCTCCCTGGAGCCAGCCACCACACTGAGCGATTTCTGCAGAGGGGCAGGCTGGGCCCGAGGGAGCCTCTCTCCCACCGCCAGGTTGTGGGCACTAGCCGACCGGAAGCCAAGTGGGGGAGGCACGACCATGGAGTCCCGACTTTCCCCCCTCGAAGCCTTCTTTGCCAGCTTCCTTCGGAGAAGGGAATCGAGGAGCGGGGGCTCCTGCTCCCTCCGGTGGTCGTAGGTGCTGTGCGATTTGCGCAGAGTTGGCGATGGTCTCTCAGGCGTCTGGACCCCAGAACTGAGGAGCCGTCGCCGAGAAGAACGAGGAAAACTAGCCCGGCCTGGAGAGCTGAGGTCCCGTCGGGCCACAGCCTCGGGGAACTCAGCCAGGCACCTCATAAAGGAGCGCCCCAGGCCGCGGCGGGAGCTGCCCCTCTTCTTGGGCAGGTGTGGGTTGTTAACCGCCATCTTCTTGGTCTTGTGAACCTCTAATTGGGCATAGAGCTTCTTTAGTTCATCCTGTAGAAGCGGGTAGGATAATTTAGCTAAGGAGGAAATAGAGCACACAGATACATCCCTGAACCTTTTCTCTGAAGAACTACTTTCAGCACTTTCCATTGCGTTGTTGAAAGATGAAATCTTCTCTCCACCAAACAATGGCACCTTCCAGATTTTGCTTAAAATTTCTTCCATAAAACCTTCCCCGGCTAGCCCCCACTAACTTCTGGTTTGTGTGGAGTCTGGGGGTAAGGCAATTGGGATTCAATGACCAGTATCAGACAGCTGCTAAGTGTTTGAGGATGGATTTGAACGCAGGTCCTCCGGACAATAGGACCGTGTTCTAGCCACTGAGACCTGCCTCTTCTCTACCCCCCACTACATCTGATAGCCCTCGGCGGTAAGTCCCTTTTACCGGGATGCACTCTTGACTCAGGAGTCTGGAAAGCCAGTCCTAGCCCCCGGTCTACTGCCCATAACTGTGGCCTTAGGCAATTTACTAAGTCCCAATTCCCCCTCTTTAAAAAGAGAATGCAGCTGCAAGATCTCCATGGGTAGGTTGGGAGTTGGGATGATTTCATTTCAGATTGTCAACTTCTAACTTTAGTCATTGTGACAATGGCATAATAGATGTGAACGCATTTTGAACAAAGATTTAACAGAGCATTATATTGCTATCAAATGGTCATTTTAATGGCACTCTAATTTCAACAAAAATGACCTGTATTCTTTGAGCAAAGAATCGGTTTAAATGAGCTAGTATGGCAGTAGAAAAATTAGAAGTGAGACCTCCAGAAGAATTACTTTTGGATATAGGAGAGAGAGATGGAGGAATCATCCAATGGCCAGACTTTACTGTGATGGTAATTTTCCTGGGGGCGTTGGGGGAAGACTAGCAACAAATGACTGTTAAAATGAAATTAGGGGACTAGGAAAAGCCTGGAGGGAAAAGGTAAGAGCATCAGAGAAAGGGAATCAGGATGACTTGGCTGGCTCTCTCTAGACAGTTCTGAATAGCTAACATCAAAAAGAGATAAAAAGTAATACACACCCGAATGTCTCCAGGGTCAAGGCTGTATTCACTCCAGGCAGAAGCAATGCTGCTGTTGAGGCAGGAGCCTGATCTTTGCAGGTCCAACTCATCCTCATAGACCTCAGCTGCAATCTCTTCCCGGGGAGGGATCCCTGGGGTCAGGAACTATAGTGGATAGAATAGTGAGAGGAAGATTTCTTTCCCTCCAGACTTCCCTCCTTTCCTGTTCTGATGTTTTACCTCCTCCCATACTTTCCTTTTGCTCTGCCCTTCACCCTATTTTCCTTTGATCTTCAAACGACTCCAAGAAGAATCAAATTATAGGCTTAAATTGGGATTCTAAGGAAAAATTGGGACTCCCTACCCATTCCAATGCCAGGTCCTCCTTAAATAGACTTGCTTAAGAGTTGTCTTTCCACTAAGAACAGCCCTATTGATAATGGCTTTTTCAGATCCAACAATCTGCTAAAGATATTACCATATCACTTGATCCAAGACTTCTTTAAAAATTTTCAAATTGTTATTATTATTAGGATTTTAGAATTATTATTAGAAGTTATTAGAAAGACGTAGGGGTAGGGATTGTTTTCCCTTTCCATCAGATGCTATTACTCCTTTCCATTTCTAAGCCTTGCCTTCATATCACTTGCCTTATTTTATCTCTACCTTTTACAAGGGCAGGGACAGGGGAGCAGGAGGTTACTGAGAGCCTGGTGATTTCAACAGGACAAGTATATCAGCTCTGAAGTTGGGGTGATTTCAGTCTCTTAAATCCCCCTGGGAAAAAAAGAATTCTAGGAGGGAGGCAAGCAGGCTGGGAGGCTTTACCTTGGGGATAAAGAGAAGAGCCAGGGTCATCGTGACTGTGCCATGGGTGTGGATAAAGAAGAGAAGTAGGGTCCAGTCTGGGTGTAAAGAGGGAACCAAGGCAAACCTGTGAAGTAAGTGGGAAAAGGGAACTAGAGAAATGAATACTACATTCTTCCTTCCCACCCACCCACATCCCCACATGTTTCATTGGTTTTCTTCCAGATTTTGCTTGAAATTTCTTCCATAAAACCTTTCCCTCCAGACTTCCCTCCTTTCCTGTTCTGATGCCTCATTCCTCCCATACATTCTCTTTGCTCTGCCCTTCACCCTATTTTCCTTTGATCTTCAGACGACTCCAAGAAGAATCAAATTATAGGCTTAAATTGGGATTCTAAGGAAAAATTGGAGCTCCCTACCCATTCCAATGCCAGGTCCATGTCCAAACTACTCCAGGAAACCCATCTCCTAATTTGGCTTTCCTTATAAACTAATTTCTACTACTCAATACTACAATACAATACAATACTCAATACATTAATTATATATGCTTGTATTGATCATCATTTTATGTATCTCCTCACCACAAATATAATTTAAGAATTATATTTCTGTTTACTATAAATATTATTTTTATTAAAAATTATATAAATATATAGAGAGAATAAAAAAATATATGTATATAATACATTATATATATGTAATTTCCTTACCTGGCAGCATGGAAGGCAGCAGAGACCAGAAGTTCATTGTGTAGAGCGATACCCATGTAGCGAGGCTCATGAAAGGCAGAGGGCACTGCCCGTGTGGCATAACAGAGGAAACTGCCCCAGCAGAGGAGGAGCATCTCAGCTTGGAGGGAAGAGTCAGAGCTGGGTTATATTTGTCAACAACTAAAGTCAAAGTGCCTAGTCTCCTTGTACAGAGTTGTATGTGGGGGCAAGGGCTCCCTGGGGAGGATAGGGTGAGGGACATGAAGGAGAGAAAAGGCTGCAATCAGGCTGACACTGAAGGAAGAAGGGGAAGTTGAAGGATTTGGAGAGGGGCTCAGGCTGGGGACAGGAATAGGGCGTCTCACCCACAACCATGATGTAGTCCCAGCGATCATAGTGGCAGAGATAAAAGTGACGGCCAGCAGCTGTGTGACCCCGAATAACCAGGGGTGCATGCTGGGGTCCCCTTTCCAGCGTGCCGGCTGTCCAGGCTGCCAGGAAACACAGAACCAGGAGCAGGAGAAGCCCAAGGCGCCGCAGCAGCCGGCCGCTGCTCAGGTGGGGGCCCCGCTGGGCTGTTCTAGACAGAAACAGTTGTAGTACTCTGTGGGAAAAGGGAGAATCACATCACTCACCACAAGCTGAAGTACAGAGGAGATAGAGTTAAGCATTATTGGCAGGGCAGAAGGTAAATTATAGAGTCATGGGGAGAGGCTTGAGGATGGAAGGCAGGCTATCTAGGATTAGGAATGGGATTGAGAAAAGGGCTGAGTGGGTAATGTGTGATGGGAAGGGGCTTGAGGACCAAGTGGGGTGGATTATGTAGCAAAGAAGCCTGGTGATGGAGTCAGAGAAGCATTATGTTAGTTTTGGGTCAACATTTGAGAAACGCTTCTTTAATGGTGCAAGAAATCCCCCTAGGTTGTGACCTGAAGAATACAGGTACGGGAAGATTAGGCTGGGGACCTGGAGGTGAGGTAGTCTTTATTCTCAGGCTGTACCTGTATAGCTTGAGGGTGATGGTGCCATATACTGTGACAAAGCCAAGCAGTCTCACCCACCGAAGAACAATGCATCGGAATATGCTTGGCTTGAAGTAGAGAATAAACACCTGAGGCAAATAGACGGGAGAGCCAGGATTGATAACAGCTATTGTGAATCTCTAGTGTTTTATTCTTTATCCCACCCTGGATAGTTCCATCCCTTCATAATTTGGGGTACTCTAAGAGAACCAATGTATGGGGTATTCCCCCCTGCCCATGATAGTTTCTAGTTGCTTGGAGAGAGGGAGGTGGATTAGGATAGGAAATATGGGGAGATGCAGAGGCCTTAGGAGGTGGTAAAGACCCTTGGAAAAAAGAAGGGTTGTGAATACTTAAAGCTGGGTGGAAAGGATGGAGAAGGGAAGTGAAGGAAGACCCACGGGGCCACAGACTCACAGGGAAGTAGAGCAACAGAGATCCAAATAGGATGGTTTCCAGTAAGAGGACCCCAGATGCTCTGATGGTCTGCAAGCCCCAGAGAAAAGGAAGATTTTTGTGAGAAGACATGGCATTGGGCCAGGATGGAGTGGGGCTCTCAGGCTGTTGGGGTCCCACTCATGGCTCTGCCCCAGTCATTAAGCCCTCCCCCCTCCCCAGGTATTGCTGTAGTTTGAGAACTAAGCCTAAAGTCAGGAAAACCTGATTTTTAAATTTCACCTCAAACATTTCTAGCTATGAGACCCCGGATAAATCACTTAGCTGATGCTTGCCTTGGTTCCCTTTGACTGTATAAAATGGGGGCAACAATTGCACTTGCTTCACATGATTATTGTGAGGACCAAATGAAATATTTGCAGAGAGCCCGGCCTATGGCAGGTGCTCCATGCGTGTTCTCTTCCCTTCCCACTCTCTCATTGCCCAGCCACATCTCCAGCCCATCCTTATTGCATCAGCAGACCCCTCCCCACAATTTCATTTTTCCCACCTCCAATCCTTGCCCCACTAACTCATAGCACTGGTAAGCCTGGTCCCTAACCCCCTACTCTTCCCAGACTGGATGACAATGATCTCCTCTGGACATGGGCCATTCAAACAGCACAGCTCGCTGCTGAGAGGGCCCTAGGGAAAATGTGCCTCGCTGGAAGTATGAGGTTGGAAAAGGGCAATTGATAAGGAAGAACTCGGCTTGCCTTGCTCCTGCGGCAGTGGTAGGAAATCAGCATGCTGAGAAAGACGGCCAACATGCAGCAAGCTTGGCAAACCAACACAGCTGCTCTGAGCACCTGTGTCTCCTCCACCAGGCACGGTGTGGCATCCACACAGCTGGCACAGCCTTCTGGGCACGGTTGGCACCGAATCAGCTGACTGGGGCTGCCTCGGAGAGCCCTATACTGTCCTGTGGGCTCTGCATTGCTGTCACCTGCCCCTGTAAGAAAGGCTCCCAGGATGAGTCCCCCATTTTGAGGTTTCCTGCCTAATGTCCTACCAGTACCTCCTTTTCCCCACTCTTGAGGCCATTCTATTTCCCTTTCCTTTTGGCAGGCGGTGGGCAAATAGGGTGATGAAGTAGAGACCTTTTAAAAAAAATCTCCGTAGAGATATTTTAGACAATAGAAGTAAAAGAGAGAGACCTAGATTCCTGCTGATCCATATCGGATTTGACCTCCAAAAACAAACACATCCTCTGTTCTGGTTCCTGTCTTTCATCTTGACACTTTGTTCGACCCCTTTGCTCTTTCCCAACCCCTTACTTTGTTTCCCACAGGAATTTCAGGCCCTTCCCTCTTTCCCTTCCCAGGATATGCTCCCAGCCTCCACTCCTTTCTCCCCCACAGTGCTTTCTTAATCACTTAGTAAACATTTATTAAATAACTTTCTATGTGGTCTAAACACTGGGAACACATTAAGAGAAAAAAATCATCCCTGCCCTCAGAGAACTTATAGTCCAATAAGGGAGACAATGAGAAAAAAAAATTTATACAAAGCAAGCTAAAAACGGGATAAATAAATAATTAACAGAAGGAAGCACTAGAACGGAGGCTTCCAATATAAAAGAGGTGTTAGGATGGGCATCGGTCATCCCTGAGGAGGGAAAGTGGTCCAAGCATGATTGAGATAAGTGGCTCCAACAGGGGGGAAAAAGACACCGTTGGCAAGATCTGAGGCACCTACCCATGGAAAGACTGGGTCCATAGAAGCCTGGTCGGCAGCGGCAGAGGTAGCGACCAAGGACGAAGCCACGGTTCTCCAGGGAGACACACTGCAAGGAGAATGAGACGCTGCATTGCTATGGGAAGTGGAAATTTCCAGCTGGGGTCTTTTTACTTCCTCTCCCCCCACAAAGAAATACCATCAAGATCCAGCTGCTCCACAGGGAATTCTCTCCCCCTCCTTTCTACTTTCCTTCTCTTTCCCTATATCCCTCTGTCCCTGACTGAAGATTTGGAATCAGGAGCAGACTTTCCCCTCATAACTGAAGTCTATCTCTTTTTTTTAATGGGTCCCTTTTGTTCTCTACCCCCAAACTCCAGCCCTTGGCTCTCTGGTGGGTGGAAAGGGACCCCAAGGATACATAACTTTTTTTTTCTGGGGCCATATACTTCCATGGAAGACTTACACCTTATCAGAAGTGAAGTCAGGGTAAAGTCAAAGACAGCCTTTTATTTGTCCCCCATTCCTTATTCTGACCAAAATAAAGAAGGAATAAGCTTGAATCTGGCATGAGGAATAAATGATCACATCTCAGCAAGTGATCCCCAGATCTACACCTTGATCTTCAACCATTTCTCAGAATTCTACCTTCAGGTTCCACCACACAAAAGTCAGGAATAAATGCTTGTGGACTGACTTTTCCTTCCTCAAAATGTTTTCCTGCCAGGAGATCATTATGCACTTCAACAACAATACTCTATGATGATCAGTTCTGATGGACGTGACCCTCTTCAGCAATGAGATGAATCAAATCAGTTCCAATAGAGCAGTAATGAACTGAACCAGCTACGCCCAGAGAAAGAACGCTGGGAGATGACTATGAATCACTACATAGAATTCCGAATCCTTCTATTTTTGTCCGCCTGCACTTTTGATTTCCTTCACAGGTTAATTGTAAACTATTTCAAAGTCCGACTCTTTTTATACAGCAAATTAACTGTATGGACAGATATACATATATTGTATTTAACTTATACTTGAACATATTTAACATGTATTGGTCAACCTGCCATCTGGGGGAGGAGTGGGGGGAAGGAGGGGAAAAATTGGAACAAAAGGTTTTGCAACTGTCAATGCTGAAAAATTACCTATTCAAAATATCTTGTAAATTAAAAGGTATATAATAAAAACAAGTTTTCATGGCTCTTTCTCTAATTTCTCTTTCTTTTGATAACCAAATATAGGTACAAAGGCTCTAATTTTTGTTCATTTTTGAATCTTCCCTCTTTCTCACCTCTTATAGTCATTCCATTGCCAAATCTAGTCCATTTTATGATCACACTTATCTTCTTCTCTACTTACCTACCCTAGTTTAGACCCATTTTTTCTTAGCAAGAGAAAGTCTTTTGCCTACTTTCTACCCTCAGTTTGTCCCTTTCCAATTCAGTTCAATTTAGTAAATTATTATTAAGAGCCTACTATGTGCAAGGCACTGGATTTTTTTTTTTTTAATCAATTGCCCCTATATTTAGGAGAAGTTAAAGGGGTAGGTTTGGGAGACTGAATAGTAATTAGGAATACATGAATGAGGAAATGTCCGCACCTGGCTGCACTGAAGGCAGCAAAGGAGAGCTTATTTTCTACTAGGGGATAAAACATGTAATCGGATAATAAATATGAGACCATTTAATGAAGAAGTAAACACTTACAACCAGGGGATTGGGAAAGGCTTCTCATGAGGACTGAACCTTGAAGAAAACTAGGACTCCTAGGAGGCAGATGGAAAAAGGAGTACATTCCATATTTGGGGAAAATAGTTTAAGAATCAGTTCTATCACCTCCTCAATGATAATCTCTCTGATTTCTCCAAAAGAAAAAAAGTATCTTTTTCTTATCAATATTCTCATAACATTCTGTCTTGATTTCTACTGTTCATTGATAGATTCTGTATTGTCATTTATATGTATATATATTCCCTCCATTAGATTGGAAGATCCTTGAGGGTAGATCTGTGTCTTATTTCATGACTTTCCCCCCAAAGCTTAGCATAGTATCATGTATATAATAAGTACGTTTTGAATTGAATTTGGTGAACTAATTCAGCAGGATGGAACTTGGAGAGTCTTTGTCCAACCTCTGACATTATTCCAAAAGAGAAATAAATGGTAGGAGAGAAGAAAGATGGGAGAGAGATTGCATTCCTATTGGCTTAGTGGGCTAGAGAAATGATATTGAAATCAAGCTCATTGTAAAAACTATGTCCCTCTCATGACCACTTACTTTCTATAGAATTTGGCTGTTGTCTATTCCTAAGAATTATCCAGTTGTCTCACACATTAGATACTACAGCTGTCCCCCAGATATGGATGATTCAGCATGAGTCTATCCCTTTTCCTGAAGAAACCACTCCACTCATACACCTACTGATGAGTCAGATCATCTTTGTAAAGGAAGGATAATTCTGGGTGTCCTTCCCAAATGTATATATACTCCAATTGGCTCATAATTTTGTAATGTCTTTGTTTGTATACACTCCAATTAGCTCATAACTTTGTCTTTGCTTTTTTTTTTCCAGAAAATAAAGTGTGTGTGTATATATATATATATTTTGGTGACACCTACTTTTGGGGGGCTACCCTGTATGTGGATACATGCTCTCATCTCTATTGCATTGTAGAGAAATCTCCACTGGAATGAAGGCCTTGGATTGACTTCTGCCTAAGGCACATGTGAGAATTCTTAGAATCAGGATCATAGATTTTGAATTGGGAGAGACTTCAGAGGTTATCTTTTTATAGATGAGGAAACTGAAGCCCAAAGGGGTTAAACAGTTGGCTAGAGGTTCACAATGAAAAAAATGGCAGAGCTGAGATTTCAGCCCAGGTCTCCTGACTCTCCGTCAGTTATTAAGTCCCTACTATATTCTGGGCACTGTGCTGAATGCAAAGACAAATTTGAGACAATCCAAACCTTCAATGAATCGACTCTTCCTCCATGTTTTTAGAATAAATGTGAGGAGGGTCTTTGGAATTCCTGGACTTCCTATCCGGAGTTGCAGAAATGATTCTTTTTTTTTTTTTTTTTTTTTTTTTTTGCTGAGGCAATTGGGATTAAGTGAGTTGCCCAGGGTCACACAGCCAGGAAGTGTTAAGTGCCTGAGACAGATTAGAACTCAGGCCCTCCTGACTTCAGGGCTGGGGCTGTAACCACTGCATCACCTGGCTGCCCCAAAGTGATTCTTTAGACGCATAACTAGCTCCCCTCCATTACTCACAGTGCCTCAATATTGTCACCTGTAGTTGCCCATCTATTTTTTCCTCTTCTCTGTGTCTCTCCCCATAGTCTGTTTTCTGTTCCCCAGTCACCAGGAAAGGTCCCCGAAACGCTGAAGGGGATGTGTCCCAGACACACTGGCAGCTTCAGGGGAAACAGTCGGGGAGAGCACACAAGGGGAATCTCTAGAAATCTCCCCCCCATTCTCGGACACTGGGGGCTCAGCAGACTTTGAGGTGTTAGCTCATTTCTTCTGCTTCTGGGGGCTCAGGTGATGGACACAAGGAAATGGGACGCGGAGAGAGACCCTGGGCCAGCCTCTCTCCACATGCAGCCCCCACCCCGCTCCCGCCGTACCTGGGTACTATTGAGGTCACACTGGTGTGTGTTGGAGAACCAGCCAGGGCCGCTGGCACACTGATCGACGTCCACACTCTGGAGCTCCACATCCATCTGCACCAAGCCCCTGAAGGAGAAAGTGGGGGGAATGGAGCGCCCGGACGGCCTTCCTCCTGGCCTCCGGCCTCTGCCCCTCCGCGAGCTTTTCTGCTCCATCAGCGGCTCTCTGAGTTTGGGGCCGAGACGGGAGTTTTGTCCGGGATGGATGGAGAGGGCTGTAAATGCCCGCTCCCAGCCCATGGCTGGGAGAAGGAGGAGCCTCAGGCTGGTGGGGCTGGGCACTGAGTGTGCGGGGCTCAGTGGGAGGCTGGGACGCCCTCTCCTCACACTAGGAGGTGTTGCTGAACAGGAGCCTCTCGGAGCCCACTCACACTCTCTTCCTTGCTCGGGCCAAGTGGGAGAGGGCCCGGCCCCAGGCGTCCTGCAGGGGGTGAGATGGGGGGCCGGCAACCAGAAACGAACCGGGCACCCGAGCCGACCTCGCTGCCTGGGCCAGGGCCGCGAATCCTCCCCACCAGTCCGAGTCTGAGGGATCAGGGGTCCGGGCTCTCTGGGTGACTGGGGCCTTTCTCTTGGGCTGTGACAGAGCTGGGGGAGGCCGTGGGTGGGCGGGGGAGTTGTTAAGGGGCCTCCCGGCCAGGGAGAGCTGGTCATCCTCTTGTTAATGGACATTACACCGTGTAATAAAATTGGGAACCTGAGACACTGGGAAAGGTCCAAAAGGACTTGGAAGCTGAGGCCCCTTCCAGGAGAACTTTAGGAAGGTCCTCTCTGCGTGTTTCAGCGATGGAACGTGGAAGTTAGGGCTGCAGATAATCCTTATTTTTCTCCTTTCTTCCCCTCTTCCACGGAACAGAAAAGTGCTCACCTGTTTGCACACATCTCTCCCCAAAGATAAACGGACACCCATCTGTACATGCATCCCTACACACACAGGAACATATGGACCACCACACATACTTGTACATACCTGTACGCAAACCTGGGCAAACGGAGCTCTATCTGTGCACAAACCCAAACATGAATACATATGCACATCGATACTTGTTGATTGCTATGCAAATAAATATGCCAGCGTGAGTAGGTAGATAAATTACACATATAGACAAAAATATGTCCTATATCTACATCCACACTAGATTCTAAAGCATATACAAACACACCAGTATGTTTGCATATCTCCATAAGTTTGTATTTACATATATGCATATATTTTACTTACATAAATAGCATACCCGTGTGCACATATACATATACATGTTATTTAGACACATATGCACAAGTCAAAATATACTCACCTGACCTCAGGACTAAGATCGGGCTTGAGTCCATAGAAGGTAGTTGAGAGCTCAATTAGCCAGCCCGGTCGGAGTCGACCTCCCTGACACTCCAGAAAGGGGGGTGAGAGGCGAATGTGACTTGTGTCACCCACGTACCCATCCCCCCGCGGCCATTTGGGGCTGTCCAGGCTGCCCAGGTCATTGCTCAGCACCCGCTTTTTTAGGCCCAAGGTGACCCCGACACCAGCTGACCTTGCTTCCTGGACTCTGGCCATTGATAAATCCTGCAAGAGTGTCTCCTCTCCCATCCTGGTAGCTCGAAGGGCCAGCTGAGACACAGTAGCCCCGGGAGCCGGATTGAAAGTCAGGGACGCCCGGTACGCCTTCGGGTCACCCTCCGCCACGCTCCGTACCAACGCCTGGTACCACTCTATGTCCTCCTCCACGCTGGACTCCCGGATGTCATTGGCCTGGAGCAGCATGTTGAGGAAATTTGCCGCTTGCGCCAGGGTACCCGCGGCTCCCTGCAGGACTGGGGGGAGTCCCACGCTGCCCCCAGCTCCTCGTGCCTCGTACCGCCCACTGCAGTTGGCACCAGCCAGTTTTTGGGCATCCCCAGAGTAGAGGAAAGCCAACGCTGCCTCTGCCCCTTCTGGAGGTGCCCAAGTGGGCACAGCTCCTAGTTTGCCTTGGGAAGCCAGCAGAGGTAGAGAGCGAGAGTCTCGGGGACCAGCCAAGGCCCAGTCACAGAAGAAACACCAGCTCAGGAGCCCCCAAATGCCAAGGGCCCTCATCTGCACCCTGATGCCCACCCTCATGCCAACTGCCATGGATTTCCCAGCCTCTGAGAGACTTCAGAATCCGGGTCAGCCGAGGAGGAGAGCAGTTCAGCAAACTCTGGGAAGTGGCTGGCTCCAGCCTGGGGAGATGATTGTCTTCATGCGTGCTGAAAATGTGCCTTTCCCTCCTGCTCTCTCGGTCTCTCTATCTCTGTCTCAGGCTCAATCTATCTCAGCTGCTTTTCCTTTCTCTTTAACCAACGTCATAGGCTGGTTCCTAGACGTAGGCAAAGGGGCCCTGCCCCTTCTCCCTCTCTAAGCACCCCCCACCTCAGAAACACTTAATCCTACCATAACATCACCCCCCCTCAATTCAGCCTCCCCTCCCCCATCTCCACATCTGCTCCAAATACAGATAGACACAGATGGGATGAAAGGGAAGAGAGAATAGTCTGGAATTCTCTCTCTCTCTCTCTCTCTCTCTCTCTCTCTCTCTCTCTCTCTCTCTCTCTCTCTCTCTCTCTCTCTCTCTCTCTCTCTCTCCCTCTCTCCCTCTCTCCCTCTCTCCTTTCCTTCCTTCCTTCCTTCCTTCCTTCCTTCTCTCCCTCCCTTCCCTCCTCTCTCTCCCTCCTGCTCTCTTGCTCCATTAGGAGAAATGGGCAAATCCGGGATGGGGAGCCATAGCAACCGTGGGTGAGCTGTTGCCCCCCTTCCCACACCTATGCT
Organism: Antechinus flavipes; assembly: GCF_016432865.1. NCBI lineage: Eukaryota > Metazoa > Chordata > Mammalia > Dasyuromorphia > Dasyuridae > Antechinus > Antechinus flavipes. The sequence goes on along the minus strand of NC_067401.1, from coordinate 135,727,081 downwards.
CTACTCAGCCTTGTGGCAAGAACTGTATTAGGCTTGAAGAACAACCAGGTTGTGTCCCCAGACAAGCCACTCTTGCCTCTTCTCTCCCCTAAATTTGGACATGGGGGTCAGGAAGGGTTGGCAAAGGTTTGGAATGGTTTCTGGGACCAGGAATCATAGCAATAATAGAATAGCTGAACAGCAATTTAAATTTAATAATTTAATTTGCAAAGCTCTTTCCTCATCACAATCCTATGAAGTAGGTAGTGGAAATATAACTGCCTTCATTCATTGGGAATTATCTGTTGTCCAAATAAAATGTCCCAGTGTATTCATTAGGACATTTGAATATCCTCATTTTACAAGTATGGCACTGACACTCAGAAAGACAAAGCACTAACCTAGCATCACCTAGCTAGTAAGCAAACCTCTGAATCATAATGCAAGGCTCTCCCCTCCACTGCAGCACACCATAATAAGATCAGGAATGGAAGGGATCCTATCTACAACCTTGCTTTATGAAAGAGGAACCAGGCTCAGAAAACATGAGAATTGCCCAAGGCCATGCAACAGGTGGATAGCAAAACCAGGATTAAATGCAGCTGCTGCAGCAAAAAAGAATTATACTAATGATGCCTGATGAGAGATATAAAGCATTCTTTTCATGGTTTTAGAAGTTAGAATGTAAGCTTCTTAAGGCCAGGGTCTGTTTTCCCTTCCTCTCTCTCTCCTCCCCTTCCTCCCTCCCTCTTCCCTCCCTCCCTCCCTCCTTCTCTCTCTCCCTCTCTCCCTCTCTCCTTTCCTTCCTTCCTTCCTTTCTTCCTTCCTTCCTTTCTTCCTTCCTTCCTTCTCTCCCTCCTTCTTTCCTTCCCTCCCTTCTTCCTGTCTTCATTCTTTTTTTCCTTTCTTCCCTCCCTCCCTCCTTCCTTCTTTCCTCCCTCCTCTCTTCCTTCCTTCCTTTTTAATATTTAGACAGGCACTTAATAAATGTAATCTGTCAATCAAATGATTTTAAGTTCATCTTCTCACTCCCTTTCTTCCTTTGTTGGTTTTTATTTTGTGATGCTAATCCTCCTGATCTTTCCAGTGAGGAGAGGGCCCTGAACATTAGTGCCTGTGTCTCTGGGTCCCAGATGCCTGAGATAAGCACCTGAGGCTGGAACAGCAGGGTACCTATGGGAGGCCCCCACAACAAAGTCCTTTCCTTCCCTTCCATTCTCCAGTGACCTTTTCTATCATTGATGATTCCCCCCTACCTTCCAGGCTGTTTCCTTACCCAGATTTACATTTCCCTTTGATAGAAGTGAATTTTGTCTCCTTCTTCTACCTTTACTAATCTCATTCCTTGTTTTCCTCAATCCTTGATGCCCCTATATTGATTATAAGGGAAGAAAAAAGTGGGTAATATGAATGACTCTTGACTCCACACAAAGAACTTTAGTTCCCATCAGTATGTCCCAAATCTACTGCTAATTCAGCCTAAGCAGGGGTACAAATAGCAGAGAAAAAATGGAGATGAAACAGATGAAGGCAACACAGTATGATGTATTTAGGGTTGGACTTGGAGGCCAAAGATCTGGGTTTGAATTTCTCTTACTATGTGTTCAAAAGCAAGGCCCTTAACTTCTCAGAACCTCGTTTGTAAAATGGAAGTAATGTTTTCAATATCTACTTTACAGGATTATTATAAGGAAGGGGTTTTAGGTGAGGATTATTTGGATTATTATTTGAATTATTAAGTCTGATTTTTTTTTTTTTTTTTTTTTTTTTTTTTGCTGAGGCAACTGGGGTTAAGTGACTTGCAGGATTATACAAGTAGGAAGTATTAAGTGTCTGAGACCAGATTTGAACTCAGGTCGTCCTGACTTCAGAGATGGTGCTCTATCCATTTCAGCCTGATATCTTTATGATATCTTTTGGTTGATTAACAGGACTGCGTGAGTTCTGAATGAACCTGATTTCAGGAATCATAATATCATTGTCCAGCAGAATCATAGAATAATAGAGATGAACAGACTCCAGAGAGCATCTCATCCAATCTCTTTTTAATTTTTTTGTAGGAAATAATTTTATTGCTGTCATCTTTTGTTTTTATGTTACTTGTATCTTTCTTCCAATTTTCCCAGAGAGAGATCCTTTATAATTAAGATTAACATCAGGAAGTTGTTTTTTATAATAAGGAATTTTAATTTTTAGAAAATGAATAAAAAAGTTATATAAAACTAATCAATATAAAGGAAATATTTGATGTTGCATGTACAGTATTCCAAGCTCATGGTTCTTTGGGCTTAGTTACTATAAATTCGTAGCTTTCGGTTTCCATTGTTTTATTTTGTTATTGTCGTTCTTTCTACTAGCATTATTGTAGTCACTGTCTATATTGTTTTCCTGGTTCTGCTGGTTTCAATTTTCTTCAGTTCATTAAATCTTCCCATACTTCAAAGGCAGCTGAGGTAGTCCAGTAGGTAGAGAGCATTGGGCCTGAATGGAGTCAGAAAGACCTTTGTTCAAAGTCATCCTTGAACACTTACTAGTTGTGTGACCCCAGACAGGTCACTTAGCTTCTGTTTCAGTTTCCTCAATCCTAAAACAGGGACCATAATAGCACCTACTTCACAGAGTTGTTGTAAGAATCAATTGAAATAGTACCTGTACAGCACTTCTTAGCATGTCCCTGAACATAGTGGGTACTGGTGCTTATTCTCTTCCCTTCCTCTTTCCCTTGGCGTTTTTATATTCATTTGTCATTCCTTACACATAGTACTATGGCATTACATTCATGTTCACAATTTGTTCAGTTGATCCCCTAAGCAATGAGCCATATACTTTACTTATAGATCTATTACCAAAAAATAACTGGTAGCTCTTTTTGTGGTGGCAAAGAATTGGAAATCAAGGGGATGGCCATTAATTGGGGAATGGCTGAATAAATTGTGATATATGAATGTTATGGAATATTATTGTTCTAAAAGACAAGATAAGCAGGCAGATTTCAGAAAAACCTGAAAAGTCATATGAATTGATGCTATTATTGTTCTAAAAGAAAATACGAGCAGATTTAGAAAAACCTGGAAAGACCTACATAAACTGATGTTGAGTGAAGTGAGCAGAATCAGGAGAACATTATACCCAGGGAATAGCAACATTATGTGATGATCAACTATGGTAAGACTTAACTATTCTTTTTTTTTCTCTAAGACTTTGTATTTCTTTTCTTTTTTTTTTAATAACTTTTTATTGACAGAACCCATGCTAGGGTAATTTTTTACAGCATTATCCCTTGCACTCACTTCTGTTCCGATTTTTCCCCTCCCTCCCTCCACCTTCCCCCAGATGGCAAGCAGTCCTTTACATGTTAAATGGGTTACAGTATATCCTAGATACAATATATGTGTGCAGAACTGAACAGTTTTCTTGTTGCACAGGGAGAATTGGATTCAGAAGGTATAAGTAATCCGGGAAGAAAAACAAAAATACAAGCAATTTATATTCATTTCCCAGTGTTCTTTCTTTGGGTGTAGCTGCTTCTGTCCATCCTTGATCAATTGAAACTGAATTAACTCTCTTTATCGAAGAGATCCACTTCCATCAGAATACATCCTCAAACAGTATTGTTGTTGAGGTATATAATGGTCTCCTGGTTCTGCTCATCTCACTTAGCATCAGTTCATGTAAGTCTCGCCAGTCCTCTCTGTATTCATCCCGTTGTCATTCCTTACAGAACAATAATATTCCATAACGTTCATATACCACAATTTACTCAACCATTCTCCAATTGATGGGCATCCATTCATTTTCCAGCTTCTAGCCACTACAAACAGGGCTGCCACAAACATTTTGGCACATACAGGTCCCTTTCCTTTCTTTAGTATCTCTTTGGGGTATAAGCCCAGTAGTAGCACTGCTGGATCAAAGGGTATGCACAGTTTGATAACTTTTTGAGCATAGTTCCAAAGGATTTAGCTATTCTTAACAATACAGTGATCTAAGATGATTCCAATAACCTTGTAATGGAAAATGCTGTCCACATCAACAGAAAGAACTGTGGAGACTAAAAGCAGATTGAAGCATACTAGTTTCACCATTTTTGCTGTTTTTTCTTTCTTGTGCTGGTCTCCTTTTATTTTGATTTTTCTTTCACAGCATGACTAATATGGGAATATATTTAAAATGACTGCATAATATAATACACCCTACATCAGATAGCTTACTGTTTTGGGGAGGAGGGAAGGAAGGAAGAGGGAAAAATTTTGGAGCTCAAAATTTTACAAAAATGAATATTGATATTTAACATGTATTGGTCTACCTGCCATCTAGGGGAGGAAATGGGGGAAGAAGGGGAAGAGTTGAAGGTTTTGCAAGGGTCAATGCTGAAAAATTACCCATGCATATGTCTTGTAAGTAAAAAATTATAATAAAAAATGAATGTTGAAAACTATCTCTACATATAATAAGAAAAAACAAAATGCTATTGACTGAAAAATAACTGTTATAATTTGATTTATATAGATCCTCTCTTCTTTGTCACTGATCTTTGGGCATATGTCTAGCATTTTACAGAGAAAGAAACTCAGGCTCATAAAATTGAAGTGATATGCCCATCATCAAACAGAATAATATCAGCATTATAACTAGGTGTCTTTATTCATAGAGACTTCAATAACTTGATAGAATTTTTTAAGGACAACTCACCACTCACCTACCTAATCTACACCTCCAATCAGAGAAAGGGAAAAAATGTTGAGCAGTTTGAGTTTTCCCATTCCAGGACCTAATCACTGAGTTCTTGGGTTAAAGAAATATGATATGTGTGTGTGAGCCCATGGCACATACCTTGGATTTAGGAGAATGGATATGTACATTGACCTCCTTCTGTGGGAATGTGCCCTTAATAAGGGATATGTATAACCCAGCAATTCTTGGGTTCTATTCCTATTTATGATGGATTTGTCTTGAGTTAGGAAGAGATGTCAACTTATATATAATAGATTCAGTTGAATCCCCAGTTGGGGATTCTGCTTCCTTTCCCATGAATTCCCATGAGTAGGAGAAGGGAATGGTAAAGATACAGAAAACTGTTTAGGTAACTATAACCAATCTTGGAGAAGCTGATGGGAGTCCTGGTGAGAGTTGTGTTTGTGAAAGCCAGGGCCAATCTGGAGTGGATTCACCATGGGGCCCTTATCTCAAAAAGCATCAAGGTTCTAATAGCTTTTGATGGGCTATTGCCAGTTTGTGAAAATATAAGAAGGGAGAGAATATAAATCTTATGCTAAATGTACCTCTATCTGTAGCAAGTATCTAAGGTTAAGTTCTGGTGGGATTTTGGAATGTTGGATATGTAGCTCCTGAGAGATAAAAGTGGGTCATTGCAATAGGATGGGCCATGACTTCTATCGCCCTATGTATATACAAAGTAATTTCAAGAGGAAGATAGTGATAATACTTTAAGGAACAAGATGAGAAGCAGGAAAGGGCTAGTACAGGAAATAGCATCAGAACTGTGCTTTGAAGGGGACTAGTGAATGACATATATGAAGAACATATAAAAATGTGGGAAGATCAACCACATACCTTGCATTTCTCCCCCACTTCACCAAAAAATAAAATAAAATAAAAAAAATCCATAGGGTCTAGAAGCAGAAGAGACAATATTCCATCTACCAATTTGAAGTTTTCAAAGGGGTTGAAGCACAATTGAGGGAGCAGACAGCTATAGATAAAGAAAGGCAATCAAGAACATGGCTCATTTCAACAATGCAGTGATTCAGGCCAATTCCAATAGACTTGTGATGGAGAGAGTCAATTAGATCCAGAAAGAGAACTGTGGGGATTGAATGTGGATCATCAATAGTATTTTTACCTTTTTTGTTGTTTGCTTGCTTTTTTTTCTTTCTCATTTTTTTCCTTTTTGATCTGATTTTTCTTGCATAGCACGATAATTGTGGAAATGAATTGCACATGTTTAACATATATTAGATTACTTGCTGTCTAGAAGAGGAGATGGAGGAAGGGAGAAAAATTTGAAACACAAGGTTTTGCAAGAGTGTATGTTGAAAATTAACTTTGCATATATTTTGAAAATAAAAAGTTATTATTTAAAAAAAGCAATCAATCAAGGAAAGAGACAGCTTTATGAAATGGAAACCTACCCCTGCCCTACTCTTTACCCTAATCCTGCAGTAGAAAAGAGAATTAGCTGTGGAGAAAAGCAGATTCAGGCAACTTAGTAGAGCAATCATCCAGAAGAGGTGCTGTACTTAAGGGAAGTTCCATAAGGACTCTACAAAAAGACAAAGGACTTCTGGGTGTCCTTTAGTACCAGAAATTGTGAGTTGTATTTGCACACCTTTATCTCATAAGTGTACCTCACTATTACTGTATTATAAGTTTGAGCCCATTCTTTCCAGGGATAGTATATGTAATTTTGGGAGAATATACCCCAGTTGGTGGAGGGAATGTTTTTTTACTATGCCATCTTAGTTTGCTAAGAGAAGATCATGTCTATTGATCTATAGTTAATGGGAAACATTAATATAACGGGGGTTATGATATTAGGTATACAAACCCAGAATCCTAAGTATCAGCTGTGTGGTAGGTTCTCAAATTTCAAATGAGAGTGAAGGTTATAGGAATAGCCCAGAAAGAATTCTATAATTCTTTTCATTTTTTTGCACCACATAATATTTGTGGTCACAGTGTTGATTAAATAATGTAAAATTTAAAAAAGAGAATAATGTAAATCTATCACTTGGATTAAAAGTTATTTCTTAGATAAGAGTAAATTATAATTTTTTTCTTAATTAGAATAGTAGTTATTTTTCATAATCCCTAGATAATAGTGAATCAAGACCAGAAGTGTGCTGGAGCCAGCTCAAACTAGTTTATGAGAGCTAATTCTTTTTTTTTTTTTTTAATAGCTTTTTTATTTACAAGTTATATGCATGGGTAATTTTATACAATTGATAATTGCCAAACCTTTTGTTCCAATTTTTCCCCTCCTTCCCCCCACCCCCTCCCCTAGATGGTAGGATGACCAGTATATGTTAAATATATTAAAGTATACATTAAATACAAAATAAGTATACATATCCAAACCGTTATTTTGCTGTATAAAAAGAATCGGACTCTGAAATATTGTACAATTAGCCTGTGAAGGAAATAAAAAATGCAGGCAGGCAAAAATATAAAGATTAGGAATTCAGTGTAATGGTTCTTAGTCATTTCCCAGAGTTCTTTCG